>NC_141137.1:77870225-78470225 GCF_053477565.2 Lygodium microphyllum | reverse complement strand
CTATGGAGTGCACAAGGAACACAAGATGCAATGGTGCATGTATTCACTCGTGCATTTTGGTGTAAGGTGAATGCATAGGTGGGTCTATGGGGTAAATGAAGCGTGAATTGTTTTTGTGCATCTATATGGAGCTTGTTGCAATGAGCACATTAATGTCTCAGGTGATCAATGACTTGCAGTGTATTGGTGCAATGTGCTTGGTGTACTAAGTAGTGCATTGTTTGTAGTTAAGTGCACATGGTAGTTGTGTAAAAAAGTTTATGGATTGGTGCAGAGATGGGGCTTGTATGCAGTGACTACACTAGTGCATGTATATGCACTAATGTAGGATGTGGGTGCTGAAGTGTCCTAGTGTGAAGGGGTCCCTAGTCCTTAAGTACATATGTGTGCGCTTGGTGCCTTAGTGCACATGTATCAATGGGTTGGGGCAAGAGTCATATAAGGAGAGTTATGCCCTGTGATTGGAGTAGATTGGTGGAGCGAATGGTGCAACAACTTAGTGGGTGTGTAGGATGTGTATGTGCTAGTATGCACAATGCTCTATTAGAGTGCCTTTGGGTATGTGCTTGGTGCATAGTAATGCATATGCACTCACGTGGCATTAAAGTGGAAAAGTGGTTACTCTGGCATGAGGTACACTCCACATTACATGTGAATTGTGATTTTATTGTATGAGTGCCCTAGATGATGTGGATAGGGAGTGTGCATTATAGTGCTTTGAGTGTAGAGTACTAAGGTATGATATAGTATGTGTGTATGTGATGCCTCTTCTTCCTCAAGTTAGAAATCAAGTTGGAAATCAAGCTGGAAATCAAGCTCCTCCCCGTCTCTCTTTATGTCTATGTGACTTACTAACATTAGCTGGATACAGTTGTAGATGTGTGTGTCATTGAATAAGTCGGTAGACTTGACCTAACCATAGTTAGATTATGGTTAATCAAACATAGTGTAACTCTTGCTTTCAATGTGACCAAGAAAATGAATAATGAGAAGATAATGAAGATGAGCTAAAGGCTCATGTTTCTGCTCCACTCTCTATCTCTCCCTCTCTTCCAATATGGTATTAGAGCCATGCTAGGTGGGCTCTCTAGAGCATGGGGCAGTGAAGAAAATCTGAAGAAAGTGAAGATCAGGGCATTTTTAAGCACAAGCAGGCTACCATTGTTCTTGAAAGGTAGGCAATGGCTCATTGTGGTTCCCATTTGTTCAAGTGTTGGTCATGACTTGTTGGGGAGTCTTCTAAGGCTTGTTTAAGCACCATAGTGCTAATAACAACCACCATATGCATTTGATTCATGGAGAAGAAACTCAAGGCCTATTCACACCAATTGCGCTTGCTGGACAGATTTGAATGTTGGCTACAAAATCATCATGTGGAGCACTTGTCAAGTGGCATAGAGCTTGAATGCATACCTTAGAAGGTACTTGAAGGGTGTACTAAGAAAATGCCTTTTGGGAGCTCATCCATGAGCTATAACAGGGAATTACAGGTATGAAATATAGCATGAGCTACTGTACACAAATAGTATGCATCTAGACATATATATTGGTTGTAATACTTATGATTTGGAATCTTTAGTCAAAATACTCAAATCTAAGAGTTTTTTTTACTAGCTGAAAAACTGTCAAAATTTGTGGGTAGTAAGCACTTAATGGTTTTGGAACATTAGATGACATTGGTTAGCTTATGTCTATTGTATGACTTGTTATATGGCTTGTAAATGTTTTGTGGATCAAGAAGGGAATTGAATGAAAATTTCCTGGACTGAAAAAATTTTCTTGACATGGTCTTGGATGGCTATGAGCAATAAATGCACTGTATGACACTAGCTCTTGAAGACGGGACATTGTTGGGAGCTGACAGGTTTATGCATTGATTCTCATGTATGGTGGCATATGTACATGACATCTTGAGGAGGTTTTGGACTAAGATACCTTGTGTTTTGATGAACATTTGTTGATTGCAACCTGTGAATAGGAGTTTTGAAACTTGTACTTGCTGGATATGCACTAATTTGTGCCTGTATGGTCATATTTAGATTGCTACATCTACTAGTAGATGTCTATGAAGTTTTGGAGCATGTATAACTTTGAATGAGATACTAGTCATTGATAATTTACAAATTTTAGACTGCATGTATGTACTCTGACAATAAGGTTTCATGATACAAAGTATACAAAAACTACATGGTCTATGTATTGACGGATGTACCTATAGCTCAGGGGTCCACTAGGGTTTATTGTATGGTACCACATGAGTGTAAGGGAGGGGGTTATTTAAGGGAAGGAAGGTACATTTTATAAGGTAATTTCCCATAAATAGGGGGTAGATAAGGGGTATTTTCATATATTTCTTACACGTAGATGACGTCTCC
The DNA here is from genome assembly GCF_053477565.2 of Lygodium microphyllum. Taxonomy (NCBI): domain Eukaryota; kingdom Viridiplantae; phylum Streptophyta; class Polypodiopsida; order Schizaeales; family Lygodiaceae; genus Lygodium; species Lygodium microphyllum. The sequence continues at coordinate 78,467,850 of NC_141137.1, read as the reverse complement.
TTATTACTACAGTGAATCCCCCATGACCTACAAGTTATGTCACAAGTTTGTGGATGGTTATGAGACGTGAATGGACTAAAATACCCTATTTTTAGCAGTGATCTTGTTGCAGAAAACTGTCATAAATAGTCAAAGACTGTAGTTAGTCAGTCAAACTTGTTGGCTTGCAAAAATTTAGGCACATAGTCTATTGCAACATGGCAAATGCATAGGGTGTTGATGACATTGCACAGATTATTGGTGAAAAGCTGGATAACAAGAATTTTTCATCGTGGAAGTTTACTGTGAGGAATTTCTTGATCGGCAGAGGTTACTGGGATCTATGCGCACTGGTGATGAAGCTGAACCTGAATTGCCTGAATAGCCAACACATGATTAGATAAGAGCTCATAAATAGTGGATAGAGAGAGCTTGCAAAGTGTTAAATTGGTTTTCCTTATGTATATCTGATGCTATGGCAATACAGATCACTGGATGTGATTCCCCAAAAGATGATTGAGACATACTCATGAAGAACTATGGAAATGTAACACATGCCAAGAAGATACAATTAAAGCAACTATTTAACAAGATGCCTAGGAATGGTAGAAGCATCCATGTCTACATGATGGAGATTAAGACCACAGCAAACAAGCTTGCCACTATTGGATCTGCAGTGTCTGGAGATGATATGATAGCAGTCACTCTAAATGGACTTGGCAAAGAGTACAAAGCATTTGACACTTCTATTTCTGTTAGAGCTAAACCCTTTGACTAGGATGAGTTCCTTGCCATGTTGTTGCATGAAGAAGTGAAGCTTGGGTTGAACACAGGTTCTAGTACGTCTCAAAGCAGAGGCATTGTCCTTTATTCTAGCCAACCTGGTAGAGGCGGCAGAGGCCATGGCTCTTTTTGAGGTTGTGTAGACACTCGAAACACCTATGGATGGTAGCAACAGAGTAATTGGCATGGCACGAATACATAGGGCTAGCATGGATATGGCATATTTGAGGCAGAGGGAGATCAGCTCGTGGTAGAGGTGGTGGATCATGACAGTCAAATGCATCACAGTCAAATGATCAATCCAACATGGATAAAGACTATCATTATTGTTGCAAATATAGGCACATTTCCAAGGATTCTCATAAGAAATAGGCAAACATGAAAGCTAAAGGAAGACAACATGGGAATTATGCATCATCTAGCGGTGCTCATGATGATCAGGGTGATAGATTATTTGCCATGTAGCATGTGTCCAAGAATGCACCTAGGCAGTAGAGATGAGAGATGGTACATGGACTCTGGGCTTCTAACCATATGGCACCCCATAGAGAGTGGTTCGATGAGTTGGTTGCAGGTTCACATGGTTATGTGTGTACTGGGGATGACACCCAACATGATATTCACCTCACAGGAGTTTTTTCGTTGATGATACATGATGGCAATAAAAAAAGCATGCATGATGTACTACATGTATCGTCAATCACAAAGAATCTTTTGTCAATTGGATAGATGGCAGAACATAACCTATAGGTGAGGTTTAACAAAGATGGATGCTTTATTGAAGAATACGGTAATGATTGCAAATTAATTGCTAGAGGCAGACGGGATGGGAGGATGTTTACCTTGGATGCATCCATTCTAGAACTTAAGGAAGTTGTGTTTGCACATGATGAGGGTGCTATACGGGATGTTGAGATTTGGCATACGAGGATTGGCCATTTTAATGTTCAAAAGCTGAAATCTATGCAGGAGAAGAAAGTGATACTTGGATTGCCCAAATTCAAGTATAATGACTTTGGCCATGTATGTCCTGCATGTCAATTCGGAAAGCAAGAAAGGTTTCCCTTTATGAAGCATGTCAAGAATAGTCCGAGACCTTTGCAGTTAGTGCATTATGATGTTTGGGGTCCGTCGCATAATGCTTCATTTGGTGGTGCTCCTTACTATGTATCTTTCATTGATGATTTTAGCAGGTACACTTGGCTATACATATTGAAACATAAAGATGAAGTGTTTGATACATTCAAAGATTTAAAGAAGCATGCAAAAAATGAGTTGGCCCACTATATTTATTGTCTTAGGTCAAATGGAGGCGGAGAATATGTCTCACGGGATTTTGACAGATATCTTGCAAAGTATGGGATTAGAAGATAGCTTACTTACAGCTATACACTGTAGCAAAACAATGTAGCAGAGAGGAAAAATAGGGTACTAATGGAGTCAGCGAGAGCTATGCTGAATGAAAAGTGTTTGCCTAATGCTTACCGGGCTGAAGCAGTGGTGACTATTGTATATGTGCTGAATAGAACCCCTACATTAGGGATTCATAATGTAACACCTTATGAGAGGTTGTATGGTCATAAGCCTGACATTAGGCACTAAGAGGTATTTGGCTACATTGCATACATGCATATTCCTAATGAAAAGAGGAAGAAATTGGATCCCAAAGCTATCAAGAGCGTGTTTTTGGTTATACACAAGACAAGAAAGCCTATAAATGCTATGTGTCTTCTACTCATGAGACGTTGATAAGTAGAGATGTTGTTTTTGACGAGCTAGCTTCATGGTATGCAAATCCTATTGTAGTGGCTAATACAGATGGATCAGCTAGCACTAGTAATGCTGAAAACACCCCTGCAGTTAATACATCTATGTGTGGTCCGCGACAGGTGATGTGTCATCTACATAAATAAAGCCCTTGGTCAGGACGATTGCGAAATCTCGCTTCTACGTCCACTGACATGGACATGCCACTGAGGGGGAGATTGAATAAGGAAAAAGAAAACATGTTTGAGGATGTAACAGGTCCACTTATTGTAGGTTATGAGTCGTCCAACAGTGATAGCTTGGACACTGCGTTGGGGATTCCTTCTGTTATGATGCCTAGTGCAAGGCAGAATCGGTATGTACCGCCTCATGAGAGGCAAGCTCAGAGTGAGCCACCATTGAGGAGATCTGAGAGAGTCAGATAACCAATTGACATGTACACATACATTGGATATTCATCCCATCATTATGCCTATATGACTAAGGTGACAGGTTTCAAAGAACCCAAGGCAGTTGTAGATGAGAACTGGTGTGCTGCTATATGGATGAAGAGTATTCAGCTTTGGCTAAAAATGGAACATGGGAATTGATTCAATTGCATGAAGGCAAAGTCCCCATTGGTTGCAAATGGGTGTACAAGGTTTAATGCAAGTCAGATGGGTCATTGGAGTGCTACAAGGCCAGGCTGGTTGCAAAGGGATATACACAGTAGCACGGCCTTGACTATGAGGAGACTTTCAGCCCTATGGCTAAAATGGCAACTTTTAGAACACCCATTGCATTGGCAACGTTTAAAGGATGGAAGTTATGGCAAATGGATATGAAATTTTCCTTTCTGAATGGTGATTTGCAGAAAGAAGTTTATATGGAGCAGCCTGAAGGCTATGTGCATTCGGACTGTCCTATATATGTATGCAAACTGAAAAAGGTATTATATGGGATGAAACACACACCTAGAGCATGGAATGATCAAATTAGCAGCTATTTATAGTAGCATGGGTTTAAGTTGGGTGATGCAGATCACAGTTTATTTGTGAAGAAGACAGATCATGGCTATGTGTTTCTGGTTGTTTATCTAGATGATTTAATCATCACTAGAGATTATGAGAATGAGATCGCTAAAATTAAATCATTGTTGCAGGCTAAGTTCAAAGTCAAAGATCTTGGTGAGATGAAATATTTTTTGGGAATTGAGTAGTGTCTACACCTCAAGGCATATGGCATAGAAATAGTATGCTTATGACATGTTATAGAAGTATGGTATGGCTGAATGTAAGGCTGTGGATACATCCCTAGACCAAAATTTCAAGCTACAGATTGATGTTGGGACAGAAATTGAGAATGTAACAACATATAGATAGATGGTGGGCAGCTTGATTTGCTTGACTATTACTCGTCGACCTAACTTGAGTTATGCTGTGGGGCTGATTAGTCAGTTCATGCAGAAGCCTCACAAACCGCATTTGGATGCAGTCAGGAGGATCATGAGATATGTAAAGGGTACTATAGATTATGGGTTGTTTTATGCATATGGAAAACCCCTTGACTTGATAGGGTATACCAACGTTGATTGGGCTGGTTGTGCCTATGACAGGAGGTCAACCAGTGGCTATGCATTTGGATTGGATAGTAGCATGATCAGCTGGAAAAGTAAAAAACAACCTACAGTTGCATTGTCTAGTGTAGAAGTTGAGTATAGGGGTGTAGCCTTAGAGGCCTTTAAAGCTCTTTGGTTGTTGAAGTTACTAAATGACTTGGGGATACACTTGGATAGCAAAGTGAAACTGCATTTGTAATAATCTTAGTAGTGTGATGCTTCCAAGAAATCTTGTCTACCATGTAAGATCTAAACACATTGAAGTTCATTACCATTTCATAGAGAAATGGTATTGGCAGAGCAGATTGACTTGATGCATGTGAAGACTAAAGACTAGTCAACGGATATCTTTACCAAATCACTTGGTAAAGAAAAGCTCATATATTTTAGGTAGCTACTTGGAGTATTGCAGATGGTTTGAGCTTGAGGGGGAGTGTTGGAAATCAAGCCTCACCCCGTCTCTCTTTATGTCTGTGTGACTTACCGACATTAGCTGGATATAGTTGTACATGTGTGTGTCATTGAATAAGTCGGTAGACTTGACCTAATCATAGTTAGATGATGGTTAGTCAAACCTAATCTAACTCTCTCTTTTAGTGTGTGACTAAGAAAATTAATAATGAGAAGACAATGAAAATGAGCCAAAGGCTCATGGTTTTGCTCCACTCTCTGTCTCTCCCTCTCTTCTAATAATGCGATGCCTCTTCTTCCTCAACAAATCACATATTCAAGAAATTGGGATTTTTCATAAAGTTTGGGAATTCCTAATGTGATTAATATTTGGACAGATGGTATCTTCTTGAAGGTGAAATTTTCCCTAGATATTATATAAGCAATCCCCCCAAGTCCCACTCTCAAATATGGGGTTAAGATTTAGCCACTTGGTCAAATCTTTACTCCTTATTTGAAAGTGGAACTTGGGAGATTCCCAAATTCTCTAATATAGTATTAACACCCTATAAACTCCCTCCTTGCCAATAGAAAAAGAGTCTAGAATTTTGATATAAAGAGACTTCTTACAACAAGTTGTGGTGTGACTATGTGTGTTACGATGTTGCATATTGGATATAAAGAGACTTCTTGTGAGAATTTGTGGTGTGGCTATGTGAATTACAATGTTATGTGATATAAAGAGACTTCTTGCAACAAGTTGTGGTGTGGCTACATGCATTACAATGTTGTGTATTGGATGTGTTTAGGTAGTACTAGTGCAGTCTTGTGTAAGATGTGTTTGGATACTAGTGCATGTGTGTGCATGTGCACTTTCATGTAGCATGTCTTCTAGTGCACATATGATCCATGGTGCTTATAGTGTAAAGTGAGTTTCTAGTGCACAAAAGTGTAGGGATATAATGTGTTATAGTGCAATAAGGCGGTGTAAAACAGTTTACATAGTCTCACGGTATCAATTGCAATAAGAAGAAGGGTTTTTAGCATCATTGATAGCAAGTCTATGTGAGTTAAAGTGGATTGGATATAGAAGAACACATATGTGTGCATAAATTCGACCAATGGGTATACTACACTACCTCCCTCTCGACTTCCATTCGATCCTCCCTTCCTGATCGAGTGGATGCAAAGTCGTAGAGATAAGAGAAGGTTCTTGGTGTGCACTATTGAGCCTAGATGTTGTGCACTATGTGCTGTGAATGCAAGTGTGTGTGTCCATGGTGCAAGGGTGTGATGTGTGCACAATACACTAGGGAGTGCACATTATAGCATATGGTTTGCACATTACAACATGTTGTTTGCATAGCATGGGGATTGATGTGCACTATTATGATGAATGGGTGTTGGTGTGCACTTATGTGTGGCAAGGGTGCAACAAACACTTTCTCCCTTCCTTACTACTCCTTCCAATCCTCCCTTCCTAGTAGGGTGCATGGTCAAGTACATGGGAGGGTTATATGCTCACGATCCCACACATAGGTGAACAATGTTGAATTGGCCCTATTGCAAACTATGCACACGTGTCATAAAGAGAGAAAAATCTAAAATTAATCATTAAAAAGAGAATGTATGCACAAATTCTTTCAATAATTATGGTGCTCACAACGTTGTTAATGCATCATACAAAGGAGGTGTGCACGTGCATCCAATTTGTAAGTGTAGAATGCATGATTAGGAAAACTATTTTCTAAGGTGATTGGCGCATAGTCTATAGCTTGATGCCTTCCTACTCTTCTTCCCCTTGCACAACACGCTCTCCCTTCCTTTCGGATGAGTGATCAAAGTGGAACAATGGAGTGGGGATCCATGCTTGTCAAACTATGCTCCGCTGACTACCTTCTTCCTCCACTAAATTTAATGCACCTTATGTGTATATTAAAGACATACCTTTTGCTTCTCTTGGTGCTAAATGGCCATGGTGGTCCATTTTCTCCTCCCCTTTTATGAGGTGGCTCTTTTTTCTTGCCTGTAGTGCTTAGCTCCTCTTTTAATGGATATTCTCCTATCCATGGTGGTGTGCAGCTGTGGAACATGAACACAAAAGAGAGGGGATAGGAAGAGAGAAGATGGATGGATGATGACAAGTGTGAACATTATTGTGAGTGGTAATTATGGTTACACGATTAGCATGAGAATGATGATACTACTACATGTGGAGAATTGGCTAACTTTCTAATGATGGGGATCACACTATGATGATGATGATGCATATTGTCATGGTGATGTAGGAGGGTGTGGTGATGACACATGATGTGATGACCATAGGCAGGCCATGAAGATGGTTATGTAGGTTGCTGAGATAATGATGTAGGACGTGTTTTTGTTGGAGATCATGTTGATGATGAAGTATTGAGAAATATGTCATAAGCTAAGTCTATCTCCTGTGTATGTACTAATTAAAAGAGAGGCTATATATAAAGTGACTTGAAAGTCAATTTAAAGGTATCTTTCACTTTGTGAGGTACTTTGTGTGTATGTTGTAGACAATGGAAGAAAGAGAAGATGAAGAAGAACTTCGATTGAGTCTCCATATCCTATGCCACCTCCCTTCTTTTGTGCATGTAGATCGAATCCTTTCAATTGGTATCAAAGCGGGAGTGTAAGAGCAAAAGATTGGATTGTGCAGCGCAACAAATCAAACTCTACATCAAATTGAGAACCAGCTTTTTTCTTTTAAATCAGGTACAAATCCTTGACTAATCCACCCAAAGTAGATACATGGATTCAAAGAGCCATTGGAGCTCAAATTTTGGGGTATTATTACCAGATTGAATGTATTTGCAAGCCATGGAAGGCTGCAAATTGATGTATGATACCAAGGATTTGGTCAATTTTGGTTACAAATTTGGTTCATGGTTGGATGCCAAAATCTTGGGGGAATCTTAAGCTCAAAGCCTGCCTAATGAGGGGGACTTGCTTGTAGGAAAGAAACTCAGGGTCAACTAGATACTCAAGCACAGGGTCTACTTATCAATGGAAGTAAGGGATTTTCTTCAACACAGAGAGAGAGAGAAAGAAGAGAAAGAGAAAATATTATTTATGTATTTAAAAAAACCATTGCTTATGGTTACAATAGAGCTTGACACTCCTAATTGAATCGAGCACGATGAGAGAATGCATCAGTTGTAATCGATTAGTATAGTAGTGCACATAAAATGCTTGGTGAAATTTAGCACTAGTAGCCATGCTTTTTGTCCCTTTCTCTAAGGCTTCTTAAGCCTTATCTAAACCTTAATACTTAAAAAGTGCCCCCCCCCCTTGCTGAATCCTTTTCACACTCAAAGTATTGAACTTGTTCACCCTGACAAAAATCCTTCTCAATTTTTTGGAAGAAGGAAATAATTTTTCTTCAAATTTCTCAAAATATAATTATATTTGTTAAATATATGTATAAGATACCATCTCAATGGAGGATAGTTCCAAAAAGATTTAGTACCTCTTCCTCAAAAATTATTTCCCGAACCTTGAGAATAAGTGTTAACCAAAAAAGACCACGTGGATTCACTCATCTCGATAGTCTCGAATGCTTAATCCGAACTCTACACAAGAAGAAGCGGTGGATACCGCGTCAATTGCATACAAATCCTCCGTCAAGCTCACATTATGGAATGGCTACGAGAGAGGATGAGACAACTATAAAAGCTCCAACTGCAGGCGTATACGCATCACACGCGCGCTCTCTCTCTCTCTCTCTCTCTCTCCTCTGTGCTCGTCTGTTGGTCTCTGCGGAATACAGAGTCCACTCGTCCGTAATTCATAGCAAAATGGTCAGAAGCAGCATCTTGTCTTGTTTCTTCTCATTCTGTTACTTCTGCTGCGCCTGCTCTCTGTTCAATGGATCCGTCCTCGCGAGCGATGCCGACCCTCTGCAAGACATATGCGTGGCAGACGTCAACTCCACCATATTCAAAGTGAACGGCATGGTCTGCAAGGCCGAGGCGATGGCTATCCCAGAGGATTTCGCCTCCTCCTTCATCGCCAAGGCCGGGAACACCTCCAACCCCTTGGGTTCTGCTGTGACCCTGGCCAATGTGGCCAAGTTCCCGGGCCTTAACACCTTGGGCATCTCCATGGCGCGCATCGACTACGCCGTTGGTGGACTCAACCCGCCGCACGTCCATCCGCGCGCCACTGAGCTGCTGTATGTGCAGCAGGGGTCCCTGTACGTAGGGTTTGTGACCACAGGCAACGACAAGCTGTTTGCCAAGACAGTGAAGGAAGGGGATTTGTTCGTCTTCCCCAAAGGGCTGGTCCATTTCCAGCTGAATGTTGGGCGGGAGCCTGCTGTGGGGATTGCTGCCCTCGCCAGCCAGAACCCTGGCACCTCCCAGGTGGCCAAGGCCCTCTTCGCATCCTCGCCTGCCATCGACGACGCCGTCCTGGAGAAGGCCTTCCAAATAGCCGCTGCTGAGGTTAAGCATCTCAAGACCGTCATCCGCAAGAGCTGATGAAGCGATTCGTTGCATCCCTTTCTCTGATCTCTCGTCACTAATAAGGTGCCGTTTTGTTGCATGATCATCATTTTCACCATATCTTTGTTGTTCGACTTACCGCTTTGCATAAAATCTAGCACAGCTGATCACATCAATGGATCAGCACAGCTTATCGGCCACATTGCATTTGCTTCCTCAGCTGATCTACTTCTCCTCAATTGTCAACTGTTTGCCGTAGCACATCGATGATCCCTCTTTGCTCTCATGCCCCGACCTGTTACCATAATTTTCTGCACAATCTAGCACGTTTGATCAGCCACGCTTAAGTGCGCGCTTATTGCTTCCGATCGATCGATCTCTCTCTCTCTCATGATCGCGTGGCAAATTGATCACTCTATACCAAGCACATATTGTACCAGATGCGCGTATGAAAGCATAACAGCTACCACGAAATACGTTCAAGAGCTATTTTGAAAGCCCCTTCCATATTTGAGCGAATGAACCCCTTTTAATAGCAAACTTACAAACCTCGCTGGAAAATCCCTCCCATAAATTTCATCACTTACATTTCCCGCAAATGAGAATCAGAGAACCCCTCCCAGCGCACTAATGGATTGTCTACTTTAACATGTTCTTCTACTTCGTCTAAAAAGAAACATGCTCACATACGAATATTCTCCAACCTAACCTACTTTCTTACCTACTATCCTAACCTAACCTGCTAGCGAACCTACTAATCTCTTCTAAAGAGTATCAATGTACTAGCCTATGGAGGACCCAAGGATCACTTAAATATTGACTTTACCATGTACTAGCCTATTAAAGACGCGAGAATCACCTAAGTATTGACTTCACCACGTAGTAACCTTATATATTCACTACAACATATAGACCCAATAGCGACATTTAAAGCGATAAAATTATTCATGGAAAAAATTACCTTTGTCATCGCTATTTGCGCCTTAATTAGTGACGTGATGAATTCATTGCTATTAGCATCGCTAACTAACTAGCGACACAAATAGCGACGAAAATAGTGATGCTAATAGCGACGGTTGTAGAGTAAATATTTGACACAAATAGTGACGGTTACAGAGGGGCAGAAAATCAGGTGGTATGGCATACAACCATGCCACCCTTCTAGCTATATGCACTAAATATTCTTGTATATTTCATTTCCAATGCCACCTACACCTAATGTCTAAAAATTGTGTATCATATTTTTTTAAAGAAAGGAATCCGCTGATTGCAAAAGCTAGATATAATCAATTCAAAAAGGTATTACGCAAGGAGCTTTTTTATCACTTGCTTAGGCCTGAGAAGAAGAAGAGCTTGTGATTGCAAAAGCTAGATATAATCAATTCAAAAAAGTATTACTCAAGGAGCTTTTTTATCACTTGCTTAGACCCAAGAAGAAGAGCTTCACTTCAAGCTTTCATTGCAGTCAGGACCCTGAGGTATGAATAAGTCCCATCGATCTTCTACTCACTTTAGCTTATTCCAAACTTGTTCAAGTCTTTTTAGGGGAGCATTTGGACATTTGTAAGCGTTATACCATGGTGTTGGAGCTAGAAACACTTATATAGGGAGTGGTAGTGTCTCTGAGCTCTACTTCCTTTCTTGAGCTGAGACTAGTTGTTGTACTCCAAGTAGCTCCCTAAAATGAACAAATTTCTCTTTACCAAGTGATTTGGTAAATATATATGCTACATCGTCTTCTGTCTTCACATGAAGTAGATCAATCTGCCCCATAAGTACAATTTCCCTAATAAAATGGTAGTGAATCTCTATGTGTTTGGATCTAGCATGATAGACGGGGTTTCTAGCCAAAATCACATTACTGAGGCTGTCACAATGCAATGTAACTTTGTTGTCCAACTGGATATCCAGATCATGTAGCAATTTCACAAGCCAAAGTGCTTTGTATGCCACTAAGGCTGCACCCCTATATTCAGCCTCTGTATATTAGAAAAAGCAATGGTGGGTTGCTTCTTACTACTCTAGCTAATCATATTGTTGCCCAAACTGAAAGCATAGCCACTGGTTGAACTCCTATCATAGACACAACTAGCCCAATTAGCATCCATACAACCTGTCAAGACAAATGATTTCCCATGCTCATAAAACAACCCATAATTAGCAATACCCTTCACGTACGGCACAATCCTCCTGACTGCATCTAAGTGTGGCTTACAAGGTTTTTGGATAAGCTAGCTAGTCATCCCCACTACATAACTCAAGTTAGAATAGGCAAGTTTGACATTCTGATCCAATGGTGTTTCCATGGCTTTACACTCCATCATGATATAATTTAGCAATATATCATGAGCATATTGTTTTTGCAACATCCATATCTCTTAAGGTGTAGACAAAACCTTAATCCCACGAAAGTACTTCATCTCACCAAGATCCTTGACTTTGAATTCAGCCTATAACATTGCTTTAATTTCAAAAATTCCATGATCATGATCTCCATTGATGATCAAATCATCGATATAAACCACTAGAAAAACATAACCATGCTCTCTCTTCTTTGTAAATAGGATGTGATCTGCATGACCTATCTAAAAACCAAGATACTACAAATAAGTGCTTATGTGAGCATTCCATGCTCTCAATGCATGTTTGAGTCCATACAATGTGTTTTTTAGTTTACACATATATGTCGGATAATGAGAGTGTACATAACCCTCGGCTTCTCCATATACACCACTTCAAGCAAGTCACCATTCAAGAATGCATTTTTGACATCCACCTGCCATAATTTCCAACCCTTAGAAGCCTCTAATACAATGCTTATTCTCATCGTTGCCATCTTGGCAACTGAGGTGAAAGTCTCCTCATAATCTATGCCGTACTATTGTGCATATCCCTTTGCAACCAATCGGGATTTATATCTTTCCAATGAACCATATGACTTGCATTTCACTTTATAAACCCATTTTCTTAAAGACATTGAACTCCTCATCCTTGTGCTTCAGAATGTACAACCATGTGTGTTAGCTGAAATCATCTGTCCTAGCGATAATAGATTCTTGTAGATTTTGCTCTTCTATCTATCCAACCGACTGCAGATTCTTGGTAATAGAAGGTACATGTAGTACATCGTGTAGGCTCTTCTTTATGCCATCAGACAAAAATCATGAGCAATGGAACCATACCTATACGTTTAATATCATGTTGTATATCATCACCAGTACATACAAATCCATGAGACCCTACTACTAACTCATCAAATCATTCGCCATGAGGAGTCATATGATTGGATGCTCCTGAGTCTATATACGATTTCTCATATTTGCCTTGCTTAGGTATATTCTTTGATACATGTTGCATAGCAAATAATCTATCTCCCTAATCATCCTAAGCACCACTAAAAGGTGCATAATGTCCATGCTACCTACCTTTTGCCTTCATATTAGCTTGCTTTTTATGGCAATCCTTCACAATCTGCCCATATTTTCGGTAATAATGACAGTCTCTTTATCCCTATTAGACTACTCATGCGACTGCTAGGAGCCACCTCTTCCTCTAGGTGATCTCCCCCTACCTCTAAAGGATCTAGATCCTCGTTATCCTTGCATATTTGAGTTGTGCCAAGTATTTTGATGTTGCTATCTATGTGTGTTTCGAGTGTCTTCTCGATCTCAAAAAGCTCCATGAACTACCACCTCTAGCTTGCTGACTAGAGTAAAAGACAATGTCTCTACCCTAAGATGTGCTTGAACATGTATTCAAGCCAAGCTTTACTTCTTCATGTAATAGCATTGTAAGTAACTCATCCCAATAAGGGGGTTCTGCTCTCACAAAAATGGACGTATCAAATGCCTTATACTCCTTGCCTAACCCATTCAATGTCATTGCAATCTCCCTTGTGTTGATCTCTCTCTCACACAATCTCCCTTATGTCAATCTCTCTCCCTTATTCTATGTATACATATTTTCATCAACAAAAAGAAAGAGAGAAGTAAAGAAAAGAGAAAAGAAAAGAGAGAAGAGAGAATGCACTTACCTCAAAGCTTGAAGAAGAATCATTTCGCGCTTCTCTCCTCCTTCTTCTTCTCCTTCACAGGTTCCCTCCTTCTCCTTTGTAGTTGTCCCCTCTCTTTTAGTGGATGCGGTGGTAGAAGCAGTCTCTCTCTCTCTCTCTCTCTCTCTCTCTCTCTCTCTCTCTCTCTCTCTCTCTCTCTCTCTCTCTCTCTCTCTCGCATTGATCTCTCTCCCTTCTTCTCTCTATACATCTCTTCATCAACAAAAAGAAAGAGAAAAGTAAAGAAAAAAGAAAAAAAATTGAGAAGAGAGAATGCACTTACCTCAAAGCTTGAAGAAAAATTCTTTCACGCTTCTCTCCTTCTTCTTTTCCTCTTCACAGTTTCCCTCCTTCTTCTTTGCAGTTGTCCCCTCTCTTTTTGTGGTGGATTGGTGATGGCAACGCTCTCTCTCTCTCTCTCTCTCTCTCTCTCTCTCTCTCTCTCTCTCTCTCTCGCATTGATCTCTCTCATTTATTCTCTCTATACATCTCTTCATCAACAAAAAGAAAGAGAGAAGTAAAGAAAATAGAAAAACAAAGAGAGAAGAGATAATGCACTAACCTCAAAGCTTGAAGAAGAATCCCTTCATACTTCCCTCCTTTTTCTTCTCCTTCACAAGTTCCTTCCTTCTCCTTTACACTTGTCTCCTCCCTCTTCATGGATGGTGGCAGTGGTGGTGGGCTCTCTCTCTCTCTCTCTCTCTCTCTCTCTCTCTTGTTTACAAATATGTAAAATGCCATGCTTGGATTTTGATACTTTTTTATGAAGCCCCTCTCTCTCCCCTTTTTTATTTCTCTTCGTCTCTCTTTTCCTTCCCCTCCCTTCTTCTCTCTATTTCTCTCCCTCCTTCCATCCCCACTTTCACTCAATGCATCTCGTTGCAAACACAATCAAAGATAAAAAATAAAAAGCTTAAGAAACAAATGTATTGAAAGAAATGTCACTCCACCTCTCTTTATCTCTCTCTCCACCCTCTCTCTTAACTTTTCTTTCTTAACCTTCTCTCCCATTCTCTCATTGTTTTCCTATTTCTCGCTCCCTCTCTCTCGCTCTCTATTTTTTTCTCTCTATCTCTGTTTCTCCCTCTCTCTCTTCTTTTCACTCTCCTCCCTATCTTTACCTTACCCTTCTTTTCTACCTCATCCTCCTCTCTTCCTTCCCTCTCCCTCTCTCTATTTCTCTCTATTTCCCTTTCTTTGTTTTCTCTCTCTTTGTTTCTCTCCCATCTCTCCCTCGTTGCTTCTCTCACTCATCCTCCTCTCTCTGTCGTTGTTTCTCACACTCATCCTCCTCTCTCCCTCCCTTCATCTCGCATGTCTCTCTTCCTTTTTCTATTTGTTTCCTTTATCCCTTTTCCCTTCCTCTTTCTCTCTTCCTCTCCCTTCCTTCTTTTCCCTACCTCCCTCCCTATCTTTCCATGCATCTCTTTGCAAAAGAAAAACAAAAAAAGAAAAGAGGAGAATACAAAAACAAAGCAAGAAAAGGCAATGTACATTCCTCAAAGGCCAGAAGATGAAACCCTTTGTACCTTCTCTTCACACCTTCCCTCCCTTCTCCCTTGCACACTTCTCTTTCTTCTTCATGTGTAGCAGCAGGGGCAGTGATACTTGCGATGAGCTCTGCCTCTCTCTCTCTCTCCCTCTTCCTCTCCCTCTCCCTCTCAAAGCTTTAAGCTCTCTCGCTCTCTCTTTTATTCTTTCTCACAAATGTTTTCTCGACAAATGTCACGCTTGGTTTTGAAAACCTTTTTCTCAGACCAATGTCGCTATTAGCATTGCTATTTGTGTCACTATTTGCATCACTAAAAGCATAACTATTAGCGTTGCTAAAAGCATCACTAAAAGCATCGCTATTAGTGTCACTATTGGCATTGCTAATACATTTAGTGACGCTAATAGTAACACTTTTAGCTATGCTTCTTTTTTGCATGGAAAATGGCAGTCTCTATCGCCCCATTCCCTTGTAGTGATTGCCTAACTGCTAATTTAAATTAGACCTACTAATGCCATCTACCAATAATCTAAAATACAACCCTATCTAATATTCTAAGATAGCCTTCTAACCTACCTATTAGTCTAATCTAAATACATTAATGCATTGGCCTACTTGATAATCTGACCTAATTTATTGACCTAACCTAACCTAACTTACAAACATACCCCTTAGTAATCCAACATATTTTCCTACTTACAAATAATCTAGCCTAACCTACTCACCTACCTTTATTAATATGAGCCTACTAATTTATTAAGAATTTAAGGATTGCCTAAGTATTCATAATGCATTTTCCTACTTGATAATCTAACCTAATTTACAGACCTAACCTAACCTAACTTACAAACATAACCCTTAGTAATCTAACATATTAACCTACTTACAAATAATCTAGCCTAATCTACTCACGTACCTTTATTAACATGAACCTACTAATTTATTAAGGATTTAAGGATTGCCTTAGTATTCATGTAACCTTCTAGGTCTACTAGAATCCTTCCATAATTGGTTTCTAGTTAATATGTTGCATACATAAACCATTGCATCTTTCAGTATTGATTTGCAAGACTCTCTTGTCTAGTGAATATGTTGCATACAAAAATAACTAGAAGTGGGAACTCTAAGTTAATGCAACATTAGTTAATCTAGATTAACTACCAATATTCTAAATTATTTTAGTTTTACTTATATTTATGTTAAAGGGAGAGAGACAGAGAAACCTACCTAGTTTAAGCCCATGGATGCTCTTGAAATCATGGAGAAATCATCTTTTGTAAATGTATCCTAACATGTATTGCCATGTTCACATAGTGATGCGTGTGAATACACTTAGGACTACCGAGCCACATCTCATTAGGAGGCTTTTTTCTCAAGCATTATATATATGATTATTCACGTTACGGTCTACTTAGTCTTGTAAATGTTTCACTTGGATACATCTCAATACACTTTTTTTTACATGTGCTCTCAAGCTTCCTCTCTAAGCTACATGTGTGTAATCCTACAACCCTAAATCTAGCAATTGGAATCAGAGTAGGAGCTAATCTCTCTTGGATAAAGTTATCAACACCTTCTACTTTAATAAATCTCCTCCAATTGGGACAAACGTGCTAGGAAGAATGCATAAAATGTGTACATATCAATTCCAATTTCATCTAATCTATTTATGAAGCCTCAACCCTATTCATGCATTAAAGCCATTGATTTTCCCTCATCTTTGCACACCCAATTCATTTCTAGACTTAGCAAATTCGGACTTGCACTTCACATCTACATTACTGCCAGAACAAACCAACATTAAATTCACGTGTGAAAACAAAGAGCTGATCCTTGCAATATGCATCTCATCAGATATTTCCTTGCATTATTTTTAGTTTTTCTATGCATTTTCCATTATATAATGGTTGTGTGTAAGCCATTTCATGTGGCACAACTAATCGACATGTGCATAATGACCTTATAACTCCCTTATAAATGTCAATGCAGTTAGCCTCCAACCAAGTGTGGAGTGTTAAAAAATGCAAAAAATTTAGCTTGTCAAACCATGATAATGATAGCCAGTGTTTGAGTCAGATTTCATAAAGCATTTTCCTTGGTAACTATCTTCTATGCAATCCCATGTTGTTTCTCTCACAAATGGAGGAATTTCTTGTGATGAAATTGTGATAAAATCACTTTCTTTACAACAAAGTTATTCAAAAAGCATACAAGTCTTGAGATCGCAAAGAAGAACAGGGGGTTTTAGCCTGTAGTGTTGCAAAGCTATCCGATTCAATCTCTTGAGGCCTATTTTGATGAGAATTGGGTTGAAAAAATAAGATATCTTACCGTAAATGGA
Source organism: Lygodium microphyllum (assembly GCF_053477565.2). Classification (NCBI taxonomy): domain Eukaryota; kingdom Viridiplantae; phylum Streptophyta; class Polypodiopsida; order Schizaeales; family Lygodiaceae; genus Lygodium; species Lygodium microphyllum. The sequence continues at coordinate 78,450,978 of NC_141137.1, read as the reverse complement.
GCTACAAAGCTACCCAATGAATTCTCCATGCAAAGAGGAAAATATTGAATGTTGTGGTGACTCTATAAGTGATTAGTTAGTTTTGTCAACTCATATATAAGTGATTAGTTAGTTTTGTCAACTCATATATAAGTGATTAGTTAGTTTTGTCAACTCATATTCCATGGCTACAAATTACAATTTCTACAGCAAAGGAAGAGAAGAATGCTCGAATAATGGCTACCTCTTTTCAAGCCGGTTGGTTGGTTTCTTTCTTGGTCTTTATTCTTGAGCTACTACTAGTGGTTAATACTAAGCTAAAATAATATTATATTTTTATTAGGTTAGGATCTAGTAAAACTAAGCCTATACTATGCTTATGATAGACACAAGCAAAAGTGTAACAAGCCTTTCTAGTAAACTCTCCATAGTACAATTTTGGTAGTCCATCAAGTGATATATCTAGGTGACTCTATTTGATAATACTAAGGAATATTTAAAATTTGTGGCCTAGGATCGATTGATTCAATTCTCTTAGGGGAATCTTAACCTCATCCCCATAAGGATCAACTTGAAAAAATAGTCCTAAATTACTTCTCACTATTAGATATGATTTGTAGGATATCACTAATGATCCATGATATTGAAAGTTGCAAGGCCCCCATTATGAGAAGAAGAGAAGAAGCAATTTGTGAGATTTGGATATTGGTGGGTCTTGACTTATATATCTATTATCAGATGAGATCTATGTGGCCAGATGGCAAAATAATGACCTTTGTGGGTATACCCTTTGTGTTAGATATAGTTAAGCTAATACCAACTTGAGATACATTGGATTGAGTTACAAGATTTGGAAGCTATTGGAGACTTCCTTTTTGGGATGATTCAAGGGCCGTGGAAGCAATCCCTATGGCAGGCAGGGGGTCTCAAGAAGCAAGTGACTCCCCTAATGTAGTTCAAGGGTTGCACCCCCAATCCGATGATAAATTAAATAGTCTTAGTAAGAATATTCCTTATATAACTAGGGAAGGTTTGTAGTATGGTATGTCAAATAATTTGAATTGACCACCTTTCCAAGCTATAAATGAAAGAACCCTCTAAAGCTATAAGCAATCTATCTTTCATCTAATCAAAGTTCTTCTAGACATCCTTAAGCTCTTCACGTATCATCTCTATAGATCAGCATTTAATCTTCACTATTGGAAGTGCATGGGTGGATAAAGCCATATTTGTATTGATTTTTGTAGAATTGAATGATATGGTATTTTCTCTTTATTACTGTGCACTTTCTATTCCTTAGATTTTGTTCACTACTACACCATGTAATTTTTGTTACAAAACATGGTAGAGCATAAGAAAATAGAAGATTAAGGAGAGAATAAGAAGAACAAAAATGAGACCATAATGAAGTGGATAATAACTTGATTGATTCATGGTTGAGCAAATGCATCTTTTTATAGGTTTTCAACTTGGATACATATTGCTCTCTCTGCTTATGGGATGTGGTTACATGTGTCTCTAGCACTTGTGCCTCTAGCACCACATATATTTTAATATCCCCCCTTAGTACTAGCTTACCCTCTATATAACTATACCTAAGGATGTAGGTTGCCCCCTTTGAATTCTTGTAAAGTCTCTAGCTCATGCAATATCAACCAAAGTATAGGCAATTTAGAAGAGAGTTTCAAAACATTCTTTAGAGTTTTTTTCTTTTGCAAAATTTTATTTCTAACTGCAACATTCTTTCTTGGTGTGTCCAAACTTGTTGCAACTTTTGCACCTTGGTTTTTTTTTGTTCCAATAGTCTTACTATTTTTTTCCATTTCTCCCATAGATCCTGCAAACAAATTTTGAAGAAGAACCTTTTCTGTAAAGTGTAGATTACTACAAGGCTTCAAGTAGAGTCTTACGTTTTCTCCTTAAGTTTATCTCCTTGCTTATATAAAGTGGCTTCAACTACATTGAGTTTTCTGTCAAGTACATTCCTTAGTATTGCTACCACCTACTCATGATCTTTGCTAGGTTTATCCACACTATTGAGTATTACAACAATGGCTTCTCTTCTTCAATATCGTTGCCTATTGAGGATTGTTGTACTTTCATGCTTTTAAATTTATTTATAAATGATGTTAGAGAATCATATTGATTTAGATCAAATTTGAAAATTTCCATTAACAAATTAACTTTAGAGTGTTTTGCTTGAATGCCAAATATATTATATGCTCATCCCACACCTCTTTCACACCTTTTAATCTTGAAATGTGGCGTAGGACATCATCGGATAGACCCCAAGCTATTATCATGAGGACTTTGTTATTTTTCCTCTTTCACATTGGCTCATTAGAATCTTCAAGATCTTCGAGAATATCCCAAAGGTCTTTCCTCATCAAATGATACAAGATTTTCATTTTCCATGTGTGAAAACCATTGCCATTGAATATTTCCACTACTTTTATTTTTGACATTTTTGGAGTGGAGAGGTCTTACCGATGACTCATACAACAGTGTCTAACTCTAGTTACAACAATATATTTATGTGAAAGTTACAAGGATTTTTGATAGATTTTAGTTTGATTTTAGAAGGAAATTTTTGTAGGGATTTAAAGATCAAGGAAACTGGCACACAATATCCTTTTATTATGATTGCATAGACCAATTCCTAGCTATAAGCAGTGTGATTGCATGTTTTGGAGTAATCTGTGTGAATAGGGTCTAAATAGAACTAGTTAATTAAGGTTTCTCTGTGTGAAAAAGCTTTGTGTCAAACTAGTTTGATGCAATCAATGTGAACAAAGGCTAAAGGGAAATCTATTTGAAGGAAAACAAGTGTGAATAGAGTCAAATGTCACCATTTCTTCGCGTTGTGAACCAATTTGGATCATGGAGGATATTTTGGATGGCAACAATCTTGGTTGGAATGTCCTCACACAGCAAATGATGAGATTTAGAGCTTGGAGCTCTTAAGCCACAATATTCACTTTCTTTCTTATTCTTCATCTCTGTCTATTGTAGAAGCAACCTCCCAACTTTTTCTTGAAAGAAAACCCCTAGCTTCTATTGAAGCAAGCCCCTAGCTCTTGGCAACAAGCAGGGCTGTTAAACAGCCCCTTCTTTGTTAATGGAAAATAGATAGAAGGACCAACATAATAGACCTTATACCTCTTTCTTCATAATGACTGCCCTCCTCTTCTTCTTGATAGTGAAGGTCTTCAAAGAAAACGAAGCTTTAATATCCACTCCAAAGATTAGTAGAATCTTCAATACTTAAGCTCCCAAACCTTGAGATGCAACTATGGAAGCTTTCGACAACCTCTTGGAAGGAAACTCTGATACCATGTTACAAAACATGGTAGAACATAAGAAAAATACAAGATTAAGAAGGGAAGAAGAAAAATGGAAATAAGATGATAATGAAATGGAGAAGAACTTGATTGATTCATGGTTGACCAATCATATATTTTCATAGAATTTTAGCTTGGGTACATGCTGCTTTCTTTGCTTATGGGATTTGGTTACATGTGCCTCTAGCACCACATATATTTTAACAATTTTCACATGATATTAGAGCTTAAGGACTTGAAGGAGTGAAGAGTATACAAGAGGAAAGGCCTTCAATAGCAAAGACAAGAGATGTCAATATTTGCAAGTGTCTTTAAAAGTGGTGCATGAGGTAGTGGTGCTAGTTTATTGATAGGTTTATCTATCAACCTTTAGCAAAGGTAACTTAGATGGTACAAACAACATTTTATGGGAGTTCAAAAGGGAGTTCAAAATTACAATCAATCTTGATTCTTATGAACTCCTAGAGATAGTGATGGGGACTGATCTAAAACTATAGTCCACCCATGATCCATCAAATTTAAGTGACATTATGATTCCTCCAAATGTAGGTCTTCTATGGTCCTAAAAAAGAAGGAATCTAGATACATTGTGTGACTTAGTTATAAGTTGTTCTAATAGTCTTTGGAGTATTAATTGCCCTTACCACTTTGGTGAGACCCTAGTTCAAGTAAAAAATATTTCAAATATATTGTAAGTTCAACAGATTAAGATAAAATTGCTATTAGTATTTTCCATAACTAACCTTGGACATAAGGTGAGATGCACCAGGACATGTGTAGGAATTCTTGACACTACTGGTAAATTTGTTAACAAAGTAGAAATAAGAAAAAACATGTATGAGCTAGATGCTCTTATAGTCACTAATAAAAATGTACAAGTAAAATTTAGAATGAAAGGTTTTCTTACATTGGATGTACAATTTAAAAGGAGATGAATAATCAAGTTATGGTTTCTCACCTATCTATAGTGATGACTGAAATGAAGGAACCATGTGAAGCTTGTATGATGCTCAAGCAATAGAGAAATACATTCTTAGAAGAAAACAATAATAGAGTGAAGGCCCCTCTAGAGTTGGAGCATACTAACTTGTGTGGTAAGATACCTAAAGGTTTTGAATTTCTTACCTTGGTAATCCAATGGTGTTTGGATCACTGAAAATTGGTGGTTTGGCCCCTTTTTATGGAGGGTGGCATGAATGGATGCCCTCTCAATCTCAGCTTCTATGGATGGGTCTTCTTCCTCGTTGATTCCCTTAGTAGAGATATTGAAAGTGTTTTCCCTTCCCATTGCTGCACGACTGTGGCCAAGGGTAGCTCTGGCTTGGCCACTGAACTTTCCTTGGTGATGCTCTTCGCCAAGTTTGGGGCATTCCCTTTTGAAGTGCCCAGGTTCATTATAGTGAAAACATTGCATTCTTTGATCACTTCTTTGAGTGGGGACAAAGTCATTGATTGGACAAAGTCCTATCCTTGCACACTTTTAAATTGAGCTTTCAACATTCTTGAATTTTGGTCTTTGTGAGACCAGGGTTTGTTATTCTTGGACTTCGGTTGGACTTCTTGGGCAATCAATCCTGCTCTTATCAATGCATCTTGTAAATCCGAGGGATGCATTGATTCCAATTGGATGTTCATTGGTGGGTTTAGACCATCACATAACTTCAAGACTTGTTGGGGAATGCTCATGGTCTGGGCGTATTTCAACAAGAAGACAAATCTAGAGTAGTACGTCTCTAGCGACAGGCCCAATTGTTTCAACTTGAAGAACTCATTCATCTTTTGAGTTCTATATGCCAGTGGCACGTACCTCCCTAGCACTGCTTCCTTTAGCTTATCCCAAGTTATTTCTCTTTCGGTGACTGCTTGGTCTTTACACCATTGCTTCCACCAGAGCCTAGCTTTGCCGGTAAGCTTGAGCTTGGCAATCATAGCCTGGTTTACAAATGCTATTTCTGTTGCACTGAAGTAACCCTCCATGGATTCAATCCATACTTTGGCATCAGCTTCAACAGTCTTCCCTTTTCCGTCAAATTCTGGTGGTTTAATTTGTTTGAGAAGAAAGTTCTTTTCTTGTGCCTCTTCTAGGCTTAGTGCGAAAACAAGATTCTGGTTTTGCACTTGGGGTTGTATCTAGTTTTCCAATTAAAACCTTCGCGTTAAGATTCCATTTACACATCTCTTCACAACTTATCTCAATGCACAGTTTATTTTTCATCAATAATATACAACAAATCAAATGAACATAAAGTTCTTATTTATCCATAAAGAAGCATAAGCCTCAAGTACAATTATTGGGGAATAGATAGAGATTCGTTGGGATGATTTTCTTTCAATAGATACATCAACACCAGGTTAATAATTCCCTATTAGATTTAGCTACAAGGATAGAATAGTAATATGGATTGGGAGAATGGATTCTCATGAAGTGGTAAGTCATGGGAAGTTCAGGAAATCCCCGTTTTTGATAGCCATGACATTCGTTTTGCCCCATTACTTTAATTCTGTCTATTGGCAAGACCTTGACCACGTCGTCATAGATAAAGCAATTTTGTTCTACTTGCCAGCATCCGATGTGTAGGATCGAATTTACACGAGCCTCATGGAAGATGAATAACTTGATTATCTTCAAGTTTTCCAACCATTTTAGCCTCTTCAGATTGTTTTGAAGGTAAGCGAGTCGGTTGGCATCCGCAATCCATGAGGATGCATCCCTTGCACTAGTAACAGGGCCTCAAGAATCCATCTCAAGTCACTTAGATGTTTGAGTAGGACCTGGAGGCAGGGAATTTACAGCTAGAGTCCCCCCTGGCATCCAAGCATCCTCCTACGTTCAAATTAACCCACGGAGAGACCTCTCATGACGAGTTTGTTCCACATTCCTGTCACGGTTATTTAGAACCCCCTTGGCTAGGGTTGGCGGCCAGCTGGGGGTGGCTTGGCGCATCCTTCATGAATTCAACTTGATTTATTATTCAAATTTCTTTTGTGATCTTGGGTCATACATTCCTTCCGTAGACATTAAATCTAGTTTTACAAGCACAAACAACAATGAAGGTGAGTGCTCCGGACATTTGCTTAGGTTGTGTTCCCTAAGTTGCTAACCTTTGGTTGTTATCTTAAGGTCCAAGTCTAGATGATTCAAACTAGGATTTCAATTGGTTAGGTGATAACCATTTTTCCACCTTAGAATTTTATTAGGGTTCTATATTTACCCTAGGGTTTCCTTCCCTCACGATAGCACGGACTTTAGTTCATCCCTCTCATTTCCCATTCTCTTTGAACCAAGTGCGACATGGGTCTACTTTGGCTTGGGTATCTCTGCAAAAAGTAGGATGTCCAGGATCCGATGCTAGATTGTTGTTAGGATACCTTGGCCACTAGGAACCCAGATTTTAGATCGATCCTAGTGGGTTTGGCTGCAAACGTTCTGTTGCAAGATGAAATCGGGTAAACCCTAGGTGAAAAACCTCGAAACATTCAATGGGAGTGTTGGGCAGCAACACTTAGATTTTTTTCTCGATGGACTGCTAAAAACGTGCTTGGACAGCCATTAGGCGAGCATGTTACATAAACCAAGAAGGGCACTGCTCAATTCATGGTCCGAAGGTCAAGTGGTGAAAAGGCCAACCATGGGAATGATGTCTCACTCCTAGGTAGCGTGTGGGTCAGATGGAGCTCTGGACATCCCTTGCTAAGTCCAGGAATCATAGTTGAAGACTGCCGTGGCCCCAACGTCTGTGGCATCGAAAGATCTTATTCTAGATAAAGGATGGAAATTATGGTGCCATGTGATTTGTGTCGGGTACTTCTGCAGGGTAAAAGGGACATATAATTTCTCCTGTATGGGCAGGAGGCAAAGATTAACTTGAAGATAAGTTAAGGAACTTGCTTGTCAAAAGGACTACTTAACACCATATTCAGGAATATGGGAATTTTCAATAAGTTTGGGACACGTGGTCAAATCTTTGGATTTGTCATAACTTGAACACTATAACTCCAAATTGAGCACTCTATAGCTCAATAGATTCCATTTTTCAAGAACTTTCCAATGATAGGTCACATCATATGGTTTTGAGAAACTTATGGGCATGTTATCCAGTGCCACCTTTTTAGTATTTAAAAAATGGAAATTGGGAGATTCCCAAACTCACTAATATTGTGTTGCTTGCTCTGTTTTCGTGTCAGTGCTACAAGTTATGCGAACAAACTTTGTTCCCTTAAGGTTTAATTAAGGAAATTGATTTTAAATGTCACACATAAATGTGATGGGACCTAATTAGATAACTAAAGAATATCCATTGAGGGAAGTGGGTGGGCAGAACCCTCAATGGGTTTGTCCTATGATAGGGTGATCCCAGAGAACTGGGAGGCTTCTCACAAGGTTTTACTGGCGTCCCCGACCCTTAGGTATTGCTAGGTTAGAACCCTGATTCATGCCATTTTAGGGGACCAGAATAGGACTATATCCTACGGATAGAGAGGTTGAGTAGCGCATCCCTCTCATTTCCCATTCTCTTTGAACCAAATGTGGCATGGATCTACTTCAACTTGGGTATCTCTGCGTAAAATAGGATCTCCAAGACCAATGCTAGAATGTTGTCAGGAGACCTTGACCACTAGGAACCCAAATTTTAGATCGATCCCAATGGGTTCGGCCATGAACGTTCCATTGTGAGGCAAACTCGAGAAACCCTAGGTGACAAACCCTGTGGCATTCCATGGGAGTGTCAGGAGCGACTCGCGATGGACCACTAAAAACATGCTTGTATAACCGATAGGGGGCACATTACAAATTTTTGAAAAAAATATTCCAACAAAATAAATGGCAAAAAATGTAAGAAGATAGGGCATATTACCAATAAATGTTCTACCACCCCTAAAGTGCCCAAAGAATTGAAGGCCAACTTTGTATCCAAAATATTTGAGGATCGACTTTTCTAAACACTATAAATCCTCTACTTATAAGCACTCTTGTAGCATGATTTATAAAGGCATCCCATTTTGTTTGAAGGGGATCCTTAACATGCCTTGTAGTCCAATGCCACTCTAGCATTGAGAGGGAGTGTTGAGAGATAGGCATGTGAACCCTATGTGTACAAGGGTGGATAAGGGTAGTTGGGTGTAATGAACTAGAGGGCATGGGGAAACCCTAACCCTAGCCATCCAAAGGATATATAAACTACCTAAAGGTCACTTTCACAATTGAGGAGAGTGTACTAGTTTTACTTCTGAACAACTCACTAAGAAATTTCGTCTTCTTGTACTTGAGCTCTCTCTCTCCCTCTTGTGTACACTCTCATGCTTCCAACTTGGGATTTAGTCTCTGCCAACTGAGCTTGCAAAGTAGATATCTCCTCTTTTTGGGCATCAATGACCTTAGTCTGTTGCTCCATCTACATATAGAGGTTATAAAATTTTTATTGAGTAGAGGCTAGCTCATTATTAGCTTTATTCAACTCCTCCTTGGATTGTTGAACCTCTTCATAAAGAGAAGAATAAAGCTGCTAGATACAAGCAGGGTAATTGAAAGTTCAATAGAGCTTTGGATGTCTTTAGACAAAAAAGTAATTACATCTCTAGTCACCAAACATTGCACAGAGGGACTTAAAATATCCAAAGTACCATCTCTATGTGCTATGAAAAGATTTGGTGTTGTGAGAAAAGTAGGCAACTGATTGCAAGATTGAACAAGAATTAAAACTAGAGGAGTGGAAACTAATACTTATTCAACCACTTGCTTAAGATGCTTCCTTTGAATAACCACAGGAGGGGACAGGAGGGGAGGGTCAGCATCCTCAATAATAACATCATTGTCTTTAATAGGAGGAGGAGGAACCTCTGGAGGATCAACTCGTAGTGTGGGAATTTCTTTTGTAGGGGCAGCATATGTCAAGAAAAGAGAAAGGTAAGAACCAAATGTGACATTACCCCTCATGGCTCTAATAAAATGCTGATTCAGCTAGGAGATATAAACTTCAAACAATGGTAATACTTGTCAGCACCATGGGAAAAGTTGTAAATAACTCCTTTGAAAGGTAATTAGAAGGGGTTTTGGCAAGCATAAACCTATCCTGAAGAAACTAGCACAATTGCTTTGAGATAGGATTGGAAATCATGGATACACTAACTCTTGAAGTAGTAATAACCCTCTTAAAATCCAAGACATCCTAGGTCTACTTCTATAACAACTATAGAATATCCTCATTAGAGAACAAGTGATGGGGAGTAGTAAAGGTTCCCCATGGTATAGTAAAGAAAGAGCTTTGCCTAGTCTCTTACGCGTCATGTGGATAATTGTACCATGAATAGGGCCATACCTCTTATTGTAAGAGGCTAAAAACTGATCACACATGTCAAAATCATCTAGGATAAGAGTGGTAGTGAAAGTGTCACAAATTTAGATAATCTCGTCTTAACAATAAGGTCTAAATCCAACAATAGTGAATAAGCATGCAACACTAAGGGAAGATACTAGACTAAGAGAGGAGGAGTATAAGGTGCCATTGAGATGGTTCACATACACTTCACACTCACACACAGACAGTCACAAAGAATACCTATAAAATAGCAAACTAACAACAGATAAGATATCAATAATAAAAAACTCGCATAGACCTGACCAACTAACTGACCACCCCAAACAATCCACATCCTAGAAAAATTTCGGCATAGCCTCTGCACTTATGCAACTGAAAGCTTCATGCTATGCATATAAACAAGGATCCAATATCCACATAATCAAGCAATCCAAATAAAAATATAATCAAATGACACTGTCTACTTGACTCCAATCGAATGACCAACAAAAGAAACTAGACTAAACCAAACCACAATCGACTGATAACCAAACCTCAAATGACTAAGACCATCAATAAGGACTATGGCTAACAACCACATCACCCACCCCACATAGTGCCTCATTAAACATTAAAAGGGAATTGAGCAAACGTAAGGGAAAATAGAAAATTTAATTGAATGTTCATTTGATAAATTAATTAACAAGGGTTGAACTTTTATTATGTAATAAATCTTCATTAAAAAATGTATGTTCATTTTATCCATTAAAAAAAGTATTAATTTTTACGTTGCTTATTAACATTCTCGAACTACATCCTGACTCATGGTCTCTAAATACAAGTTCATTTTTACAAATTAATATGTGTGTAGAACTTTTTTGTTTAGTGTGTGCACTTGTGATGGCGGGTTCATTTTAATATAAATTAAAAATACATGTTTGGTGCACGAACTATGTGCTACATGAATGGTTGATTTAAAAAAAACCATGTCTAACATTTTAATGTATTTGGGGTGTTTTTATTTTTTTATTTTTTAAAAATTAGTTCACTTGAAGGTTTGTATTTATGTTTATTATTATTATTTAATTATTTTGGTATGATTGTGTTTGGATTTTAAATTTTCTTCACTTTAATTAGCCAATATTGGCTAAAATTGAACATGGAAATCCACTTTAATTTTTTATAATTTCAATAAAATTTTCAACTATTTTACTCATTTTGAAAAGAAAATTTTAAAAACTTACTCATTTGAGAAACTAGTTTCCTTTCAAATAAATATTATTTTGTTGTTTTGAAAGATTTCAGGTCATGTTATTCTACCATAATTATGGAAGGAATTTAGTGGAATTTTTTTAATTTTAATATTTTTTAATGATTTTGTAAGAATTTTATTGATTTTTTAATGAAAATTTGAGGTTTTTTGAAGGTGTTTTATATTTTTCAACTTTTATTGGAAATTTTTATTTTAATGGGAAATTATTCAATTTAAAAAAAAAATTGTAGATTTTTCAACTATTCTTTTTGCAATTTTTATCTTTTTATTTAAATTTTGAATGGTTTTAAAACATTTTGTAATACTTTTAAGGTTTTTTAAATTTAAATTTGTTGGGAATAGGGTACTAGGGTACGAACTGTGTGCTTACTACATGTGAATAGCTACAACCTCACCACTGCATAGAGAAGACTGCACGCATGTCCTCATGCGTGAACAACCACTAACACGAACGACCATCCACGAACATGAAAACCGCATATGCGAATGGGCCCTTCATCTGCAACACACGGATGAAACATGGCAGAGAAGACGGTCATGCGACAAAGAGGTAAGAATATGTGGGGGGGGGGGGGTGGGGTCAAAATAAATATTTAGGGTTAGGGGAGGTAAGGTTTGGGGGTATGTAAGTAGGGATTAAGGTTTGGGGTGTATGGGGATTAAGGGTTAAGGGGTGGGAATTAATTGTTGGTGGGGGGGGAGGGGCAAGGATTAATGTGGGATTAAGGGTTTTTTTAAAGGTTATATGTTGACGGTATTAAGATAGTGGTGGGGGGTAGGTTAATGTAATGGTGGGGAGGGTAGGGTTATTGGGGTATAAGGTTGGGCATGCGGGAGGGATGGGGATGGAAAAGGGTTGTGGGCAGGCGAGGGATAGAATGGGGTTGGGGGGGGGGGAGGAGGGAGGTTGGGGCCGGGCAGGGGGAAAGGGTGGGGATGGGCGGGATTGGGTGGGGGGTGGGAAAGGAGCGCAATGTGAGAGAGGCAGAGTAGGGGAGGGGAGGGAGATAGGTGGGGGAGAGAGGTGGGAGATAGGTGGCAGTAGAAAACGACGGCGGTGACGTTAGCTCAAAACGGTGACAATGACAATCCAAAATGGTGACGGAATGGCCAGGAACAATGGCAAGGAACTAACGATAGGTGAGCGGGGGGAGGCTCTACAACGCAATTTGCGACCGCGACGAGAATGGTGTTGCAGTGGCATTGGGCTCCTAAGGTGATGGGGGATAGAATGGGACCGGGGGGGGAGGGGGGGGGGAGGGAGGTTTGGGCATGCGGGGGGAAAGGGTGGGGACATGTGGGACTGGGTGCGGGGTGGGGAAGGAGGCCGATGGTTCAAGAGGACTATTCTAGCATGTATAATTGATGGTGCATTTGTGCATCCCAGCCAATTTGGCATAGGTGCAAGAAGGAAGGCTAGGGAGACTTATTGTGCAGTGCACCAAACAGAGTGATGTGTGCATTGATAATGGAGGAGGCCTGTTCCTTGTGTGCACACGAAAACAAGAATATACTTGACTCCAATTGTCGTAATGTCCCTCAATCCTCACCTCGCAGTTGATGAAAGGGAAATCGATCACTCTCAGTCCCCCTCTCTATCTCACGCTCTGTTGATAGGTACAAGAGAGCAACCCATTTTTGAAACCCATTGAGGTAATCATCATTGTCACTTGTGCAAAGATTGTATGCCTTGTGAACAATTGATGGTGCACCAGTGCATCCTGCCACCCTATGTTTGCATACGATGCAAGAAGGAAGGCTAGGGAGCTTTATAATGTCATGCACATGAACAATTTGAGCTTTGTGCATTGAGAGGCCCATTTTGTGCATGCAACACTTCATTCACACATCTCATCTCTCATTTGAATAATAAGGGCAAAGATTGGTCACTCACCCCACCCTCTGTCACACTCTTTTGATAAATACAGAGGGCATCCCATACTCACATCCCCATCCTATTACGATGAAAGCTCACATCATTCAAAGGATTGTCAAGGAAGATCGGCTTTTTCTAGTTGATAATATCAACTTGTATCGATTGAGGAAGAGGCATACCCAGGGAGGTAGGCAACAAGTTTGGTACTTGGATTGCATATTGGAAATGTCATTTGATGTAGGAGTCAGATGTATTGAGGAAGTTGCAAGATACATCGCACCAAGGGAGGTGGCTTTGGAACTGCTTCTAGAAAAGTTCTATTAGTGATTCAATTATCTTAACTGTGTAGTGTTACCTCCTTTTCCACAACCAGCTTCCCATCCAAGGGTGTGTGCTACCTTTTCTTGGAGCAAGACTTGTTATGATAGGGATTTTCTTCCTTTTTTTCTACAATAGTTTTGATTTTTTTTTTCTCTTTTCTTTTATTTTTTCCTACTCTTGAGGGTGCTTCCACATTTTCTCAAAGAATATAGGCATGATAGGGACCGAAGTCCTTTTCTCTCATTATCGATATATATGTATGTTTTTTTTCTTTTTATTTTTTAAAACAAAAAAAATTATGGAGTGACCATATATCAAAACCATCCTCATCACCTCTACACTGGATCAAAGGAGAAGAGAACAAAATAGGGGTGGAAGAAGATGGTGAGGGGCTAGTAGAACGAGGCCACCTCATCATGATAAGCAAGAGGAATATCAAAGCAATAGACAAAGCCTTACTGATTGACGCATAAGGGATGAAGGGGCTATCGGGGGTGACTGTCATGATCCTCAGCAGCAGGGAGGAGGGTAATACTTCTTTAGGCGATAGCCATTAATTAATAAGGGATCATCAGAAGCATTGATTATCTACACTTGGAGAGAGCCATTAGGGTTGACAGTAACAAGTAGCTTATAGGGGCCCATCTAACATTGTTGAAGCTTGCTTGGGAACTTGTCAAAATGTGAATCATGAGCAAGCACTAAATCACCTTCCTTAAACTCCTCCTTAATGAAGCTATCATGATAGGCCTTTTTTCGAGCTTGTGTGGCTTCCATGCATTGTAGGGCCATCATGCGAGTCTCATCCAGACATTCCAAGTGCAAGAGACAATGCTCCAGGGACTTGTCATCTCCCAAGCACTCTTTGATAGCCATGCACAAAGAGGGTAGCTCTAACTCAACAGGGAAAAAAACCTTTGTACTGTACATCAACTGGAAAGGGGTCTCTCCTATAGCAACCTTATAGGAGGTTTTGTATACATAGAGGGTCTCTGTAAGTCGATCATCCCAATCGCGATGATGTGCGGCAATTGTCCTTAGTCAAGATCAAGCAAAGGATGTGATTGGTAACTTTGATCTGGCCGTTGGCTCTGGGATAGTAAGGGGTGGACTTGAGATGGCGAATCAACTTTGTCAATTCTTCCATAATCTTGTTGAGGAAGTGAGTACCTCTATCATTTACTAGCTCTAGGGGACTGCCAGAATGATGATGATGTTCTCATACAGGAACAGGGCCACGCTATTGCCGTTATCCCACTTGAGAGATTTGGCTTCACACCACTTTGTAACATAATTAGTACATATCAAGATGTATCTGTTCTACTTTCTTCTAGTGGGAGGATGGATGGAACCCACGAAGTCAATTCCCCACTTCTCCAATGGCTTTAGGAGAAGAATAGGTTGTAATGGCATGGCATTGGCTTTGATAGGCTTTCCCATCCATTGACAAGTATCACAATATTTGTAGTAATCATACGCATCCTTGTGGAGTGTCTTCCATCAATATCCTACCACAGTAAGGCTTTTCTGGTAGTCCCTTCTCCTACAAAGTGTCCTCCACAGGGCTCATCATGGCATCAACACTATTCCAATCTCATCTCTTGCAGTACATCTTCTCAATACTTCATCCTTGCCTTTCTTGTACAAAGCACCATCTAATAAGGTGTGGAGGGCCAATTCCAACAAAAGCTTCTTCTTCTCTCACGGTCAAATATACCAAGGGGATGATGTTGCATTGCCAACAGGTTGGCCATATCAGCATACCATGGGGTTATAGTTTCAACTAGAAAAAGGGAAGCATCAAGGAGGTCATGGTCATCTTGCTCCTCTTTGTCACTCTGAGGGATCTGCGATAGATGATTTGCCAAGACACATGGGAGTGAGTGGGTTTAGTAACCACTTCAAATTAAAACTCCTAAAACAAAAGGAGCCATCTCATCATTCTTCCCTTCACATCTGCCTTGTTCGTCAAGAAGGATAGGGCCTCATGGTCTACATAAAATTTGAAATGTATCGATAGGTAGGGTCAAAACTTCTCCAAGGTGAATACCATTGCCAAGCATTCAAGCTCTATCATCGTGTAGTTCCATTCTTGATCTGTTACATAGCTTGCATAACAGATGGGTTGATCAGGAGCCTTTTTGGCATAAGACTACACCTAACCCTTCAACAAATACATCACTGTGCACATGGAACTCCTTCATCCAATCATGAGGTTGCAGGATGGGTGCCTCAATCAGACACTGCTCTAGGGTGTTGAATGCTTCGTCACAATCAACAGTCCATTTAAACTCAAAATATTTCTTTAGGAGCTTATATAAGGGGGCTACCTTTGTTGCAAAGTGTGCAATGCACCTTCTGTAATAGCCCACATGACCAAGGAATCCCCTCAATTGTTTGAGGTTGGTTGGCATTGTTAGAGCTGCAATCTTCTCAATGTTTGGAGGGTCTGTTGCTATCCCTTGTGCAGAGACAATGTGGCCCAAAAGAACTTTTGAAGAGACTCTGAAGGTATATTTAATGGGGTTGAGAGAGATCCCATACTCTTGACATCTATTAAAGTACTACTTCAGGTGTCCCCAATGCTCATGGATTAGGCTATTGACACAGAAGTCATCTAGGTACACCTCAATGAAATCATGCATATGGTTTTCGAATGCGGCTATGATCACACATTGGAATGTGACATGAGCGTTACAGAGCCCAAACAACATCACTCTATAAGCATAGGTTTTCCATTTTGTTGTGAAGGTTGTTTTGAATTGATCTTCTTCTGTGACCTGAACTTGGTTGTATCCACTGAATCCATCCAAGAGGGAATAAAGCTCATGGCCTGCCACTATGTCCAAGAGTTGATTTGTGAAAGGAATAGGAAAATGATCCTTCTTAGTCTTGAAGTTTAGCTTTAGAAAGTCCACATATATTTGCAACTTTCCATTCTTATTGGATACTACCACAATGGGCGAAACCCATTCACTATTGGCCACTAGATAGATAAACTCAGTTTCAAAAGGAGCTTCAACAATTTGGCTTTCACTAGGGTAGAGTAACTTTGATTCATATGTCTCTATCTTTACCTCATAGGCTTGGTATCAGACTCTAGGTCAATGTGGTGTTGACACACCACGGGATCAATCCCCTTCAAATTTTTATACGACCATGCAAACATGTCCAAGTTCTCCTTTAGAAGGTCATGCAAGACCAACAACTCTTCTTCTGAAAGACTGATATCCACCTTTAGGTGACATTGAGTACCATCTGCATCCACAAATATTAATTCATTTTTACCTTCCACTTCATGGATGAAGGTCCCACGGCCTGCTTCTAGGTATAGATCTGACTCTCTCAAGGGAGTAGTCTCCTCTTCTAATGCTCAACTGGAACTAAGTTCCTCTTTCAATGAGGACTCTACTTGCTCCTTGGGATGCTGAAATGGTATCATAGCTGCTCTAGATTTGGTGGAAGGATTATTTCATGACTTTCGAGGATGCATCCAAGAACATCACACAAGAAGAACCTTCTAAGTTCTGTTTGGGCTACTATAGGATGACTAGTGGTTGTTGGGCAAGGTGTATCATCATCATTCTCTCCTAAGAAGGGTAGATTCGGGCGACAAGAGCCACTACTAAAGGAGGAATTATTCTGCTAAATCCGTTTCTTGTGGATATTTTTCATATGTTGTGACTCATTAGCTAGTCCAAAGGGTACCAACATCATTCTATCTAACAGCGTGGGATCTTATGTTGCTTCTGAGGTTTTCGAGACCTCTTCCCCCCATTTGTGCCTTCTTCGGGTAGAATAGATTCTTTCAACTAGCTTTCATAGTCTTCCTCTACATTGTCATCTTTGTCCTCTTTGGACTCTATCTCTGCCTCTGTGTAGGGTCTCTGTAAGAGAAGAATAGATTCTTTGTTGTATCCTCTGTCTCTCCTTCTGCTTTTGTCTCTACTCCTGTTTTTGGCTCTTCTTCTGTCTTTGTTATGGCCATGCAACAAGGAGAATAGTACATCCATGCCTCTATCTCACTATTAGAGGTGACTTGAGGAGTCATTTCGAGTTCAAGAAAGAGGGGTTTCACCCATTGACAAAGACTTTTCCTCTTTTGGGAGTTGACTTACAGTGTCCATTGTCAAGAACCATGTCTCTATTTTCTTAGGAAAAATCTATTTGACAGCTTATTCATCTTCGGACATGCCATCTATTGTTTCATTGGAGGAGTCGGTGATGACTTCAATGGAAGTGGATCCATTACCTTTTTGCAATCCATACAACTTCAACACGACTTTTTTGGGTCCTCTACCTAGGGTTAGGTTTCCTTTGAACCAATCTGTTATAGTGCTCTTGCTTCCAAAAGCCATGGTCTTCCCAATAGCAGAGGGTATGAGATCCCGTAGGAATTTGGTTTTACCACCAAATAGGATCGGGTAAGTTACTCATAAATATATGTGTGCATCACGTGGGTTCAAAATAAGGTATTTTTAAAAAACCAATTTTATACATTTTTTACATACAAAAAGGTGTAATATAAAAGGGTTATTTACAAATTGAATAGAAAAGGGTTATGTTTTATTCAAGGAAAATTTGTCCTTATAAATAGGCCTTGAACGCATGTGATGTAGAGGATATACATATAATAACTTCCCCGAGCAAATAGGTCATCCAATAATCTCTTTGTATTGCGAGAGTTGTCTTCACATAGGGAAAAATGCCCAAAGGCTTAATTTTGCTTTGGTCTGGCAGTTTGATAAGCCACTGTGTAGGCTGCATGCCTTATAAGTCTAGATCTTTCATTGCCACATTTGTCATTATGCTCATTCATGAACCTCCATCAATCAATTCATATGTTATAAAGCATCCTTCAATCCACACACCGATCTATGGGGTACCAAGATCCAAGAAGGCATTAGCCATATCCACTTCTTGTACAGGCTCTAGGGCCTTATAGGACATAGGGGTAGTGAGTGGCAGGAGCAATCCTTAGGCCTCTTCTTTTGTTCATTATGCTTTTGAATTTCTTTCAATAGCTAAGAGACAACATAAAAAAATTTCAAAATGTTAGGTTTGGTTTGAAGGTATCTAGGTCTTTGACCAAGTCATATTCTTTGATTGGATTCATAGGCTTCTCTAGTCTTTTAGGGAATGGGGAAACACCCACTTTATCTTTCCTTTTTCCTCTAGAAGTGAAAACATCTATACTTCTTCTACCACTGAAGATACTTCTGCATCCTCTATCTCTCGAACCTCTGTTCTTATCTTTGTAACTGTCTCTGTGGCACTGCAATGCTCTCTACTACATTGTTCTGCTCTATATGGTTCTGTTTCTTTGTTGGGAGATTAAACTTCACACTCTTGGTAGAGGGATTACCATATTTTTGGACGAGTGGTTCCTTCTTCTTAGCATGCCTGATGGTGGCTACTTATAACTCTACTAAATTGGAGGCACGCTCATGTGCCTTCTGCTAGCTATTAGTAGCATTGGCCTTGATAAGGGCTAGACTAGGATAGTCCTTTGCAATGTGGCCTTCTCCCTTGCATTTGCTACTACAGAGGGGTTTGTAGTCCATAAACCTTCTAGGGTTTGAATAGTTTAGTGAGATATGTCCCTTTTTGCCACATCTACAACATTTGACTTCTGATCTCTAGCAACTTCTAGACTATCATCCTTTGTAAATTTGAGAGGGAAACCTTCTTGAACTGAAATAAGGACCGAACTCTCTAGGCTTTGGTCCAATATCTTGGGTGGTCATCTTGGATTCCAACAAGTTGAATCTTTCTTCTTCATCTTTCTTCCTTATTTCATGTATTTGCTTCAAAGAGCAGATATCCTCTGTATGGTTTTTCCTAAAACAGTATGAACAAAAGGCTCCAAGGATGGTTCATTTTTTAGTATATTTAGTGGCTAAATGTCGTGCTTGATGGCACTTTCTATACCATGTATTAGACTGCATCACATCTCTTCCACCTATGGGGCCGGACTAGATATATTGGTGGTATTCACCTTTAGCATCTGCAACTGTTCTATAATCACATCCATCAACTCCTTCTTAATTCTTGCAATTGAATTAGACAAGTAGTTCTTCAAATTTTCTTCTCCTGGAGTACTTGTAGTATGGTTTTGGGAAGCCTATGTAATCACTGCATAGACTAGTTGGGTGATCCAAAGGGTCCTCTATTCTGATTTTGATTCAAAGCTCCTGTTGAGATTGGTGGTTGTTGGTTCCAATTGATAGGGTTTCACTGTTATTTGTTGAGTGACCATTGGGGGAACTATTTGAGGCCATTGCTATTGTAGTTGAACCATTATTTGAGGTATTGCGGTTGTCGTGCCACTACGCGGACACAGTGTAAAAAACTCTAGAGTGCATCGTCATTCAAATTTCTTATTGATCTAGAGAGTTAATGCCATATTACTCATTAGTGTTAGTGTTCGTAGTATGGATGGTTCAAAAATACTAGATTTTTGGACAAGTATAGCCTATTTTTGATATTTTGGATATTATTTCTTGTAAATATCCAAAAGTTGTAGACAACTTCTAGAATAGGATAACATATAAGAAAAGCAAGTGGCTTTCAATTATTTTTGGGGGATTTTATGTAGAAAGAAGGATTGGCGAAATCGTGTGATGCACGATCACAGTTTATAGGCAGAAAACAACACTCCAAACAAGGAGAGGAAGGAGTTATCTGGGAGTATTCTAGTATTTTAGCCTCCTTTTGGAGACAACGGAAGCATCAAATTAGCGATTTGATAAGGAGAGAGGGAGCTATTGTTTTATGCACGTTTTTTTGGTCTACAAGAGATTTACCTTCTCAGGATGCAGAAATAAATTGACAAGCACCACCTCTATGAGTATTCTTCTACATCTTCTATTTCTTTAAACCCCTTCTCTTCCATCTACTCCTCTCCTTGAATATCCCTTCACCCTACTGTTTGTTATCCCCGTGGTAGACTTTTGACCCCAAACACTCTGACAGTGGTGAACCCGATGTAAAAGTCAACAGCAGGTGTGTAAAGATGGGGAATTTCACAAGTTCAAGTGGTGATGATGCTTCACAATAAATGATTGCTTTGTTGTAGCTGTTAACCATTAGACGAACAAGGTAGAAAATCTGGAAAAGCTAAAGTAGAAGACAAAGGCTAAGGCAAAGTGAAACGGAAGACGAAGGCACACCAAGAAAAATCTAGAAACACAAGAAGCGCAGAAAAGTCCTAAATAAGGGGAAAAGGCACACAACGAAAAGCACAAGCCAATACTTTTGTAAAAGAGTGCAAGTGCATCATGATTTAATTGAAGGAGCATCGGGCTCTCACCCATGCAATTTGTAAATATAGACGAGCGTTGGAAATGAAGCTAGGAAGATAGAAGGACAATGGGGAAAAGGGCCTAGGCCACAGCCCGCCATATAAAAAAGGGGATAAGGGGATTACCACCCAAAAGGGATTTAGGGTTTTGTATATAAAGTTGAAAAGTGAATGAGAATATCATTCTTGTGTGTGGCCAAAAGTGGGTCTCTTCTTCTTTTTCTTCTTCTTCTTGCTTGCTTGAGATTGTGCTTGAGAGAGGGAGTGTGAGAGTGTGAGGGAGTGAGTATGTGAGGGTGCGGATGAGGGACTGGGGAGTAGAAGCTCTCCATCTTCTCCTCTCTTCTTCTCTTCTCTTCTCTTCTCTTCTCTTCTCTTCTCTTCTCTCGCTCGCGGGTATGGAGCTTGGAGCGTGGAGCTTGAGGATGGATCTTGCTTGAAGCTTGCACTTGGATTGTGGAGCTACCGGAGTGCGTGGGAGAGGAGGTAACTTGATCGGCATGGAGGTAAGCTCACTACACCTATAGATATGGATGGCACGTTGGCTATGTGAGAGGTAGCCATTAGTGCTCGGCTTGGAATGCTTGAAACAATAAGTGGTCCGTGGGTCTTGGCGGTTGAGCGAAAGCTCCCACATTTTGGTTCCATTGTTTGCCAGGACCAACGGATTGAAGCCTTGAGCGCTTGCACACTTCAAATCGAGCATCGAAGTAAGGGTTTTCCTCGAACCAGTGCTTGAGGTAGATAGGTAGGAAGCGAGGGAGTTTGAAGAGGTATTCGATCTCCTTAGCAAGTGGGTTTTTGGTTTTTTGGATTTGGAAAAGCATGTTGGAGTAGGGTAGTTATTTGCTTTGTGATTTGGGTGCATTAGGGTAGGAAAAAACAAGGAAAAAGAAGAAAAACAAGCATCAGGGTTTCTACTGTCATAACATGGCATGAGGGTTTGATTTGGTTGCCGATTTGCATTTTGGAGTTTATTGGCTATTCCAGGTATATACAACTCTTCCCCTCCATCCATAGGTTTGATCTGGAGGTGTGTGTGATAGGCCGTGACTTGAATCGTGTGATTCGAGTGATTTATCATTGCGCTGGCCAAGGTCGCGCCGAGTTCGGCCAGTCCGAGTGACGATGATTCTGGGCCGAGTTCCAAAATCGGCCCTCGGCCCACTATTGCTCAGACCACTCGACTCGGACGTGTCAAAATTCGGCCCTCGGCCCACTCAACTTGGACACCCACCACTCTGCCCGTCTGAATCGACCATTCAGAACAACTTTGAAATTCGGCCCTCAGCCCTGCCAACTCGGCCCAACCCCACTCAAACAAGTTGACATTCGGCTCGATCGAATTCACCACTTGGCCCTCGACCCACTCGGCCCTTGGCCCACTCGGACCCTCCGACAACCACACTCGGACTTGCCAAATTTGACGTTCAGCCCTTTCTCATTTGGCCCTTAGCCCTCCAACGGGCCGAATCGGGCATTCGGCCCCTGCAATTTGGACTTGTTAGGCCGAATTTGGATTTTTTCAAATTTTAACTTGTAGACCCTGAAACTGACCGAGAGACCATATAGAGCCAAAACCATATTATAAATCGATCACGGGGTTGAAACTTAGAGCAAGTAGTTCAAAATTTGCCTTCAAATCACGCTTGGTGTTTACCGTAACATCCCTGTGGGCCAGGGGGGACTGCCCCCCCCAAACCCTCGCAGAGGGGGCTGCCCCCTCCGCACCTCCCCCAAGTAGGTTGGAGAGAAAATGCGCACCGTGACAGGTCCTCCAAATTTGAACCTAGTGTAGTAATGGCTCTACATGAGCATGGATTCTCACTTGCAAAAGAGCAACCAAAAGCCCATACCCGAACAGAGACCCTAGAACCTCAAAGGGCCAATCTAGCCAACAATGGCAAAAAGGCCACACTACAAAAACACATACGTGTTGCGTTCGAACTGCATCTAGTCAAAGCGAAAAGTAACAACATCAAGCTACAACAACGAGAATGACTAGATATGACAGTCCTGACAATAGATGCTCCTTGAATAGCATTGCACTGTGACGATCCAAGACATCAGTGGAGAATCCACATCTAGTTGTGTAGTTGGGGACTCAAGGGCATTTGTCAGAAGGCTTAAATTTACAAGTCAAGACCCGGAAGACAAAGACATAGTACCACCTGCTTATCTTAGGGTCAAACTCACCACAAAAAGAGAGCATACTATCGATGCTCTAGTTGATGAAGGAGCAGATTTTAATATATTGACCTATGAATCATGGACCCTACTAGGCCAACCAGAGCTCACACCGACTAATGCAACTCTTAGCCCTCACGGGGGACACCCACAAGCACTCATAGGGAAGTGCAAAATCCTTGCGACAATTGAAACTGAAAGCTTGCCTATCCTATTTCATGTTCCTCCAAATAGTGCTAATTACGGGAAGGAAACCCTCCTAGGAAGACCCTTCAAAAGGGCGACCAAGTGTGAGGTTGACTATGTAGCACAGAGGATACACCTAACACTACCGGGTGTGAGGATAGTCACAACCTTTAGCAAGGGTGACCTCATCGAACCTCGAGGGAAAGGCAAGGAAGGTATTGACATAACAGTCAAGCCTACTGATGAGAGCAAGGACTTGTCGGAAGAGTTGATACAAGCACAGGTCGAACAAAGAGAACCAGTGAGTGAGGCCATGCATGAAATAAGAAGGTCAGGAGACAATGCCAAGGACGGGCTTTGGACTTACAAATATCGTAGAAGACCCCAAAAGAAGCCCAAGCCTTATAGACGAAGGCATCGATGGAGGGTCATCACAACGCCGCGATGGATATCCAAAGCGTTGCTACGTGCTAAAGGGTATTATGTAGGTAACCGATGGATTTGGGTACCAAAACCCCCTGTGAAACCTTCTCAATTGGCCAAAGTCCAGGGCGTTTCAAGAG
Organism: Lygodium microphyllum; assembly: GCF_053477565.2. Taxonomy (NCBI): domain Eukaryota; kingdom Viridiplantae; phylum Streptophyta; class Polypodiopsida; order Schizaeales; family Lygodiaceae; genus Lygodium; species Lygodium microphyllum. Next base: position 78,427,653 of record NC_141137.1, on the reverse strand, counting down.
CAAAGAAGCACGAAAGGAAGTCTAAACAAAAAACCAAGTCTCGAGTCAAGAACATTGGAGTGACCGAGCCCTCATGATCGAGATCAAGAAACCAAACGGGACTAATCGGAGGGTAGATCCTCAGCCTAACATGCTTGACAAGCAGATATCATATGTAATCGTTGAGGATATGCAAAAGACACTAGTGCCCAAGGAGCCTTTGATTCCCTAAGAGGATAATAGGCATCATAGGCACAATATTGCTCATGGCAAGGTTAAATGCTCAACAAAGCAAATGGTAAAATCATCTAATAGCCACGAGCAAATCTTCTAGCCAGTGTCGGAGCCACTTGGGAGTCCCAAGTCTCCTACACCCTCTTTCCCTAAATGAACACAAGAAGCACAACATCAGTCATCAAGTGCAGTTGCTCAATCCCAATCTCTATCTCCATCTAAGCTTCCAAATGTCCAAGAGGTGGGACATGACACCATCCATGGCTCTTGGCCCAAGGATATGCTTGTGCAACCTAATGTGACTAGATCAATCTACACAAGTGAATGCTCAAAGGGAAATAAAAGACACGACCATTTTCGATCGCCCTAGGGACTTGACAGTGCAATCTACTAACAATAAGCCAATCCACTGAAATAGCTGCTACTACTTCCAATCAGGGATCACAGCAGTCACAACCCTTGGCCATGACAATGCCCCTTGCAGAATGCGTCCTTAGTAGTTCACCTATAGAGGAGATGTCTCAACCAACTTCCTTGACAACTCCAACACTTCCAATTTGCCTAAAGCCTAGGCTAGAGGAGTTAAACAGAAGGGAATTGGCTGAAGAGCTAGACTCTCCAAAAAAAGAGGTAGTTGTACCCTCATAACCTAGCAAGGCTATTCAACAAGTCGCAGCTATGTCCCATGAGGACACACTAGAGAAAGAGAATGCTGAGGCCCAACCAAGCACATCAATGGCTAACCTAGTTCACGATCCTAAGTCATTAAGTTATGCACCTTCACTAACCAAGAAAAAGAGGAGAAAACAACGAAAAAAATAGCAGTTACAGGTGGTTGTGGACCCCAAGAACATTGAGACCAAAAGCGCTGGAGAGGTGAGGAAGAAAGCATCAAGTCCATCCACCAATGAACCCATTGATGTCTCTCCTAATAGCGGTGAAACCTCAGACACATCTGTGTGTTCTGAAAAATCAAAGCAGCCGTTACCATCAACAGTTGCTTACAACACTCAATCCACTAACAACAGAACTCATATTGACCAATCAAGAGTGGATACAACGCTATCACAACAAGGTGACAAATCTATACCAGTCACATCCGAGAAGAACCATGATAAAATAACAGCAAAACTTCAAGAAAAATGCACAAATCCCAAGAGTATAAGCAATCATAGCGTTGACCAATCTTGCTCATCTAGGCCTGAGCCCCCAGCTATGCTAAAGCCTAGGGAAACTCCTAGAACCTTGCATGAGATAGCAACCGAGCAAGCCCTTGTTGAACATAGAACTGTTGCTGAATGCTTAACTGAGTTGGATGCTAAAATCAAAGTATTTGCATGTGTCTATGTCTTGGCAGACATGGGTGCATTCCCTAAGGAGCTGCTTGAAGATACTTGTCATTTTCCCTATCATGGGAAGAGCAAGAACATCTTGACGAGCACTATGACAGGCTCCGATGAACTATGCTTAACTGTAACATTCAATGATATGCTCTGCCAACCAAATCTCTTAGAGACAGAGCAACTAAAGTGACAATCAGAGGGTCAAAGTCAATTTGAAAAATGTTGGTTTGAAAGCCGTGTTGCAATGGCCAAACTAGGAGCCCAGATTATGACAGTCTCAGAGGAGCGATTGGCCAAATGGAGGTCTCAAAGAGACCCAACCTATGTGGCACCAACTTTCTTTCGAGTGCTATCTGCCATTCGGGGTACGGACTTAGCTGGAACTAGCCAAGAGAACTCTCTGGCCGATAAGGTTCTCACTGAGGAGGAGTTACATATTGCCAGTAGACTCAAACAAGGTGTCATGCTACTTGAAGTTGCAAAATATCTATCGTTATTAAGTAAGTTGCCATGAGTACTGAATGTGTGTGCCACACTCCAAAAGTACAATTGGCTTTTATCCTCGTGAAGTGACATGGATTCACAAATATGTATATAAATAAACAATGAATTTTGTGACCCTGTATAGACAATATCAACACACACAAGCAATGATAGTCAAGCACATGGAGAAGAGTTGGGTTTGATAGGCTAAGCTCCTCAGGTCCTCCTCTCACCATACATTTAGAAGTCGTGTGACCATTCCCGCCTCTAGGAGGAGGGCATGCAATCCTCATTACCACCATAGGAAGCCCTGAGCAACATCTCTGATGGTGTAGACGGGGTACCATCCCTTTATACACCTTTTCCCCTTTCCATTCTATCCTTCCAAGGATGAGCCTTGCCCCACTCCATGACAACCAGTCCACGCAACTTAGCATAAGCAAAGATCTGCTAATGGCTAGAGGCAAAACAAACATCATCATGGGGGCCATCTCTCTACAACAAACGTTGCATGCCTCACCTCACCCCTCCTCGTCATATGCGCTTGATAACCCACTATATAATCCCTTCCATGTGAATAGTTTTATCTTGTCTCAAGGCCTAATCCATGGTTCGCATTTTGCAGGTCCCCCCACAGTAGCCGACATGGAGCACCCAGTGGAGCTGGCTTGCAAGGATGCTATCTGCCGTTGTAGGGAGCATGCATCACAAGCTCCTCTGCGGAATGCTACGTACCTACCCTTAAAAGGTATGCAAGGAAATGAGGCCCCAAGTGACACCGCCTTGGACGTAGGCCAAAAAATCTCTAGGCCAGGGGAAAAGAAGCTCAAGGGAGCACAAGGGGTGTGGCAACACCGATTGTGTAGGTCCCCACCAGATGCTCAGGCACCAGGTGCTCGAAAGAGGAGAGGGCAGCTTAAGACAAGCAAGAATTCGATGCATTGTTCAAAAGCATTCTGGAAACAATTGTGGCCAGGGACTACACCATTCAGGTCCTGGCCAACATTTTTCCCACCTAGCCTCATAGGAGCCCCTCACCAGCATAGCCTCAGTCGCCCAACCACCCAAACTCGCCTCGTCTCATACAAATAGAGTAGCCCCATGTTGTATAAAAGGCTTATCAAATGCTACCTAGCCATGATTTTTTGTCTTTAAATGGTTAAGTGCTGACATGTTCCCCAATTGTACAAACTTTTCATATCTGCGTTTAATATATTTCACATCTTTAGCAAAAGAAAAAGCTAATCAAGTGCAGGTGATAAGTATCTAAGTCAACACCATGGAATTCAGATAAGTGATGTCTCCTTGTGTTGCACTGGTTTATTATAAGTTACGGGATATGCCGTGCATGTACTCTCATTAAGTGACAAGTGGATGTAGGATGACACAGGTCTTTGTGCGAAAGTGTTCAATGCCCAAGTCACCGCAAGACCACCGACCCCGCAAAGAGCCGCGACAAAGCCACGCTGCCGAAAGTGAAAATCACCCTTGCGGACCGCCCACATCACATGGTCCAAAGCATAGTCATGGGCTACGCTCTTTTTTTGGGTCAAGCTCTACATTTGGCTCACGACAGTTGTTACCTCAATTGTACTGACATCGCGTGTCGCAAAGAGGTTTGCAAAATCTCAAGTGTATCTTCCCATCTCAACAACTGTTTCTCTAACAACAAGGCTAGGGCACAATCATCGCTGTAATATCCATTTCCTGAGCCTTCGAAGCTTGACATTTTCTAACCCATGGAAAGGCTGATAGCCTCAACATATTGCAATGGTTGTACTGAGGCAACTCCCAAAAAAAAAAGGGGACAAAGAAAAAAAAAGAATAGAAAAGAAGAGAAAAGAGACGAAAAGATAAGAAGCACCGATGATCACAGCACAACACCTAGGGGTCCTCAAATTAGGTACGTCTAGTGACCTTGGTTGGCTAGCTCCGTCCCTAGTCCCCTAGCCCTTTAGCATCACCCACAATTGTTCAGGGCACATCAAGGGCAAGACATACCTAGGGAGATTGTCTCGCCTATGGTTAGATCTGTCACCCTGACCTATTTGCACGATTCCCTCTTGTACTTTACCTTAATACCATTCCAATTAATTGTGGTAAGCACCGCATGAATGGCCATGAAAAGTACATCGTCCTCATCAAGCAAGTCCAATAGCTCCCAGCTACCAGAATTGTGGTTTCCCTGTGTTCAATTATACTACGTCGTGGAGTCACAATGCAAAGGATGCCTCATACACCTTCACGTGTACTTCTTCTCAACATGGACAACTTTGCTTCATCCACACATTGTTACGAGAAACCAGCCCGCGGTCTTCTAACTACATAATATCTAAGTATGCATGAGCACTCATATAATATCTGCACCGAAATATATACACAGTTTGGGTCCTCAAGTGTAGGACAATACTCTCAACTTGCTTAGAGTTCCGACGTGTCTCCCAAACTAATTGAACTATGTCTTATGCACGATAGAGAAGACTAGCACTGTCCCTAGGAAGAGACCACCTATGAAAGGTTTTCAATTGTAGGTATTGAAGACTCTAACAAAAGTGTCATTCGCTCTTCATCGACACACAACTCTGAATTCTTATCCTTTATCGTCTTGCAAGCCCGCCAAGAATCATCATGTGCAGAATCCCCAACAAACCAACACTTGTGCTGGCCATTAGTGCAATCCCCAACAAAGAAATGCTCTACCACCAACTCCAATAACCCTACCACTAGCCACCTAGGCCACCAACGTGCCCCCAATGACCTTCCTCCACACCACCACCAATACTCTTCCACGACAACCACAGATGTCCCTTCCACCCACGTCTTTAGTGCATGCCAAAGCCTGCTACTTACAAGGGTGAGTGCCATGGGACCAGCACTTGTCTAGGAGGGGGGTAATGTTAATCGTTAGACGAACAAGGTGGAAAATCTGGAAAAGCTAAAGCAGAAGACAAAGGCCAAGGCAAAGTGAAACGGAAGACGAAGGCACGCCAAGAAAAAACTAGAAACACAAGAAGCGCATAAAAGTCCTAAATAAGGGAAAAAGGCGCACAAGGAAAAGTGTAAGTCAATACTTTTGTAAAAGAGCGCAAGTGCATCATGATTTAATTTAAGGAGCGCCAGGCTCTCACCCATGCAATTTGTAAATGTAGATCGGCGGTGGAAAGGAAGCTAGGAAGATAGAAGGACAATGGGAAAAAGGGCCTAGGCCACGGCTAGCCATGTAAAAAAGGGGATAAGGGGATGACCACCTAAAAGGGATTTAGGGTTTTGTATATAAAGTTAAAAAGTGAATGAGAAGCTCATTCTTGTGTGTGGCCAAAAGTGGGACTCTTCTTCTTCTTCTTCTTGTTTCTTGCTTGAGCTTGTGCTTGAGAGAGGGAGTGTGAGAGTGTGAGGGAGTGAGTGTGTGAGGGTGAGGGACCAAGGAGGAGAAGCTCTCCATCTTCTCCTCTCTTCTTCTCTTCTCTTCTCTTCTCTTCTCTTCTCTTCTCTTGCTCGCGACTATGGAGCTTGGAGCGTGGAGCTTGAGGATGGAGCTTGCTTGAAGCTTGCACTTGGATCGTGGAGCTACCGGAGTGCACGGGAGAGGAGGTAGCTTGATCGGCATGGAGGTAAGCTCACTACACCCGTAGATATGGATGGCGAGTTGGCTATGTGAGAGGTAGCCATTAGTGCTCATCTTGGAACACTTGAAACAATAAGCGGTCCGTGGGTCTTGGCGGTTGAGTGAAAGCTCCCACAACAGCAACAACAACAACAAAAGTTGTTACAACAATAGATGAAAACTCAACAAAAAGTAGAAAGAATTGATTCCTTAGCTATGAATGCATTCTGTTGAGATATTTTCAATCACACCTACTTTAGAATTCTCAGATTTTATTGGTGGAAGAGCAGATTATAGTGTGTCAAGAGACACAAGTAATAACAATGCGAAAACATACTGTAAAGGCTATGTCTGAGTTGATGTCAAACACTCGAATCTTCTTAGTTGGGGGTTGTCGATATTTCTTCAATATTTTCATGTTCTTCCCCTCCTACTTCAGTTTCTTTCTAAGGAGCAATGAGGGCTAAGGACCAGAATCCCATATGGACAATAAGAGAAGTGCTACCATTCAATACCTCCATAGTTTCCGCATCTGCCATGCTCTAGATCCCGTATATTTAACATGGTATCAAAGCCCAGTCAGGCATGGCATTGCCTCTCTAGACTCTCTTGGTTTCTCTCAATCTCATATCCAGCTCAGGATCAATGCATGACTTCATATCTCAACTCTACCTTCACTTGGGCTTCCATGGTAGCCATAGCGAGCAGCACCATGTCAGCTTGAAGTTCCTATATCTCACTCCACAAGTCAAATCCCTTTGAACTTCCTTCTGGAGAAGTGTTTCTCTACTTATAGAGATCCTCCTTGGAACCTCAATCATTGACATTGGGCAAGTACTCGTGCTTGTGGACAGCAGCACCTACCCAACTTGGAGGAGCTAGATCTCCAAATATAGAGTATATCTTCATGAACTCTCTTCTAGAGATATCTTTCCCCACTTATGGCACTCCCTTCTGGCCCATAACTCATTGATATTAGTATTATATATCCTCAACATTATCAAAAATGTTGAAATTTATTAGAGATTGCGCCTACTGTCATCGTCCGCCCTGCGCATCTGAATCCGCCAGCAATCTCAACCATCATTATGGGGTTTTGATAAAGCATGAAGAGAGCTTCATTTTCATAAAAGAAGTTTTCAAAATGATCTAATGTAGCTCCCACAATCAGGAAAAAACCAGGGCTAGGTCAAAACCCTAATCCAGGAAGCCATAGCCAAACTTCACTAAAGCTCAAAAATCTCATCATTTTCTCTCTCCTGCCACCTAGAACAACCCACTGCCACTTTGATCTATAAAGCATTGTACTTTCTCTCTTTTCTAATGCAATGAAAGTACTCTTTTCTTTTAGTAAAGTGTCTATGCCACTGTCCACACATAAGATTGTGTTTATGAGTCCAAGAATCAATCTTGGAACCTAATTCACTTGTGTGACAATTTGTCTTGTCAGGGTCAATGTCTTCATGAGTTTCTTCTTCCTCTTTCAACCTCCATAGCTTCTGCATCTGCCATGCTCTAGATCTTGTATATTTAACACATTCTAGGCGTAGTAGGATAGGAATTGAAGCAATTTAAGGGTCAAAATGTTTCGATCGTCATCGGATTGTATGAAGAAAAGATGTTGTTTCATGGGGTACCGCTATATACATGGAGTCGGTATTTCTCCCGTTTGGCCATGCATGAATTGATGAGTTACATAAAAGAGATGCTGATTGGGCAGCTTTTCAGATTGCTTTGAGAGAAGAGTTTTTCTTGGAAGATACAGGATTGGTAACTAGAAAGGCATTTACAAATTGGATTGAAAAGCCGAATAAAGGGTTGGTTGTAACAACTTTGCTCCATGAATTTGATGGACGATATGGGTGCAAGGACAGCATTTGTTGCCATAGATTCAGCCACATATAGATTGAGAATTGAAAGGATTGATGAAGCTCATAAAGGAGGCATGATTGAAGCAAAATCAACAAAGTCTAAATTGGCTTATGTAAGTGAGAGTATATGAGGGAGAACAGGATGGGGTGTACCAGTGGATTCATTCTCAGCCTATGCTTATTTAGCCGAGGTTCATAATCAAGAAGTTCTTGTGGAAGAAAAGAGAAGAAGAGATGAGGACACTGCTAGCCCTTCCTCTTCAAGCCCATTTAAACATATAAAACGAAGTAAAATAGGGTGGCAAAAAGAGGCTGAAAAAGCCATTCTTGAGAATGCTATGGAGGATGCACCTCAAGAGAAAAAACAAGAAGGGAAGAAAAGGGGCAAGCAACCCGGTTATAGGTTACAATCAGATATTGAAACTGCCACAAACCTTAAAAAGGTCTTGGAAGATCGCACACTTGGCAACAGTAGAGTGGAATTCACACTTGGCAAATTTCTTGGAATTGTAAAGCATAAATTTCATGATACAATCATTGATATGATGAAACTAAAAAGATAGTTTGATGGTGAAGTTTTGCAAGTATTGATGCAGGTTTACAAAGACATAGAGAGACAACTTCAGAGGGAATATGATAATGCATGTAATGCTAATTTGGAGTAGGCTGATGTTGAGAATGGGTTAAATGGGAGTGTAGACAACATCAAACATCTTTTCTTTGCCTTTATCCAATCTCCCCCTCACTAACATATCCATGTTAGTGGATGTAGTAGCACGACTGTGTAGTCGTTTTGTCTAAGGACTAACAATAGATCTAACAATAGATGAACCATCACTTGTCGGTCCACTCATAGATGTACTAGCTAGTCGTTTTGTCTGAGGACTAACAATAGATCTAACAATAGATGAACCATCACCTATCGGTCCACTCATAGATGTATTAGCTGAATGATAGTTTTTAGCATAAGTAGAGCTAGCTAGTCCATTAGAGAACACTGTATTTGGATTACAATACCATGAGGCCAGCTCATAAAAACTACATCCCTGCTGATCAAGGTTTCCCAGTGGACGGATCATAGCATTTGATAAGCCTTTCTCTCATGTGCATAGCCAAGGAAAACACTTTTGATATTCTTCAGGTCTAACTTCTTCTTCTTTTCATCAGGCACATGTACGTAGGCAATGCAACCAAATACTTTTAGGTGATTAATGTCGGGCATGTGCCCATAGAGTTTCTCATATAGAGTCAAATCATGAATCCCAGCTATAAGTGTTTGGCTTAGCACATAAACTACAATAACCACTAATTTAGCCCAATAAACATTTGGTAAATTATTTTCATTAAGCATTGCCCTAGCAACTTCCATGAGCACCCAATTTTTTATCTCTTCCACACCGTTCTGTAGAGGTGTGTAACTGCATGTGAGATGCCTTTTTATACCATATTTAGCAAGGTACCTGTCAAACTCTCTGGATACATATTCTCTGCCTTCATCAGATCTCAAACATGAGATATGATAGCCAAGTTCATTTTCAGCATGCCTCTTAAAGCTTTTAAAGACATCGAGCACCTCATCCTTGTGCTTTAGAATGTATAGCCATGTGTATCGGCTAAAATCATCAATGAAGGATACATAATACCTAGCACCACCAAAAGATGTATTATGGGAAAGACCCCATACATTTGAATGTATCAACTGCAAATTCTGAGAACTATTTCTGACATGTTTAATGAAAGGAAATCTCGCTTGTTTCCTAAATTGACAAGCAGAGCATACATGTCCAAGATCAGTGTACTTGAACTTTGACAAGCCAAGTACAACCTCTTTCTGCTGCATATTTTTTAGTTTCTATACATTAACATTACTGATGCGTTTGTGCCAAATTTCTACATCTCAAACTACTCCATTATCATGGGCAAACATGGATGCCTTCAATTCTAGGATAGATTCATCCAAAGTAAACATTGTGCCATGCCATCTCTCTTGCCTTTATCAATCAATTTATAGCAAGCCATTGCCATATTCTTCAATAAAACAACCATCCCTATTGAATCTGACTGGCAGATTCTGTTCTGCCATCTGTCCAACCGACATTAAATTCTTGGTAATAGAAGGTACATGTAGTACACCATGTAGGCTCTTCTTTCGGCCATTAGGCATGAGCAACGGAACCACACCTATATGTTCAATATCATGCTATGCATCATCACCAGTACATACAAATCCATGAGACCCTGCTACTAACTCATCAAACCATTCACCATGAGGAGTCGTATGATTAGATGCTCTTGAGTCTATGTACCATTTCTCATCTTTGCCTTCCTTAGATGTATACTTTGATACATGCTACATAGCAAATAGTCTATCTCCCTGGTCATCGTGAGTATCACTGCAAGATGCATAATGTCCATGTTGCCTGCCTTTTGCCTTCATATTAGGTTGCTTTTTATGACAATCCTTCATGATATGCCCATATCTTCTACAATAATGACAGTCTTTATCCCTATTAGACTGCTCATGCGACTACCAAAAACCACCTCTGCCTCTAGGTGATCTCCCCCTACTGCTAAAGGCTCCAGATCCTCATTGTCCTTGCGTATTTGAGCTATGAAAAGCATTTGGGTGTCGCTGTCCATATGTGTTTCGAGTGTCTCCACGACTCCGAAAAACTCCATGAGCTCTACCACCTCTAGCTCACTGACTAGAGTAAAAGACAATGTCTCTACCCTGAGATGTGCTTGAACCTATATTGAAGCCAAGCTTTACTTCTTCATATAGCAGTAGTGCAAGTAACTCATCCCAATCAGGGGGTTCTATTCTCATAGAAATAGACATATCAAATGCCTTATACTCCTTGCCTAACCCATTCAATGTCACTGCAATCATATCATCCTCTGAAACACGAGATCCAATAGTAGCCAGCTAGTAAGCTATGGTATTTACTTTAGTTGTGTATGCTTGAATGCTCTTGCCATTCCTAGACATGTTGTTGAGCTGTTGCTTTAGGTGTATCTTCCTTGAATGTGTGACATTACCATAATTCTTCATGAGTGCATCCCAACCATCCTTCAAGGAATAGCAATTGGTAATCTGCATCACCATTGCATCAGAAATGCATAAAGAAAACCAATGCATTACTTTACTAGCTCTTTCCGACCAGTGTCAGTGAGCTCTCCGTTGTTCTTGTGTAGGATTCCGTTCAAGCAATTCAAGTTCAGCTTTAGCCCTTGTACATAAATCCCAATAACCTTTGCCAATCAAAAAGTTTTGCATCTTGAACTTCCATAGAGCAAAGTTTATGTTATCAAGCTTCTATGCCACAATTTGAGTGATATTGTCAATGCCTTGAGCATTTGCCATATTTGCAACTAAGGTATTCAATGCTATATGCAATCTGTAAGTGCTTAACTCCTTGTAGTTCAGGAAAGGACTTTATGTAGTTCAGGAACAGTTTTCTTACAGTTCAGGAACAGACTTTTTGCAGTTCAGAAATAGTCTTCCTACAGTTCAAGAACAGTCTTCCTCTAGTTCACGAACAGTTTTTCTAGAGTTCAGGAACAGTTTTTCTGCAGTTCAAGAGTAGTCTTCCTGTAGTTCAGGAGTAGTTTCCTACAATTCAAGAATAGTTTCCTGTAGTTTAGGATTAGTCTTCCTATAGTTCAGGAACAGTTTCTTGCAGTTCAAGAACAATTTTTTTGCACTTCAAGAATAGCTTTCTGATAGCTTGCTTGTTGTAAACTATATTCCAAAAATGAAAAAACACAGTCAACTGAGCATAAGCCAAGCTCAAATTAGTTCAAAACATTCTATGGTAGTGGCAAAACATCCCAACAACAAACTCTATCCATACAAGCATCAATAGATGTTGAGATATTTGCAATCACACCTACTTCAGTCCCTTTGTGAGAAGCAATGAGGGCTCATGACTAGAATCCCATATGCACAGTAAGAGAAAGTACCACCACTCAATTCCTATAAAGCATTGTACTTGCACTTTTTTTCTAATGCAATGATAGTACTCTTTTCTTTCCAGTAAAGTGTCATGTCACTGTTAATACACAAGATTGTGTTTATGAGTCCAAGTCTCAATCTTGGAACCTATTTCACTTGTGTAACAATTTGTCCTTGTCATGCTCAATTTCTTCATGAGTTCCTTTTTCCTCTTTCAACCTCCATAACTTCCGCATCCGCCATGCTCTAGATCTCGCATATTTTAACAATAGATGCATAAAAATGATGTTGACGTTTGTTAGACTTTTCCATAGTTGATGACTCTCAAGCAGCTTGTTATGACCACCAGCATAAACTCTGTAATAATCAGGGTATTCTCAGCTCAAAAATATCCTCAAACCACCATAGACATGTCCCACTACATTGGGGATTCAATATGTAACCAAACAAGCATCAATGTTTGTACTGTATGCAAGTAGCAGTACCAAATACTGCCAGTCCACTACTACAACCAGCAGTATTTTCTCTATTAAAACAAAAGTATTTAGATCCCAAAATAGACCCAAAACTTCTCATTCAGTTTCCACTCTATGTAAGAGTTGATACATATCCAACCAGTCAGAATATATTGCATATATATTAAGTGAATATAATATATATCCTTCTTGTAGACAATAGCCAATCAATACCTTGGTATAACCAGAGCAACAAATTAGTCCAAACTTTGGACTCTCAGTACTCACAGCATCCCAAAAAGCATCTACTACTCAAGTGGTATGATCCAAGTATTTGTCAATAGCAAATAAGCATCACAGTTACTTTAACCTTGTAGGTATATTGTTTCCAAATTCAGGACAGCAACCAATTCATTGTTTTTAGCCTACAAATAAGCTCCTAAACTGAACATTTAACACTCCAATATCATGCTCAAATGCATGAGAATAAGAGCATATACATTGTTAGGATGAAAGCTACCAGTACCTTGGAACCACTTGCTATTTATTGTAGTAAATAGCCAGTTTGCATATATCTATGCTGAATATCTCAAGATCTGTGAGGAATTTGAAAAAACTTGCTTCTACAAAGTTGTAGACCACGTTGAAACGGTCAAGATTGGTGGATCATTTCTCCAAAATCCATTTTTGTAGCAAGATATGGCTTCTATAAAAAAAACCAGTTGCATGCACAGTCTCCTTTGATGGGTTTTCTTCAGATCTGATGTCTTGATGTCAAATAGCCAATGCCAAGCCTTTAGGCTCTAATACCATGTTTGAGATTCAGAAGGAGAGAGAGAGAGAGACAAAGACATGGAGCTATAACAAAGAGTAGTGAGCTCTCTTGTTCTCTTCTTCTCATTCTTCCATAATGCTTACTAAAGTCTAATCACACATAACTGATAAACACACTAGGTCACTAACTGATTGTACCTCTAACTATAGTTGAGTCTAACCAACTTAGTTATTACAACACACATGTAGAGTGACACCTAAGAAGACAGCTGTCTAGATAAGGTCGTCCATGTTGATGATACTGATCATGAGCTTGATTCTCAACATGTCACACTATAGTTATTCTCATGCTGGTATTGATATCCATAATGCTCATCTTGATGAGGTGGCCTTGTTCTTCTAGCCCCTTGAAGCCACACACACTCCTACTTTTCTCCCTTCTCATCTAATCTAGTAGAAGTAGCAAGGATGGTTCTAATACATGGTATTATTTCCATTCTCCTCTTGGGTGTGTGTGTGTGTGTGTGGATCATGGGTGAAAAGGACTTTGATCCCTGTCAAGCTGACCTATTCTTCAAGAAAATGTAAAAAAACCCCTAGAAGTAGGAAAAAAAAAGAGAAAAGCAAGAAAAATCAAAATCAAAACTATTATGGAAGAAAAGAAAGAAATCACCTATCATAATAGGCCTCGTTCCAAGAAAAGTTGGCAAACACCCTTGGACAAGAAGCTAGCTCTGGAAAAGGTGGCAACATCCCGTAATTAAAATGAGTTAAATGATTAGTCAAACTTTCTAGGATGCACTTCCGAAGCCACTTCCCTTTATGCATTATATCCTCCAGCTCCATCTGTGCATCTAACTCCTACAATAGACGACATCTCACTTGCAACAATCAAAGTTCCAGATCTGTAGTCTACCTCCCTAGGTATCCTGCTTCCTCAACTAGCACAATTTGATATCATCAACAAGTGATCTTCATCAAATAATCCCTTGAGTGGCGTGAGCTTTCATCCTAACAGGATGGGGATGTGAGTATGGGTTGCCCTCTGTATTTATCAAACAAGTGTGAGACAAAGGGTGGGGCGAGTGACCAGTCCTTGCCCTTTAAATCCAAAAGAGAGGTAAGATGTGTGAATGGAGTGTTGCACGTACAGGTTGGGCCTCTCAATGCACAATGTATGATTTATTATTGTGCATGGCACTATAAGGCTCCCTAGCCTTCCTTTTTGCGCATATGTCAGTATAGGGTAGGATGCACTATTGCACCATCAATTGTGCATAAGGCATATAACCTATACACAAGTGGCAATGAGAATTATATCAATGGATGGAACTCAGTTGTCCTCCTATATCTATCAATAGAGTGTGAGACAGAGGGGGGGATGAATGGGATCGATTTCTCTTTCATCAACTGAGAGGTGAGGATTGAGGGACATTATAATAATTGACATCAAGTACATTTTTGTTTCCCTATGCACACATGGGATGGGCCTCCGCCATCACTACATACACATCATTCTGTTTGTCAGCACATTGCACTACAAGGCTCCTTGGCCTTCCTTTTGCATCTATGCTAGATGGGTTGGGATGTACTGATGCACCATCAATTGTGTACACCGACATACTCCTTTTGAATTATCCCTCTTGTCAATTTCTGATTCCAATCATTCTTCTCGAGTGACATGAGCTATGGGTTGAGTGCCTGATCTATCATCCTCCCACGAGCAATTGTTGAGGTATTCTTCATTCTCAACACCTTAATCGATGATCTGCATCGATAAGGCTATCTCCCTAGGTGTTGTTGCATGGTTCTTACCATGCCAAAATTGTGTTGAGGCGAGCTGCTACGGTACCTCCTGCAAATGATATCGACACCTCGCACATTGACAACGATTCACCCCGAATATCAACAAAAAAGACCAAGTGTTTCTAACCCTACCCCTTCTATCTACAAGTGTACATCTTGTTTTAAGTGTGGGGATGTCCTAGTCCCATTGTTAGTCCTATCCATAAGTTCAAGTGATTTTTTTTCCCATCCCAATAAGGTCTTAAGTGTGGGGACACATTCCCACGTGTCTCACCTACATAAATGCATGCATCAATTGTAACTTGATATTTACTTGTTGAAATATCTCTTCTACTATCCCTACTTTGGACATTTTTCCATGTGAGTGCCTGCTTTGTCACTGAATGTGTTGACAATGTGTTCCAGCTACCTTGCCCAATTTTTCTTATTACCACATATTCATCTGATGTTGGATATTCCAGAATTAATTTTTTCATGAATTTTATCTTTTCATTGTCCTTGTGTGTTGTATGAATGGCCCATTTTCATCTTGGGATGTGTACTGGCCCATCCATTGCATCACATTTGACACACCCACATGCTTTTTCCACTCCTATCCAATGCGGTAACGACAAATGTTTTTACCCTCTCCCCTGTGTTGGTGCATGGGATGGGGGACATGCTTATTTTTTATATAATTTTTACATTCAAAAGAAAATTTCTAGAGAAAACATAATCCCCCCCAACCGTTCCCTATCGTACCCCCTCCTTCTCTCTCTTCCCTCCCTCATTCTCTCTCACCGACCCTCATCCTCTCCTCTCCCTCTTTATCTCTCCTACCCTCCCCTCTCCCTATGGCTTCTTTCACCTCTTCCTCTTCCACCATCTTCCTCTCCTCCTCTTTCTCCTCTCTTGCCTCCTTTTCTTCCTTCCTCTTTCTCCCTCTTCTCCTCTTCTGCCTCCTCCTCCCCCCTACTCCCGGCCCCCCCACTTGTCATGTATTCTCCTCCCCCTCCTCCTCGCCTCCTCTTGTCTTTCGCTCCCTCCTCCCTTCCCTATGTCTCCCCCATCCACCTCTTATCCTTTAAATTTTCAAAAAAGTAGCAAAAAAGTTACTTAAATTTTTGAACAAAATCCATAAGATCCCCATGATCAATTCTCAACATTTTTCTTGTTCATTGAATAACATATATAGCTAGAGTGTATTTTGAATTACTTTCTGGTCATGATCCTTTCTCATCATGTCAATTGATTTCTTTTTTGTGCATTCAAATATATTTGCATTCAGACCCCCTCTAGATACCACGTTTCTTTTAATTCTTTTCTTTTTTGCTACACCAAACATCACAACTAATTGCTAAAAGGAACTAGTTGACCACATTTTTCACATGTATGCAAGCTGCACACACATGTAATTTAATTAAAATAAACCAATCGCTCACATAGCATGCACTTCGGGTGCTAAATATACATTTTTAATTTATAATAAAATGAACCCGCCATCATCAAATGTATGTGCTAAAAAGAAAGCACTCCACACACATTAAATTTCTAAAAAAGGAACCAGCATTTAGAGGCCTTGAGTCGAAAATGATATTCGAGAAACATTAGATCATCTTGAAACTTACTATTTTTTAATTCATGGATAAAATAAATTACCATTTTTGCTAAGGTTTATCACTTAATAAAATCTGTCCATTGTTAATTAATTATTAAAATTTACACTCAATTAAAATTTCCCTTCCCTTGACATTGCACAAATTCCATTCTAAATGAAATGCTGCATGGGGTGGGTGATGTGGTTGTCTGTCTCAGTCCTACCACCTTAGTCAGGTGGTGTGGTCCGGTGATCAATGTGTTGTGGCTTGGCTTAGTCGAGTTTCCTTTGTTCATGTTGATTTGAGTTAGGGTACAGTGTGTATTATTATTATTATTTCTTGATACAAGGGATTAAGGTGCTTGTATGTTTGCATTTCATGAAGCTTTCGATTGCATAAGTGGAGAGGTTAGGCCAAAATTTTTCAAGATGTAGATTGCATGGGATCATCAATCTGTCATGTCCATGTCTGTCATTTCTTTTGTTGATAGCTTACCCATTGTTATTATGCTATTTTGTAGGCATTCCTTGTGATTGTCTGTGTGTGTATGTGGTGTGTATGATCCATCTGAATGGTGCCTTGTACTCCTCCCCCAGTCCAATATGTTCCATTGGCTTTTCATGATTATTTGTAGTTGTTGGAATCAAACCTTATTTCTAAGGCCGGGTTATCCAAATTTATGGCTCTTCCATTGCCACATGTCCTTGATGATCCTAATATGTGTGATCAGTTCTTAGCTTCTTACAACAAGAGGTTTGGCTCTATTCAAGACATGATTATCCTGATGATGTCTAGAAGCCAAGGAAAAGCTCTTTCTTTACCCTACCAAGGGGAACCTTTTTTTGATACTTGTCAACTTTTCTCAAATGAGGATATTTTGAAGCTTTTGTAGAATTAAACCACAGATGTCTTGGATCCTCAGGTCATTACTACTTTGGGAGTTAGTGTGTCTAAGATTTCTAACCCTTCTGGAAATAGTTATGCAAGTTTCTTTAGGACAGGTTCATGCCTACCATTTACAGCTTCCCACATGGTGCTGAAGGGTATCACTATTAATTGGAGTTTATATCCCCTCACTAAAATGGATTAGCATTTTATTCGAGTCATGAGGGGTAATGTGACTAATGTCGCATATGGTTTGTACCTTTGTGTTTTATTGACATATGATGTGTTGAGATGACAAGCTCAACACATGCGGACATTGATGATGGACCGCTTGGTTAAATGGATCCACACGTCTACACTTAGCACGTTGGTGGTCATTATGACTCTCACATGGCCACTGACTCATTACTTATTATATTCAAGTTGTTACACCTATTTGCAGCTGGCATAGTTATAGTGCCAGTCGACTAGTGTAGTCGGTTATTCATTGTTTGACTTAGTAGGCCACTTTCCTTTATGTTGTATCTTATCTATACTTTGTGTACACTGTAAAGAGTGTGAAAAAAGAGGAAGAAATCAGCAAGAAAACGTTTTTGGCCTCCATCTTTCTTCTTATCTCTTGAGTGAGCTTCCCCTTGTGCATTCTGTGTGTGTTCACATCATCTCGAGCAAGTCCCCCCACCACGCGATTCTTGACATGGTATCAGAGCCGCACCACTGAGAGAGGCTGATTTCGAAGGCTAAAGCGAAGGAGAAGAAGCAAGGTTCGAGCAAGCAAGCCACGGGTAAGAAGCTCTCCCATTCTTCCACTCTCTCTTGGATAGTGCCTATGGAGGCACTGGAAGCAGGGTCGAACAAAAATCTCAGATTGCAGTGAGATTTGGTGTGCACAAAGAGTGCTGTGTATTCTGCGGGCTTGGGCTTGTCCACAGTTATTTTGGGCATCTGAGGCCGTTTCAGGCCCCGTTTTAGAGCCGCAAAGTTGCGGAAAGTAGTTTCTGGATATATTGTGACTTCGACTGTATTGACCGAAAGTGGGTGCACAGGTTACAGATTTCAGATCTGTAAGTTCAAAGGTGTTTACCGAGTAAACACAAGGTTTATCTACAAACTGGTTGTTTGCAGATTGCATGTATTGTTGAGCAGACAGTGAAAAAGGTTGTCTGGTGTATTGTTGTGCACTACAGGTCGAGGGTTGCAGAAGATTTGCTTGCTATTTGGTATTAATTTTGTGATAATGGAAGAGAACAGTGGAAGCCCCATCATTGAGAAGCTCAACAAGAACAACTACCCTTCATGGAAGTTTCGTGTCACGAACTTCCTTATTGGAAAAGGCCTCTACGAGTTTGTTTCACGTGAAGAAAAGGAGCCGGAGGTGAGTGATCCTCCAACTACAGAAGAGATAAAGGCACGGAAGGAATGGAATGCAAAAGATAAAAAGGTCATGTATTGGTTGTCTGCAGTAATTGACAATAATATACTGGGACACATTAGAAATGCAGAGAATTCATATACATCTTGGACCATACTTGAAAGTATGTTTTCTGTAAATACAAAGGCACGAAAGATTCAACTCAAGCAAGAGTTGAATACATTGAAGAAAGGGAAGATGTCTATCAATGAGTATGCACTGAAGGTAAGGAGCATTGTAGATGCCTTGGCAGCGATTGATGCAATGCTCGATGATGATGATTTGGTGTCGTCTACCTTGGGTGGACTTAACAATGAAAAGGCTTGGAAGTCTTTTGTAACTTCCGTATATGTTAGAAAGCCATTTCCAGATTTTGATGAGTTGGTCTCCCTTATGATCATTGAAAAGATCAACATGCAAAGTGAGACATCTGAAAAAAGTGGTGAACAGGTCCAAGCTTTCTACTCTAGTTCAGGAAGGGGACGTGGCAGGTTCTCTTTAAGAGGCCGTGGTACAGGACGTGGTAGTGACAACCAGCAAAACAGATTGAATCAGCAATTTGGCGATATGTAGGTTTCAGGAGGTCATGGTAACTTTAAAGGCAGGGGGAGCTTTAGAGGAAGAGATGGATAGCAGAACAGAGGTTCTAACAACTCTAGTATTGTGTGTCACTATTGTGGCAAAACAGGGCATATTGCAGCCCAATGTTATGCTAAGAAAGATTATATTCGCAGTGGTAAGTTACAGCAAGGAAACTATGCATCGTCTTCACGACAGAATGAAGACAAAAATGAACGTTTATTTGTTATGCAGCATATGCTGAATGCTGTTATAGGAAAGGGAACGCATGATGATGTTTGGTATGTTGATTCAGGTGCATCCAATCATATGACCAGCCATGCAGAATGGTTTGGAGAGATGCAGGATTTGCAAAACGCAGGTTATGTGTAGACGGGTGATGATTCATGCCACCCAATTTCACACATTGGAAAAGTTCCCTTGTCCTTGCATGATGGTAAGACAAAGAGTCTTTTAGACGTATTACATGTGCCATCTATTACAAAGAACTTGGTGTCAGTCGGTCAAATGGTAGAGCAAGGGCTGCAAGTTAGATTTAATACAAAGGGCTGCTTTGTAGAAGACTTCAATGACAAGTGCAAGTTAGTTGCAAAGGGAAGTAGAGTTGGACGTATGTTTACTCTGGATGCTGGAATTCCTACTATGAATGCTGCTATGTATGCTAAAGGAAAAGATGTTGGAGACATTGAAATTTGGCACAAACGCATTGGACATGCAAATGTACAAAGGCTGAAATTAATGCAGTCTAAAGGGTTGGTTACAGGTTTGCCTACATTTAGAGTTGCAGAATTTCATAAGGTATGCGAAGCATGTCAGTTTGGTAAGCAGGCAAGGCAACCCTTTTCACATGATAGAGATGTAAGCAGAAATATTCTTGATGTTGTGCATACAGATATTTGGGGGCCTACACAAAATGTATCTCTTGGAGGCAATTCATACTTTGTCACGTTCATTGATGATTGTTCTAGAAAGCTGTGGGTATATTTTATGAAGGAAAAGAGTGAATCGTTTGAGCACTTTAGAACTTTCAAGGCTGCAGTTAAAAGAGAAACAGGCTTGAAAGTAAAGTACTTGAGGTCAGATGGAGGGGGAGAGTACCTCTCGAATGAGTTCAGTGATTTTTTGAGGTCTCATGGGATAAAGAGACAGTTCACATGTAGGTATACCCCACAGCAAAATGGGGTTGCAGAAAGGAAAAATAGGCATATTGCAGAAGTTGCACGTGCCTTGATGGCTGAAAAGAATATGCCTAAGCATTTTTTGTCTGAGGCTGTTCATACTACTGTTTATATTATGAACAGAACTCCCACAGTTGCAGTTCATGGTATGACTCCTGAAAAATGCTTTACTGGCAAGAAGCCTGATGTATCACACTTGAAAGTGTTTGGCTGCATTGCGTATGTTCATGTATCAGATGAGTTGCGGAAGAAACTGGATCCAAAGGCTGAAAAGTGTGTCTTTATTGGATACTCTTTAGAGCAGAAAGGGTATTGCTGTTATAACCCTGTCACATGTAAGTTCAGAGTGTGCAGGGATGTCATCTTTGATGAAATGAGTAGTTGATATGCATCTAGTGGTGATGCATTGGATGATGATGATGATGATCATGACACTCATGTGTAGGCTGAAAAGCAAGAATCACGGACTCTTAGTGGACCAGAGACATCATCTGGTAGTCCTTGGTCTGGGAGACTAAGGAGTAGCTCTACATCTTCACGTGCATCTAGTAGCACTATAGGTAAAGACAAAGGAAAGAATAAAGTGTCAGAAGGCATTGATGCAGTTCTTGATGGAGACTCCAGTGGCTCAGAGAGCTTGGATGATGAGCTTGGCATTCCTTCAGTGAGGACTCCAGGTGTGCAGAGAGCACATGTCAATGCAAAGACTCCATTAAGTGATCCAGTGGTATGCATGTTTAGCAGGGTGAGATACCCTGTTAAAAGATTTGGTTTTGAAGGTTATGTAGCTCACCATTATGCTTATATGGTGAAACTAGTTGAGGATGTTGAGCCCACTTGTTTTGAGGATGATGTTGGTCATACTCATTGGGATGCAGCAATGGATGAGGAGATGGCTGCATTAGAGGCCAATAAGACTTGGGATCTAGTATCATTGCCGAAGGGCAAGAAAGCTATTGGATGTAAGTGGGTTTATAAGATTAAGCACAATGCAGATGGTTCTATTAGTAGGTACAAAGCTAGGCTGGTTGCAAAAGGCTATGCCCAGACATATGGCATAGATTATGATGAAACCTTCAGTCCAGTTGCTAGGATGGCAACTGTCTGATGTGTGATTGCTTTGGCAGCAGCCAAAGGTTGGAGGTTACAGCAAATGGATATGAAGAATGCCTTCTTGCATGGTGATTTGCAGGAAGAAGTGTATATGGATCAGCCAGCAGGTTATGAAGATTTAGAGCATCCCACGTATGTGTGCAGGTTGAAGAAGGCGCTCTATGGGCTCAAGCAAGCACCTAGATCATGGTTTGACAAGATTAGAGAGTATCTTGTCAATATTGGCTTTTATGTTTCTGATGCTGATCACTCACTTTATGTGAGAAAGGGAGATGGAGGTTTGGTCATCATAGTCATCTATGTGGATGACTTGATTATTACAGGTGATAGTGATAGTGGGATTGCTGAAGTCAAGGGTTTTTTTAAGAAGAAGTTTGAGATGAAGGATTTAGGTGAGCTAAGGTACTTCCTTGGCATTGAGGTGATCAGATGTGATGATGGTATATGGCTGTCCCAAAGAAAGTATGGCTTGGATATGTTGTCCAAGTATGGTATGACAGCATGCAAACCACTTTCAGTCCCGTTGGAGTAGAATGTAAAGTTGAGTGCTGATGTTGGGGATGAGATAGAAGACCCTACTATGTTCAAGAGGATAGTGGGGAGTTTGATCTACATGACCATTACAAGGCCAGACTTGAGCTACACTGTTGGTCTTGTGAGTCAATTTATGCAAGTACCTAGAAAGCCACATTTGGATGCAGTCAGACACATATTGAGATATGTGAAGTCCACATTACATTATAGACTTTTCTATGAGGCAGGTATAGATGTACATGTGTTTGGATACACAGATGCAGATTGGGTTGGTAGTATGTCTGATAGAAGATCTACCAACGGATACATGTTCTCTCTTGGTAGTACAGCAGTGGATTGGAGAAGCAAAAAGCAATCTACGGTTGCTTTGTCAAGTACAGAGGTTGAGTATAGAGATGCTGCTGTTGCAACATGTGAGGTAGTATGGCTACAAAAGTTAATGGTTGATTTGGATGTACAGGTGGAAGGTCTAGTTGTCATTTATTGTGACAACATGAGCAGTATACAGTTGGCTAAGAACCCTGTGTTCCATGCCAGGACAAAACATATTGAGGTACACTACCACTTTGTGAGAGAGAAGGTACTAGCAGGTGAGATTGACTTGGTGTATGTCAGCACACAGGATCAGATAGCTGACATCTTCACGAAGACATTGGGTACAAAGAAGCTTCAAAAGTTTCGAAGCTTACTTGGAGTTGCAGAGATGCAGTTGATCTTGAGGGGGAGCGTTGAGATGACAAGCTCCACACATGCGGACATTGATGATGGACCGCCTGGCTAGATGGATCCACACGTCTACACTTAGCACGTTGGTGGTCATTATGACTCTCACATGGCCACTGACTCATTACTTATTATATTCAGGTTGTTACACCTATTTACAGCTGACATAGTTATAGCGCCAGTCGACTAGTGTAGTCGGTTATGCATTGTTTGACTTAGTAGGCCACTTTCCTTTATGTTGTATCTTATCTATACTTTGTGTACATTGTAAAGAGTGTGGAAAAAGAGGAAGAAATCAGCAAGAAAACGTTTTTGGCCTCCATCTTTCTTCTTATCTCTTGAGTGAGCTTCTCCTTCTGCATTTTGTGTGTGTTCGGTGCATCATCTCGAGCAAGTCCCCCCACCACACGATTCTTGACATGATGCCCATACAAAGGAAATTTTCCCACTACCGATTGATCCTCCAGTGGTTTGTCTTTCCCCAACTAGTGAGGATCCTGATGTCATCATTGAGGATATTGATTCTCCTCTTCCTTTGGTCATTTAGTAAAAAATGTCTTAAACGAGTGGCCGAATCAGTATCGGTTTTTACTCCTTCAGTTCCAATTCCTATCCGATCTTGTAGTAAGCTCTTGCCTTCCTTATCACACCCAATCTTTTTAGAGCACATGGAGATGGTAATCTAGATATTTCAATTCCTTTTATGCAATTTCTAGTGATAGGAGATGCAATTCCATTTTTGTACAAAGACATTCACGGTTCTATTGAACTCTCAGTTACTGCTTATATTCAGTAACTCTATTCTTTTTTAATGAGGAGACACAACAATCCAAGGGGGAGTTGAACAAGGCTAATACTAAACTAGCTTTTGCCACACAAAAAATAATCTAACCTCTGTACACAAATAAAACAATAGACTAAGGTCATTGATGCACCTAAAAAGAAGAGATGTCTACTTTGCAAGCTCAGTTCACAAATACCAGATTTAAAGTAGTTACTGTGACGACCAAGGAGAGGGATAGGTTGTTGAAGGAAGCCCAAGAGCTTAAAGATTTGATAGCTGTCCAAATGAAAAAGCTCAAATCAACCAACACTATTATAGACTAGAATAATACTCAAAATCAACAGCTTAAGGAACAATTGACTTAGTCCCATTCTACTTCACAGAGTCCTTATGTGCGGCAAGTTCCTTCCTTATCCATTGCAGATTTAGTTGTTTTTCAAAGAAATGCAACATTAAATTCTTTATTCCAAGGAAAGGTGGAAAGGCTTCAGTCAAGAATGGTCTTGTTTTGAGCCATTCCAAGAATTTATTCCTCTAGATCACATCCTTCTCTGTGCACTATCAGCAACATAAGCTTGCATTTTATATTAAGCTTTCCATCGTGGATTTATCTCCTCTAGAGGATAGCTAGAGTGGAGCTTGGTCTTCTGATTTATTAACTGAGATGACAAAGATTTGTCTTGGTATGTCGGCGATGTGGTATTGCAAGTTGTTTTATATGTCAAACATTTGGAATTGCAAATAAATAAAATGTTCCAAACATATTCCTTCAAAGTGGGTGGTTGCCCTAAAACTTTCTGGCATACAATGATTGATTTTGTGATTTTAAATCAACGTCAAACCAAAGCCTCTACTCATGTGCAAAACATAACCAACTAAGGTTGTACCTCTTAGCCCACCTTTTCAAACAATCTCCATTTGATTCCTTTTTCTTTGATGTCTATCATCACAAATCTGTTATAGGTCCATCAGTGCCTTGTTATCTTTTTATCAATAGGTGGCCCATAGATATGAAGCCTATCTTTCTATTTATCAATCTAGTCCATAGATTATTCTACCCCTTCTTTTTCAACCCCAAGATTCCCCTTAAATCCCTATTTTCACATGTTATTCTTTTTTAAGGATCGTGTCTTTTCCCCTCCTTCTTGGCCTTCCCCATCCATAGATGTTCTTTCCACTTTTCCAACATACTTGTCAAAAACCTTTCTAGGTGATTCCTCTAAGTTACGAGATTATCCTTATTTAACCCATTTCTTCTTTTATGATTTTTATTATCCATTCCTTCACCCTCGCATACTTGTTTCTCTCCATTTCCTATCACTTTTATTCCTCATCCCCCTCAGTTGGTTAGTGGTTACACATGCATTGATCTCAAGATCCTTAGATGTCGAGGATGGAGTTCAATAGATTGCCTATTAACATGACCTCAAATAAATTGGCCAGTGCTAATTCCAAGGGAATGGATAACTTCCAGCCAAGCTTTTCAGAACTATCTATACTTTACTAAATGTATTGTCAGTCTTTAGATCCTTTAGTGAGACTGACTTCTCACTTTGCTTGGTATCTTGCCTACATGCACCGACATTTGCATAATGATTAGAAGTCAATCCCAAAGTTGTGTATGAATGTGAATGTGAATATTGATCCCCAAAAATTTGATATTTTATACTTTCATGCCCTTTGCTTGCCTAGTTGATATCTTGTATTGGTGGAAAGGATGTGTTGCTTGCAAATTATTCAAAATCCTCCCGAGACTTTTATAGATGAATCTCTATCCATGGATCATTTCTGAAACTATCAAGATTTTAAGAGGGGTCACCTTCATTGATATCCTTGGATGTATTTTGATGATCTATAATGTTATATCTCTCTTTTGAAGGTGTCATTCAGATGGTCATTTTGTGTTTAGTATATATATTGTGTGTATTATTTATATGATGGAGTCATGATTGGATATCCAAACTGTTCGAGAAGGTACCTTTTTGAAGAAAAATTTGATATTTTATACTTTCATGCCCTTGCTTGCCTAGTTGATATCTTGTATTGGTGGAAAGGATGTGTTGCTTGCAAATTTTTCAAAATCCTCTCAAGATTTTTATAGATGAATCTCTATCCATGGATCATTTCTGAAACTATCAAGATTTTAAGAGGGGTCACCTTCATTGATATCCTTGGATGTATTTTGATGATTTATAATGTTATATCTCTCTTTTGAAGGTGCCATTCAGATGGTCATTTTGTGTTTAGTATATGTATCGTGTGTATTATTTATATGATGGAGTCATGATTGGATATCCAAACTGTTTGAGAAGGTACCTTTTTGAAGATTAGATGGATGGATGCAAATGAAAAAACTCTCATATTCTTTGAGAGTTTGTTTAAATTTGGTTGGTTTGATTATGCATTATTCATTATCTCTTGTTTTGGGATTTTTCATTAAATAATGGATTGATATCGATTTTATTTTCTAAAGATGAAGCTAGACCTCTTTTTGGGTGCTGATTGGATATTTGAAGATAAATTGATGAGCTATTATTTTGAACTTTTATTCTCTTTTTCCAAGGTCGCGAGGACACTCCCTAATTTAGTGTGGGAATATGTTGAGGGTTGATACGACTATGTTTTCTGTTGTTTTATGTTGTATTTTTAGGTTATTTTTGTATGATTTGAATGTTTTTTAATGTTATTTTTGTATTATTTTTAGTTTGTTGCAACTCGATGATCTTAGTAGTCCTATGCCTACTACAGTTGAGGAAACGACAAATGGAAAAATGAGGTATCTAAGAATAGAGAAGTAAAGAAAGGCTTTTTCTCACATAGTCAATATGGCCTTGATGGTTGGTTGAGATTATGGGACAAGTAAAGGAGTTTGTAGACTTGGAAGAAGCACTTGTTAATCCAACATGGAGAGAGACTATGCAAGTTGAGTATGACAACATAATAAAGAATGACACTTGGGAGATAGTGGATCTGGCCAGAACAGAGAAAGATTATTGGCACCAAGTGGGTCTAGAAGGTGAAGTACAAAGCTGATGGCAACTTAGAAAAGTACAAAGTGAGATTAGTTGCATAGGGATTTTCACAGGGTTGAAGGATTTTATTTTCAAGAACCATTTGCTTTAATTGCTAGAATGACCACTATTAACACAGTACTTACAATGGCTACTCATTAGAAGTGGCTAGTTTACCAAATGGATATCAAATCAACATTCCTAAATGGTGACCTCAAGGAGGAGGTGTACATGGCTCAGCCACTAGGGTTTGAGGTCCCCCCATTCTGAGAACAAAGTTTGTAAACTGACGAAGGTATTCTATGGGATGAAACAAGTCCCTAGAGCATGGTACCAATAGATTTATAAATTCTTTTTAGGCTTGAATTTCAAGACATGTGTCTCATTCTAACATGTATGTTTGCAGGGACAATGAAAATTATATAGTGATTTTCCTATATGTGGATGACCTTCTCATGAAAGGTGACTATAAATATATGATCCATTAGACTCGAAAGTCTTTGAGCTCTGAGTTTGAAACGACAGACATGGGCTTGTTATATTATTGTTTGGGGATTGAAGTCAAAATTTTGATCTCTCAAAAGAAGTATTGAAGTCTAGGAATTGAAGCATGGCAAGTGCCTTTAGCAAAATCTTCATCTCTCAAAAGAAGTATGCATGGGAGATCTTAAAAGATTTGGCATAATCAAGTGTAAGGAGATGGCTACACCTATGGAGGTCAATGTGAAGTCGTCCATTGAGGATATATCAACACTAGCAAACATTGAGAGGTACATGAGTTTGGTTGGAAATCTCATTTACTTGTGTAACACTAGGCCAGATATCAATTTTTCTATTGGTTTTTTTAGCAGGTTCTCAAATAAACCACGAGAAAAAAATTGGAAAGCTAGGATGTGGATGATCAGATACTTGAAGGGAACTCTTGACTATGGTATCACATATAGTTGCAAAAGTGCTCTTATGGGAAATTTGGACTCAGATTTCGAAGGCGATACTGATTCCAGGAAATCAATTTGTGGATATTGTTTCTCTTTAGGTTCAAGAATATTCTCTTGGATTAGTATAAGAAGCAATCAACTGTGGTATTGGCTTCTACTGAAGTAGAGGACAAGGTAGCTTTCTTTGCTACATGTGTAAAGTAGTATGGTTAAGGAGAATCCTATAGCATATGGGATTATAGAATGAAGATCCAACAGTGCTAAGATGTGACAATCAGAGTTGCATCGCCACTCCCAAAAATCTAGTTTTTCATGCATGTACCAAACACGTTGAGATCTAGTATCACTATGTGTGTGACTTGATCGAGGATGGGATATTAGAGCTATGTTCTATTATCCAATGGAGAATATATATTCACCAAAGCTCTTACAAAGGATCTCCTTCAAATTCATATTTTGAGACTCGAAATTGGGCTGAGAATGTCGTTCACCTATGGGTGGACATTGAGGGGGGTGTTAGTTATGCTTAATGCCCCACCTTGTAAGGTGCCACCAATGATCCATGGTACTCTTTGCATTGTAAGGCCCCATTATATGAGGAGAAGCCATGTGCAAGCAAGGACATTGGGTGGGTCATGACTTGTTTGTCAAATGAGTACTTATGTTGGTAACAACTTGAGGCACAACACATTGAGTTGCAAGATGTGGAGTTATGAGAGGGGTTCCTATTTTGGGGTTCAAGGACCATAGAAGTGGCCCGTGGCTAGGGTCCCGAGGAGGTCAGTCATAAATATATGTATGTATCGCGTGGGTTCAACATGAGGGATTTTTAAAATGCCATTTTTACACTTTCTTACATATAGAAGGGTTCTATATAAAGGGGTTACTTATAGATAAGGATATTTACAAACTGCCTTGAATGCACGTGATATAGAGAATATACATATAGTGAATAACTCGAGGCTAGGGGGTCTCAAGGGGGCCAGTGGCTCTCCTGATGTGATGGGATCTAGGGGCAATGTCCTCAGTCTGACGGTAAAGGAAATATTCCCTAGTCAGCTAGAGAAGGTTCATAATATAATCAAACCCATCGACCAGACTACCTTCTAGGGCTATAAAAGGAAGGCCCCTTTAAAGCCATCCTCAATCTATCTTTCACCCACACAGAGTTCTTCCAACTACCCTAAGCTCTTTGTCTAGATTGCCATCTACGCTTCATAGCAGAAGTGCACAAGTGGACAGAGCCATCTTTGTATCACTTCGTTTTTGAAATTAAAGCAGTCTATGTTCTTCTCATATTTGTGGTGTGTTCTCTACTTCTTGCTCAAATTTTGTCCATTGTGCCATGTAATTTCTACAATGTGCATAGTAATTTGATGGATTTATAAATTTCTTTGAGATCCTTTGATTCTGAAGCATTGGGCCTACTTCTTGGGTTGAGGATTGAATGGAGTATGACTAATCAATAAGGCTACAAACACTTCATATCTTGCTGCTTCTCATTATTTTACAATTTTCAAAGCAACATTCAAAATATTAGACAAGTTTTTCCTTCATTTGATAAAAAATTAGATGAGATTTTCTCAATTGCATTTGGAGTTATTAGGCAATAAGTTGACTTTGCATTAAAAGAAGAGAAGATCATATGATTTCATACTTGTGAAGGAGCAAGTGTATAGCCTACTACAATGTAGGGTCTATGGCATGTAGACGCTAGTTTTACTAGGTAGTTAGATGTTGTACATGTATCTAACACATCGTCTTTCTCTCATGAAGTTGCACAAAATATGACTCTTGATGGCGTCAATTGAAAATAGTAGAATCTTGGGTAAGTTACTCATGAATATATGTGTGCATCACGTGGATTCAAAATAATGTATTGTAAAATACCATTTTTATATATTTTGTACATATAGAGGGGTATAATATAAAGGAGTTATTTACATATTGAATAGAAAAAGGTTATGTTTTATTCATGAAAATTTTACAAATAAGGATATTTATAAATAGGCCTTGAACGCATGTGATGTAGAGGATATACATATAGTAACTTCTATGAGAGTAGAATTTGCCTAGATTTCCTCCTCTATATGCTATTACACATAGTTTCTTTCTAGCTACATATAACATAAATGTGGCACATCAATGCATAACTCCGTTGCAATTGTTGCACTATAATAATGGGTACGATGAGCATTAGTCTATGGAGCATTCATAAGAGAGTGATGTATATTCTCTTGAATAGGAGCATATGCATATGATAGTCACTCATACTCTTATGTGGAGAAACATGCATACTATGGGAAAGAACATCCATAGGTCATGGTGGACATGGATAGTATTATTCTAGTGAATATGGCCAGCCATGTAGACATGTTAATTCTTTTGAGAAATGTGCATACCATGCACCATGTCATAAATATGGGCATCATTCAAATGTATTAAGATAGCATCATGATGAATATACTTATGATGATCATGGATTTGGAAAACATGTATACTATGCACCTTGTCAAGAAGGTGGTAGCACTCAAAATGAATGTAACTAGCCACATACTTACCTTGGGTATCATGTTAATGATTATACTTAAGAGTATTTTCTTACTCAATAGCATGGTTCCTATGGATAGCATGCTACTATTCATGCATATGGGGATTCATTTAGTTATGGGCAATATCAAGCTGGCAATCGTGATCACTTCCATGAGTAGTCTTCTTTGCATGGTAATGAAGATGTGGAAATGCAAGAGGAAAGAGTTTCCACCTATTGGAGATACCTATCTAATGAGAGATATGCATTCAAAAGGGTTATTCTATGAGCGCAATGAACAATTATCACCTCATCATAAGCATGCATGTTGGGAAAATTGTGCTAAGGTGTCAATCATTCTAGAGAATCCACATGAAGAAGATGAAGAGAAGGAAAAAGACAAAGAAGAGAAATATATAGAAGAGCAAGAAAATGAGGAAGAGAACAAAGAAGAGGTAGCTATGAACAAGAGAATGACATAATAGGTGAAGAATTACATGTGTGTTTTGAGATTGTAGATGGTAATGTTGATCATGTAAGTTCTAAAGACTTTGGACAACTCCATGATGAGCTTATGGAGGAACATTATGATTTGGATGCATATGATGCAAATGAATTGGATTCTTATGATGTGAATGCATACGAAGATGATGATGGCATTATATTTCCTTTTGAACAAGCTTGGGAGGCCCAAGTGCTTGCCCTTCTTGCAATTTGTGTTGAGTTTCCTTGACCCATTCTTTGATGTTGTCAATCATAGAAAGCTACTTACTAAACTAGGTCAAGATTATCCATATCCTTGGAGATGGGTTTTCTAAGGAGTTTGTGGTGTTGTTTAAGAGTTCTTTCCACTAGAGAGCAGCTCTTTTGGGTGATGATGTGAGCCCTTCACTCTTAAGCTTGAGTTCAGATCTCTTCCTTCTTTTCTTAGTGCTCTTTTTGCTAATAATTGATGTGTTCGTGGACTCCTTTAATTTTTTCATTGTGTAATGGTATGCATCGGAATGGGAATATGGTCTTTGTCATTGATCATTTTCACTACAAATTGGCTCAAAGGAATAGATGGCACTATCACCTTGCTGTTCTTTGCCTTGTGTTGTGAACAATCCAAGTACATGTCGATGATTCCACATTTATAGCAACATTGGTTCAACATCATTGATCTTAGACTACTCTTTTTTTTGGGGCACCTTGAGGAAATGTGACTTGCCTACCCATAGTTGCAATAGGCTATCCAATCTTAATTGGTAGGTATGCCTTGCCCTTAGCCTTGCCCTTAGCCTCTTCCTAACATCATAATGGGTAGAGAACAATAGTCCATAAGGATTGAATTTCATTGTTTATCATAAAAACAAAAAATATTTTTGTATTTCTCTTCTTCAGTTGGTTCTTTGATGAAATGGACTAGGGCATTGCTAGGTGGGTGCGTGACATTAGATATTGAAGGTCTAGGAATTCTTGAGAGATTAATCTTAGCACATTGTGTAACTACTAGTGGGCCCAAGAGTGCCAATTGGGGAGCAAGTGGGAGCTGCCTACTAGCATAATTGATTCCGTGGCCAAATTTTTAGTAGGCAAACTTAGAAGCAAGGAGCCTGCAGGAAGCTCTACAATATGTTGCTTCTAGTTGAATCCTCCATATTTTGACATCATTGATCTCATGTACATTTTTGATGGAGGTCATTCACATAGAGAGTCTAATACTAGAACACTATTGATGTTGGAGCGGTCAAGTTTAGAGTTCTTAAAGAGAGTGTTTTTCCCCTTGCCTTGCATCTCTCAAAGTTTCCTTTCAATAGCCACTAGGGTCAAAGAGGAGGCATTGAAATCTGCAGCTTCTTCGAAGTTATGAACTGAAGCCTGATATTCAATTGAAGCATCCCATAAACCTTCAACTCACTCCATTGTGCTTGGAGTTTCCCTTGTGTTTTCTTTCTTTTCTTGGTGGACTAACTAGATGAATTGGTTGATTAGGTCATGAATAGTGGTGTTTTTGAGATCCACAATTCCGCCAAGACTTGTGTCTCTACTAGATGGGGGTGTTGAAAAGATCTTATCCACTACACAACCAAATGTGCCTACAACGTGGATTACCTCAAATTCTAGGTACCACACTAGTTGCTATTTTGTCCCTCATTTCTAGGTTTCTATAACACCACACTCTTCATTTATAAATCCTCATGACATCATGATGCAGATATTATGTTATGGTTGAGTGTGTGGGGGTTTATGAATGCAAGAGTATGGATAAGTGTAAGGCTATAACTAAATGTGGAGAGGGTGTGGACACTATGGAGTGCACAAGGAACACAAGATGCAATGGTGCATGTATACACTCGTGCATTTTGGTGTAAGGTGGGTCTATGGTGTAAATGAAGCCTCAATTGTTTTTGTGCATCTATATGGAGCTTGTTGCAATGAGCACATTAATGTCTCAGGTGATCATTGACTTGTAGTGTATTGGTGCAATGTGCTTGGTGCACTAAGTAGTGCATTGCTTGTAGTTAAGTGCACATGGTAGTTGTGTAAAAAAGTTTATGGATTGGTGCAGAGATGGGGCTTCTATGCACTAACTACACTAGTGCATGTATATGCACTAATGTAGGATGTGGGTGCTGAAGTGTCCTAGTGTGAAGGGGTCCCTAGTCCTTAAGTACACATGTGTGCACTTGGTGCCTTAGTGCACATGTATCAATGGGTTGGGGCAAGAGTCCTATAAGGAGAGTTATGCCCTGTGGTTGGAGTAGATTGGTGGAGGGAATGATGCAACAACTTAGTGGGTGTGTAGGATGTGTATGTGCTAGTATGCACAATGCTCTATTAGAGTGCCTTTGGGTATGTGCTTGGTGCATAGTAATGCATATGCACTCATGTGGCATTAAAGTGGGAAAGTGGTTACTCTGGCATGAGGTACACTCCACATTACATGTGAATTGTGATTTTATTGTATGAGTGCCCTAGATGATGTGGATAGGGAGTGTGCATTATAGTGCTTTGAGTGTAGAGTACTAATGTATGATATAGTATGTGTGTATGCGATGCCTCTTCTTCCTCAAGCTAGAAATCAAGTTGGAAATCAAGCTGGAAATCAAGCTCCTCCCCATCTCTCTTTATGTCTATGTGACTTACAGACATTAGCTGGATACAACTGTAGATGTGTGTGCCATTGAATAAGTCGGTAGACTTGACCTAACCGTAGTTAGATTATGGTTAATCAAACATAGTGTAACTCTCTCTTTCAGTGTGTGACTAAGAAAATGAATAATGAGAAGATAATGAAGATGAGCTAAAGGCTCATGTTTCTGCTCCACTCTCTATCTCTCCCTCTCTTCCAATATGGTATCAGAGCCATGCTTGGTGGGCTCTCTAGAGCATGGGGCAGTGAAGAAAATCTAAAGAAAGTGAAGATCAGGGCATTTTTAAGCATAGGCAAGCTGCCATTGTTCTTGAAAGGTAGGCACTGGTTCATTGTGGTTCCCATTTGTTCAAGTGTTGGTCATGACTTGTTGGGGAGTCTTCTAAGGCTTGTTTAAGCACCATAGTGCTAATAAAAACCACCATATGCATTTGATTCTTGGACAAGAAGCTCAATGCCTATTCACACCAATTGCACCTGCTGGACAGATTTGAATGTTGGCTGCAAAATCATCATGTGGAGCACTTGTCAAGTGGCATAGAGCTTGAATGCATACCTTAGAAGGTACTTGAAGGGTGTACTAAGAAAATGCCTTTTGGGAGCTCATCCATGAGCTATAATAGGGAATTACAGATATGAAATATAGCATGAGCTACTGTACATAAACAATATGCATCACTTACTTGGCATTGGAAAGAACCCGGAGCCTTTTGGCATGCTTGGAAGGCTTCATTGGAGCACAAATATGATATGCTCATATAGAAATATGTATTGGTTGTAATACTTATGAGTTGGACCACTACCACAATAACAACAAACAAGAAAAAAAGAAAAGAAGAAATAAAACAATAACAGCAACCTCTCCCTCCCTCTCTCTCTCCCTCCCTTCCTCCCGTCCTCCTTCTCCCTCTCTTTCTCTCTTTTCCTATTATGTTTAATGTTTTCTCCCTCTCTCTCTTGTTCCTTTTTTCCTTTTCTCTCTTCCTCTCCCTCTCTCATTTCCTCTCTTTCTCTCTCAATACACATGATTTTTAACAAAAACAAGTAAAAGAAAAGGAGAAAAAATAAAAACAAAGCAAGAGGGAACAATGCACTCACTGCAAAGGCCCGAGGATGGATTCGGTGGCTCCTCTTCGCGACGGTGGCTCCTCTTCGCCCTCCATACACTTCCTCCTCTTCTTGCAAACGGTGGCAGCGGCGGTGAGAAGCTTTCATTCTCCCTCTTTCTCTCTTTCTCTCCCTCTCCCTCTCAAATGCAAGATGGAGTTCGCTCTCCCTTTCGCTCTTTCTTTCGTTTGTTCGCACAAAATAACACACTCGGGTTTTAGCCCGCATTTTTTCACCTGAGTACCGTCTCTATTTACGTCACATTTGCGATGCAAATAGCGACACCACTAATTTACATCGGAAAGCGTCGTCGCTATGCCTCTGTATCCTTGTAGTGTCTCCTCCAATTGGGATGAACGTACTGCTACAAAGAATGCATAAAATGTGTACATATCAATTCCAAATTAATCTAATCTATTTATGAATCCTCAATCCTATTCATGCATCAAACCCATTGCTTTTCCCTCATCATTGCACACCCAATTCATTTTCAAACTTACTAAATTCTGACTTGCACTTCACATCTACATTGCTGCCCACAACAAACCAACATTAAATTCATGTGTGAAAATAAAGAGTTGATCCTTGCAATGTTCATCTCACTAGATAGTGCCTTGAATTCTTTTAGTTTTTCTATGCATTTTCCATGATATAATGGTTTTATTTAAGCCATTTCATGTGGCACAACTAATCAACATGTGCATAATGACCTTATAACTTCCTTATAATTGTCAATGTTAGCCTGCAACCAAGTCTAGAGTGTTCAAAAATGCACAAAAAAAACTTCAACTAGCCATTTAACCATGTTAATGATGCATAGTGTTTGAGTGAGATTTCATAAAGCATTCTCTTTGATAACTATCTCACATAGTCCTATGCAATCCCACATTGTTTCTCTCACAAATGGAGGAATTTCTTGTGATGAAATTGTGATAAAATCACTTTCTTTACAACAAAGTTATTCAAAAAGCATACAAGTCTTGAGATCTCAAAGAAGAACCACTACAACAAAAAGGGTTCATAGACGCACTTGTAGATGCAATATTTGAATTGTGAAAAAAAATGTCGGGCGCGTTTATTGATGCGTCTACAAAATCGCGTCTACAAAATCGTGTCTACAAAATCGCGTCTACAAGCACGCTTATAATCAGAGTTACACGCACACTTAGACACGCCTATAGACACGCGTATAAACGTGCTACGTAAATATATAATCATATTTATAAAAAAGTAGACATATTCATATTGTGCGTCTATACAAGCGTGTATCTAAGCCACATGCTCTCTGGTTTTTTTCCCCCCATTAACATCAAATTGTATGCTTAGGGAAAACAGAAAAAGATTATTTCGAAGATTGGATACTGAAAACAAAACAATGTATGTAGCACACGAAATTTCATATATATAGATGAAATGTTTTTACATTATGAGTTCTAGTTCTTGTGACGTCATGGTCGCAAGCACTAGCTGAAAGTAATACATATCAAAAATGAAAATTACAAGCCAAGGGGAGGCATTCATGCATGGGGCTCCTCTATATCTCCTCAGAAGAGGCATCATCATCGTTACCACCACCGTTGCCTGTGCCACTGCCGTTGCCGCCACCGCTACTGCTAGTCCCCCCTTCGCTATCCTCAATTGCATCAAGGTTCACCTACACAAAGGATTAAGGTATATAAATACCATTACAAACAATAAATTAGAGTTATCTATGCTTTTCATGTAAAAAATAAAACATACCTCTTCTGGTGGTGGAATCCTCATGGCGCGATTATATTGCTCCTCTGTGATGAGTCCCTCCTCGTAGAAATGCTGCCAAGTGGATGCTCGGTTATGACCCCGATGGTAGCCTACCTCTCTAGGAGTAGGCATCCTACCAACAATATGATACTACAAAACAATTTGAACATACAACGCATTAAAACACACTACATAATGAAGTGAAACAAATTACAAAATTTAATTTAAAAAAAGAAATCAAATAAAACGTACAAACTCAGTCTCCTATGACTCCCTCCCGCCCGATCCATAATGCGACGATCCCATGGTTGCCATTTGGATACGTCGCGCCTCTGCATGCTGGCGACTTGTCATTTTCTCTGCTGCTCTCTTCTTGGCCTCTTTCCACTCCTTGCAGTGGCAATTGGGTGGTTGGCCATATCCAGGGCACCCCTGCTCTTGTCTCCACAATGACTCCTTGGTGCGTGTCATAAGGTGAGACCTCTTGTTATGAAGTGCATCTCTCACCTTTGACCGTCCCCAATCATCTGAGAATCATGAATTCTCAGGATTAGAGTACCTTTTATATACTGCCCACAGCACCTCTTGCCACAAACCATTTTTTTGGTGCTTGAAGGGAATCATGCAATCTTTGTATGTGGCATGCACGACACTCCTCAAGTAGGCTATCACTTCCCTCCCCTCAAAGTCATGCAAGATACCACCAACATCAGTGATAGAGTAGTACATTTATGGAGGCTCACCTCTCTCATTTTCCGGTGAGGGTGATCGAGAGCCACCACCGAGGCAACCCCCACAAAGCCCTCAACCTCCTCGTCCTCCCGCACCACTCTCCCTCCTCCCTCGATGTGCACTACCCTCTACCTCACTCAATACCGGTGCTTCTGCAGATGCATGTGCTTCGGCCGATCCATGTACCTCAGCTGATCCCTGTGTAGGCAAAGATGTGATAGGTGTCCCAGACATCACACTAAAAACCTCATCTACAGTGGGAGGGTGACCAAGATAATTGGTCATCTCCCCCATGAATTGCTCCTTATTGAATGGGGTGTTGGAGGATCCAGGATTCCACATCTACACAAGAAAAATCATATTACCCTGTCTAGATAAAAGATATTACATAGAGCATCTATACTTGCATCTATGTGCGCATCTATACCTGCGTCTCTGTGAGCGTCTGTCAGCGCGTCTCTGTCTGCATCTATCAACGCGTCTATTTCCGCGTCTATAGCTGCATCTACACTGTTATCTGGACGCGCTGACAGACGCGCACAGTCGCACCATTTCTTCTCAAACTTGCTTAAAAAACAAAGCTAAAAAACCTCCATATATATGTAGTGACTTACTAGACCATCCGACTTACAATTGCATATTATCCCACTTACGTATCAATAGGTGGATAAAGCACGAATGGTTTTTAGCTAGAGAAAGATAATGCAATGAAGGTGTACACGAAAGAAATAGAGAAAGGCATATTATCCATCAATCAATCAAAGATATGTGAGCTATAAGTGCACCTTGACACGATTGGAATAGCTTGCATATGCACAAGCCAACTAATTTACATCAATCTACTCATGCTATGAATTGGCATGCATGGCTAGGTTAAGTGCACAACATTAAATGAGACATGTGAGTGTATTGATTAGTATATATATATATATATATACATATATATATATATATATACACATATATATATATATATATATATACATATATATATATTGCAAATGCACAAGTCAACCTTTGATTTATATATACATCCAATCATCATGCCCTATCCAATCACATTTGTATAGGGCATGATTGGATGTATATAGGGCATGAAATCACATATATGTAATTAACTTTGAATGATTGGATGTATATTTGTAATACTCAGAATGATTGGATGTTTTAAACTACTCAGAATCTTGGGAAATTTAAAGAAAAGATAGGATTCTTTGCCACCCAAGCCTACCCTGCTTACTCTATTGTTGCCTGAGAGATTGTTGCAGGGGCTTCCCCCAATTATGAGGTCAATCTTTCCCACTGCATCCACAATCTCAGCCAACTTATCATCAGTAAGATCTCTAACATCATCCTCCATTTGAAATCGGCCTATTTGGAAGGTTTTGTTCCACTAGCTGGCTATTATGTTTTTACATTTATCGTTGATCTCCACAATAACAACAGTCTTCAAAATTATACCCAATTTGTGCAATGGCACTTCTTTCCCACCAAGGCTCGAGAATAAGGACAGAACTGTTAAACCTTGCGGATATAATTCTTTCAGTGGTGAAAGACTGTATGCAATAGTATTGACCTGAAATGAGTTGCCCAATACATCATACCAATCTGAAAGGGTAGAGCAGCCTCAAGTGTGGTCACGATCATATCCAAGCACCAGCTCAATCTCATGGGGTTCAAGTGGGGCAGCTTGGCCTGGGCTGACCCAAACCAAGTTCCATATTTTGCATGCCAGGACAATCTCATGTTAAAGATAAGAAGGTATCTTGCTTTCTTTGTGGGAAGAAAATATTTTTCTGATCAATCCACATATAGTGCTAGGGGCACCCCGTGTGTTTATGCTTCTCTCTCGGATCCCATGGGGGCCAATACTTCTTTGTTTTCGAAAGCACCTTAAAGATTGTCATGGGAGCAGGGGGAAGAATCAACCTTCTTCCATCTACTGGAAGGTTATAAACATAACCACCTCAGCCTAAAGCATGCTGAAAAATATCTAAAGTCTGTGAACTCTGGATCTATGCCATTAAAATGCCATTTGATGGTCTCCCACTCTGAATTGGGAACGTTCTCAACATTTTCAAAATAGAAAAAGGGAGGGCCTTCCATCAAACTATTCAATGGTTTTGGCTTGCCTTTAAAAAAGCCAGGAATTCCAAACCCCATGCCCTTTTTGAACTTGAAGGGTGGGATAGAACCTAGATGTGGACATGATGTTTTTCCATTCATAGATTGAGTCTCGAGCCATAAAACACTCGAGTCTTCACTGGCACTGTTATCCAAGTCTAGAGTAGGAGTAATGCTGATCTTTGTTTTAAGGCCCAAGTAAGTGTACCATAGCTTAAGGGCTCTTTCATCTACCTAGTATATTTTGCTACAGACACCTCGTGAGGGTCCAGCATGTCTAGTTATTTGAACACCTCTGTGAGGGTCCAGCATGTCTAGTTATTTGAACACCTCTGTGAGGGTCCAGCATGTCTAGTTTGATCTTTTATCTTTTACGACTAGTACACATTATGCAATGCACTTTGGTGTGAGGGTAAACATCTTCAAACTCAACGTATAGATGAAAAGAGAAATACCCAAGATTGTGGTGTCTTTGCTCACTTCGACGATGCCAATGGTACTTCGAGTAATTATTAACTCTATTTTTTAATTCAATGATTCAATGTGTATTCTTAATTCTATGGTTTTTATCATGCGCACACGTGCATGCTCAAGAATCAATTTCAGGTGGTTAAATAATTATTAAATTTGGTTTTTTAATTATGTGAATTGCAATTTTAGGTGTTAAATAATTGTGCATCTGCTGGCGCGTCTATATTAGCGTCTATTTGCGCGGATATATAGACACACAATTCACGTCTATCTACACGCACATTTACACGCACTTATAGACGCTATGATAGACCCGCTCGACTTTGCGCGTCTATCCCTCGTTTCTGTTGTAGTGAACAGGAGGTCTTAACCTATAGTGTTGCAAAGCTATCCCCAATTCAATGTCTTGAGGCCTATTTTGATGAGAGTTGGGTTTTAAAAAACAACATATCTTACTATAAATGGAGCTACAAAGCTACCCAATGAATTCTCCATGCAAAGAGGAAAAGATTAAATGTTGTGGTGACTCTATAAGTGAATAGTTAGTGCTGTCAACTCATATTCCATGGCCAAAAATTGCAATTTCTACAGCAAAGAAGAGAAGAATGGCTACCTCTTTCTTCAAGCTGGTCTTAGGCTTCTTGCTTGCTCTTTATTCTTCAGCTACTACCGATGGTTAATACTAAGCTACAATAATATTATCTTTTGATTAGGTTAGGATCAAGTAAAACCAAGCCTATACTATGCTTATGATAGACATAAGCAAAAGTGTAACCATCATGTCTAATGAACTCTCCATAGCACAATTTTAGTAGTCCATCAAAGGATATATCTAGGAAAATCTATTTGGAAATTGTAAGGAATGTTTGAAATTTGTGGACTAGGATCTCTTGAGTCAATCCTCTTAGGGGAAGCTTAACCTCATCCCCATAAGGATTGACTTGAAAAAAGGGTCCTAAAAGACTTCTCACAATTAGATATGATTTGTAGGGTACCGCTAATGATCCATGATACTGAAAGTTGCAAGGCCCCCATTATGAGAAGAAGCCATGTGTGAGCTTTGGATATTGGTGGGTCCTGACTTATATATCTATTATCAAATGAGATCTATGTGACCAAATGGAAAAATAATGACCTTTGTGGGTATACCCTTTGTGTTAGATAGAGTAGTTAAGCTAATAGCAACTTGAGACACATGGGATCCAGTTACAAGATTTGGAAGCTATTAGAGACACCTATTTTGGGATTCAAGGGCCGGGGAAGAAATCCCTATGGCTAGGGGGGGGGGGGGGGGTTTCTCAAGGAGCCAGTGACTCCCCTAATGTAGTTGGGGGGGGCTGCACCCCCAATCCGATGATAAATGAAATAGTCTTAGTAAGAATATTCCTTATATAACTAGGCAAGGTTCATAGTATTGTATGTCAAATAAGTTGACTTGACCACCTTTCCAAGCTATAAATGAAAGAATCCTCTAAATCTATAAGCAATATATCTTTCATCTAATCAAAGTTCTTCCAGCCATCCTTAAGCTCTTCACGTATCATCTCTATAGATCACCATTTAATCTTCACTAGTGGAACTGCATGGGTGGATAAAGCCATCTTTGTATTGATTTGTTTAGAATTAAACTATATGATTTTCTTCTCTTAATTACTGTGCACTTTCTATTCCTTAGATTTTGTTCACTACACACCATGCAATTTTTGTTACAAAACATGGTAGAGCATAAGAAAAATAAAAATTTAAGGAGGGAAGAAGAAGAAGAATGAAAATGAGGCCATAATGAAATGGAGAAGAACTTGATTGATTCATGGTTGAGCAAGTGCATCTTTTTATAGGTTTTAACTTGGGTACATATTTCTCTCTTTGCTTATGGGATTTGGTTACATGTGTGTCTAGCACCTGTGCCTCTAGCACCACATATATTTTAATATCCCCTGTTAGTGCTAGCTTACCCTCTAGACAACTATACTTAAGGTTGCAGGTTGCCCCTCTTGAATTCTTGTAAAGTCTCTAGCTCATGCAATATCAACCAAAGTATAGGCAATTTAGAAGAGAGTTTCAAGACATTTTTTAAAGTTTTTTTATTTTGCAAAATTTACTTTCTAAGTGCAACATTCTTTCTCGGTGTGTTCAAACCTGTTGCAACTTTTGCACCTTGTTTTTTCTTTGCTCCAATAGTCTTACTGTTTTTGTCAATTTCTCCCATAGATCCTGCAAATTTTTTTGAAGAAGAAGAACCTTTGCTATAAAGTGTAGTTTACTACAAGGCTTCGTGTAGAGTTTTAGGTTTTCTCATTAAGTTTACCTCCTTGCCCATATTAAGCAACGTCAACTCCATTGAGTTTTCTGTCAAGTACATTCCTTAGTATTGCTACCACCTACTCATGACCTTTGTTAGGTTTATCCACACTATTGAGTAGTACAACAATG
Source organism: Lygodium microphyllum (assembly GCF_053477565.2). NCBI lineage: Eukaryota > Viridiplantae > Streptophyta > Polypodiopsida > Schizaeales > Lygodiaceae > Lygodium > Lygodium microphyllum. Next base: position 78,386,143 of record NC_141137.1, on the reverse strand, counting down.
GATTCTCTTCTTCAATATCATTGCTTATAGAGGATTGTTGAACTTTTCAACTTTTAAATTTATTTATCAATTATGTTAGAGAATCATATTGAGTTAGATCAAATCTAAAAATTTCCATTAAGAGACTAACTTTAGAGTGTTTTGCTTGAGAGTCGAATATCTTATATGCTCATCCCACACCTCTTTTGCACTTTTTAATCTTGAAATGTGATGTAGGACATCATCAGATAGACTCCAAGCTATTATCCTAAGCGTTTTGTTTCTTTCCTCTTTCACATTGGCTCATTAGAATCTTCAAGATCTTCAAGAATATCCCAAAGGTCTTTCCTCATCAAATGATACAAGATTTTCATTTTCCAAGTGTGAAAATTGTTGCCATTTCAAATTTTCCACTACTTTTATTTTTGACAATTTTGGAGTGGAGAGGTCTTACCAGTGACTCATATAGCAGTGTCTAACTCCAGTTACAACAAGATATTTACATGAAAATTACAATGAGTTTTAGTAGATTTTAATATTGAGTTCGATTTTAGAAGGAAATTTTGTAGGGATTTAAAAAATCAAGGAAATTGGCACACATTATCCTTTTATAATGATTGCATATACCAATTCCTAGCAGTAAGCAATGTGATTGCATGTTTTGGAGTAATCAGTGTGAATAGGGTCTAAATAGAACTAGTTTAAGGTTTCTCTATGTTAAAAAAGCTGTGTGTCAAACTAGTTTGATGCAATCAATGTGCACAAAGGCTAAAGGAAAACCTCTTTGAAGGAATACAAGTGTGAATAGAGTCAAATGTCACTAAGGTTTTAAAACCCTTATAGATGAAGCTTAAGAGGAAGAAGTTTCTAGATAAGTAGGTCACCATTTCTTCACGATGTATCAATTTGGGTCATGGAGGATTTTTTGGATGGTGAGGATCCTGGTTGGAATGTCCTCACACAGCACAATGATTAGATTTAGAGCTTTGGGCTCTTAAGCCACAATCTTCACTCTCTTTCTTATTCTTCATCTCTATCTATTGTAGAAGCAACCCCCACCTTTTTCTTGAAAGAAAAACCCCAGCTTCTATGGAAGCAAGCCCCTAGTTCTTGGCCACAAGTAGGGCCCTTGAGCAGCCCCTTCTTAGTTCATGGAAAATAGATAGAAGAACCAACTTAATAGACCTTATACCTCTTTCTTCATAATGGCTAACCCTCCTCCTCTTCTTGGTAGTGAAGGCCTTCATAGAAAATGAATCTTCAATATCCACTCCAAAGATTAGTAGAATCTTCAATACTTGAACTCCCAAACCTTGAGATGCAACTACAAAATCTTCCAACAACCTCTTGGAAGGAGACTTTGATACCATGTCACAAAACATGGTAGAGCATTAAAAAAATACAAGATTAAGGAGGGAAGAATAAGAATGGAAATAAGATGATAATGAAATGGAGAAGAACTTTATTGATTCATGGTTGACCAATCATATGTTTTCATAGGTTTTCAACTTGGGTACACACTGCTCTCTTTGCTTATAGGATTTGGTTGCATGTGCCTCTAGCAGCACTTATATTTTAACAAATTTCACATGATATTAGAGCCTAAGGACTTGAAGGAGTGAAGAGTATACAAGAGGAAAGAGCTTCAATAGCAATGACAAGATATGTCAATATTTGCAAGTGTCTTTAGAAGTGGTGCATGAGGTAGTGGTGCTACTTTATCGATAGGTTTATCTGTCAACCTTCAGCAAAGGCAACTTAGATGGTACAAACTAAACTTTATGGAAGTTTAAAATTACAACTATCCTTGATTCTTACGAGCTCCTAGAGATAGTGATGGGGACTAATCTAAAACCATAGTCCACCCATGATCCATCAAATTTCAGTGTTATGATTCCTCCAAATTTAGGTCTTGTATGGGTTAAAAAAGAAGGAATCTAGACCCACTGTGTGACTTAGCTATAAGTTGTTCTAATAGTCTTTTGATCTTGCTTCAGCAGCATCATAAGCTTAAAATGTACAAAGGAGTCATGACAAAATGTGAGACAAAATAAGAATTTAGACCCAAGAAAATCAAATAGAAATGGATAAGTTTTCCAAATGAGATAAAACTAAAGCATTCATTAGTCAAATCAAGAATATATGTGACTACATGGCTCACATTGACATATAAGAGACTAGTGAGTAGCTAGCTCTCAAAGGTGTCTTAGATTTGTCCACCAAAATTTGATGGAGTAGTATTTGCCCTTACCACTTTGGTGAGACCTTGGTTCAAGTAAACAAGCTTTCAAATATATTGTAAGTTCAAGAGATTAAGATAGAATTATTATCATTATTTTCCATAACCAATCTTGGACATAAAGTGAGATGCACCAAAACATGTGTAGGAATTCTTGACACTATTAGTAAATTTGTTAACAAAGGAGAAAGAAGAAAATACTTGTATGAGCTAGATGCTCTTATAGTCACTGATAGAGTGGTACAAGTAAACTTTAGAATGAAGGGTTCTCTTACATTGGATTTACAATGTAAAAGGAGATGCATAAGCGAGTTATGGTTTCTCACCTATCTATAATGATGACTAAAATGAAGGAACCATGTGAAGCTTATATGATGCTCAAGCAATAAAGAAAGGCATTCTAAGAAGAAAAAATAATAAAGTGAAGGCCCCTCTAGATTTGAAGCATACTGACTTGTATGGTAAGATGCCTAGGTAAGATGCCCCTCTAGATATGGTAAGATTTTGGTGAGTGTACTTCCTTTGTGTTGAGACTCAAGTTTTTATATTGCTGACAACTACAATAGAAATATGTGAGTGTAATTCCTTTGTGTGAGGATCAAGATGTGATAAATAACTAAAACTTATTGATAATGAAATAGAAAGAAGTATGAAGAAATTTAGAATAGACGAGGTAGTGAGTTCAACTCAAAGGAGTTTGAATACTTTTTCAAGAGAAAAGGAATAAAGCATCAATTGATAATGCCTCATATACTTCAACATAATAGAATTTCTAATTTCCAAAATTTCACCATTATGAAAATGGCAAGGTGCATGTTTAAGGGCAAGAGATTGCCTAACCAACTTCGGGTTGAAGCTATTAATACTACAATTTACATTCTCAATCAAATCTACACAAAAGCTCTCAATGAAAAAACTTCTCATAAGGTCTATATTGGTAACAAATCGTATGTCTCAAACTTCAAAATTTTTGGATGTGAATGCTATACACATGTTCCAAAGGATAAGAGAAACAAGTTAAAAACAAAAAGCACCAAATGTAACTATTTGGGTTATAGTGATAAGCAAAAATATAACAAATTGTATGACGTGGAGGAAAAGAAGATAATGGCAAGCCATGAAATGGTGCTTAAGGAGTAGGCACATATAATGGAGGAGGAAAATGAAAGTACATCCACTTTATCATCAAGTGAAGAAGTAGATACTATGAACATGCTCCAGGAGCTATCCCTATCCTTAAGGAGAAGGAAGCATCATCTTAAAATGATGAGGTTAAAGTTTACAAAATTGTAATCATATTGTTGGAAAAGCCATGGTCACAATGGTTAAAGAAGCTCTATGATCAAAATAATCATATGCCTACAATTGTTAAATAGGCTGATGGACCAAGGAGGTGTTAGAGAATAAAGGAGCAAAGAAAGGCTTTTGCTCACGTATAGTCAATATGGCCTTGAAGGTTGAGATTGTGTAATAAGTAAAGGAGCCACCTGACTTGGAAGAAGCATTTCTAAATCCAACATGGAAAGCATGTGTCCAAGTTGAGAATGACATCATAATGAACAATGATACTTGGGCGCTAGTGGATTGGCCAAAGAAGAGAAAATATTATTAGCAACAAGTGGGTCTAAAAAATTAATTATAAAGTTTATGGAAGCTTAGAAAAGTATAAATCCAAACTAGTTGCATCAGGATTTTCAAATAATTTGCTCAAATAGCTAGAACGATTAGTATTTGCACAGTACTTGCACTAGCTACTTCAAGTAGTGGGTAGTTTACCAAATGAATGCTAAATAAGCATTCTTGAATGATGACCACAAGGAAGAGATATACATGGCTCAGCCATGGGCTCTGATACCTCCCATTCTTAAAATAAAGTGTCTAAGCTGAAAAATGCATTGTGTGGGGTGAAACAAGCCCCTACAGCATGATACCAATGGATAGACAAGTCCTTTTTAAGCTTAAACTTTAGTAGATATACCTCAAATGTTACATTTATATTTATAGTGATGGTGAAAAGTCTATAGTGATTGTTTTCTATGTAGATGACCTTCTTAGTATAAGTGACTATAAATATATGATCTCACATACTCAAAATTCTATAACATCTAAGTTTGAAATGACAAACTTGGGCTTACTACACTCTTGTTTGTGGATTGAAGTCTAATAAGAGCTAGGAAAAATCTTTATCCCTTAAAAGAAGTTTGCATTTGAGGTCATGAAAGCATTTAGTATGATCAAGGGAGAGATAACTATAGCTATGAATATCAATGCAGAGTTATCCGTTCAGGATCTATTAGCACTTGTAGACATTGGAAGGTGTAGGAGGTTGGTTAACAACCTTATTTACTTAAGTAGAACCATGCAAAAAAATTAATTTTGTGCTAACCTCAATTTGAGATGGCAAAAATATGAAGCAAAGAGTGGAAAAATGATAGACAAAGACCAAAGGTGCAGAGGTGGCCTCTAAAGCTAAGCTGAGGCAAAAAGTGCAATTTTAAATGGAAGGCGCCTCAAAAAACTCTAAAAACTCTTGTAAAAGAGTGCCAAGCTCCCTGCTATGCCATTTGTAAAATAATAGATGGGTGTAGGCTAAGGAATGAGGTAAGAAGAGGGAAATGGGAAAAAGGACCTTACCACAACGGCTTGTCATGTAAAAAGGGATGGGTGCCCATGGGATTTTAGGGTTTTGTATGTAAAGTTCAAAAAAATGAATGGAAGCTCATTCCTTGGTGTGTGGCTAACAAGAGTCCTCTCTTCCTCTCTTATTCTCTTCACTTTGCTCGTGTGTTCTCTTGAGAAAGGGAGTGTGAGAGCGGGAGGGAGTGAGTGTGTGGGAGTGAGGAATCAAGAGGGTGAAGCTCTTCACCATCTCCTCTTCTCTTCTTCTCTTCTATTCTCTTCTATTTTCTTGCGTGCGTGCGGCCATGGTGGATGGAGCTCAATGGAGGAGGTTTGAGGATGCTTGAGCTAGCATCTAGGATTGTGGAGCTACCAGTGTGTGCAAGGGAGGAGGCAACTCATTTCGGCATCGAGGTAAGCTCACTACACTCATAGGTTTGAATGCATGTCGGCTAGGTGAGAGATAGCCATTAGAGCTCGCTTGAAATATTTGAACAATAAGCAGTTTGTGGATCTTGGCGGTTGAGCGTGAGCTCCCTCTACATTTTGGTTCCATTGCCAGGACCAATAGATTCAAGCTTGAGCACTTACATGCATCATATCGAGCATCGAAGTAAGGGATTCAACCCCGAAATGGAGCTTAAGATAGGCAGGAAATTTGGGTTTTTTGATCTTCAATACAAGTAAGCATTTTGGTTATTTTGGTTGTTTGATGATTTGAAAAGAAGGGGAAATCATTTTGGTTATTTTCTTTCAATTCTTGTTGCATTTAGCGTAGGATAGGATTAAGAAATCAGATTGGAAAAGCATAGGGTTTACTATTGTAAAATAGGGCAAAACAGGGCACAAATCGTGGCAAACGGGAAAAAAAGAGTGTTTGAAATTATTAATGTTGGCAAGTGAGTGATTGGGAATAGCAAGTCCTTGCTCGGGAAGGGGTCTAAGGACCACGAGACCGTAGAAGAGCTCATTTTTCACTAGATCATTGAGAGAGAGAGACAGAGAGAGAGACAGAGAGAGAGAGAGATATATATATATATATAGAGCTTCCATTGGTGATTTAATTTGATCTTGCCATCGGGGAGTTCTTCGCACGCGTCAGGTATATCAAACCCTTCCTCCTATACCCTTTTTGTGATGTGGAAGATTGTGTTCCTTGTGATTGCTTGGATCACTAGATTTAACAAAATCATCCTCAGTGCTGCTGTCGTCGTGTGCGACTCGGCCCATCCAAGTGGCTTCAAGTCCCAAAATCGGCCCTTGACCTCTTGCATTTGGCCAATTCGGCCCGTCAAAAATGACAACTTGCCCAACACCTTTAAATTCAGCCCTTGGACATCGCGCCTCAGCCTGGGCCATCCGAACATATCATTGGCCCTGTTTGGATTCGGCCCTCGTCCAACTTGATTCGGCCCAAACCACTTGGCTATTTCCACTCGGCCCTATTTTACTCAACTCGTTCAAACAATTGACTCGGCCCACTAACCTGACTCAGCCCTAGGCCATGTCCATTCGGCCATCTGAGCTACAAATTCGGCCATTGTTCTGATTCTGTGTCCGAGTCCACCACTCCGCCCCTGTAATGCGGACGAGTTGGGCCGAGTTAGAGTCTTGTAAAATTTTTGGAAAAAATTTGCACTACACCCACCTAGATCTCAACCGCACAAACCTTTGTGAGCCATCCCGAAGCCCAGAACTCAATTCTGGCGCAAGGAATAGGCGGATTCGCAAGACGAGCCACTTAGCAACTCCAATAGATTGTTGAGAGAGTTAGTGCCTTAACGGTAGCGAGCGGAGTCATAGACCCCAAAACGAATATAGAACAAGTAAGACGACGTAGTAAGCAACCCTAAAACCTATCAAGATAGCCAAATATTGATTGAACAAGCCTATTAGGCCTAAGACGAAACGAGAGTGCATAAGCCGCTTATACACTTGTTCTTCGCACTCACCTTGATTTCTAGCACTTGAAGTCCACCCAAGAATAGCTGAAAGCTTGATTGAGTACAAGTGCACAGAAAAGAATACACACACGCATACATGTTGAGTGGAGGTAATTTGAGGATTGTATGAAATAATTAAGGAACTCACTTAGATAAAAGAACTTGAAGGAACCCACCAATAGGAGAGGATCCCAAGACATAGACGGGCAATCAAAGCCCAATGTAAGACCAAGAGAATAGTGGCAGAGACATGGATCTACATGGCCTGCTTAACTTTATCGATAGCTTGGTGAAGCACGAGAATGCAACCATGTTAGAAGAGAGCTCAGACAGTAGGCAAAACGAGGAACTCGACTTAGGAGTTTTCCCAGAAGCGATCTAGCAGTTGGTGAACAGTTATGATTCTCACGCTCGATATGAGCACCGCGGTAGAACGACAGAAGCCATCATAGTTAACCTAGAGGAGAAATGAAGCTGGCCAACAAAGCACTGCAAAACATAGTGGAATACAACCCAGACCAGCAGACTAGGAGCTTGAGGCAGAATGCAGAGATGCAAGAGATACAATGAGTGTTGAACCTAGCAGGTAGGAATCAAATTGACCATGAGAGAGTGCTAGAAGGAGACTTGACGTTGAGTGAGCTTCTCATGAAGCAATTGCTAGACAACACAACAACAGAGTAGAGCACTGCAGCGTTAGCAATGTCACTACTAGCAAGATTAGAGGTAAACCAACGCACCAAGATCTAGCCTAAGATACTAGTTGTCACTAAGCAACTCCATAAGTACCATCCCCATGATGATGCATATAGCTTCATAGAGCAGTTCAAGCAAGTCTATGAGGCCAACGGTCTCACCAACTTGACTTAGCGATCTCAAGCCTTTCGGGCTTTGCTTAGGCAACAAGGGTTGAACTTGGTACACGAGTTTAGATGCCACTGAATGAGGGAAATTCAATGGCCTCAAAAACCTCTTCATTAAGAGATTTTTCAAGCCCAGATACTGTAACAACCTACTAATATGACTTATGAATGTCAAGTAGAAAGAAAAAGATGACATCCGCGATTATGTGACCCACATGAGGAGTCTCGTCAAGAGAATCCCGATGGAAAAACGACAAATCGAAAGAGCAATGTCGACGGTGTTCATCAGTGGAATAAAAAATGAGGAGCTTTATAAAGCCTTGGAAGGCAACTCGAGCTTGCAATGAGACATGCTAGCTAGGGTGTTCAAAAAAGCCATTCGCATAGACGACCAACTGAAGGAGAGGAGCTCTAGAAAATCAAACCAAGAAGAGACCAACTCTAGAAGTTCAGAGAGAGCTTCAACATCCATCGAGCGACCAGGCACAAGTACCCAAGATAAGGGAAAGGCCACGAACACCAACCAGGATTTGACTGACGTGAAAATGGAAATAGCCAACATGCATGAGATGCTGAGACGACCAACGCACCCACACATTCAATGCATGTACTATGGTGGAAACCACTTACCAACTGAGTATCAAGAACCCAGGTCACGACCTTGTACTAATTGCGGTAAGTTTGGTCACGACATTGCACATTGTAGATTGCCTAGAAGACTTCCGTACTCACAACCATACGGTCAACCTTACCTAGCAAATAGTCCGCAACAATTCTTTGGAAGGGGAGCCCCATTGGCCCTTCTCGTACCAAATGATGTTAAGCCATTTGTTACTTGATGGGACCTAAAATGGACCGGCATTGGCTAAGGCACTAGCTGGACCTCATGCACTCAACAAACAACCCCACCACACCACATGACCTCGTGGGCCAAGAGCGTCTATCAAGGGATACACTACCCTAAACACTAATGACTACACATTTATAGTCTGTAATCCAATGAATGTTCCCTTTCCCCGTCTCCTTAGAGGGAGATTGTACATATGTCGGCAATAAATGCCACATATCACAGACACAAGGGCACCCCACCGGCGGCTAATTGCCGTGGCCCTACTGTAGATCTCCTACATCTTGGGGATTGGCCCCTCGATGCGTTGCTTCCACACATAGACACATTCAAAAAAAAACTCGCCTCTTAGTGCCAATATATTTATTCTTTCAAGAATGCACTTATCCTCACTTATCCATCCCCTTGGACCCACCGTCTAGACCTACAGTCGGGTTGCTCACTCTCTTTACGTGGGTCAAGTCCTAAAGAAACCAAGCGCTATGCATCTAGGAGCTTGTAATTGATATTATTTAATGATGCTTGATGCAAATGTGTATATGATTAAGTGCTCAAACAATTGAAAAACAGCCTCGTGCATTGTGCAAATCCATTCTTTTCATGTTTCCATACACTAACGCATAATTGCTGCGATGAGAGAAGATGCCGAGCCTTACACTTGTGTTATACTTCCCATTATTTAACTTAACGTCGTCCTATATGAATAATGCAGCAAATACATCAGATTTTATATTATATTTCAGCACTCAAATTTCCCTCCCCCCTACCGTTTACTGTTTTGCCTCGTTGCATAGGTAAAGAGGTGATTTCATGTGTATTTCGCACGAAATAAGCAATAAATACTCACAAAAATATATAAATGGGGATAACCTAAGACAAACCCTCATGCTTGATCCTCATTATACACTCACAGACACATCCATAATTTTCCTCATCCGTTCCCTATTTTTTTCCTTTTAAAAAGTATTTTTTCCTATTTTTTCTTATTTATTATCATTAAAATTGGATACAAATTAGCATTATTTCAGAGCTGCAGCTCTTGATTCCTTAAACAGCAAACATGTAGATTTTATTGGTGTTTTTTTTCGTCTAAAAACCATGCTTTTTGGGATTTTTTCATTTATTTCCCACACTTTAAGTATATATTTTCTAAGTTTTTTATTTTGAAAGACTAAAACAAGCAGCAAAAAACATGTCCATCAATTTTCAGCCCATATGAACATTATTAATCCCATCAAATGCAAAAAAATAGCCATTTTCTTTGTAAAAATGCAATTACAATGTATTTTTTATTATTTCGAGTTTTGAAACTTGTTGCGGGTCTGCAAACCAGGCCCTGTTTGATGCTCAGTCTGCCTCCACACTACCATCTTCACCCCACCTTTGGTTTGGAAGCAATCTGGTACCATGTCGGATGAGCATTCACCAACCGGGCTTCATTCTTCTTCACACGCAGGAATTGCCCCTTGCACGAGAGAGAGGGAGGAGAGAGAAAGACTGAAATGTGATCTCCACAACTGGGCAGCCATTTGATGCGCAGTCTGGAGCGCTGGAGAGCGAAGATCAAGGGTATCTCAGGCATGTAATCAGTTGGGGGGCCTGTTTGTAACCTCCATAGCCCCTCTCAATCATTGGGTCCCTGCACGTCCGCATGAAAAATGGTGTCCCCCCCCCCCCCCCCCCCACAAATTCGTTTTTTTTTTTGTGGGGCTCCCCCAAGGGTCATGCCCTTTGGACTTCTCAAGTCCATTTCCACTTAACCTTGACCTCGGCCTGCCAGACATCCTATCTCCCGCGTCCGGTACCTGTGGTAGCCCATGCTCTTTCACGATATGGCACGATACGTTAAGCATTGTGACGAGTGTCAGTGGACAAAGGTCCTAATTCTCAAGGATCAGATGGAGCTAATCCCAATAATTGCACAACAACCCTTTGAAAAATGGAAAATTGACTTCATGGGACCCATTAGTCCTGCGACACAATACTCACAAGCCAAGTACATCATTGTAGCCATCGACTATCTAATAAAATGGGCAGAAGCAAGAGCTATGAGAAAGAATGATACTAGAATGACTGCCAAGTTCCAATGGGAGCATGTAATCTCATGATTCAGCTACCCCATCGAACTAGTTAGAAACCAGGGCACACACTTCATTAATGAAGTGATTGTGCATCTTCTATCCACCTTTCTAATTATCCATCGAAAATCCTTGACATACTACCCTCATGCAAATGGTCAAGCGGAATCCACAAATAAAATTCTAGTAAATCTCCTCACCAAGGTAGTCTCTGCTTAGCGCAATGACTGGGATAACAAGTTGATGGTAGCTTGTGGATACACAGCCTATAAGACGGCTAGATGCCTTTTAGGTTGACCTATGGAACTGAAGCAATTCTACCTATAGAGTTCTTCATTCCTAGCCTAAGGATCACACTTCACGAATGATGGGAAGGGAAGGAGGCATGGACGGAACGTCTAGTTGAACTCGAATGCCTCCTGGAAACTCAACTTCTAGCTATTCATGCGCTCATATGCGAGAAAGCACGATGCAAAAGCTAGTTTGACAAGCATGTCAAGTAGCGCAACTTTGAACAGGGAGACTTAGTGCTCTTGTACTCCGTTAAGGGGCATAAACAGAAAATGAAGTTTAAAGGTCTAGGGCCTTTCAAGGTTCGTGCCATCAACCGAATTGGTAATGTTGAACTCGATACTCTGGAAGGTGAGGGCATAGGCTTCTTCAATGGCAGTTGCATCAAGAAGTACTACCCTCTTACGCATCCTCTGCATGAACCACCAATGTTAGAACCCCCTGTCAAGGTATGAGTAGCCACAATCGCTGAGATTGACGATGAAGATGAGGAAATTTTAGAACTTGCTTACCTCCGCATCATGGTCAGTGCCAAGAAGACATGCACTTTCAATGCCTTGATCGATGAGGGAGAAGACTTCAATGTCTTAACCCACGATCATTGGACCCACATTGGAAAACCACAATTACAACCTACTATCACCAAACTAAGCCCATACAAGGGCCGATCATATGCACTCCTAGGGAAGTACAGGATCCCAGTTTCTATCGAGTCTAAGAGCATACCAATGATCTTTTACGTGTTGCCAAACACTAAAGATGTAGGCATAGCATCTCTGCTAGGTCAAATCTTTAAAACAAATCTCACTGCAATGTCGATTATGAGTCGCAACGTATCCACCTAGTCATTGGCAATGTCCGCATAGTAGCAACTTGCAACAAGGACTGCGCGACTCCTACAAGATCCGCAAAGCCACCGGTGGAAATGTCTATAGCCAAGTCTAAGGAGGGGGGTTGTGACTTGTTACAACCCGCCAAGCCTCTATGCCAACAACTCGCTAAGGCCAAAGCCAATGCCCATGAACCCCAGTTCAAATGGGTACCTAAACATCAGAGCCTGCCACTAAGGAGCAATCCGCTACACCTTTGCAAGGCTAAAAATGCAACCTCAAAACTTAGGAGGCCAAGACAGCTATAGACAGTAATGTACATTCAAGCCACAATGAGTTCCGAAGACCCTATTGCAAGCACAAGGCTATTATGAGGGTAATGCCTGGATATGGATCCCTAAGGCTAAAACAGCCAAAGGCACCGATCAAATGCCACCCTCACGCTTAACTGTACCCAGCCATACAATGTGTCAAGGCCTAAAGTCACATAAGCCTCGAGACACCAAGCCCATTGACTCACAACTGATTATATCCATGAAGATTGACCAAGTCTATCGGCCCAAATCTCAGTCTACTACTCCCAAACTAGTACCACATACCTCTACCAAGACTCAAGAAGCCCCATCCGCAAGTAGCAATTCCCCATTAGCAATCGAGTCCTAGCCTGTTGTGCAAGGGACCCAACCACAATCTCAAGAACAACCAAAACCGCAACCATCTACTGCATGACTCTCTAGTTTTGTCAAACCCCAACCACCGGCAGGCCCTAGACCCTTCTATGAGCAGAATTCATTCTTGACACTAGCTAAAGACACAGGAGATGACGGATTGCTTGCCTTAGATGCTTAGATGCCACATGTCAAGATTGTGGGAGAGAAGGAAGGAGTCTCGCTTGAAGCTTTCTTGCTTGCACAATGGGGGAAGACACACAAGGGTGGAGGCAGAAAACAGTTTTCCTCTTCTTAGTTGTGTAAGCCAAAAGAACTCAAGTACAAAGAAATAGAAGAACCCTATATATGGGTCTCAAACCAAACTCAACTAACTAAGGTGGCATACTAACTGAGCCACGAACTAGAGTAGATAAGGATAGCTATCATGTAGCTATTATTCATGGGCGGTGTACCAACCGCGTCTGCAACTGACAAGTCGATGACATAAATAGACAACGGTCACCCTGGCGTATCATGAGTGGAGCTCGATATCTCAACACTCCCCCTCGAGCTCAATCCCAATTCCTGCACACCAAGCAGGTCTCTGAACTTGCGCAGCTTAACTGCGCCCAATGCCTTCATGAATATATCAGCTACCTGATCCTCTGTGCTGACATAAACTAGATCAATAAGACCTAGTAAAACCCTCTCTCGCACATAGTGATAATGCACCTCAATGTGCTTTGTTCTAGCATGATAGACTGGGTTATTTGCCAAGTGTATACTACTCATGTTGTCACAATAAATGACAACTGGTCCATTTGTAGACTGATGCATATCATAAAGTAGCTTATGCAACCAAGCTACCTCACATGCAGCCATTGCTGCACCCTTGTACTCAGCCTCTGTGCTCGACAAGGCAACTGTAGGCTGTTTCTTGCTGCTCCAAGTGACTGCAGCACTCCCAAAAGAGAACACATATCCACTGGTAGATCGTCTATCAGAAATACTACCAGCCCAATCAGCATCAGTGTATCCATGCAACTGTATCTGAACCCCAGTCTCATAAAATAGTCCATACTGCAATGTGGACTTCACATACCTGAGTATGCGTCTAGCCGCATCCAAATGTGGTTTCCTTGGAGCCTACATAAACTGACTTACCAATCCAACAACATAGCTCAAATCTGGCCTCGTAATAGTCATATAAATCAAACTTCCTACTATGCGTTTGTACATAGTAGAGTCTTCTAGAAGCTCACCTGCATCTGTGCTCAGCTTCACATTCTGCTCCAAAGGAACTAAAATAGGCTTACAGCCTGTCATCCCATATTTGGACAGCATGTCCAATCCATACTGCCTCTGCAAGAGCTGTATCCCACTTGGTGATCTAATCACCTCAATGCCCAAGAAATAACGCAGCTCTCCCAAATCCTTCATCTCAAACTTTTGCTTCAATAGCATTTTCACATGAAGGATATCTTCATCATTGTCACCTGTCATAATCAAATCATCAACATAAATGACAAGTAGCATAATACCTTTCTCTGTTTTTCTCACATAAAGTGAGAAATCTGCCTTGGAAATCTGAAAGACAATAGTGACAAGATACTGTCCTATCTTGTCAGACCATGCTCTAGGTGCTTGCTTCAAGCCATACAAGGCTTTCTTCAACCTGCAAACAAACTCAGGATGAACAGCATGCACATAACCTGGTGGCTGCTCCATATAGACCTCTTCTTGCAAATCACCATGCAAGAAGGCATTCTTTACATCCATCTGATGTAAAGACCATCCCTTTGATGCAGCCATAGCAATGACTGCTCTTACGGTTGCCATCCTTGCAACCGGACTGAATGTTTCTTCATAGTCAATGCCATATGTTTGTGCATACCCCTTGACTACTAATCTTGCCTTGTATCTATTCACAGAACCATCTGCATTGTGCTTCACCTTATAAACCCACTTACAGCCAATTGCATTTTTACCTTTAGGCAAAGGTACCAATTCCCATGTAGCATTTGCTTCCAAGGCATCCATTTCTTCATCCATGGCTTTCTCCCATTTTTCTTTTCCCATGGCTTCCTCAAAAGAAGTGGGTTCTAGTTCCTGTATCACTTTAACCATATATGCATAGTGAATGGCTGTAAATCCATCATATTTCAGCCTATCCACAGGATACCTAGCTCTCGTAGACCTGCGCAAAGTAGGTTCACTCCCAGGTGCTCTCAAAACATCCCTGGTCTTCCTTACTCCAGGTGTAACAATAGAAGGAATACCCAACTCATCATCAATGCTCTGTTCTGAGCCACTGGATTCACCATCCACATAAGAGTGACCTACATTCACATCAAACATGGGCTGATCAACCTTCTCTTTTCCTTTTCGTGATACATGCATACCACTATCTGCATTACTTTGAGAAGATTCTCCTGATCTCAATCTGCCTATCCATGGCAAAGAATGTGAATCACTGCTAGAGGACGCTCCAGGTCCACTAATATTTTGTGACTGCTGCTGTGAATTATGTGCAGCATTACCATTTTTTGCATCTACATCATCAATCACATTTACTGGTTTATACCAGCTACTCATCTCATCAAAAACAACATCTCTGCTCACTGTAAACTTACGAGTAGAAGGGTTATAGCATCTATACCCTTTTTGCTGCAGAGAGTAACCAATAAAGATGCACTTCTCAGCTTTTGGATCCAACTTGGATCTCAACTCATCTGGCACATGCAACCAAAAATTTTCAAATGAGAAATATCTGGTTTCCTACCAGTATACCTCTCCTCTGGAGTCATTCCATGTATTGCTGCAGTGGGAGTCATGTTCATTATGTAGACTGCTGTAGCAACTGCTTCAGCCCAATAAAAATCTGGCAAGTCTTTTTCATTGAGCATGGCACGAGATGCCTCTCCAATATGCCTGTTTTTCCTTTCTGCAATTCCATTTTGTTGTGGGGTATGACTGCATGAATATTGCTGCTTTATGCCATGCTCCTGCAGGAACCTTGCAAACTCATTTGAGAGGTACTCTCCCCCTCCATCTGTCCTTAGGCATTTTATCTGCAGGCCTGTTTCTTTTTCAACCATCGCTTTAAGAGTTTCGAAATGCCCAAAAACTTCACTTTTCTTTTTCATAAAATACACCCAAACTTTTCTGCTATAGTCATCAATAAAACTGACAAAATAATGACAGCCTCCAAGAGATGCAGCTTTAGTTTTCCACACATCAGAGTGGATTAATTCCAATGGCTTCTTACTCTCTTGAACATGTCTAGGAAATGGTTTCCTTGCCTGCTTTCTAAATTGACAGGCTTCACATACCTTATGCATTTCTGCAACCTTGAATTTCGGCAAACCTGCAACAATATTTTGGGCCTGCATTGATTTAAGTCGTTGTACATTAACATGACCAATGCGTTTATGCCAGATATCAATATCTACAACTACACCAGTCCCATGTGCAAACATTGCTGTACTCAATTCAGACATGTCTGCATCCAATGTAAACATTCTGCCCTTCTTCTTTCCTTTTGCTATCAAGCAACCTTTATTTTTCATATCCTCAACAAAGCATCCATGAGGATTAAATCTGACCTGCAAGCCCTGTTCAACCATTTGACCAACAGAAACCAGATTCTTGGTGATATTCGGGACATGAAATACATCGGACAGGTATTTCTTTTTCCCATCCTGCATAGACAAGGGAATTTTTCCAATCTGCACAATAGGATGTGCAGTATCATAACCAGTCTCCACAAATCCTGGTTTTTCCATTTTCCTTGCATCCTCCATCCATTCTGCATGACCTGTCATGTGGTTTGATGCACCTGAGTCAACATACCATACATCGTTGCTTTCTTCTGCACTTGTCACAGAATTGTTCATGTGCTGTACCATAAACAGATGCTCATTTCTGTCATCACCCTGTCTACTAGAGGATGCATAATTTCCTTGTTGCAGTTTTCCATTCATGATGTCATTCTGCTTTTTATAGGAGTCTTTAGCCATATGACCCATTTTACCACAATAGTAGCATTCAACATTACTGTTTGCATTTTGGCCTCTTTGCCATCCACCACGACCTCTTTGGCTCCCCCTGCCTCTAGAGTTACCACGTCCTCCTCCATAGGACTGGTTTTCTTGAGTTTGCTGCATATTCTGATTTCTGCCACGGCCTCCATATCGGCCTCCTCTACCTCTGCCTCTACCTCTTCCAGCATTTGAGTAGAAGACAGCTTCTTTTGAAGTTCCTCTTGAAGAAGATGCACCACCATTTCTTTGCTCCTCAGAAATTAGAAGAGCAATCAGCTCCTCAAAATCAGGAAATCTTTCACGAACTGAAATGGATGTCCGAAACTGTGCATAATCCTTTCCTAGACCATTCAAGGTCACAGAAACTAAATCATCATCTTCCACTGGTGACCCAATGGAAGCAAGTGCATCTGCAATCTTCTTCACCTTCATGTGGTAGTCGTTGATGCTCATATTTTCTCTTTGCACATTGTGCAACTCTTGCTTGAGCTGCATTTTCCTGGCTTGTGTATTTGTGCTATACATTTTTGACAAAGTATCCCATGCCTCCTTTGGCGTACTTGCATCCTGAATATGCACAATCATAGAGTCTGAAATGCTGATAGACAGCCAATACATAACTTTCTTGGCTCTCTCATGCCATGCTTTAAATGCTTGCATTTGCTGTTGATTGGGAACATCAGGAAGAACTGGTTCTTCTTCATTTCCTGCAACAAATTCCCAATATCCTTTTCCCATAAGGAAATTCGTCATTCTAAACTTCCATGCTTGGAAGTTGTTCTTGTCAAGCTTTTCAGTGACAATCTGTGAAAGAGAATCAGATGCCATTACAGAAGACTGCAAAAAATTCTGTCACTGCAAAAACCACAGCTTCACCCTCACAAGGGAAAATCTGCAAAACTGGCGAAAGTGGTATTTGACCACACAGTCACTTCCTAGTGACGATTTTGCATCAACATGCAACAGGGATGATTCTGTAACTCCCAATGTCTCTGCGCACAAGCATACAATGCAATTTTTACAGTAACTATTCACCGACCTGTAGAACAGTGGCTACACATCATAAAACTGAGCCTTTTCTTGAGTGCGTGCAGAAAACTTCCGCCTCCAAAACAGGCCCCGAAATGGCCTCAAATCAAAAAAACAAGGTCGCCAAGGGCTAAAGCCCACTCCCGCAGCATATACTGCCCTCTTGCTTCACCGCGAAGGGCGTCTAAACCTGAGACAATGCACTCCTGCACTTTCCGGCTGTGCTACCTGCAGAGATCTGCTCCCAAAACAGAAAATGAAAGCAACACTGCTCCTCTTACTAGAACACCACGAGCTTGGCTTGCTTTCTTGAGCTCCTTACCACGAACAAGGCTCTGATACCATGTCAAGATTGTGGGAGAGAAGGAAGGAGTCTCGCTTGAAGCTTTCTTGCTTGCACAATGGGGGAAGACACACAAGGGTGGAGGCAGAAAACAATTTTCCTCTTCTTAGTTGTGTAAGCCAAAAGAACTCAAGTACAAAGAAATAGAAGAACCCTATATATGGGTCTCAAACCAAACTCAACTAACTAAGGTGGCATACTAACTGAGCCACGAACTAGAGTAGATAAGGATAGCTATCATGTAGCTATTATTCATGGGCGGTGTACCAACCGCGTCTGCAACTGACAAGTCGGTGACATAAATAGACAACGGTCACCCTGGTGTATCACGAGTGGAGCTCGATATCTCAACACCACATTCATGTCGCTGGCTCTAAGCTATTACCACTTGGACTTGGACCTATTGTAAGAGCCTCTAATGGCCAAAGTTTGTATGATGCCTTGTTCATGGGACACATTCAAATTCGCATTCATCAAAGCACTCCACTCAGCTGTAGAGTTGCTCAGCACTGAGATATCTATAGAGCAAGCCATCAAACAATGCCTCATTATGTGATACGATATCTATAGAGTTGCTCAGCACTGAGATATCTATAGAGCAAGCCATCAAACAATGCCTCATTACATCATACGATAAGCGAGCTACTTTTGCTATCACTGACCAAGAAATCGAGGAGTTGAAACAGCTTGTTGAAATCAAATCCTCATTCTTGGAACTGATATGCTCTTCAATTACAATGGGAACTCAAAGGACACTAAATAATGACCAATGCAGAGCAGTGACACGCAATCAAGACATCGGAGTATGTCCCAACTTATGTCGCTCCAACTTCGTATAGGGTGTTAACAACTATTTGGGGTTGCCCCATGGAAGAGCACGTCAAAGGACACCCTTACCTTGATTGCCTCTCCTAACCTAGGAAGAGTTACATATTGCTAGCCTTATCGATTCCGATGACTTCCTAACAGATGTCCTTACTTACATCACACATGTAGGCAGTCGACCCTTTAATCTGGACTGCGAAGCTCAGTTGGAGTACAATCCAAACTTCTATGCTTGGATCATGCGAAAGTAAACACTCGATCGGTACGCTAAATGCTCTTGGCCACTAGCCTTCAATCCTAGGAGGGATTCTTCTCAAATCTGAAAAGGGGGGTGATAATGTGAGTCACATCAGAACCAATCAAAATCAAGCAAATGCATAAACACATAAGAAAACACACCACTGTGAAAACCTTAGTCTACACTTAAATGCAGAAAAGGAAAGAAACATGTTAACTTGCGATTGAGGAAACATGTTGCAAAATTTTAAAATAAAGGGTGAAAAGTTTGAAAGGAAAGTTTATGTTGAAGCTTAAATGTTTTCATTCAACAAACATGAAGTCTTTCTTTTCAGCAAATAATTGTTTCAGAAGCACTAATGGGAATGATGGTTCATGACAAGAATGAAAGATGTCGGAGCAAGATCATGCTCACTGACTCCGTTTCACGGAAAAGGAGAGGGCGCAATACAACATCAGCTTAGAAAACCATGCTTATAATTAGCTAAAATTCTACAATATCCACAACCTCGAGAAGGTGGTAGCCAAGGAGAAGGCTGCAAGGAGAGTGGTGGAATAATGTAACCTCTTGAAGTACCTAGAGAAGTTTGCACAGGAGCCTAATCACACAAAGTGTGTGGAATTTTTGAGAACACACAACCCCGATCAAGAATGCGGAACAGTGACTGTGGGAAGAAGGGAGAATGCTAAACAAGTGGAGGTGCCATTGAACCGGGCCTTGGTGGAGAAGGCACTGGGGTTGGAACCTAAGATGGAGATGAAACATAAGAGAGATGTGTATGCTATGTTAAAGATGAAGAGGGAGGATGTTTTGACAAATGACGGCATCAGCATACATGATATCCCCGATGCTGAGGCTAGCATGCAAGAAAAATTGGTGTCATCACTCTTCTCCAGCCAATGCTATCACTCACTTATGCACCAAATCAATGTGCTTGTGCTGGAGGTGGCAGCCCACACCTTGGATGAGGTAGATTGGAATGGCTATGTATGCAAGAATATAGACCAAGTAGGCAAAGCACTAGCCCTCAATAGCAAAAAGGTGGGGAGTCCCCTTCCTCTAAAAGTACCGAGAGGAAGAGACCTTCCTCGAAAGCCTCTTTCATCAAATATGGAAGTGTACTGACAGCCATCATCCACGAGGTTGTAAAAGAAGCTCAGCAAGGAGAACAAGGAGCATATGAGACTCTAGATAGGTCACCAATCCACCAGGAGAAATAGCCATCGAGTGACAAGACAGAAACTAAGACAGAGAAGAAGGATCAGAAGGCTCAATCCAGAAGGAAAAAAGCAAAGAAGCCCACTAAAAAGACAACTTAGAAGAAGAAACAGGATGAGGGTAGCCCTAAGAGAGGCTGAAGGAAGGGGGAAGAAGAAAAAGCAAGAGGCAGAGGAGTTGAAAGAGGAAGCTAGAAAATATAAGGAATTGAAAGAGAAGGCACAAGAGAGGAAGAAGAAAGAGAAGGAAGAAGCTGAAAAGCTAGCAGAAGAATCAAGGAAAATAGAGGAAGAGAGAGAGAGAAGAGCTATGGAAAAGGAGGCGGAGTTGAGGAGAAAGGAGGAGGAAGACATGGCCAAAGCAATTCGCCGGTCCATAGAAGCTGACTCGATGACCTACGGGCCTTAAGTCTGCCTAGAGAAGAGAGATCTAGCTCAAGCACTCATGTACCCGAAGTCATATTGCCTATGGTCATCGAAGGCAAGGGCAAGGCTCCCATCCATCCTATCCTGCCCCTCTTGGTGGCCACCAATGAGGCAACCACTCTCAATCTAAGTATCCCTTCTAGCACCGATGTAAACAATTTTGTGGACTGGATGTAGTACTTCATTAATAAGGAACTAGCCCAAGGAAAGAGTGTGGAGACTATGACCACTGGGTAGAAAATATCGGCCACATATGCTGAGTCTAGGTAGGATCCAAAACGCCAAAAGGTGGAAGCTTCGACCACTCCAATCCCTACTACTATGATGCCACCGATAAGCCATGATGAATATGTTGCTAAACTACTCTCTGAGTTAGAGAAGGCAACGGAGGAAAGAAAGATAGCGGTGGCCAAGTTGGAAGCAAAAAAGGAGTCGGCGGAAACCTTCCATCTTGAAAAGATGAGGCAAATAACTTTGCAACAAAAGGAGATCTTTGACCTAAAATAGGAACTAAAGGCCAAAGATGACAAGGAGAAAAGCTGGTGGCAACACAAGAGCTAGTAAAAATGTAGAGAGAGTATAAACTTTTAATCGTGCAATATGAGGATTTGGCAGCAAAAATAGATCAGATCGTATAATGCATGGAAAAGTTTGCCACAAGGGAAGAAGAAAGGAAGTCAGAAGAGGAGTAATACCACAGAGAGATGGAAACCATGACCAAAAAGTTAAGCCTTGAAAGAAAAGAGGAGGAGAGAATGAGCAGGGAATTGGAAGACCAGGAGCACAGATTCATGGCCCTGGTATAAAGACAAGGAGAAAGTATGGAGGAGATGAAAAAGAGAGCCAAAGAGTGGGCACGCCAAAATGAACGAAGAGTGAAGACCTTGGCGCGTCGCCTGGCTCTCCTAGAAAAAAAGAAAGTCCTAGCAGAAAATAGAGTAGAGGCAGCCCAAGTGGGCTTCAACACTCAACAATGAGCTTTCCTGAATACTCTAATGGATGCCACTCACACAGAGGAAGGGGAGTACCTTGAGGTGGTAAAGAAGAGGCTGAGCATAGCATGCAGAGCTTTGCAAGTAGGGCTACACATGCCACCACAAACTATTACAGTTGGATTGAGCCTTGATGAACAACACAAGTACCTATTGTTGGCTAGCCTAACCCCCCAGGAAATTGATGCATTAGGGTTTGTAGAGGAGGTACATCAAGACGATCGCCAAAGGGGTGAAGCCAAACTAAAATTTGATATGGGCAATTTCAAAGAAGAAGTGATCCCACAACCCCCTTCACCCCACCCTGAAGAATAGCAGCAGTCAACAGATACATGCCCGGAAAGAAAAATTGCCCTGAGGCAAAGGAGAAAGAAAATGGTGGAAGAAGCCAGACAATGATTGAGGGCCAAGCCTACGGCACAGCCGTCCGCACCTCTTCCACCATGCCTAGGTGCCCAGCCAGCCAGCTTCTTCCTCCCCAATGGCTTGCGCAGAGTCCTTTCCCTTAAAGTAGTGGAAGAGAAGCATCCCTTTAACTTCAACTTCCTCCTCCCCAATGGCTTGCGCAGAGTCCTTTCCCTTACAGTAGTGGAAGAGGTGATCGACATTGGAAGCCAGCTGTGGGCCAACAATGGCTGGAAGAAACAGAGAAGAATCCCACCCTCTAGGGCACCGAGGATGCGGAGTATTGGCAAAATAAGGTTTTTGAAGTGCCTTGGTCTGTGCCCAGATACAAGTGCCAGCAGCCACTGTGGTGGAGATGCATTTGCCACGACAATGTGTTCTCCTGGATGGTTTTTTGTAATACCCTCCCCTCTGAGAGAAACAACCCCACCTTCATGGCATATCCTCGTAGGGTAGGCATAGATTTTGATACAAACATCCATGGTCGCTACGACTTCCCCATCATATATAACCCCCGTACTACTACCTTAGCACAAGCCCTCACTTTCACCTCAAACAGCCTAGATGCTACCATGACCCACTTCATTTTGCTGACTTCTCTTCCTATCCCAATCCCGCCTTCATTACCACATGCAACTACCTTAGGCTATTAAAAATCTTACTTGAGCAGGATCCCACCTTGGCAAAATGTGGTCTCCCCCCACTCTTTTTTTATCCTAACGCCATAGATAACTACACAATGACCCGCCTAATGATGCGAGCCAGCCTTCTACCTTCCTTTTGCCTCGCTATTCTCAAGGATATGAGTGGCATCCAATTCATTTGCTGTAACCACCCATTCCTCTTGACCACCTCTCTCCGTGTCTGCTTGAACCTTAAGGGTTACATGCAGAGCTTGTAATTTTTGAGTCACTTGATTAAATCCCCTTCCCCACCAAATTCGGATGATGATAACTAGCAATTAGCTACTGCCCAAATCATGTAACTCAGCAAGCCACCCAAATATATATATGTGTGTGTGTGTGTGTGTGTGTGTGTGTGTGTGTGTGTGTGTGTGTGTGTGTGTGTAGTGAAAGGAGCACACGACATGTCCAAACACAAGTCGCGGCACATAGCTCATAGTCATTGTACCTAGGGGTCCTCAAGTTAGGCACACTCGGTGGCCTCGATCGGTGTGGCCTCGATCTGCTGGATCCATTCGTAATCCCCCTTTCCCTTTTCAACTCCCCACTTCACGCTTAGGGCACCTCAAGGGCAGGACATACCTAGGGAGGTAACACTCACCTATGGTTAGACCTCTCACCCTAAGCTACACACACTGCACCTCCCTTCGCACAAACGGGGTCCTCAAGTGTGGGACATCACCCAGGTACCCAGCTCCCCATTCCACCATCACGAGCGTAGAGCACTGCACGGTGAGATAGACACTCCCCTTAAGTAGAACACTTTCTCCTTTTAGGTACAACAAGATGCTGCAAACCACCAACTTCAGAGGGCCCCCATCATCCACTCCACATACCTTGGGTTCTCCATCCATTGATTACCAAAGCTTCCCAATCAATGGAGTCCACATGTGGCCCTATCATCACCCCACCAGCCACTTGCCTAGAGTCCACCCTTTCCCACCAAAGAGCTCGAAGTGCCATGGGACTGGCACCCATCTGGGAGGGGGGTAATGTTAACCGCAGTTCGAGATGGCGAAAATATGAAGCAAAGAGCGAAAAAAGGACATAAAAAGAGCAAAGGTGCAAAGGCATCTCCTAAAGCTAAGCTGAGGCAAAAAGTGCAATTTGAAATGGAATGCACCTCAAAAAACTCAAAAAACTCTTGTAATAGAGCTCCAAGCTCCCTCCTATGCCATTTGTAAAAGAATAGATGGGTGTAGGCTAAGAAATGAGGCAAGAAGAGGGAATTGGGAAAAAGGACTTTGCCACAACGGTCGGTCATGTAAAAAGGGATGGATGCCCATGGTATTTTAGGTTTTTGTATATAAAGTTCCAAAAAATGAATGGAAGCTCATTCCTTGGTGTGTGGCTAACAAGAGTTCTCTCTTCCTCTCTTCTTCTCTTCACCTTGCTCATGTGTTCTCTTGAGATAGGGACTGTGAGAGTGGGAGGGAGTGAGTGTGTGGAGTAAGGGATCAAGAAGGTGAAGCTCTTCACCATCTCCTCTTCTCTTCTTCTCTTCTCTTCTCTTCTCTTTTCTTGCACGCGTGCAGCCATGGTGGATGGAGCTCGATGGAGGAGGTTTGAGGATGCTTGAGCTAGCAACTAGGATCATGGAGCTACTAGTGCGTGCAAGGGGGGAGGCAACTCATTTTGGCATCGAGGTAAGCTCACTACACTCATAGGTTGGAAGGTGTGTCCGTTAGGTGAGAGATAGCCATTAGAGCTCGCTTGAAATGCTTGAACAATAAGCGGTCCATGGCTCTCCACACTCCCTCCATCAACTCCTAAATTTTACTGTTGGTTTAAGAAAGGTAAAATAACCTTGATATTATTTTGATAGTTCATACTCAATGAGATTCTATCCATTAAAAGGATTGACTAGCAAAATATTGACTTCTTAGCTAGGAGTCATCATATCTTTAGCTAGTAAGATATTATCCTGACTATGAGACTTAATGCCGAATAGTTTAAGAAGAAAAAATATATACACTGTAGAGGATCTCCTTCTAAAACCCCTCACAAAGGAAGATTTCCATGACCTTAGAACAAACCATTGTGATGAATCCTTGTAAGAGGATAAGGTAAAGGAAACCTAATACCTCAAGACATATGAACTTGAACTAAAGGGGATGAATAGGATCTCAAGGAAGAGAATAGGCTAAACTAAACATGTCATAATAACCCTAAGATCATTTTTCCTTTCAAAGAGGTGGATTGTGGTGTTCTTTATGCTTGTGAAAACTTGGTGGATTGAATGGAATCAAAGGGCAAGATACTTAGACAAACCGTATGCATGGATTGTGTTGCAAAAGATTGCTTGATGAATTACAAACAATTATTTGACTGCTTGTGTACTCTAAGTCCAAATTATGCCAATACAGGTTGATTTGAGGAGCATGTTTGGCCTCCCCCAAGAATAGACCCTGAGCCCTTTCATTAAGGAGCATGCTTGGCTTCACCCAAGCCAATACATTGAGCTCTTTGACCAAGTAGCTAATTGTATACTCTAGGTTCTAGGACTAGCACTAGATACAAGAGGTCTCTTCATAGGGACTTATTATTAGTTAGAAGGCATCAAGGAGTTAGGGGGACCATGACCATAATTCCTTGAGTACACTAGGACTAGCTTAATCTCTGATGAGCCTAGGATAGGTCTCCTGGAAGGCCTTGATACTAGGTCAGGGTAGATTTTGGGTTTGCCTTTAGGCGTAGTTCTCTTCATAGACTAGGAATGGATGGAAGTAAAGCAAAGATTGTAAACTTTCCTTGAAATAAAAAATCGTGCATTCTCAAATTTGTATTTCTACTTGATTTTGTATCTTTATTAAAAGTATGTGAATGAATGTGTTCTAACAAGTTTAATTAAGAAAGTTATTTATATATGTCAAACTAATGAGATAAGGAGTTAGAAAATTAAGTAAACTCTACCTCAATAGGAAGTGGGAGGGTGAATTTGCAACAAATTTTTCCTATGGAAGGGTGGTCTCGATGAGCCAGGAGGCTTTCCACACAAATGTTAGATTAGAAAGATCTAAGAAGAATCAAACCATCCTAGAGTGTCATTCTTAGAGCTTAACTTACTATCATTTTAACAAACCAGAGTGAGACCTTACCCTATAGGTAGAGGGATCGATTCACTCATCTCCCCTTGGTTTCTCATTCTTTTTGAACCAAGGGTGACATAGATCTATTTTGGTTCAAGTTGACTTGCATAAGTAACTACTCACAAAACGGACATGGGAAACTTTTTAGGTGATCTTAATATTAAAACTAAATTGTGTAACAAAAACTTTTTGAGTAAGGAATAGAGAGCACACATCAAATAAGAAAAGAATAGAAACTTTTTTACTTTGAAATGAACTGATATAAAGATGGATTTGTCCACCTATGTGCTTAGATATTGGTCTACATAGGTGATAGGTAAAAAGCTAAAGTCTTTGAAGGTCAACTCAAAGTAGATTATTTGTAAGAGTCTTGGTGAAGATATTTTCTCCATTCTCCTTTGTTGGATAGTAGACAAAATCTTCTCTACCATCAAACCTCAATCAAATGATGCATATAGTAATAGTGGATTTCAATATATCTAGTGCGTGCATAAAACATTGGATTTTTTTCAATAGTGATGTAACTCTAATTGTCATAGTTTAGTAATGTAATATCTCAATCTTGTACTCATATATGCCATAGCATTCTCCTTAGCCATACAACTTCACATGCAACAAAATAAGCTACCTTGCACTTTGATAGAAAACAATGCCACTATTGGTTGCTTCCTACCAATCCAAGAGAAGTAATATCTAGAAATTGACTTTCAAGAATCTATCACTAGCCCATCTAAGTCACAACTCCCCACAAGAGAGCTTCTAGAACTATATGTGATACAATAGTCAAGAGTTCCTTTCAAGTATCTGAGCATCCACATCCCAACTTTCCAATGACTCTGATATGATTTATTTAAGAACTTACTCAAAATACCAATAGCGAAATGTAGAGGGAGCTCATGCTCAA
Organism: Lygodium microphyllum; assembly: GCF_053477565.2. Lineage (NCBI taxonomy): Eukaryota > Viridiplantae > Streptophyta > Polypodiopsida > Schizaeales > Lygodiaceae > Lygodium > Lygodium microphyllum. The sequence continues at coordinate 78,359,610 of NC_141137.1, read as the reverse complement.
CCGCCAAGACCAGGGTAAGCAAAGATGAAGGTCGGATTCTAGTCAGATGATGCATTGGTCCCTTTACCTTTTCTCTTCTTCTTCTTCTTCTTTTTCTTCTTCTTCTTCTCTCTCAAAATTATTTTACCATATCTAAGGATTTACTCTATTTGCGAAGACCCCCTTCACATGCTTTGAATCTTTTGATAACTCACAATTCAGACTTAGCTATTTTATTGGAGAAGGTGTGTATTTGAAGGGATAATTTGATAATTACGTCATGTATATTTTATTATTTGTTTGAAAATAGGGGAATATTACATCTTCTCCCCCTTAGGTGTGTTTATCAAACCAAGAAATACTCTCTTCATGATAACCTTTTCATCGAACAAGCTATTCCCAAAGAGTTCTATTTCTAAGGCTCCTTTCTCTTACATCAAGTATTCTTGTAAATTGGAGCTCGAGGACTCCTTGTCTTCATATTACAAATTTTTTATCATCAAGAACATACTCAAGATTAGGTACATAAGCTTTTGACAAACTAATATGAAAAGCATTGTGGATCTTCAAGTGGTCAAGAAGTTGAAACTTGTATCCATTGGTCCCTAGGTACTTGAGAATCTTGTAAGGTCCACAATATATTGGGCTTAGTTTCTTATAATTCAACCAAGGATAATGGAAGATTCTTTGGATGGATAAGGGAGAAAAACCACATTCCCTTCCTTGAAGATCCATCTATATTCCGAGATTGGCATATGTGCCTTTTGCGAGTCCTTGGCTACTTGAATATCTTGTCTTATGGACTTAACTTTCTCATCCATCTCTTCTAACATATTCTTGGAGGCTTCCATTTTTAGAGTGGGGTCAAAGAAGTTGAGTGGAGTGAGATATTTTTTCCCATACAAAGTCTAAAATGGAGCCATTTTGATGCTTTAATGATAAGAGGTATTGTAGGAAAACTCTACTAAGGGTAGATATTGCATCCATTGCTTGGGTTCTCTACAACAAGAGTATAAGAAAACTCTACTAAGAAAAGACGTTGCATCCAACACTTGGGTTCTCTACACCAATATGCTCTTAATATCTCTTATATGAGTTGATTAATGCATTTTTTTTCCATCAATTTGTAGGTGGTAACCCGTACTAATGGAAAGTTAAATTTCAATAGCTTCAAATAATCTCTTCCAAAATTCAAGGAGTAAATAGAGAATCTTGATCCTTTTTGGTGAACCATAAAGTTTAAAGGTTTTGTTGGCAATATTCTAATGTCTAAAGTCTTATAGTTTGTCTTGATGGGAAGAAGATGGAAGAGTATGGGAACCATGGTTAACATGTCCACAACGACCAATATAGATTTATATCCTTCTTGAATTGAGGGAAACCCTACCACAAAGTCCATGTTAATGAATGTTTACTTCATTTGAGGACTCTCAAGGGGATTGAGCTTGTCTGATATGTTGACACACTATACTTTTTACTATTTGGTAGATTAGGTACTCAATAATGTAAGTACATAACCTCTTAGCATCTTCTAATTGTAGCTCTTTCTAAATATGTTGAGCATCTTGGCATAGCTAGTGTGTCATGGAAACGGGGCATGTGAGGTGCCTCCTCCAAGAGACCTAGAGGAGTCCTCTTAGTAGTCGACTGAAATTCATATCCATGCACATCACCATCCTAACTCCCCATGGGAAACCTCAGACTTAGTTGAACATGGGAATCTCAGTTCTACTTCACGGGGGAAGTGTGGACAAGTCACCCCTAATAGCAATCTAACACCCACCTAAGAAAGACCACTTTGTAATCAATCAAAGGCGGGAGTGAGGTTAACTCTGCACTTGGTTCAAAGAGAGTGAGAGACGGGGGAGAGTGTAACTCGATCCCCCTACCCATAAGGTAAAATCTAAGCTCTGGCCCCTAAAATAATGTTAAACTTGGTAACTAATCCTACTGATATTGGGGGGGTCACGATTTAATTAGCTCTATCTAGTGTTAGAAAGTTACCTGACTTATCGAGTCCACCCAGCCATAGGCGTTTGATCTCAGTATCGAAGCCTCCCACTTTCCTTGATTGGGTTTGCTTAATTTTCTAATTAGCAAAGCATGCTACCACGTTGTTTGGACATATAAAATCAACTTCTTTTTATTACTCCGTTAAAATGGGTTTGTTAAACTCAATCTTTAGCACATAACAAACAATTCAATTATCAAATAATTTATTTTATAGAAAGTAACATCCAAAACCATCACTCTGCAGAGTGGTACAAAACCGTCTTTCTGCAAAAAGACACCGTCCAGCCTAGGATAGGACCATCCAATCCCTCGAGATTGGGCTATATCCCCTCCTTAATCACAACCAAAAATTACAAAGTGTGTAGAGGCTTTAGTGAAAGTAACACCTGCAAAGTGTGGGCATACCATAAACATGGCAAAACACCACGGGCTGTTGCAAAAAAGGCTAAGTATGGGTACCACAAACATAATGGTCATCCAAAGGCTATAGCAGGGGCCTTACAGAGGCTGTAGTACAAGGCTACATGAGGAGTTTAGGATCTTATGATAAAGACATTTGGGCTAGACATTACAAGGCTAAAGAGGTCAATAAAAAATTGGATCAAGGACCGATAGGCCCTTGCAGTTTTCACCATTTCTTTTGGTATGGATCTTCAATTCATTGCACTTCTTCTTGTCTAGCTTTTTGTACTTGTACTTAACTTTTTTTGCCACTTCAAAGTCTTCAAGATTTTTCTGCTTCTTCTTCTTCTTATTCTTGTTCTTTTGGTCCTCTTGATCTGCTTCTTCATTGACTTTGCTTGCAATAGTTGCATCAAACTTTATGTCCATGTCCCCTTCAAGCAAAGGTATCATTGTCTTTGAGACAATGGAAATGACTTCAAAATCTTAATGATAGCACTTGAATGCTCACAACTCCATCATTCTCTGCAAGTAAGACAAACAAGTCATCCATATAGTGTTGATAAGCAACATGAGTCATGCTACTCTTCATGAAGTGTATGCACATGGAAATCTTCTTGCTTGCCATTGACATGACTTGAAATTAGTACCCACAACTAACAATGAGTTGATCTTATTATGTGTCAAAAGACACAAGCAATGGCAGTGTAGTATCAAAAGATACTAGTTTGAAATTTGATGTTTGTTGCTTGAGTTTGACTTGACTCTTGATGCTTTTCTTGTTCTTCAACTTGAGTCCCCCCTACTGATGGATAAATTTTACTTGAATCCTTACTAGAAACTGAGTTGGGAGCTTAGATCAAAGTGGCAGCAGCTTCAGTGTACCAAGAGGAGTGAGAAAATGAAGAAAATTGAAGCTTTTGAGAAGTTGGCTATGGCGGCCAACTCTAGGGTTTCTGGAAAGCCCTAGTTTTTCAGTTTGTGTGCATTGTATCCTCAACCATTTCCAAAAAAAATTATATGATAATGAAGCTTGGTTAATTTGCTTCCAAAGCCCTATGATCCTAGGCAAGATTGTGACTTGCACGCAGTGCGCCAGTAGTATGAACAGGAGCAGGTGCAACTCTGAACAACATAGCAAATTTCGTCAATGCTGGATCATATAGTGGCCAATGTTGCACTTTGAGATGCAAGGGAGGAGCACCTTGAGTAGAGAAGGATGTCCATAGAAGGAATCGTGAGCTGATTTGGACTGTAGAGTAAGATATAGAAGCTCCAAGTGTTGTATGTCCTGTTTGGCTATGGCTGCCAAACAGTGGCTATGGGGTTCAAGTGAGAAATTGGAGTCATAGACTCACACTGAGCTGGTGGGTAGAGGTTGAGAGGAAACAAGAGAGGCTAGAGAAGCAATGCCATGCCCGAGTTGGCTCTCATACCATGTCAAAATGAGTGGGATCTAGGACATGGCAGAGTAGCTATGGTGGATGGAAGAAGAAGAATGAACTCATGATGACAGAGACACTGGACTTGACTGTTACACAAGTGAATTAGGTTCCAATATTGAAGTTTGGACTCATAAACACAATCTTGTATATTAGATTGACAACTATAAGAGTGACACTAAACTGATAAAGAAAAGCATCATCATGTATTCATTCATTTGTCAAAAGTGGTAGTCAAGTAAAATGCTTTATAGTTTTTGGATGGGTATAGATTTCCCTTTCTATGCATATGGAATTCCTGCAGCTTGCATGTCTTCATCCCAAACTACCTCATACAAAGAGACTACATTAGGTGTGATTGCTAATATCTCAACAAAAGTGGCTATGTTTGCCCACTTTAGGTTTACACAGGGGCTTGATTTTTTGCTCCGTCGTGTGGTTGACAAAGTGAATCATTTGAGTTGAGATTTTACCAAGAGATGGCCTAGGGCATAAGCTTCAAAATCCCTAAGCTTTTGGACTACATCACACTGCATGTCAAGATCTGGAAATGTACAATAAAAATGACACAGATCTAGATAGTAAGCAAAAAAATTTGAAATGATGAGCAAGAGAAAGGCCAATGTTAGGATATGAAGTAATAGGAGGGAGTATCTTCACTTAGAGAAGATGTTCACAAAAGAAAAATTAGTGAGATATGGCCTTGTTGAAGAGGTCTAAATACTCCAAGACCGGTAGGTACTAATGGCTATGGATGTTAAGAGGAGTATAATGAAGATGGAGTGAAGAGATGAAGACTTCTACTGAAACTGAGCTAAGTTGAGGATGAGGAGAGCTAGAATAGCATTGTGATGAGCTAAACCAAGCTCACCATGGCTATGATACCATGCTAAGAAACACGGATCCTTAAGCAAGGTTTAGCTATGAAGAACGGAAGTCAATGACAAGAAGCATGATGACTAAGACTAGACACTTTGACTATTACTCAAGTGAATTAGGTTATAAGATTGATTAGCTTGGACTCATAAATACAATCTTGAGTGGACATGGACAAGACTGAGAGTACAAAGTACAATAGCATTCTCTTAAAATGATTATCAACAAGTACATTGCTTTATCATTCTATGATAGTAGCACTTTTCTACACTATGCCCATGGGATGTAGGCAACTCTTCCTAGATTGAGCCACATGTTCCTTGCCTATCTATTTCATACAAAGAAGCACAAATGGATGTGATTGCATATTTCTCAAAAATCAATCAATGGATGAAGATAAACATTGATATTCTTGACTTTATAGCATCCATGCACAAGCAAGCTAAGGAATAGGTATCCTCTCGTAATAGAAAGCCATGGCAGAATATTGTAGCTAATGATGACTACTGGCCATACACTATAAGAGGTTGAGTTTAGTCCATATGGATTCACACATCCATAGCAAGACCAAATCAAAGATTCATTGCCTCTCTTGTAAATTCTAGAAACATGGAATCACTGTGATACCATGCCTACGAGTCTGTTGATATACACTAGATGCCATTTGAGGATCTATTTCGTGCATATCATGTTATCAAACTTGCCATGCCTAAGGTAAAAAATAAATGAAGGAATGGGATCTGAGTAAAAAGTGTCTCAAAATCTTTTGAGAGACCATTTGATTCTACATGACTTATTAATACCTATATAAGCATTGTAATTTAGACATGTAGACATGAGCTCATATTCTCCTTGAAAGAATACATAATCATTGACATAGGCATGTTCGTTGTTGTAATCCATGCCTAGCTTCTACAATACTTGTCTTGCATCATCGATACTCTAGCATTGTTTTTTCAAATGGCAATATGTGAGATTTCAATATTCTAAAACATCCCAAAAATGTTGAAGAAATTAGAACACTTTTATATACAATTAAAAAATGATTGTACTACATATGTAAAGAGCTCTGTCACACTTGCACCACCCCATCCATACTTTGCTTATATAGTCACGAGTGCAAGGAGCATCTTTAAGCCTAGATACTCAATACTCATCATATACTCATATGCGCATCCTCTTTCAATGGATCAAATAACTCGACATTCATGGGTAGTAATACCTCAATCATTACTTCCATCTTAGGCTCCAATATCTGAGGGAGGTTTGGTTGGTCCCCAATCTCTTCTTCGATGGAGGGTGCATTAGACGAAGTTCCTTCTAGAGAATTTATGTACTCATTTGGACCCCTTTAACTTTACTAAACTTACATATTTCTTTAATTTGCAATCTAAAAGTATTTTTGTAAATAGAATGCTATAAATTTTACAAAATAAAATACCTTTTGTTTTGAACTTATGTGGTATCTTACATGTTCTATAAGGTGTAGCCCTCAAGTATGCAACCCCTATTTGTAATGGTAAATTGCACCTTACGTTATTACTTTCTAACCTTGTGACTTAGTCAATAACTGTATCTATGATGTTTTGAGATTTATAGGTTTGAGTTCTAAGCCAACTATGGAGCTTACAAGATAGCAGTGAAATGGACTAATTACATAGGTAAATTTCTAAGAAGTGAATTGGCCCAAAGTGCCATTGTCTTGTAGATCATGGGCACATTTCATTTTGATAGGTGCAATGTGCAACAATAATGTTTTTGTGGTAAAATGCGTCTTCCATTTTGACAAGTTGCACATTTTTCTTTGTATGAGTAACAATAAAATTAACAAGCTTTTATTTCTAAGAATAAAACATTGGACATCATTTCTTGGCATGCCTTGTGAGGGATGTGAGAATTATAGTAAGGTTGAGATTATCATTAAGGTACCTATAAGTTTATTAGTATGGCTCTTGTATAGTAAGTTTTGACCACAATGAAGATTGTTGTGATGATGAAGGCCTTGATTAGGGCTTTAGTAGGAGATAATGAATGGATGTATAATTGATTATGGTTATAACATACTCATATTTGAAATACTCTTAGTTGTGGATTTGTGTTTATTGATCTTTGAATTATTCATAATGCAAACACCAAAATCTAAAAAAATCATTTAATATTTTTTGTTTCTTTATAATAATTAGTGTGTCTTCTCTTATTGTGCTTTGTGAGCATAAAATATTCACTACAAGATATAGGCCTTATACCGACATTAAAAGCGACGAAAATGCAAATAAAGAAATTTACCCTCGTCGTCGCAAAAAGCGTCATTATTGATGATGCCATAGAACAGTCAGTATTAGCGTCGTTATCAGCATCGCTATTTGCGTCGGTATCAGTGTCGCAAATAACGACACTGATAACGACGCTCTGTGATGCTAATAACGACACCAATAACGACGCGTGTAGGTAATTTTGAGATGCTAATAGCGACAATAACAAGGGAAAAAAAATTTGTGGCAGGGCAACAAGCTACCTTGCCACATATAGCACTATGTGCTTTATTTGGGCCATACAAAATAGTTTCTGCACTGTATACAATACTCGTGTAAACAAAGACAAAGTGTACTTAAATCATAACACTGATATATGAAATAAATACATGATCGCATAATGAAAGTGACAAGTACAATCATGGCAAGATATCACTACTACATAGAAAATGTCAACACAGATCAGGCGACCAAAAAAGAAGGGTCTGTGAGCTCCAAGGATCCAAGGGCGAGCTATATATCCTTGCCATCCGAAAGCTCGTCCCGCCGCAAAGAAGCATCGAACGGACTCTGTAAAAAAAGAAACAACTACATAACAGTCCACCATACAATAATGCATTCTAATTAAACATGGTAACTACGGACAAGAAAGATAAGTGACTTACAGGGCCGCCACGTCTATACAATCGATCGATCAATGTAGTGAGACCATGCCTCTCTCCATATCGAGTCTCAAGGCCGGTCGGATCGCGATTTGTAATGGAGTGCTGCAAAGAAAACAAAATACTAACTGTTAGAAACATGATTTTTAGTACAAAGAATATTGCAAAAAAATAAGCAAGCAAAACAAAAGAAAAACTTACAAAGTCCTCCAAATATGTCCTGTGGCCGCCACTCCCAAGATGATGGACCACTCCGGTCTCTAGTCATGCCCTCGTTGCCTCACGCTGCTGACTCCAACGTCCTAGAGAATCTGTAGCCTCCTCCCTCAATCGGTGCCAGTCATCTGCATATAGCCACTCGGGCTTTGCAGCCCACTCTTGAGTCCCTTGCGTGTGTCCGATCGTCGGTGTGACATATATGCATGCACGCACTCCATTATCCAGCCTATAGAAAATCTATATGGTGTGGCTAGAACCAAAAACTCCTCATGCAAGGATGCTACTATGTAGTCCTTGCTCCCCTCCGGTATATTTTTCCAATGATCTAAGACGTTGTGCCGAAAAAACTTGTTGGCACAACTCTCTCATGCGAGCCATCACCCTCCTCCCCTCATCATTCATAATCATAGGTCCTGACCTATCATCGACAAGATAGGCATATTCCTCTGGGGTATGCCTAAGATGGGTCCTCTCCCACCTGCGACCACGCTCCTGGGCATATCCAGGAGACCCATGTACATCTGGTGTACCGACTGGGGTAGTATCTATCAATGTAGCACCCATAGGGGTGCCACCTACAGACGGCTAAGCGAAAGCCAGAGTAACTGGAGTAGACGTCCCCACAAATGTGACAAATCCTGGAGGTGACGCAACTCCAACAGAACGAGGAGATGGAGACACTGCGTATGTGCCTCCACAACAACCACCTAAGCCACACTCCCTGGAACCGCCACGAGAGCAAGGAGTAGCACCTATATCCTATGCCGACCGCGGGCTCTGTATCTCTACAGCATCCCCCTAACCCTGAAGCACTCCCTCCCTCTGGCCCAAGTCTAGAGCTTCGACCTCGTCTGCTCGAAGTTGAAGCATCTAATCGCGCCGAAGTAGATCTAATAGAGTGGCCTGACCATGTCCGAGACAGCTCTTGGTCCGCCATGTCTCTGAATCTCACCATCTGATCTGGAGACATGCGCGTGAAGATATCTTGCAACTCATTGCTCATCCCTCGACTCATCTTGATGATCTAAGTATCCAAAAAGGTCACCTGCACAGACAAAAAATGATATTAGCATAATCAATTTAAATCATACAAAACACGATAATATAAATCCTTAAAAAATGATCTCACTTAAAATGCATATCTTATATGTACCCCTATAAGCAATTAGTCAATGAATTGAGTAAGTGGATGCTCCAAGTATAAAGTATCCTATGGTCCCATGTCAATCTCCTGACACAAATCCGCATACACTGGAAGCTCGATAGACATGTCACCACAAAAGGATGAGTCCACCTCGTTCTTAAAGAATTCTTGGACTCTTGTATTTCCATCATTGTTACCCGATCCTGGCTCCTCTACATGCTCCAAGCTTTCGGTGGCCTCCACCCCTTGCAATATCGACCCGTCTATTTGTATATTATCCTCATCTATACTCGGAACATCACTTTGATCATATACTCTTGCACTTTGGGGAGCTGATGGTATAACATACCACCATCGAGGTTATCGGGGGTTTGGATAGAAGATTACATGTTCACAAACACGTACAAGAGAGATTAAACTATTGTGACATGTACCATGTCGTAATACAATTAATAAACAAATGAGTTTATGCACCTATTCACAATGGGCCGGCAACACAAAGGTATTGCGTAAATCCGTCTATTTTTTTTCGGAATCTATTTCGAGAAATCCAGATGGACCTCGTCGAACTGTTACTCCAACTCCTTCAAGTACCACTTTGAACCACTGCACATTGAATAGTATCATGGAGAAGCTACGGTAATCCACCATAACAATACTTTACAAGTTTCCAAAATACTTCATCTCATCTATAACCATGTTTGGATCTGTTTCTCATCGTTAGCTCTCTTGCTCGAACCTTGCCATGATACCACAGTCTGTTGTGGAGCGCATTTTGTCAATACGCTCCACACGAAAATGTCGTCCGCGCGATCACACTGCACTATATATTTTTTACTATACATTGAAACACTCAAATTAGTTGTCGCATATAAAATATAGATACGACAAATCCTAAACATGTCATCACCTTTGGACTATATCCCCTCAATAATTCTCACTCCTCGATTGAGACCTCCGCCCCTTCTCAAGACACTGCGGTCAAAGCTCCATGCAACCATCATGTTGACATGAACTGCGGCATCTCCTCCATGCCCTCGAGATATCGAATCATTCGATGGCGCGTACTACGTCAAAATTCAAATCGCACTTCCTCTCGATCTTACCTAGCTTGCTGGTACCTGGTAAGCAACGTCTGCATAGAGGCATGGTGCAACATACAAAAGCGATTCACCTTCTCCTCCATTGCAACATCCATTCTTTTTTCTACCCCATTTCCAACCACCACATCTCTGCTTAGTCTATCATCTCTCTTCACCGACCATAGCATTTTTTTGTCTGGATCCACCATTGGTAGCCACTAGCGCCTCAGACACCAACCAACCTTCAGCCATGCTACCTTCTAGCCGAGCTCTTTGTCACACAAAGCCTTTCAGGGTTTTCATGAATCACTCCAAAAAGAACATCCATCGCATATGGACAGGTTCAACAATCTCCACTTCATCTACAAGATGCACAAGAAGGTGGATTTGTATCGTAAGCATGCTAGTAGGCAGGTATTTCTCAAAGAGACAGACTATCTCCACTGCTCCCCGCCTCGTGGATTCAATAGAGGACATCTTAATCTCCTTCTGTGAGATCCATTGCACTAAAGTCGGCAACTTGTAAATGGCCCCACGTATTTCTGGAGTAAGGCATCCTGCAATCATGATCGGTAGTACAAACTGCCACAAATGAGAAAGCATTATGAACAATGGCTACACTCCAAATAACAAAATGTGCACACCAATTACAATCCATTCGTAGTACAAACCTGACATATCTTATGTCAGTCATGGGATTTTAGCCCTGATAATTGGTCATCTTTAGAAAATGCAGACCTGAGATAATGCATCATACCTGTCGAAGTGCGAATAGACTTGACTATTTGCTTCACAATGCGCTCTTCTTTAGTGGACAAAACCCAAGGAGCGCGAAGTAGCTGCACGCGACCATCAGCACTCGATTGTGGCCAAAGCGCCTCTATCTTACCTACCTCCTACCACTACCACTACCACTATAATAAACAAGAAAAGAAGGAAAAAAAAAAAACAACAACAACAACTACTACTACTACAAAAACAAACAATAACAATTTCCTTTTCTCTCTTCCTCTCCCTCTCTCATCTCCTCTCCCTCCCTCACCCTCTCCCTCTCTTTCTCTCTTTCCCTATTAGGTTTAATGTTTTTTCTCTCTTTTTCTCTCTCCTCTCCCTCTCTCATTACCTTTTCTCTCTTCCTCTCCCTCTCTCATTTCCTCTCCCTCCCTCACCCTCTCCCTCTCTCTCTCCCTCTCTCATTCTCTTTTCTCTTTCCTCTCCCTCTCTCATTTCCTCTCCCTCCCTCACCCTCTCCCTCTCTTTCTCTCTTTCCCTATTATGTTTAATGTTTTTTCTCTCTCCTCTCCCTCTCTCTTTCCCTATTAGGTTTAATGTTTTTTCTCTCTTTTTCTCTCTCCTCCCCCTCTCTCATTTCGTTTTCTCTCTTCCACTCTCTCTCTCTCATTTCCTCTCCCTCCCTCACCCTCACCCTCTCTTTCTCTCTTTCCCTATTATGTTTAATGTTTTTTCTCTCTCCTCTCCTTCTCTCATTTTTTTCTCTCTCCTCTCCCTCTCTCATTTTTTCTCCCTCCCTCACCCTCTCCCTCTCTTTCTCTCTTTCCCTATTATGTTTAATGTTTCTTCTCTCTCCTCTCCCTCTCTCATTTCCTTTTCTCTCTTCCTCTTCCTCTCTCATTTCCTCTCCCTCTCTCTCTCTCTTTCCCTATTATATTTAATGTTTTTTCTCTCTCCTCTCTCTCTCTCATTTCCTTTTCTCTCTTCCTCTCCCTCCCTCTCCCTCTCCCTCTCTTTCTCTCTTTCCCTATTATGTTTAATGTTTTTTCCTTCCTCTCCCTCTCTCTTTCCCTATTATGTTGAATGTTTCCCTCTCTTTCCTCTTCCTCCCTCTTCTTCTTCCTCTCCCTCTCTCATTTCCTCTCCCTCCCTCTCCCTCTCCCTCTCCCTCTCTTTCTCCCTTTTCCTATTATGTTTAATGTTTTTTCTCTCTTTCTCTCCCTATCTCATTTCCTCTACCTCCCTCTTTCTCTCTTGCCCTATTATGTTTAATGTTTCCCTCTCCCTCTCCCTCTCTTTCTCTCTCCCTGGAATGATGCTCTTCCCCTATCTCCAATGTTATTGTAGCTTCACTATTGATATATTCTCTCACATTATTAGTATGCCTCCATTTTGCTAGGTTGGAACTTCTAGATTGGGCATTTGCATGGTAGTCTAGCAACCACTATATATATGGTATCTAAAGTTGTCTATGTATGTGCTATGAAATATATATGCACTTCATGTTCTTTCTTACTCTAGAATTATTGTACATATAGTACACATTGATGTTTTTATTCACGTTCATGTTTTTTCTTACTTTGGTTGTTGATGATGATGTAGCAACTTGGTTTTCCTCAAGTACAATATTACTGTCAATTATTTCAAGTGTTGAAAAATATATTAACAGGAACACTCTGCAAAGAACTTTTCATGGCTAGATGGGCTATTGTTTCCATTGGCACATGAAGATGCTGGTGTATTGTTATAATCAGATTGCTTGAGTAGTTTTGGAGCACTTTTTGCTTTCCTACTATGGTTGGAGGTCTTCTAGAGAGATCTATTGCTATAGGTTTTGTTAGATATGAATTTTATAGCAAGATCTACCATCAGGTAAGTTAATGTCCTTGCATTTCTATAGAACTATAGTTGTTTTACTACTAGGATTTGGTGAGAGCAATTGGAGACAAATACTTGATCATTGTAGATTCATGAGTTCTTGTACTAGATTGATTTCATTTTGAAAGCTAATTAGTAGGACTTTCAGGCCAACAACTTCTGTACAATAGTAATGTTGATCATTTTTTTATAATGTGATTCAGATTTCCATACACATTACATGAACAATTGCCTTAATAGCATTAATGGCATCAATGTCACTTCTATGTTTAGTGTTCACTCCTAAAAGTGTTGGTCAATAGTGGATAGTGATAATTGTGATTGCATCAATGTCACTTCTATGTTTAGTGTTCACACCTACAAGTGTTGGTCAATAGTGGCTAATGATAATTGTGATTGCAATACAGTAGTAGCTAACTAGAGTTTCAAGTTTGCAAAAATTATACTAGCAATGAACCTAAGTTGCAACACAACAACAGTGGATCAAAGTTTTAAGTTTACAAAAAATGCAAAATTATCTTCTTTATTGTTCATGAGCTACAATACTATAGCTAAGAACCATTTCATGAGCTACAACACTATAGCTAAGAACCATTTCATGAGCTACAACACTTATAGGAGTGTGTTAGTGTCATGACTACATAGAACTCAAATTTCAAAATAACATTATGGAAAGTACAACTTCTCTTGCATCAGTACTTGTGATTCCATTAGTTTTATTGCCACGATACTTCATTTCCTTATTTTATAGAATTATCCACTACTACAATCATGAGTTTGTAGGTCACAAACAACAATGCTCCTATCACAAACAAATGAGTATTATGCTATCATCCATGTCACTAGGATCACACACACACACACACACACACACACACACACACACACACACACACACACACACATTAATGTCTATTGAGACTCAAAATGACCTATGAGAAAAATACATTTAGAATGAGTAATAAGTGGATATTGATATTAATTTTAGGGAGTTGAACATGTTAGATGGTTGTGGAAATGCACACTTTTCAACATACTTTGACCGATTTGTCCACGAGAAGTGTGAGAAGGCACACTTTTCAATAGACTTTCACAAGTTTGTCCACAAAAAGTGAAAAGTATCAGATGGACTTCCCAAGGTTTTCTTTTGAGGTTTATCCATAAACAATGTGAAAGTTGTCCCTAGCCTTCTTAAAAACTACTGGAAATCCCTACCCAATAGAAATAGGGGCTAAAAACTATCTGCCCTAATGTGAATCTAACCTTAATAAGTGACCATTCCAAATAGCTTTTCAATCAAAGGAAAAGAAAAAGAAAGAAAATAGAAGGGCACTAACCTTGCAAACGAATGTGTACCCTTGTTACTAACTCGTACCTATTCAATCATCCTTTAGGGCACCCCCTCCCTCCCTTACGGCTTTTCTCTCTCTCTTGCCATCAACATAGGCCTTGCCATTGACCACCTCGACCTTGTTTTCTTCCATCATGATTGTGTTACCATTCCAAATATTGTACTTCACCTACTTTGTTGTGTAATTTGATGGCTCTTATTGATCCTTATGATGAGGAAAGTACTAGGATATTTCAGATCTTGTCCTTCACCTAATTCATTGTGTGATTCAATGGCTCTTAATTGATCCCCATGATGAGAAGATACTAGGATATTCCTTAACCTCCTTCAAATGTGTCCTTTCCTTTTGCAATGGCAGCATTCATTGGGATCCTTCTTTATAAAGAACATAGTTTCCTTGCTTGTAGATAAGTGAGCATGCCCTTTAAGTTCCTTCTCTTTCAAAGTAATTGAAGATATGCAACCTTCAGGATTAAGTGATTCATGGGTAAAAAGTGAATATTTCAAAGATGCACATTCCTTAGGTAGGCTTACAAGTAGAATTGTTATTATATTCTTTTCATCAAGGATTTTAATTTAAAGAGATTCAAGTTGGTTGATTAAGCTTCTTAATTTTGATAAATTATCTACAAGAAAATACATATTTTAAGTACAACTCTAGATTTTTTTCTTTTGCACCAAAAATTTTGATCAAATCCTCCCTTGCTCCCTTTGTCGTTCCTTTGATATTCATGTGGTGGATAAGGCTGAGAGAAAGATATAGATCAATTAAAGCAAGTGCTTTTTTGTCATTCTCTATTTACTCTCTAATTAATTGTGGTGGGGGCTCATCTTGAATAATTGTCTGCCCGTATATTCACTACACTAACAATACCCACATACTATGCATTGTAGGTGGCGAGACACTTCATTTATTCTTTTAATAAAATTTGAATAAGGAAAGGCCGATCACACATTGTGACTATTCGAGTTCACATATCTTGATTCTCTCTCTCTACTAGTCTCTTGCTCCATCTACCATAGCTCATTCCTCCATTTCTTCTACTTGCTCATGCTCTCAATGAAGCTTCTTCCTTCAATTGGTATCAAATAATTTGTTTGAGGAGCTTCCCTTTAGTTTAACCTAGCCCACATTCAAAAAGCCTTAGCTCTTCATTCATGGCAACCATGGCTTCAGCTAAGGTATGCCATTTGATCTATCCCACTTCTTGGCTTGTTCTCTCCACTTGAGACTTGTCCTAGAGCTACATTGGATCCTACCTAGCTATGAGGAGCCTCTATATTGAACAAAGTACTCAGCAACAACGCCAACAGCTCTAGCAACATGAATTGTGCCTACTACTATTGCCCAATCCCTCATTAGATTTGATCCCTCCTACACCTCCTATGAACTCCACACCACTTTGGCACTCTTCTTCCAACTCCTCAATATCAACATTGTACATCTTGGATACGATTTGGAGCTTCCAACCTCTATTATTGCCGTATATGAATAGAAAATCTACTATAATAGGCCTGAAACTATGTTTTCTCATAGATTGTGGCTCCTATATTGATCTACTGATGGTGGTATACTCCCATATTCATGAAAATAATCATTGGGGATGTTATATTGATATCTTGGAATGATTTTGGGAATAATTTGAGCTCAAAATAGCTCAAATTTCACTACCATTTAAGTGTTGTAATAACACAACAGCAAGCGCTTGCATGGAAGATTATGCCTCATTGCCATTTGATGCTATTAGCATACTCTAGTAGATGTATTGGTGTATGACATTGATGCTATGTACTCGGATATACTTATAGAATATCTTGAGCTTCACATTTGAGCTTGGTTATATCTATTTGAGCTTTGGCTAGTTGCTTTAATGATCAATAACACTATGGGCTTGAATATTATGTTGGGTTTTATGCTCTCAACTCTATGCTTGATGTATTAGGGATCTTAGATGGCCATGTACTTGATGTTTTGAGCTTGCATTTCTCATTTGGCATTTGGCTTTGCTCTAGTGGTAGTCACTTGAGCTAGTTAGCTATTTTGCATTTGCATTTATGTAGTTGAGCTTTTTTTAGTGAAATTGTGGGACTTTGTTAACTTATATCTATGCTCTCTGGATGAAATTTTTGCCTACTGGACATATTTGATTCATGCTTTGACCATCACCTACCTTTGTTAGGTTGTCTCAGTGATATATTCATCCTACTTGGCTATGTATTGAGCCTCTTTACACTTGCTCAATCAGTTGTGTATCTGGCATTTCTCTTTTGTTATTTTTTAGACCTATTGTGACCATTATGCCTATTGGATGTCTCCCACTTTGACATACTGGATTTGATAGTTCTTAATATACTGATTGCATGCTTAGTGATTGCTAGTGATTTGTACATACCCCACTTGTTGCAATCTATACTTGATAGTTACAAATTGGATTCTATTAATTGATTGCTCACACTTGGCTTTGGATTTATTGCTATCATTATTTTCATATTGTTGTAATTGCAAGTGGATGCATTATTTATGAGGGTAGATGCTTTGACTTGACCATCATTCTTTGGTAATTAGTGGATAGCCCTAGTCTTTGCGGTTTTTTCTCTATCAACCACTATTTTGGCTATGATTTTGGCATGTTTTGCTATCATTTACAACAATTTATTTTTCATGGAATGTGCTTTAATTCATTTCATTATGGTTGCTGGGTCAAATGATAATGCTATCTTTAACATCGACAAGTTGGATGACAAATATTACAGCTATAGGAAGGTACAAATTTGCTAGATTCTAGTGCAAAATTTGCATATTAAGCCATTGCAACATGAGGGTGTAAAGCTTGAATGCTTTGATGTAGAGGATTGGGATGAACTAGATGAGGTATGTAAATTTACGATAATTTTGTCACTCCCTAAGGAGGTTTTCTATAATCTTATCTTAGAAGGGTAGACTATATCTATGACAAGCAAAGATTTGCTTCACAAGTATATTATTTGAAGCAACTCATGGGCCTATGAAGAAGAAGACTTCCATGTACGCCCACTTAAATGAGTGTCATTCTAATTTTAGCCACTTGTCTTCACAAGGGATTGACTTTAAGGAGAATTTTCCTTCCTTATTTTTGTTGGTTACATTGCCTAAGTCATGGGATACATTTTGTACTACTATCTATGCAAATATGCCTTTTGATGGGCTAAAATTGCAGAATGTAGAGGGTGCACTCTTGAATGAAGAGCTTAACAAAGAGAATGTTGATGCTTTCCATGGTTCTCATGCTTTGATAGCCAGAGGCAATAATGGTAAGAGTGGTAATAACGGTCATGGGAGAGACTCTCAACCACCATCTCATTCTCAGTTACGTGGATAGTCTTGTAGTAAGTCCTATGGTCATAAGTCTGCATTGACTTGTCATTATTGTGGGAAGCAAGGTCATATTTAGCCATAGTGCCATTAAAAGTGTGATGATTGACAAGCACAAGAAAAAGAGAAAGGATAAATTACAAGAAAAGAACGATGATCATAGCATTGTCCCTAGCAAGTTCAGTGTTAAATAAAAGAGATTAATATTATGGAGATTGATTTTGATGATTATTAGATACTTGTAACTTCTTCTCTTGATGTTTTGTAGTTGACTAATGCCTCATCTACCTATGCTTAGTGTTGGCTAATTGATTCAGGGGTTTCATTTATGTCAGCCGCCATCATTGAGAGCGATTGTACTTTTATCCAAATGGCAGGATCTATCAGATTGGATAATGACTTGTAATGACTTGGCATTGGGTATTTTGATATTGGAGATGTCTAGATGTAGTTTCCTTCAGGTATTATGTTTACTTTACATGGTGTAGGCCATATTTCAACATTGACTAAAAGCCTAGTTTTTGCTGGACAATTGAATGATATAGGTTATGTTGTCTCTTTTGGTGATTTCTCATGGAATATTACCTATGTGAATCTTGTCCTGGCATGAGTTGCCAAGTCTAGCACTCTTTATCCCTTACTTGTGTCTTGGTCTATCGATTATGTTTTGATAGTAGCTATAATATTCCATGTATTGTTATGGGACCATCTCCTTGGGCACATGTCATTAAAGGAAATGAAAATTCTTTGCCATTTGCAGTATCTTCTACCTCTTGAATTTTTTTAAAAAATTCTTATGATCGTTGTCTTATGGTTGGTAGACCTATATTTGCATAAGAAGTTTGGCATTATGCATCTAAGTGAGTCTATGGCTCTTGTTCAATCTAAATTTTTTGGACCTATGCCTTGAAAGTCGTTACGTGGTGCAAAGTATTTTGTTACTTTCATTGATGATTACTCACATAAGATTTGGGCATACCCCATAAAGCATAAAATCAGAAGTCTTGGCTTGCTCTTATTGAGAACAAATCTAGGTATAGGATGAAGTACCTACATTTTGACGATGGGGGTGAGTACGTATTTAAAGGCTTTGAGAAGTTTTGTGATGAGAGGGGTATTAAGTGTTAGTTGACCACCCCATACACCCCACCCTAGAATGGTATGGCTAAGTGCATGAATAAACAATTGAGCAGTGAGTTTGTAGTATGGTCAACAAAGCGAGATTACCACAATACTTGTGGGCTGAGGAAATTACTAGTATTGTGCATTTGGTTAATCAATCTCTGTGCACTTCTCTTGACTGTCAGGTTGGAGAGGAGATATGGCCTACGACATTTCCTTGCTCCTAGTAAGAGGGTCCTATCGTTGCTAGGATAGTTGTGTGAATGCATTGGCTCTAATAAATTTTCCTAGCTTTCTTTTATACCCAAGGTTTTCTACATTACATGTGGGTTGAGGTTTATCACAATTTCATAGCTCTCCAATTGTTCTCCTCTTTTGATAAAGTACTTGAACTTGAACTCTTTTCTTTTTGGATTATATTGACTTATGATTGTCTCAAATACTAAGAAATGGATTCCATGAGCAATAACTTTGATGTAAGCACCCAATTCACATTTTTCTAGTAACTCTATGAAAGGTTGTAGTGGTTTAGCAGCCTTTCTATACTAGTAATGGCCTGAATAAAATAGAGTAGCCCATCTCATACATTGGAACTAATATTTCAAAGTCAATACATTGCTTAGTAGTGAAGATAGATGTTTTTTACTTGCTTGAGTTCTTAATTGCTTGATACTTGGTAGCCTGATCTTTTGCTTGAAAGTTGATATCTAGAGGGATGGCTTCTTTGTTTCCAAGGCCTTAAATGGTTAAATGTCTCAATTATAGTCTTTGACATTGGTCTTGTCAATTGAGATGTCTTGGTTGTCGTCTTTAACCTAGGTCTTGCTAATTTGATCCTTCATGTCTCCCCTTGCAAAAAGTGGATCAAGCTTCCTAGCTTGGGAGAGTGGTCATATGTGTGCATAGAGTTTTCATTGTTTATAGTTTTATTATTATTTACAAGGGAAATGTGTTATTTAAGGATGTACAATGGATGAAGATTTTTAAACCCACCAGTCATAGAGATTTGGATTATACTCAAATTCCACCAACGCATCCAAAGCATCAAGTTGAATCAGCAACCTACACATATAAAGCATGATGTCATTGAGAAGTGATGGGCCATTGAACAAACTTGAGACATAGAGATTTTCGTAGTGAGTTGTCTGTCAATTAGCAAGTGGTGAAGTAGTTTCTTGGGGGTGTTCCATGCGTGCCTCGATGATGATGCATTAGGATGTGTTTGCATAGTATGTTAGGTCATATTTGAGAACATTGATAATCTTATACATAATAGTGATCACACTATTTCCCATAATAGCAACTTCATAATGCATGTATAGCATAAAATCACTTGGAGAAAGCAAATTATCCTATTGCAAAGATGGTTGAGCTTGTGGTGGATGGTAGAAAGATCCTTAAGAAGGGTTGCCTTAGTGTACAAAGGAAGAATGCAACAAGCTTGTAGTTGGTGTTTGGGAATCTCCTAGGCTAGTTGGTCGATAGGAATGCTTTTTTAGAGGATGTGCTCTTTCTCTTCCCATAGAGTGCCATTGTGAAGCAAGCCTAATCATATACACATCAGCTAACCCAAGATCAATCATGGCAAATAGTTCATCAAATGTGCCAAAGCTGGAGTTGTGCAACAGAAAGCATTCAAATGGTTTTGTACCTAAGTGGGTAAATGTTCAATCATTTTATAGATTGATTGGTATTGATGGGATTTCTTCAATGTGGTTGGTTGAGAAGGTTGAAATTCACTCACTTGATATGAGGGAGCTTGAAATAGGTCAGAAAGGATATCCTCTTGTGGAGGAAATTGGTGACAATGCTGGTGTTTAGGTTAGAGAATTGAGAGGTTGTATCAACTAAAGAATCAATAGATGGAGAAGAATATGCCAATGGAATCAAAGAAGCTAAGAAAC
This sequence comes from Lygodium microphyllum, assembly GCF_053477565.2. Taxonomy (NCBI): domain Eukaryota; kingdom Viridiplantae; phylum Streptophyta; class Polypodiopsida; order Schizaeales; family Lygodiaceae; genus Lygodium; species Lygodium microphyllum. The sequence goes on along the minus strand of NC_141137.1, from coordinate 78,339,200 downwards.
CATTGTTATGGGTGGGATTGTTATGTGAATGTGTGATGGGAGTTCGGCCAATAGGCATAGTGTTATTGGTTGGGTTGTTGGACTCACAAGGGGTCATAGGAGTGGGGGTAGTGATATGGATATGGTAAGTTTTCATACAAGTAGCTATGTATGATGTTGGCAACCAAAGCATGCAGAAACCTCATAATGCCAATGCACATAGAGAAGGGCCTTTGGAACCCATCCAGTTGTTGTGTGTTCTTGAAGGGTTTGTGACTAGCCACAAACCACAGAGGATAAAAGAGACAAAGCATGAAAGGAGAAGAAGAGAAATCAATACCAAGTTTGAGACTTTGAATACAAATCACTAAGTCCCAAGCATTAAATCAATTAACTTTAGCAAAGTATAAGATAAGCCCAACATTAAAACTGTTTATGGGGGTAGAATAGAATATCCTAAAGATAACATTGCAACCACTGCCATGAATTCATCATGGTAACACTTCAAAATCCAAAAGCTTCAAGAGGATAATAGAGGATCTCATGTGATGAGACAAAAAAGAGAACTCGACTTTCTCAATATGATTCATTATGTTTCATATATCATTGAAATAAAGGACATTAACATATGATAAGCCAATGTTTGATGGCTATAGCTTATGGAGCAAAGTCCAAGAACCAAGGAATTCATTGATCAATTTCAATTGTAATCCCCCTATAGCTAATTCATTATGTTTCATATATCATTAAAATAAAGGACATTAACATATGATAAGCCAATGTATGATGGCTATAGCTTATGGAGCAAAGTCTAAGAACCAAGGAATTCATTCATTTATGATCAATTTCAACTGTAATCCCCCTATAGCTAATTCATTATGTTTCATATATCATTAAAATAAAGGACATTAACATATGATAAAAACCAATGTTGGATGGCTATAGCTTATGGAGCAAAGTACAAGAACCAAGGAATTCATTCATTTATGATCAATTTCAATGGTAGTCCCCCTTATAGCTATTAGTGCACCACAATCGAGTTGTCACTTCAACATGATTTTTTCCATGTTGATGGCACATCCCCTCTGTATACATTGGCTTTCCCATGAAGCATGTCAATTGGTCATTGATGAAATGCCTATAATATATGATGTTTCTCCTATAACAGTAATCAACTCTAATAAAACGTGAGTCCTCACATGAAATCATATGAGAAACAAGCAGTCAATTTCATCATAGGTTCTCCCTTCTGCCACATCAATTGTTAATATCTGCTTAAGCTTTACTTCTCCTCCCTCTCTTCACCTATGATGCAGGTTCTTATTGTTTTATGTCATAAGTTCATCAATTTTAACCATACAATGCATGGTCTCCATGAATTCCTTCATTCTTGACCTAGCGATAGACCCAAATTGTTCATTAGATCTCTTTTACTAATTTTAATCCTATTATCAATGATGCTCAAAGTATTTCTAGCTTTATCAGGGACTAGTGGATGAAAATTTCAGGTTGTGAGTTGATCTTGCTACTATCTATTGAGCTCTCAAACCAAATTAATCATGCCCATATCTCCACCTACTTGAAGGCCCCCATGAATAGTGTTATGCTCTCCTCCAAGGGGAAAAAAAAAAGCTTCTTTCTTTTTCTTCTGTATGCTATGAACTCCCTTATTGCTTTTTTTCCCTCGTCTACCCCCAAAAAGATACTAATCAATGCCAATACTCCTATTTCTTTTTTTGGCTTGAGATTTTCTCTCCAAGACCACACAAAAAGAAACACTCATTTCCCTATTTTCAGCTCTTTACCCCAAAGGAATGGGTTTCCCCCTCAAGTTAAGTGCCTTCCATTTGCAACAAACCATTTGTATTGCCTTTCAAACCCTATGAAGTATCATTTGTTTGGCTATCCATGGCACGATAGACAAGACGGTTGAGTCAATTAGACATTAGCATGCCATACTCTTTTATGTCAATCAGGCCAACAAATTCATTATGTTTCATGTATCATTAAAATAAAGGACATCAACATATGATAAAAACCAATGTTTGATGGCAATAGCTTATGGAGAAAAGTCCAAGAACCAAGGAATTCATTCATTTATGATCAATTTCAATGGTAGTCCCCCTTATAGCTATTAGTGCACCACAATCGAGTTGTCACTTCAACATGAATTTTTCCACGTTGATGGCACATCCCCTCCGTATACATTGGTTTTCCCATGAAGCATGTCAATTAGTCATTGACAAAATGCCTATAATAGATGATGTTTCTCCTATAACAGTAATCAACTCTAATAAAACGTGAGTCCTCACATGAAATCATATGAGAAACAAGCACTCAATTTCATCATAGGTTCTCCCTTCTGCCACATCAATTGTTAATATCTGCTTAAGCTTTACTTCTCCTCCCTCTCTTCACCTATGATGCAGGTTCTTATTGTTTTATGTCATAAGTTCATCAATTTTAACCATACAATGCATGGTCTCCATGAATTCCTTCATTCTTGACCTAGTGATACACCCAAATTGTTCATTAGATCTCTTTTACTAATTTTAATCCTATTATCAATGATGCTCAAAGTATTTCTAGCCTTATCAGGGACTAGTGGATGAAAATTTCAGGTTGTGAGTTGATCTTGCTACTATCTATTAAGCTCTCAAACCAAATTAATCATGCCCATATCTCCACCTACTTGAAGGCCCCCATGAATAGTGTTATGCTCTCCTCCAAGGGGAAAAAAAAAGCTTCTTTCTTTTTCTTCTCTATGCTATGAACTCCCTTATTGCTTTTTTTCCCTCGTTTACCCCCAAAAAGATACTAATCAATGCCAATACTCCTATTTCTTTTCTTGGCTTGAGATTTTCTCTCCAAGACCACACAAAAGGAAACACTCATTTCCCTATTTTCAGCTCTTTAACCCAAAGGAATGGGTTTCCCCCCCAAGTTAAGTGCCTTCCATTTGCAACAAACCATTTGTATTGCCTTTCAAACCCTATGAAGTATCATTTGTTTGGCTATCCATGGCACGATAGACAAGACAATTGAGTCAATTAGACGTTAGCATCCCATACTCTTTTATGTCAATCAGGCCAACAAATTCATTATGTTTCATGTATCATTAAAATAAAGGACATTAACATATGATAAAAACCAATGTTGGATGGCTATAGCTTATGGAGAAAAGTCCAAGAACCAAGGAATTCATTCATTTATGATCAATTTCAATGGTAGTCCCCCTTATAGCTATTAGTGCACCACAATCAAGTTGTCACTTCAACATGAATTTTTCCACGTTGATGGCACATCCCCTCCGTATACATTGGCTTTACCATGAAGCATGTCAATTGGTCATTGACGAAATGCCTATAATAGATGATGTTTCTCCTATAACAGTAATCAACTCTAATAAAACGTGAGTCCTCACATGAAATCATACGAGAAACAAGCAGTCAATTTCATCATAGGTTCTCCCTTCTGCCACATCAATTGTTAATATCTGCTTAAGCTTTACTTCTCCTCCCTCTCTTCACCTATGATGCAGGTTCTTATTGTTTTATGTCATAAATTCATCAATTTTAACCATACAATGCATGGTCTCCATGAATTCCTTCATTCTCGACCTAGTGATACACCCAAATTGTTCATTAGATCTCTTTTACTAATTTTAATCCTATTATCAATGATACTCAAAGTATTTCTAGCCTTATCAGGGACTAGTGGATGAGAATTTCAGGTTGTGAGTTGATCTTGCTACTATCCTTTAAGCTCTCAAACCAAATTAATCATGCCCATATCTCCACCTACTTAAAGGCCCCCATGAATAGTGTTATGCTCTCCTCCAAGGGGAAAAAAAAAAGCTTCTTTCGTTTTCTTCTCTATGCTATGAACTCCCTTATTGCTTTTTTTCCCTCGTCTACCCCCAAAAAGATACTAATCAATGCCAATACTCCTATTTCTTTTTTTGGCTTGAGATTTTCTCTCCAAGACCACACAAAAGGAAACACTCATTTCCCTATTTTAAGCTCTTTACCCCAAAGGAATGGGTTTCCCCCCCAAGTTAAGTGCCTTCCATTTGCAACAAACCATTTGTATTGCCTTTCAAACCCTGTGAAGTATAATTTGTTTGGCTATCCATGGCACGACAGACAAGACGGTTGAGTGAATTAGACATTAGCATGCCATACTCTTTTATGTCAATCAGGCCAACAAATTCATTATGTTTCATGTATCATTAAAATAAAGGACATTAACATATGATAAAAACCAATGTTGGATAGCTATAGCTTATGGAGAAAAGTCCAAGAACCAAGGAATTCATTCATTTATGATCAATTTCAATGGTAGTCCCCCTTATAGCTATTAGTGCACCACAATCGAGTTGTCACTTCAACATGAATTTTTCCACGTTGATGGCACATCCCCTCCGTATACATTGCCTTTACCATGAAGCATGTCAATTGGTCATTGACGAAATGCCTATAATAGATGATGTTTCTCCTATAACAGTAATCAACTCTAATAAAACGTGAGTCCTCACATGAAATCATACGAGAAACAAGCAGTCAATTTCATCATAGGTTCTCCCTTCTGCCACATCAATTGTTAATATCTACTTAAGCTTTACTTCTCCTCCCTCTCTTCACCTATGATGCAGGTTCTTATTGTTTTATGTCATAAATTCATCAATTTTAACCATACAATGCATGGTCTCCATGAATTCCTTCATTCTTGACCTAGTGATACACCCAAATTGTTCATTAGATCTCTTTTACTAATTTTAATCCTATTATCAATGATGCTCAAAGTATTTCTAGCCTTATCAGGGACTAGTGGATGAGAATTTCAGGTTGTGAGTTGATCTTGCTACTATCCTTTAAGCTCTCAAACCAAATTAATCATGCCCATATCTCCACCTACTTGAAGGCCCCCATGAATAGTGTTATGCTCTCCTCCAAGGGGAAAAAAAAAAGCTTCTTTCGTTTTCTTCTCTATGCTATGAACTCCCTTATTGCTTTTTTTCCCTCGTCTACCCCCAAAAAGATACTAATCAATGCCAATACTCCTATTTCTTTTTTTGGCTTGAGATTTTCTCTCCAAGACCACACAAAAGGAAACACTCATTTCCCTATTTTAAGCTCTTTACCCCAAAGGAATGGGTTTCCCCCCCAAGTTAAGTGCCTTCCATTTGCAACAAACCATTTGTATTGCCTTTCAAACCCTATGAAGTATCATTTGTTTGGCTATCCATCGCAGGATAGACAAGACGGTTGACTGAATTAGACATTAGCATGCCATACTCTTTTATGTCAATCAGGCCAACAAATTCATTATGTTTCATGTATCATTAAAATAAAGGACATCAACATATGATAAAAACCAATGTTGGATAGCTATAGCTTATGGAGAAAAGTCCAAGAACCAAGGAATTCATTCATTTATGATCAATTTCAATGGTAGTCCCCCTTATAGCTATTAGTGCACCACAATCGAGTTGTCACTTCAACATGAATTTTTCCACGTTGATGGCACATCCCCTCCGTATACATTGGCTTTACCATGAAGCATGTCAATTGGTCATTGACGAAATGCCTATAATAGATGATGTTTCTCCTATAACAGTAATCAACTCTAATAAAACGTGAGTCCTCACATGAAATCATACGAGAAACAAGCAATCAATTTCATCATAGGTTCTCCCTTCTGCCACATCAATTGTTAATATCTGCCTAAGCTTTACTTCTCCTCCCTCTCTTCACCTATGATGCAGGTTCTTATTGTTTTATGTCATAAATTCATCAATTTTAACCATACAATGCATGGTCTCCATGAATTCCTTCATTCTTGACCTAGTGATACACCCAAATTGTTCATTAGATCTCTTTTACTAATTTTAATCCTATTATCAATGATGCTCAAAGTATTTCTAGCCTTATCAGGGACTAGTGGATGAGAATTTCAGGTTGTGAGTTGATCTTGCTACTATCCTTTAAGCTCTCAAACCAAATTAATCATGCCCATATCTCCACCTACTTGAAGGCCCCCATGAATAGTGTTATGCTCTCCTCCAAGGGGAAAAAAAAAAGCTTCTTTCGTTTTCTTCTCTATGCTATGAACTCCCTTATTGCTTTTTTTCCCTCATCTACCCCCAAAAAGATACTAATCAATGCCAATACTCCTATTTCTTTTTTTGGCTTGAGATTTTCTCTCCAAGACCACACAAAAGGAAACACTCATTTCCCTATTTTAAGCTCTTTACCCCAAAGGAATGGGTTTCCCCCCCAAGTTAAGTGCCTTCCATTTGCAACAAACCATTTGTATTGCCTTTCAAACCCTATGAAGTATCATTTGTTTGGCTATCCATCGCAGGATAGACAAGACGGTTGACTGAATTAGACATTAGCATGCCATACTCTTTTATGTCAATCAGGCCAACAAATTCATTATGTTTCATGTATCATTAAAATAAAGGACATTAACATATGATAAAAACCAATGTTGAATGGCTATAGCTTATGAAGCAAAGTTCAAGAACCAAGGAATTCATTCATTTATGATCAATTTCATTGGTAGCCCCCCTTATAGCTATTAGTGCACCACAATCGAGTTGTCACTTCAACATGAATTTTTCCACGTTGATGGCACATCCCCTCCCTATACATTGGCTTTCCCATGAAGCATGTCAATTGGTCATTAACAGAAATGCCTATAATAGATTATGTTTCTCCTATAAGAGTAATCAACTCTAATAAAACGTAAGTCCTCACATGAAATCATATGAGAAACAAGCACTCAATTTCATCATAGGTTCTCCCTTCTTCCACATCAATTGTTAATATCTGCTTAAGCTTTACTTCTCCTCCCTCTCTTCACCTATGATGCAGGTTCTTATTGTTTTATGTCATAAGTTCATCAATTTTAACCATACAATGCATGCTGTCCAAGAACTCCTTCATTCTTGACCTAGCGATAGACCCAAATTGTTCATTAGATCTCTTTTACTAATTTTAATCCTATTATCAATTATGCTCAAAGTATTTCTAGCCTTATCAGGGACTAGTGGATGAAAATTTCAGGTTGTGAGTTGATCTTGCTACTATCTATTAAGCTCTCAAACCAAATTAATCATGCCCATATCTCCACCTACTTGAAGGCCCCCATGAATAGTGTTATGATCTCCTCCAAGGGAAAAAAAAAAGCTTCTTTCTTTTTCTTCTCTATGCTATGAACTCCCTTATTGCTTTTTTTTTCCCTCGTCTACCCCCAAAAAGATACTAATCAATGCCAATACTCCTATTTCTTTTCTTGGCTTGAGATTTTCTCTCCAAGACCACACAAAAAGAAACACTCATTTCCCTATTTTCAGCTCTTTACCCCAAAGGAATGGGTTTCCCCCCCAAGTTAAGTGCCTTCCATTTGCAACAAACCATTTGTATTGCCTTTCAAACCCTATGAAGTATCATTTGTTTGGCTATCCATGGCACCATAGACAAGACGGTTGAGTCAATTAGACATTAGCATGCCATACTCTTTTATGTCAATCAGGCCAATAAATTCTTTATGTTTCATGTATTATTAAAATAAAGGACATTAACATATGATAAAAACCAATGTTGGATGGCTATAGCTTATGGAGAAAAGTCCAAGAACCAAGGAATTCATTCATTTATGATCAATTTCAATGGTAGTCCCCCTTATAGCTATTAGTGCACCACAATCGAGTTGTCACTTCAACATGAATTTTTCCACGTTGATGGCACATCCCCTCCGTATACATTGGCTTTACCATGAAGCATGTCAATTGGTCATTGATGAAATGCCTATAATAGATGATGTTTCTCCTATAACAGTAATCAACTCTAATAAAACGTGAGTCCTCACATGAAATCATATGAGAAACAAGCACTCAATTTCATCATAGGTTCTCCCTTCTGCCACATCAATTGTTAATATCTGCCTAAGCTTTACTTCTCCTCCCTCTCTTCACCTATGATGCAGGTTCTTATTGTTTTATGTCATAAGTTCATCAATTTTAACCATACAATGCATGCTGTCCAAGAACTCCTTCATTCTTGACCTAGCGATAGACCCAAATTGTTCATTAGATCTCTTTTACTAATTTTAATCCTATTATCAATGATGCTCAAAGTATTTCTAGCCTTATCAGGGACTAGTGGATGAAAATTTCAGGTTGTGAGTTGATCTTGCTACTATCTATTAAGCTCTCAAACCAAATTAATCATGCCCATATCTCCACCTACTTGAAGGCCCCCATGAATAGTGTTATGCTCTCCTCCAAGGGAAAAAAAAAAGCTTCTTTCTTTTTCTTCTCTATGCTATGAACTCCCTTATTGCTTTTTTTTTCCCTCGTCTACCCCCAAAAAGATACTAATCAATGCCAATACTCCTATTTCTTTTTTTGGCTTGAGATTTTCTCTCCAAGACCACACAAAAAGAAACACTCATTTCCCTATTTTCAGCTCTTTACCCCAAAGGAATGGGTTTCCCCCCCAAGTTAAGTGCCTTCCATTTGCAACAAACCATTTGTATTGCCTTTCAAACCCTATGAAGTATCATTTGTTTGGCTATCCATGGCACCATAGACAAGACGGTTGAGTCAATTAGACATTAGCATGCCATACTCTTTTATGTCAATCAGGCCAATAAATTCTTTATGTTTCATGTATTATTAAAATAAAGGACATTAACATATGATAAAAACCAATGTTGGATGGCTATAGCTTATGGAGAAAAGTCCAAGAACCAAGGAATTCATTCATTTATGATCAATTTCAATGGTAGTCCCCCTTATAGCTATTAGTGCACCACAATCGAGTTGTCACTTCAACATGAATTTTTCCACGTTCATGGCACATCCCCTCCGTATACATTGGCTTTACCATGAAGCATGTCAATTGGTCATTGACGAAATGCCTATAATAGATGATGTTTCTCCTATAACAGTAATCAACTCTAATAAAATGTGAGTCCTCACATGAAATCATATGAGAAACAAGCACTCAATTTCATCATAGGTTCTCCCTTCTGCCACATCAATTGTTAATATCTGCTTAAGCGTTACTTCTCCTCCCTCTCTTCACCTATGATGCAGGTTCTTATTGTTTTATGTCATAAGTTCATCAATTTTAACCATACAATGCATGGTCTCCATGAATTCCTTCATTCTTGACCTAGTGATAGACCCAAATTGTTCATTAGATCTCTTTTACTAATTTTAATCCTATTATCAATGATGCTCAAAGTATTTCTAGCCTTATCAGGGACTAGTGGATGAAAATTTCAGGTTGTGAGTTGATCTTGCTACTATCCTTTAAGCTCTCAAACCAAATTAATCATGTCCATATCTCCACCTACTTGAAGGCCCCCATGAATAGTGTTATGCTCTCCTCCAAGGGAAAAAAAAAAGCTTCTTTCTTTTTCTAAGCTTCTTTCTTTTTCTTCTCTATACATTGGCTTTCCCATGAAGCATGTCAATTGGTCATTGACAAAATGCCTATAATAGATGATGTTTCTCCTATAACAGTAATCAACTCTAATAAAAGTGAGTCCTCACATGAAATCATATGAGAAACAAGCAGTCAATTTCATCATAGGTTCTCCCTTCTGCCACATCAATTGTTAATATCTGCTTAAGCTTTACTTCTCCTCCCTCTCTTCACCTATGATGCAGGTTCTTATTGTTTTATGTCATAAGTTCATCAATTTTAACCATACAATGCATGGTCTCCATGAACTCCTTCATTCTTGACCTATGATAGACCCAAATTGTTCATTAGATCTCTTTTACTAATTTTAATCCTATTATCAATGATGCTCAAAGTATTTCTAGCCTTATCAGGGACTAGTGGATGAAAATTTCAGGTTGTGAGTTGATCTTGCTACTATCTATTAATCTCTCAGACCAAATTAATCATGCCCATATCTCCACCTACTTGAAGGCCCCCATGAATAGTGTTATGCCCTCCTCCAAGGGAAAAAACAAGCTTCTTTCTTTTTCTTCTCTATGCTATGAACTCCCTTATTGCTTTTTTTCCCTCATCTACCCCCAAAAGATACTAATCAATGCCAATACTCCTATTTCTATTTTTGGTTTGAGATTTTCTCTCCAAGACCACACAAAAAGAAACACTCCTTTCCCTGTTTTCAGCTCTTTAACCCAAAAGAATGGATTTCCCCCCCAAGTTAAGTGGCTTCCATTTGCAATAAACCATTTGTATTGCCTTTCAAACCCTATAAAGTATCATTTGTTTGGCTAGCCATGGCATGATAGACAAGACGGTTGATTGAATTAGACATTAGCATGCCATACTCTTTTATGTCAATTAGGCCAACATGTTCCATGATAGTGCCCCGTGTTTCCAACTCCTCCATCCATGCATAAGCACCCCAAAAACATTGCCAAAAAGCACATGGAGTCACACTTCATATTCTTTCTAGTTGTGTAGTACCACCTACATCACCAGTTTTAGAGTACTAAAATTTTCATGTACCTTTTAGAATCCTTGCCATAGCATTGAGAGATCCCCATTTCCTTTCATTATTCACCTAACATAAGGGAAATAAAATAGGTGAAGAAAATATGTACAAGCTATCAAACTCAACAATCTAAAACATTTGCTAGTGCATGTGACTCACAATCATCCTCCAAGCCTTTTCATGAGTGAATGTACAATGTCATGTCATCCACCCCATCTAAACTTGCACATCCCCCGAATATGCCATTGGCCCACCAAGATCAAATACCCACATGATCTTTGCCCAATTGAGCATGCACATATTCATCTTCTCACTAGGATCATAAAATCCAAATCACTAGCATTCTCAAAAACACATAGAAACCCCAATCTCTTCCACTTGAATCATAGGGCATTGATAGTTCATGACATCCCTCAATCATATAACCTTTTGCAACCAAATCCATGAACCTGTTTGGCCCTCTAGGATCAAATGGTAATCCAAAATCCCATTGTGACATCTTGAATCCAATAGCTTGCCCTCCATAAACCATTGCCATCTTTTCCCCATCCCATCGTCAAATGCATCTTCTTTGATTGACATGGTTGTATCAACCACCTGCACAACTGAATACTTGCCCAAAGCATATATACTTTTTACATCCTCAAATACTATAGCATCTTCCCTCTCTTGTACAATATCATTTTCATACTTCATCATTGCATCATCAATAGACACTTTCTTCTCAATTGTTCTATACTTGTTTTCTGAACCCTAGCTTCACTCTTTTTTCCTAGTATATCCAACTCTTGCTACAAATGCATAGCACTCTGTTGGTGGTTGAAATAACTGAGCTCCCTTCTCTTGGAACTACATACAATTAGCCCAAAACTCTATGTGCCTTGATATAAGCCAACATGAAACTTTTCTTTCTAAAACAATTGAACCCCCTATACAACCCTATTAGCTGAAATAATTTGGCATTCTTTTCAATTTTCTAGACTACATCACCTAATGATTCTTTTTGCTGAATAGACTCATCATCCAACTCTTTCTACTACATAAACCCAACAATCTCATGTTATATATCCAGAGGATGTACTTGCACAAGACTAGAACCACTCTACACCTCAACTTTTTGCACGGTTTTCACACAAGATAGCCCATTATACAATCCATCAATGCACTTATCATTCTACAATAAACATGCCTTTTGCGATTCCCTCTCTTTTCTACATACATATTGTCTACTATCTCTAGGAAACTCTACAACCTTATGGAAACAAATAGAACTCTTAGTTGTAAGACCAATAAAACCTAAAGAAAAAGCATCGCTACTATGAGGAGGTGAGAGCTTTTCCCTCCTTCTACCACCCCGATCCACAAGTTAGTGGTACCTAATGAAAATCATCCTCCATTGCAAGAAGAGGGAAATCATGCAATGTATCCCTATTTCTTGGGTGATTCACAGACTATCATAAACAAGATAGCTCTTCTCCTATCTTTACTTCAAATTCATGCATATGCAAAACCATTATCTATGACCTTCACTTATATTCATGCATGAAAATGGATAAAGGGTTGAACCAAAATAACATCATAAGTATGAATCTTGCATTAAAAAAATGATAATCATCCTGAACATCTCCTATAGTTACCCTCATACTCAAACTTGCTAGATAAATATTGAGGGTTGATATGACTATGTTTTTAGCTTCTTCTTTTTGGGTTTTTTGGTATTTTTTGAATGATTTGAATGATGATTAATTGGTTTTTGAATTTTTTGAGAGCTTCTCTACATCACATAAAAACTTGACATTGTCCTATCTACTTCTTAGCATTGTCATTTTTCTAAGGTTCTGTCTTGTGTGGCCTCCATAGCCAGACAGTACCTAGTCACCTTGGAGCCCCTGGATCTCACACTACAGGCCATTATTCATCATGATTTCTCATAGGGGAATCTTCTTTGACTTTAGGCTCATCTTCTTGGCACATCACGTTGCAACATTGGTTTCGCTTCAGCTTGGCACTGCGCAAAAATGAGATCGCTATCAGAAAAATGGCGCAGTCTCATAATTCACTTCCTGCTCTCTCCACACACCGCAATGCAAGCCACCATGATAGGGCTTTGGGAGCCTATTACCTAAGCTTCCTTGCCATATAAAAATCTCTTGAAATGAGACAATATACAATGCACACAGAAGAAAAAACCAAGCATGGGTTAGAAACCATAATCCAAACTCCATAGCCAAAGCTCCAAATTTCATCCTTTACAGTTTCTCAAGCTCACTAGAGCTCCTGCCACTCAAGTTTACTACCTAACCAAATCAACAAATCTGTAAGGAGGGGAGATCTTGCAAACTTGAAAGATTTGGAGCAAGCAACAAGACATTTAAGCTCAATATCAAGTTCAAGCATAGTACCTACATAATGTATTTTCACACTGCCATTGTTTGTGTCTTTTGACACATTAAATTTCAACTCTATTTGCTGAATATTTTTAGAGTTTCAAGACTGATTCTCAATGGAAATTATGAAGACTTAGATTTGAAAGATCTTGAAGGTTTGAAGATTCAAGGAAGAAGCTATAGACATAGTGTCCATTAACACTCACCTAGTGCTTCTTGGCACTTGTGCTCAACTCTTCTGCTGCTAAAATCTGAGAATTTTGGTGCTAATTTGCTATTGCTCTAGCCATCTAACATGGGAAAAGAATCTCCAACTGCTCGCTTCAAAGGAGTCGGGTTTCACACTTGGTAGACCCACATCAAACTCATCCTTATGAAGAAGGGCCTCTAGGCCATTACCACTGGAAAAGAAAAGAAGCCTCATGATGTGGACCTTGCAGTCACTTGTCAAAAGAATGATGATAAGGCTTAGGCCATTATCAAACTGGAGCTAGACGATAGCTATATCCACCATGTGGATAACTGTGATACTTCACAGGATACATGGAAGAGACTTGACACCTTGTTTGGTGCACAGTCTAAGTCATCAAAGTATGGTCTCTTGATTGCATTTTTCAGGCTTGAAATGAGGTCCAGCACATCACTTGCCACACATCTAAATTACATGGAAGGACTTCTAACCCAACTTGCAGGAATCAACATTAAAATGGAAGAAGATGTTTGCATTGGTTTTCTACTTAAAAGTTTGCCTCCTGAATATAATAATGTATCAACAACTCTAATCAATCATTCCTTAAGCTGTTGAATTTGAGTATTATTATGGTCTATGATAGTGTTGATTGATTTGAGCTTTTTCATTTGGACAGCTATCAAAGCTTTCATCTCTTAGGTTTCCTTCAACAATCCATCCCTATCCTCGGTCACAGTAACTACTTTAGATCTGGTATCTACCAACTGAGCTTGCAAAGTAGACATCTCTTCTTTTTGGGCATCAATGACCTCAACCTCTTGCTTCATCTGTGTACAAAGGTCACAAAAAAATTTTGTGGCAGAGGCTAGCTCAGTATTAGCCTTGTTCAACTCCTCCTTGGATTGTTGTACCTCCTCATAAAAAAAAGAATAGAATTATTGAATACAAGCAGTAATTAAGAGTTCAATAAAGCTTTGAATGTCTTTGCACAAAAATGGAATTGCATCTCCTATCACCAGACATTACACAAAAGGAATTGAAATATCCAGAATACCATCTCCATGTGCTCTAAAAAGATTGGGCGTGGTAAAGAAAGCAAGAGCTTATTGCAAGATTGGACAAGATTTGGAACTGAAGGAGTGAAAACTTGTACTGATTCAGCCACTCATTTAAGACTCTTCCTCTAAATGACCAAAGGAGGAGGAGAATCAATATCCTCAATGATGGCATTGGGATCTTCAGTAGGAGAAAGACGAACCACTGGAGGATCAATTCGTAGTGGGGGAATTTCCTTTCCAAGGGCAACATATGTCAAGAAAACACAAAGGTACAAACCATATGTGACATTAGTCACATTACCCCTCATGACTCAGCAGATAAAATGCTAATCCATTTTAGTGAGGAGATATAAACTCCAATCAATAGTGATAACCTTCAGCACCATGTGGGAAGTTGTAAACAATTCCAATTAGAAGGGGTTTTGGCAGGCATGAACCTGTCCTGAAGAAACTTGCATAACTATTTCCAAAAGGGTTAGAAATCTTAAACACACTAACTCGCGAAGTAGTAATGACCTGCTTAGGATCTAAGACATCTGTGGTTTGCTTTTGCAAAAGCTTCAAAATATCGTTATTTGAGAAAAGTTGACGGGTAGCAAAAAAAGGTTTCCGCTAGTAGTGTAAAGAAAGAGCTTTGCCTAGACTTTTGGACATCATGAGGATAATTGTGTCTTGAATAGAGCCAAACCCCTTGTTGTAAGAAGTTAAGAACTGATTACACATATTAGGATCATCAGGGACAGGTGGCAATGGAAGAGCCACAAATTTGGATAACCCAGCCTTAGAAATAAGGTCTGATTCCAGCAACTGCGAATAATCATGAAAAACCAATGGAACATATTGGACCGGGGGAGGATTACGAGGCACCATTCAGATGGATTGTACACACCACTCACACACACACATAGACAATTACAAGGAATGCTTGCAAAATAGCATAATAACAACGGATAAGATATCAACAAAAAAAATGACTAGACATGACCGAATGATGATCCCATGCAATCTACATCCTGAAAAATTTTGGCATGACCTCTTCACTTATTTGATCAAAATCTTTGTGAAGTGCAGACATACAAGCACCCTAATCCCTTGTATCAGGTAAAAATATTAATAATACACACCGTATCTTGACTCAAATCAACATGACAAAAGGAAACTCGACTAAACCAAATCACAACACACTGATCACTAGACCACACCTGACTAAGATGGTTGATAAGGACTGAGATAGACAACCACATCACCCACCCCATGTAGTATTTCATTTAGAAGGGAAATTGTGCAATGTGAGGGGAAAGGAAATTTTAATTGAGTGTAATTTTTTATAACTAATTAACAATGGGTGCATTTTATTAAGTGATAAACCTTAGCAAAAATGGCGGTTTATTTTATCCATTAATTAAAAAATATTAGGTTTTAAGATGCTCTAACATTTCTCAGACGTAATTTCTGACTGAAAGCCTCGAAATGCAAGTTCATTTTTTAGAAATTTAATGTGTGTGGAGTGCTTTTTTTTTAGTACATACATTTGTGATGGTAGGTTTATTTTATTATAAATTAAAAATTTATATTTAGCACACAAAGTGTGTGCTACGTGAGGGATTGGCTCATTTTAATTAAATTATATGTGTGTGTAGCATGCATATGCATGAAAAATGTGGTCAAATGGTTCTTTTAGCAATTAGTTGTGATGTTTGGTGTAGCAAAAAAGAAAATAAGGCAAAGAAACATGGTACCTAGAGGGGGTCTGAATGCAAGTGTATTTGAATGTGCACAAAAGAAAACAATTGACATGACGAGAAAGGATCACAACTACAATGTAATTTAAAATACACTCTAGCTAGCTGAAAAATGTACAATGTAAGGGAAAATACCATGATACCACATGTATTTTGTTTGATTTATTTTAGTTTGCTGGTCTTCTTCAATGAACCCATCTTCGTCATCTTCCTTCTTGCTATCTACATCATCTTGAAACAGGTCCCACAAGTCCTTTTGCATAAGGTGATACATGGTCTTCTCCTTCTAGGCATGAAAACCTTCATCATTGAATTTAGCTATTTGCTCAAGCTCTGCCATGTTCATAAGCTTCAATTAACTAGCAAAAAGATTGTATTTTAATGTGTCAAGAGACACAAGACAATCAGTGTCAAATTGACACTAGTTGAGTATTAATAGATACTAGTGCTTTCTCTCACGAACTTTGTGGATGACTTTTGAGATTCCTCGGGCACTTCCAGAATTGTAATGAACTTTAGAGAGTATTGATCAGTGATTAAAATCAATGTTGATAATTTCAATGAGAAGAAACAATAAAAATGTCAAATTTTGAAGCTTTGGCTATGGCTTCTTGGATTAGGGTTTGACCTAGGCCTGGGTTTTCACTGATTTTAGGAGCTACAGTGGATCATTTTCAAAAGTTTTTTAATGGAAATGAAGCTCTATTTATGGTCTACAAAAGCCCTATGATCATCGTCTTCATTGCTGCAAAATCGTCGTGTGTAGATCATGTAAACGCATGTAGGCGCATTTTCGGGCAAGACTGACGAATTTGTGTAATGATGTGTTGAATGATTAGTAATGTCAAGATTTGAGTCTTCAGGAGGGAGTGTCTTGATGTTAGGAAGATATTATTAGAAGGAGTCTTGTGAAGATATTGCCTCTAGAGAGAGATCCAAGTCCTCCATGAAGGGTATGTCTTGCAAGCCACAGACTGAGTTTATGGCAGCAATTAATAGAAGTGACAATGTTGAGCTCCAGATGGGGCATTGTTGATGTTTCAGTGATACACAGAAGCTTCAATAGTGGGGGAAACACTTCTTCAGAAGGAAACTCGGTAATATTTTCACGGTAGAGAGAGATATGAGAGCTTCAAGCAGGCAAGGTACTGCTGGCTATGGTTGCCACAAGGTTAAGTGGAGAAGGAGTGGGAGGTGAGGTCCTAGACTTGTTTTGAGCTGCTGAACTGAGCTCAAGCTGAGATGTGCATATGGGATTTAGGACAGATCTTCCTGGAGAATACATCATTTGTCTATTTCTCAATAGGAAAAGAATGGCTCTATAGCCCGTTTAATGGATTTGCAAAGGGGTAGAGTTCAAAAATAAAGTAATTTTTAATAAATTTAAGCCCTATTAAGTAAAGGGGTTGATGTTGGACTTGGTACCTTTATAGATTCTTCAAGATCTAGCTTAAACTTGCCAAGGGTATCAAGACTATTGGATGGGAAAAATCATTCCTTATCTTGAGCATCCATATTTAGAGCAACGCTACCACCAAGGCAAAATGTTTTATTGGAGTAAGAATTATCACATTACTAAGTGGCAAGATAGATTTTTTACATGGAATACTAAGGTATACTGCCACCACTGTCATCAGGTTCTTACTAGCATCCCCATTGATTTTAGTGAGCAAGGAGGGATTATACCTTATCTTTCACCCTCTCTCTCAATTAGACTTTGACTATCATAAGTACCATTAGGTTGATTGCCATGGCGTGTTGTCTCAATGAAGCATGGGTTTACACATTATATTTTAATGGAGCTTCTCGATGACCTACTAAGCATGCAAATGTTGGGGTTGTCATTAAAGATCTCCTCATTGAGTGATTTTAAAAATGGGAGTGTATTTAGGCACTACTCTTATGAATAACATGGTGGAATACAAGGTCTTGATTATGGGGTTAAATTTAGCTAAATGTGGTGGTATTTGTCAGTAATTGGTGAAAAATAACTCACAATTAGTGATCAACCAATTGAATGGGACCTGTAGTGCGAGAGATTCCATTCTATAGATGTACCACCATGCAACCTTAGACGCCCTTGAGATCTTTAGGTAGTGACTTGCCAACTGATTCCTTGACAGTGGAATTGCTTTGTGGACTTCCTGGCTAATTATGCATTTGCTAAAGATATCTTTCTTAACTGTGGTTTTGAGGGGTTTTTACAACTACCTCCTAATGTTAGTCTAGGGCTACTATGGGGATTGCTTGTTGCTGACATGTCCTATTTTGGTCACAGATGGTTAGTATGGGTTATGAGTCAGATTGCGATTGACTATCTTCCTATTCTATCATGGAGGAATCGAATCAATTCAACTCATATTTGTAGGACACCCCTTGCTTTTTATGCAAGGGGGTTAGCTAATAATTTGATGCATTTAGTGTAGGGCGTGAGAAACCCATCCCTTGGTCTAGTTTTGTGCTTCAGCAAGGTTTATATAGGGACCAATGTTTTTTTTCAACAGTACACTGTTGAATGGTGTGATTTAATGGTTAGGCCAAGAGGGCCATTTGTTGGTGCAGTTGCAGTTAATGGTTTTTTGTTTTACTGCCACACTACATAGATTTGACAGAGCACATGGAGGGACCCTCTTGCTACACAGAAGCTTCTTGTGGCTAAGTCTAGGTGATGTCCTTCCTTTACAAGGTATTTTCCTTTATGTTTTTTGTGTATATGTACTTGGGGAATTTTTCTTTTTGTGGAGGACTAACATTCAAGGCATAAAGTCCCAAGGCTAGGTTTGGTATATCTGGGGAGGTTTGAGCAGTTGTCTACCACTTGTAGAGACATTATCGGGCACTCTAAGAGTTGTTTTTGAGAGTAGTCCTAATGACCCTGTTCTGCTAGCCTATTAGGCAGCTGTTTTTAAGAGTCCCTATTAGTTTTGAGGCAAATAGAGAAGCTTGCCAAATACAAGAAGGATAATAAATAATAAATATATCTAGAATATATAAAATACAAAGGTGTGTAAAAAGGAATTCTAACCCTTGAAAAAAAAAAAGAGAGAAAAAATTCCAAGTGCAAATGATCATTGCCTTGCGAAGGCCCGATAGGTTCCTGGAGAGACAAGTTAGACCCGAGGCCAAGACTCGAGACCGATACCTTGCCTTCTTAGGGGTAGCATCTAGCCGAAAAAATAAAAATAAGGATAGTTTGAAGCAAAAATAAAAGTGAGTTGAGAAAAAGGATTTAGTGTTGCCTTCTTGCAAGAGCTTGGTAGGTTCTTAGGTACCGAGATAGGACCTAAGGCTGATGCCTTATTCTCCTCCTTAGATCACAATATACTTAGCTCCCTCCTTTTTACATGCCCAAGTATAAAGAATTGAAGAAAAAACAATCAAATGGAAAAATCTATAGACTAGATTATAGGAGTCTTCACCTAGTAGGAGTTCATCGTCCAGTTGTCCTAGGTCAAGTAGGCAAGTCAGACCACCACTTAGGATGACTCCTTTGATAGTTCTTTCTAGTCAGTCTACATTGGAGCAGTTGGTTAGCGACTAGCTCCAGATGTAAGAAGCTGGGAAGAAGAGATGTTTAGTGTAGAAATAATAGTAATACCATGTCGCACTAACATACATATAAAAGGGAGAGACTTGTGATTTTTCACATCTTTTGAAACATAATACATTACTGTCTCTTTCATCATCACCTTGCTCAAAACTTCTATGGCTTTTCACATATTTTCTATATTTCTCTCTCCATTTCTAATATTTCTCTCTCCTCATCACTCTCTTTCTCTCTCTTTGCATTTCTTCTTCTCTCTTTTATAGTCTTCTCTCTCCTCTTTCTCTCTCTCTAGTCCACTTCTTGACAAATAGTATGAGAGCTTTGGTCTTTGATCCATTTTTCTTCTCTTTTCTTTAAATTCAGACCAATTTTTCATCTTCATAAAAACCAATTTGAGATAGGTACTACAGGTACAAGACATGGATCATGACTAACAGTGGCTTGTAGGACATTTACAGAGTTGGAAGAAGACTATATTTGGAGATATTTGGGACATATATAGCAATGGAAGGGCAAAATAGCAGGTTGTCATCAAATTTCATGCAATTTTGAAGGTAACATGGTCAAATAGGAGTTTACCGAGCTTGGAAGAGAAATAAATTGTGGTTACTTTTTAGAAAAGAGCTTCTTTTTCTTCATTTATGTGACTTTTATGGAACCATTAGCCTTCAACTTCATCTTTCTTCATAAATCTTGCCTCTTTCCAACAATGGAATGTGTAGAAGGCTTCTAGGCATCAAGTACAACAAGCTATATACCATTTCCCTTGTCTTGGTGCTGTCACATCAACAGAAGAACAGCTTGAAATTTGTGTTGTTTTGCTATCTAGGACAGCAGCAAATATGGTAGCAAACTCTCCTACACAAAGGTTGAGCTGATCACTTCTATTCTTCATCTATATTAAGATCCACATACTTGATAAGCTATGGAGCTTCCTATTGCTTCAAACATGGACTTCTTCTTTTCTCCAAGCCCTAATTGTGCAGTCCATGGACAACCATGAAAGCTTCAACTCAAGCTTCAATTTATTGAAGATTTTTCATCATTTCAGCCCAGGGATTCATTTTAGTAAAGATTTTTGAAGAAATTGCAAGGATTGAGCATGAATGACCAAGGATTGAAGCTAAAGAGCTTCTATGGAGTCAAAATTTGGAAAAAATGGGTTTAATGCTTCAATATTAAGTATCTAAAGCTTCAAGATTGCTTCCAAGTATTAAATGCACAAGGATTGAAGATTATTTCAGCAACATTGGGCAACTGGAGACTTGATCACGCATTTGGGGATCATTCAAGCCTTCATTAAACATACAAAAAGTATTTCTCTTCAATTCTTAATCTTTCAAGGTATTTCTCTTCAATTCTTAATCTTTCTCATTCATCCAATTGCTGAGCTTCATCCAATTGATTGAGAGATTAAAGAATTGTAAAATTTCCATCAAATCTTAGCCAATCATTGCTTAAATCAGCCTATTCATGGAATGCATTTTTTAATTGATTCATATTGGATCCAATTAGTGAATTAGAATCTTCTAATTGAAATTCTAGCATTGCATTCAATCCAATTGTTTAAGCCCATTGATTGATAAGATTGCCTACTCTAATCCATTGATTTGCTGATGATTGTTTATTCATAGAAAAATATATCATAATCCATTATAAAAGGGTCAGTCAGAAATGAGTCACTGCATGGTAAGACCCTCTTCCCATTCATTTGGCTAAATTTCAATTCTCTTGCATTTCATGTAAAGAACTGAATGAAAATTTCAATAACGCATATCATGCTAATTGATTACAATACTATGTCATTACCATGTTAATATTCCCATCAAGGAAAAAGGTGGATGCCAAGGGGGATAGTGGGATAATAGAGAGGTGACCCTCCCCCACTATTGAAGATCTCGAAGGGGTGTAACAACCAACATGGAGGAAACTTTGCCCACCTCTTGGTGATTTGGAGCCCGTGTAGAGAACGTGTCTTGCTGTTTTATCCCTCACACAAGTACAATGAGTAGAGAATAGAATATTGAAGCAATTTCAAAGACTCAAGTACCTTGAATATCAAAATAGGGTGAAACGGGAGATTTACAAGACACTATAGGGCATATATAGGTTACTACAAGAACCATCTTTATCACTAAAGTACAAGTTCAGGTACTACAGGGTGCCCATGGATCCTATCCAACTTCGTGTAGGGTTTGGCAGTCACTAGGCACTACCATTTTACTCTCACAAGTGGAAACATGGTACTTATAGGTTTAAATAGGGTGCAAGCTTGGACAATTTAGCCTCAGAGATTGGATTGCAGAAATTTTTGTCTTGAAATTTTGTAAGTAATATAGCTCATCTTGAAGAGAGCATTGTTGGCTTTGATTTGAATCAAAAATTTTGGGAATTGGAGTTTCCTAGCTCAAGTTATAGCCAAATTTCTAATAGGGGGTACTGTAGGACTACACTATTATGGTAGGTCATAAGAGAAAGAGTAAGACCCATGATGAGTATGCACAACAAATCAAAGATTCCATGATAGAAAATACACTTCAAGAGGGTCGTGAAGAGCCTCAAATACAAGGAGAAATCAGTGCACTCAATAATACCATGTGTGAACATGAGAATAGACATGCTCAAAGGCATATGGAGCTATTATCTAGAGTGGATCAGATGGTATTGTCTACTAATCAAATGAAGTCTTCCATTGAGAAGTTGGTGGATTTCATTACCCAAAAAAAGGCTTCAATTGAAAAATTAGTAGAATTCAATGCTCAAATAATGGCTCAATTCTCCTAATGGATGCAAATGAAAGTGAAAACTAAGGAAGCTAAGGAGAAAGCTCATTCAAATAGTGAACCTTTGGTCCCACTTCAACCAGTTAACCAAAATGGTCAAGTTCATGGTATCATTGGATAAAGGGGCATTCCCAATAGTCAATATGAAGTAGGTGAGACTTCACACAGGCATGATGACTATTTGGATAGTTTGAATGGTGCTAATTCCCAAGCTTATGGGCTGAATTCCCAACCTCTTAGAGATTCTCTACCAACGGGAAGGTTTCACACTAGTTCTCAGCCACCTATTGGAAGAGTACCATCTTATTTTGGAGGTTCATGTATATTAACCATGAGCAGTCTATTTTGGAACAGTAGCCCTTTCATGAAAGAGAGTTGAAGGATAAGATCATTTTGGCAAAGTACAACGGGCAATCATCTTCATCATCCGATCTAGAGGAATGGATTTCAAAATTGGAATCCTACTTTCATAATTGGAATCCTATTTTGAACGAAGGCTTGTTTTCTTCTATAACATGGTTTTTTTCCCTAAATCTTAATTAATATCCATACAACAGTCTCGAGGGAAGAGAAAGGAAATGAGATTATTTAAAGGGTTCATTTTCTTATTTTTCTGTAAATGGTAATTCTAATTATTCCTAATGAAAATGAAAGACGAAAATGAAAGCATGGAACTAGAGCTGATGATATGAATATTTCATTTAGCATCTTTACATTTGGAAGGATTTGTGCATACTTGGTGGAGATACATCAATAAAGAGAACATACTTTTAGAGAATTGGGATACATTCAAGACACTTATGGCTGAAGTATTTGTCTCACCTCTTGAAAAAGAGAAATTGGCATGGAGATGGTATGGATTAGAGCAAAGAGGCCTAAGTGTACGGGATTACACAAACCGATTCCTTAACCTTACCATGTATGTAGAGAGCATTAGTGATGAAGCTAAACTCTAGAAGTATATGTATGGTTTAGAACCTTCTTTATCAGCTAATGTTATGGTGCAAAACCCTACCAATATTTTCAAAGCTATTGAGCTTGCAAAGCATTATGGAAAGAAATATAGAAGGGAGTCTTCATTTCAACCTAGTTATGGACAACCAAGGATTGTTTTAAAATAGGGACAAGTTGGCAATGTTTATGGCAGCAATCATGCACCAAGTGGGAGCCTAAAACTGCCAACTTATCTCCATCATTCAACGCGTTAAGACCTCAAAGAAATTTCAATACAACAAACAATCTAAGAGTGGATTTTAAATAAGGGGATAACAAGTTTAAATCTACCTTAGCCAATATGAATCCAAAGTCTATTCCTATGGACCTCTAGAAATAAAGGAAGAAAAAAGATTTATGCTTCAAATGTGGGGAAAAGTATACAACTGATCATGCAACAAAGTATGTATAAAAAAAATCCAAAAGCCAAGGTTCATAGTATGTTAGTCTTTGAAGATTCAGAGGATGACATTGATGAGGTTAATACATTTGTAGCTACCATTGAAAATGAGGATGTTGAGGAAGAATTTGGGCAAGAATATTTTTATGATCATGCCGTCACTTTTCATTTGATCTGAGTGGTAGTGTTCCTTTTGATCCGAGAGGAACTCATGATGAGCCGCTTGTTACCATTAATTGTTCCATTTCCATGGATGCTTAGATAGGATCTAAGAGCCCCAATACACTTTGTATGAAGGGTAATATTCACGGGAGGGATGTGTTTATCTTGATAGATAGTGGAAGTATACACAGTTTTGTCAATAAGTTCATTGGAATCTTTACCAGACAGCCTTGTTGGGGCAAAAGAAAGAAGAAAGTATGAAAGATGGATCGATCAAATTGAAGCTCTGATCCTTTTAAATAGGTTCCTCTTCAAGTAGTAATTAGTGATATGGATAGGCTCATACCGACTCGTCAATCTTCCTTCTATCGAATTTGTGGAATACAACTTGAATAGGACAAAATAGAAAAAAATCATTGGCTAATTGTTCATTCGATTAGATAATTTTCTATATTTTGATTAAGCATCTTTTGATTTCCCTTTGATCTCTTAATCTATTCTAAGTTGCTTTGTTTCCTCTCAATTTTCCCCACGGTTACATGGAGGCAGCCCATGGATAACTACAATGGGGGCAATTTTATTATAGCCTTATATGAAACTTACTATCGGAGATTCCGTATTAGTATAATAGAATCTCTTAAATCTCTGAGTGAAGTATTTGTATCCATTAAGTTTTGACGAATTCCTATTCCTAACTCATTATTCTCAAGGAGAATTATATCTATAGGTATTTTATCTATTTTCGCATATAAATCTGTTGTGTTTTGATAAATACAATTGTATTCACGTAGAAGATATTTCGAGACAGGTTGATAACATGACCTTATAAACCCATTCTCTTATCTTGTTCCATTTTAAAGCTCACTTAATCAAGTGGATAAATTGAATTGTCTTCCCACTAATTTATAGTAGCCCATAAGAGTTCAAGTAGCCAATGGTGAAGAAGAAATCAACACTCAAATATGCCCACAAGTTTCTTTACAATTGGTTGAAAATTATAAAACAAAAGTAAACTTAATAAATTTGTAAATGGAGCCCATAGATATTGTACTTGGGTGTGATTGACTGAGGACATTGGGAAAAATTACCATGGATTTCTCATAGTTGTATATGGGTTTATCTTTGATGGACAACTCATCCATTTATAGGAAATCTCTAGTAAATAAGATTTTTAGCTTATTACCATTCGAAAACTCAAGAAGGAGTATAAGAGGCACTCATAGATTTTTTTTTGTACCTGAATAAAGAGGTTGATGATCAATATACACATTCAGCAAATCATCTAGCTTTGAAAGCTCTTCTTGAGGAGTATAGGAATTTGTTTGAAGTACCTACTTCATTGCCTCCTAAGAGAGCAGTAGATCATCCAATTGATTTGGAGCCCAAGTCAAAGCCAATTAATAAGCCACCCTACATATTGTCTAAGTGTGAGTGTGAAGAAGTAGCCAAGCAAATCAAGGAGCTTCTTGAAATAGGATTCATTGAACTTCATTCTTCACCTTATGCATCTCCCATCTTGTTAGTGAAGAAAAAAGATGAATCTTTCAGGATGTGTATTGATTACATGGATCTAAACAAGATCACAGTGACGAACAAGTACCCAAAACCCAGAATTGATGATTTGTTGGATGAGCTCGAGGGGACTACCTAGATAGGACTAGATTCTTTACAAAGATTGACTTGAGGTCAGGGTATCATCAGATCTGTACGTGAGAGGGTAGTGAAATCAAGATTGCCTTTACGAGACTAATCGAGGGCTCTACCATTTTCTAATGATGCCATTTGGGCTAACTAATACTCCAGCTACTTTCCAGAGTTTGATGAAAAATATTTTGCATCCTTTCCTCTTTCAGTTTGTCTTGGTATTCTTTGATGACATTTTGATTTATAGCAAGACTCTTCAGGACCATTTATCACACATGAGGAAGGTTTTTGATGCATTGAGGTATCACAAACTCTTTGCTTAGAAGAAAAAATGCTCTTTCATGCATACTAAGGTGGAGTACTTGCGACATATTGTCAATGAAAAAGGGATCCAGGCTGACCCCAAGAAGGTGTAGTGTGTTAAAGATTTGCCAACACCTACTATTACTACTACACTTAGAGGGTTTCTTGGTCTATCCTCATTTTATTGCTAATTCATTAAGCATTATGCGGATATTGCAACTCCTTTGATTGTCATATTGAAGAAGGAAGCTTTTTTTTGGGATGCACTTGCAGATAGTAGCTTCAACTAGCTAAAGGAACTCCTTACTTCTACTCCTATTCTAGTATGCTCATATTTTTCAAAGGAGTTTACCATACAGTGTGATGCTAGTGGCTGAGACATAGGGGCTATTTTGTTGTAAGAGCATGGAGTGATTACCTTTAAAAGGCATAAGCTTATAGATAAGGAAGGGGCTATGAATGTCTATAACTAAGAGATGTTGGCTATCTTACATGCGATAAAGAAATGGCACTATTATTTGTATGGCAACTGGTTTAGAGCTCAAAGTGATCACAAATCCTAAAGTATTTCCTCACTCAGACCAATCTTACTCCTAAGCAGCGTAGGTGGGTAACTACATTGCAAAATTATGATTTTGGCATCACTCATATAAGGGGCAAAGATAGTGTAGTGACTGATTCTCTTTCTTATATGTGGCATGTAAAGTTTCAGCTATGACTGAGCTACATAGTGACTAGAAGGAAGCCTATCTTTTAGATGAAGAGCTCAACCATGTTTTTCAGAAATTACAGCAAGATCTCATGGAGGATAACTCCCATTATCACCTTAAAAATGGCCTTATCTGCTTCAATGGCAAGATTGTTATTCCCTCTACTTCTTTTACATAGAAAATTATGGAGGAGTTGCATTTTTCACCTTTAGTTGGACACCTTGGAGTTGTTAAAACCTATAATAAGATCAATAAAAGCTTTTATTGGAAAGGACTATGAAAAGATGTTAAAGATTTTGTCATAAACTACATGCCTTGTTAGGAGAATAAGGACAGCACCCATAAGCCAAGTGGTTTGTTGCAGCTATTACTTATTCCTATAGTCAAATGGATACACATTACCATAGACTTCATTACTGGCTTACCTACTACCAAAAAGGGATAGAATAGTATATATGTGTTGGTGGATAGACTCACCAAGGCAGCCCATTTCATTCCAACCAAGACCAATTTACTGCTTCTCAAGTGGCCAGTCACTTTATGGAGTAGATTTTTAGATTACATGGATTACCGCAGGTGATTATTTATGATAGAGATTCAAAGTTCATGAGTAACTTTTGGTAGGCAGTATTCACATCCATGGGCACTAAATTGGCACCTTTTATAGCTTATCACTCACAAATTGATGGACATACAGAAAGGGTAAACAAGTGGTTCGAGTCTTATCTTTGCCATTTCTATCATGATGTGCAGAATTCATGGGATTCTTGGTTGCACTTGGCTGAGTTTGCCTACAATAATTCCACTCATGCTAGCATTGGAGTTTCACCCTTTGAGGCTATGTATAGTTATAAGGTGCCCTTACCCACAATCATTTTCAATGAGACAATCAATCCTCATGGGAAAGAAGAATTGGAAAGAATGCAGACCCTTATTCAGTAGTGTAAGATGAATCTTAGGAAAGCCTAAGACTAGATAAAGATGTGTGTAGATGAGAAGAGGTGATCCTTGGAGTTCCAAGAAGAAGAATTAGCTTTATTGAAAGTATCAAAGTCTTGTTATTCTACCTTGAAGGATGGATCCAATAACAAGCTTGCTCATAGGTTTTATGGACCCTATAGGATCCTGAGGCACATTGGAGACTTGGCATATAGATTGGAACTACCCTCTTCCACTTAGATTCATAATGTCTTCCATGTTAGTTAGTTCAATCCTTTCTATGGTGCCCCTATTGAAGCAATTGATGAGTTGCCACCTATTGATGAAGGATGTCTTATTTAGTATATCCCTGAGGCTGTTATAGGTCAACGTGAAAAGAAGCTTTGCTCTTGCTCTATCATTAAATATTTGATTAAATGGAGAGGTTTGCCACATGAACAAGCTTCTTGGATACTTGAATCTATATTTGATGAGTTTCCTTAACTCTACGAGACACATTGGTGGCTGAAGCATACTTGATGCACAGATCGGACGCCGTATGTGCGCGTAGTGAGCGTCAGAAGGTCCCCAAGAACAAAAGAACTCTACTTTTTACACAAAAACCAATAAAGAAAGCTTGCACGACATGAACAAGAGACCAATTGGGTGCAATCTCCCCCCATGCCTTGTGTGAGCGCTCCACAAAGCATGTATTTTATATATTATTCATCTTCAAGCTCAAGAAATAGCCCAATTTACAAAATAGCACGCTTTAGCTTTTGTGTTTGCTTTTGTGCCACTAAAGAAGTAAAGCTATTGGGCGCCCAAGAAGTCAGGCGGTACCCAAATACAATGTCCAATACAAGTATTTAAATCATGCACCCATGCGCATACAAAAATAATAAATAAATATCAAGCACTTTAATAAATAAGCACGACAAAATATAGGCGCCATGCCTAAGATACATGCCCATAAAAAATTGATGATAATTTGAATACACGCTATCCTCCAATGCTTCCCAATGCCACCATTGCTTGCTCTACACATCAACTGAAGCATTCATAATTGTTAGAAAAATAATACAATTAAATTGACAAAAGTGAATACCTAGCAGTCTTTAGCTACAAAAATAAATTGGTTAGAAATCAATCCTAACCTTAATTTATTACGAGTGCACACTCTAAACTCATAAACGCCCATTAATTTAAATATGTATTTTGCAGAATCACCCGCTATGGAATCACCCACTTGCACATTAAATTAACAAGACGCCCAAAAAGGACAGGCGTCCCCATCGAATTTTCGCACAAGGAATCCACCTTGTGTATGAGCCCCAGTAATAATAATAAAATTTTACGGAATCCACCGCAAAACCTCACAGAATCCACCGTGGAATATGCCTCCTGGCATCATACCCTCGGGGTGGGATAGCAATTGTCCTCAATTGCTATTAGCTCAATATGGAGCTAATAGAGTGGGGAAAGCATGTAGGTCTCTAGCGTGCATCCATTGGGCCTCTTCAACAGGATGATTTTTAAACTTGGCCAAATATCTAAAATATCTATGGCCAGTTCTAGTGGTCATAAAGTCAGTATCTATAATAGTTTCAGGCTCGAGGATTTCAGTTTCATCATCTAACAGAGGGTTTTCATAGACAGGGTGTACAGGTAATTGGCCTCTAAAAGGTCGTAATAAACTGATATGAAAGGTATTGTGGATTTTCCAATGTTGTGGTAATTCTAGTTTAAATGCATTGTCATTGATTTTGTGTATGATCTTGAATGGTCCATAAAATCTAGGTGCTAATTTGACAATGGGGTATTTATCTACACTTTGTAATCTGCGTTTTTCTATTCGTAACCAAACATAATCATCAACTTTAAAATTCATAGCCTGTCGTTTCTTGTTTGCCTGTTTTGTATATGATTGCTGGGCTTTGGCAATCATATCTTTAACTTCATCAAAGATAGTAGCATGCATGTTAGCAATATCATCAGTAGTTTGAATTTTGTTTGATAATGATGTGACATGTGTAGGCAATCAATATCCATAAATAACTTCAAATGGTGCTTTCTTTATAGCTGTATGTGGTGTGTTATTATATGCAAACTGAAGTAAATGTAGATGTGTATCCCATGTGTGTGATTTTGAAATAGTGTAAGCACGCAAAAGATCTAAAATAGTACTGTTAGTAGCTTCTGTTTGACCATTTATTTCAGGATGAAATGCAAATGAAAAATCAATCTTTGTTCCTAAGTTAGCAAACAAAGTAATCCAAAAATTATTACAGAATCTAGAATCATGATCAGAAATAATGACTTTTGGTAAACCATGGTTAGTGAAAACAGTTTTCAAAAACAATTGAACAGCTTGAGATGTAGTTAAAGTTTTCTTGCATGGAATAAAATATGCTTGTTTGCTAAACCTATCTACAACGGTCCAAATCATATCATGGTTAGCTTTAGTGTTAGGTAGACCCGTGATAAAATCCATTGAAATCTGTTTCCATGGTCGTGATGGTATAGATAATGGCATTAGTAAACCATATTGTTTACCATGGTGTCTCTTTACTCGTTGACAAATTAGGCATTTAGATACAAAGTTAGATACATCAGTGTCCATATGTGGCCAATAAAAATCTTCAGTCAATGTACGCAAAGTAGATATAATTCCTCTATGACCTTGATATGGAGGACAATGAATTTCATGCAAAACAAATGATCGAAATGGAACAGCCACACATAATCTTTTTTCATAAAACATAAATCCATTAGTATAAGATAGTGAATCAATAGGAATCCAATTATTTGCAACTAGTTTATTCCAATCAGCTTGAAAAGTAGGATCCTAATGATAAGTATCTTTCATAGGGATAAGGGAATCAAATGATATCACAAAAATATTTGAATTGTCGATCTTCTACTCAAAGCATCAGCAACAACATTCTCTTTTCCAGGTTGATATTGTATAAGGGGATGAAAACTTTGAATAAAACCTACCCATTTAATGTGTCGGTCAGATATTTGTCGTTGACTAAGGAGATGTCTAATGCTTTGTTGGTCAGTTTTGATCATAAATTCAGATCCCATTAAATAATGTTTCCATTGACGTAAAGCTTGTACTACAACTAACAATTCCTTGTCATAGGTAGAATATTTAAGTTCATATGGTTTGAGTTTGCAACTAGAGTAGGCTATGGGGCACTTCTCAGGCTCAAAAATCAACTTTCATTGGCAGCCATAGGATAGGGCGACACAACCCGTTGGATCCCACAAACAAATTTGCACATCAACACAACCACAAAGAGCATCAAGATGATATAGAAAATACTCAATGAAACACATCATAGCTCTCACTTTACCCCTTGTCAAAACCAAGGCATGAAATCACAAGGAGTAGGTCTAGTATAATCTGATAGAAAGCGCAAAGCTAGTCATTAACCCACTACTCCAACACTACCAAGCTAAAAATAACTATCAGAGAGGTCATCCTAAGTGGTGGTCTGAACTATCAACCTAACTGAGGACAACTCAACCAAGAGCTCCTCCTAGGCGAGGACTCCCATAGCCTGATCAAGAAATATTATTGTTTAGCACATTATCCTTTTAGGAGGGAGCTAAGTGTAGTGACCTAAGGAGAACAGGGCATCGGCCTCAGGTCCTATCTCAGTATCCTTAAAGAATAAACCAAGCCCTCGGGAGGCAGCACTTAATCTTTTTTTAACACTCACTTTTATTTTCGCTCCAACCGTCTCTTATTCTTATTGTTTCAGCTTGATGCCACCCCTAGGAAGATAAGGCATTGGCCCTGGGTCTAGTCTCATCCTCAAGAACCTACCAAGCCCTCGCAAGGCGATGAACAACTACTCATGGATTTTTCTTTCTTTCCTTTTTCCTTTTCCTGTTCCTATTGAGGGGTTAGAACCCCTTTTTACACACCTTTGTGTAAAATATTACACGGCGCAGCGAACAGAATCTGAGAAAGAGATAGAGAGTACACAACAGATAAGAGGAGAATCAGTAAATTCTTTAACTCCAAACAACTGATACAAAGATGGCTCTGTCCACCCGTGCGCTTCCACTGTGTGAAGCTTAGATGGCGATCTAGACAGAAGATAGGTGAAGAGCTTAAGGCTAGCTGGAACAACAACTCTAACTGGGTGAAAGATGAGTGAGAGATGGCTGCGAAGGGGTTTAGCTTTTATAGCCCGCGAAGGTCGTTAGGTCGGCCTGCTGACCGACCTACCATATGAGCCTCCACTAGTCGGCCAGGGAATATTCCAAGGAATATTCCCTTTACCATCGGGCCGGGGGCGCTGCCCCCGGACCCCCGCCAGGGGGGCCGCTGGCCCCCCTGGGACCCCCCAGCCAAGGGCCGCTTTCGCGGCCCCCGGACCCCACAATAGGGGCCCCTTTTAACCCCCTTACCACGCAACTCAATGCAATGTGCCTCGAGTTGCTACCAGCTTAACCACTCCGTCTAACCCAAAGATTAGACCCACAACAGTCACCTTTTTGCCATCCGGTCACATAGACCTCATCTGATATACAAGTCAGGACTCAACCAATGTCCGGGCTCACATTTGGCTTCTCCTCATAATGGGGGCCTTACAACTTTGAGCACCATGGATCATTGGTAGCACCTAATGAGGGTCGGGCATTGATCATATCTAACACTTTGTACATATTTATTCTTAGATAGATTTAGAACTTGCTCTTCTCTTGATATTTAAGTGTAGGCTTTTCTAATTGCCTCACAACTAACAGAAACTCCTAGAACGGCCACCTAGCAAGTCAATAGAACAAGGTCACTAGGATTGCAATCTAAAATAGGTCTTTCAGTGCCTGACAATGCCTTTGTAGGAGACAGACCTCCCACAACCATACTAACCTATACCTCGGACTTCATGGCTTGATTGCCGGTCCCCAACAAACGAAAAGAGAGTAACCCTGACATACATATATATCATTATCGCTCAAGGGAAAAGACTCAGAAAGGGGACGCAACCACCTAGAATGGCCACAAGAAGCTCCTTCGCAGAGCAAAGGCTCCCTCCAGCGACTTCGTCAACCTGTATGATGCAATCACTAAAATAGAAAACCATTAAACATACCTGCACCAAACATGCATATGGCCCTCTTGGCCTAAAGAAAAAAAATATTTAAACTCAACAAAAATCAGCCCTCTTGGCCTAATGAAATAGAATATTTCAGTACAAACTAACTGGCCCTCTTGGCAATGAAAATAGCTCATTTGACTGCATCTAATGGATGGTCTTTTTGGCATATATACTCCATCTTATCTTGCTAGTTAAGACCAAAGATATAATGAGATACAAAGGCTAGCCACATACTACTTTTGTGACTCAGATCTTGGGCTTTTTGTAGATCCACTAGCCCAAGACTTTCTACTAATATCTCAGTAATAATGGCTATCTCTTCTTGGGTACTATGAGCTAAATGAATGACCTCATTAGGTTGATATATCTCATCTACTTGGTCGTCATTCAAACAGATCGCTTGTCCTAAATTTCTAGTAACTCCTCCTACAAGGAGAATCATGGATTTATGATCACTCAACTCTCCTCTAATTGGACCCTTACGTATGTAAATGATACAATCCAAACTAGACAGAGCTTCAAGCCTAGACCCATCGCATAGATGCATCTCAGGGCAGTCCCTATTGTCAGATGTAGCATTATGGCCTTTAGTCGCATCCTCTTGGGAATCCATCAAAGCATGTCCACATGAAATCCCTGGCCCTTCATTTGACACACCAACCATACATTTAGAAAATTTGGGTCTCCAAACCCATCTCCTATTCCTTTTCAATATTCTTATACTGCCTCATTTTGTCACATTGGTCTAATGGACTCAAAACAAACTTATTACTATAGCCAAATGGCCTCACATCCTTAGGGCTTCTACTCAGCATAGGTGGACCTTGGACATGATACATCTTCTTCAAATGAGATGTCTTCCCTTTCCTTTGTCCACTCTGCAACAATTGCTTAGCCATAAGAACCATGCTTTTACTAAAAGGAATAGCCTCTACTCGAAAGCATGATTCATCCATAAATTGGAAAGGTATTTCAAGAGCCTTACGAGGAGCATAACTAAGGCCACACATAGCATGCTTATCCATACTCATAGGCTCGATGGTTCTATCAATGACGTTATTGCAACTACCTCTCGTGGAGCTATTGCAAGCCTTGATGGGACTTGCTGGGCATGGACTCTTTTTATCCCCAAGAGGCATATTATCACTGCTCATAGGATTGCCACTTCCTACTTGGAGATTTTGACCACCAAGATCTCCCACTAAGGTTGTCTTGGTATTAGCGAAATGATTTTCTCTTTGCAAAATTGGCTGGATATTTGGATGCACTTGCAACGAGCGGGGAAACTCCAAAAGTTTTCCCAACATCTTCGAATATATTGCCCATAGTCAATTGCATGCCTCTTGGCCTCATTTAATGACTTAGGATATCGTATTCTCACTTGGATTTGCGTATTAATCTCTAAGCCGCTCATAAAGAGCTCACATAGCACATCCTTAGGCAACATAGTAGCTCTTCTTAGCCAAAGTCTCAAGATATCGCCGAAGGCTCTAGCGTATTTTTTAGCAGAAGTGTAACACTCTTGTCTTATCTACATAAGCTGCCCTAAGACCTGGGTCATAGGAACCCTCTTTTCATATTCATCTAAAAATTTATTCCTCAAATGATTTAATTGATGCTCTTGCAAGGCTCCAATACCATTTTCTAGCCTCTACCTTCAGGGTACTTGAGAATACGAGCATCTGATGAATATTATTGAACCCACTTGCAAGGTAAGCTAGGTGGTATTCTTTTAAGTGCACCATTGGATCCTCATTTACCAACCCATGAAACATTGGGAGATCTCTATAAGGAGGAGGGCATTTATTCCTCTCCTTTTGGATTAGCACTGGGCCATTAAAATTTTCATATTCAACATGACCTAGCTCCAACGTCTTAGGGTCCCTAACCTCTTCCGTTTCCACCTTTATTGGTGTAGGAAGGTTACCACCTTTATTGGTGTAGGAAGGTTAATATCATCCTTGCCATCCCTTTCTACCAACTCAAAGTGTGGTCTAGGGAGGCCTATAGATCTTAGGAGGTCATTCCAATCCTTTCTTAAAGGATTTTTCATATCTTGCCCCTTCCCAGGTAGTTCCATGATGGCTTTATCTAGGATCTTCTACCCCTCATCAAAAGTAAACTTATCCTTAGCAGTTAGGACCTGGGCACCGTGCCTTTTAAGCAACGGTTTTCCCTTTATAGCTAGGTCTTCTAACATCCTTGTGACACGTAAAATTTTGGCACAATGCCCCACCACATGGGATGTTTCATCCATAATTGCACTCCACTGTATGTCAAGC
Source organism: Lygodium microphyllum (assembly GCF_053477565.2). NCBI lineage: Eukaryota > Viridiplantae > Streptophyta > Polypodiopsida > Schizaeales > Lygodiaceae > Lygodium > Lygodium microphyllum. The sequence goes on along the minus strand of NC_141137.1, from coordinate 78,304,488 downwards.
TTTTCCCATGGCACTATGGCTTTAGCATAATCACTTGTTAACGCCATGACCGCCATAGCTTCCAACATACTTGTTCCATGCCCTCTAGGTTGATGGATGGTTATACATGATTTTTCTTGGGTAGAGACCACACCAAGGCGAACCTCGGCCCATGTCATCGCATTAGAGGATGGGATAACCACTACTTGGTTACTCTTCTCATCACTTAAATTATCTTATGTAGAGGACTCATGCTCTACATAACTAACTAAGTCCATTAGTAAGTTTTGTATAGGGAAAGCCAAGGTTTTCCATCCTTGAACGAACCCCATTTTATGGGTAGCTTAGCACACTACTAATGGAAATTATAAACTTAGGTCCCTTTATGACCTAAATTCGGAGACTGCCACTTATAGGCATCTCCCGACAAATGCACCACCTGTCGGGACTTGAAATGGGCCCGACAGGCATCTCCCGACAAATGCACCACCTGTCGGGAGATTGCCACTTATAGCCATCTCCCGACAAATGCACCACCTGTCAGGACTTGAAATGGGCCCGACACTGGCTCTCCAGCACTAGCCGGATCTCTAAGACACACAAGACACCCTACACAGCCTCGCGGCTAGGAGCGTCTATGGCTCACACTACACTAAACTTTAATATCGGTTTTTTCGTTTGTAATAGGACACAGTCCAATGTTTGCCGTCCCCTACTCCTCTGAGGGAGATCCCATTACATATAGATATAATACCTCGTATCACATACACAGGAGGCAACCTCTCGGATGAAACACGGTGGCCTCACTGTAGCTCTCCTACATCTCGAGGATTGGCCGGCCAGCCCAAGATGCGCTACTTCAACATAAAGAACAAACATACAAGCTCCACTCTTTGATTTATTGAACGATCCAAGAGTTGATGTTTCTTGATAAATAAATAGTGAAAAATAGCAAAAAATGAGAAAAAATAAGTTTTTGTGCTTTGAAAAATAAGGAAAAATACGATTAATGTCCATGCATGTTTGGCAAGGTTGAGGCATGAGGTATAGCTTCAGCTCACCTTGTGTGTGTATAATTTTAGTGCGTTTTTATTGCTTTATACATTGAAAATGACAAAAAACAAAACCTACACCTATGCAATAATGCAACACATAAGTGGTAGGGGGAAAGAAGGGTTGTAGAAGTGGTTTAGTGTGGAAAATGAAGTAAAGTTTGATCTTTTGGTTGTGCATGTCATGTAGGATGATAAGAATTTAAGTTTTAAGAGGCTAGTAGCATGAGGTAACTTGGTGCTAGTCTCTAGCAACGCAACAACAACGAATAGATCGAAAATCATTGAAGGGTTGATTTTTACACTCCATTTTGTTGATTTGCTTCAAAATAAAATGTTTGTGCACAACAAGCATCCACTTTTGCATTTTGCATACCACATGGTATAAAATCTTGAATGCATAGCACCTATATGCCGAACATTGACCAACGTTAAGCGTGTGAAGAAGTCCTTTGCTGTAGGCTAGACAAGCGGTTCCTTTGGGATAAGTCTAGTGACGAAATATCAACTCTTGGATTGTTAGATAAATTAAAGACTGGAGCTTGTACGTTTGTTCTTTATGTTGAAGCAGTGCATCTTGGGGCCAATCCCCGAGATGTAGGAGAGCTGCAATGAGGGCACGGTGTTTTAGCTGAGAGGTTGCCTCTTGTGTATGTGATATGAGGTATTATACCTATATGTTATGGGATCTCCCTCGGAGGAGTAGGGGAAGGCAAACATTGGACTGTGTCCTATTACAAACGCAAAATTGATATTAGAGTTTAGTGTAGTGTGAGCCCTAGATGCTCCTAGCCATGAGGCCATGTGGGGTGTCTTGGGTGTCTTAGAGGTCCGACTAGTAGTGTCGGGCCCATTTCAAGTCATCCCAACATGCACAGTAGGAGAAGTGCTACCATCCAATTTTCTATAAATCATTGTACTTGCTCTCTTTTCTAATGCAATGATAGTACTCTTTTCTTTCCAGTAAAGTGTTTGTTTCACTATCCACACACAAGATTGTGTTTATGAGTCCAAGTCTCAATCTTGGAACTTAATTCACTTGTGTGACAAATTGACTTGTCAGTGCCAATGTCTTCATGATTTCATTCTTCCTCTTTCAACCTCCATAGCTTCAGTCACAACCATGTCCTAGATCCAAGTTTTCACACTATATGGTACTATAGACCTTCTATTGAGCTTCTGATTGAGGAACTTCTGTAGATCCTCTATATGCCTCTTTAAGTGTTTTGTGGAATGAATGTGTAGCTTGGCAAAGTTGTTTAGTCTTGGAAAGAGATGAATACAAGTTCAAAATAGCTTAAAGAAGTAAAAGAAAAAGCTGCCAAATACTCAAGTAAACATTGAAGTGACAGTGATACTGTTGAGCTATGAAGGGACATTGTAGTGGCTTTAGTGACTATTCATATCAGACATACCTCTTGGGAGGGGTATCCACTACCAAGACGGATTATAGAGGGTTATTCTTCATTATTTCAATGTATTATTGTGAGAGAACATATGTGTGAGAGAGAGTATAAGAGAGTCAATTTTCTATGAGAAACATTGTAACTACATGAGAGAGACTATGAAGATGATGAAGGATGAATACTATGTGATAAATTTCCATTCAAAGTGGAGCATTCTTTTCTATTCTCTTGTTCTTAGATAGTTTCTATGAAGAATATGTTGAAGTTCTATTGTGATAAATCTATGGGAGAATTGTTATATGATGTTAGATGAAGATTTGAGAAGATTGGTGTTGTTTTTTTCTTATGGTTAATTAAATTGTAAAGAACATGCTTGTTGATGAATACTAGATATATTTTCTTGCAGTAGATTTCCTGTTTTCTTGGTGTTTCTCTTGGGGCTCCATGTTTTTTATGCACAGCACTACCATCAATAAGCATCAACAAAGGCTGAAAATGGAAGGAGTGGCATTGTTGAAGAGAAAAAAAAAGCAATGGAAGATTGGAGAATCCCTACTACTATTGAAGAATTGGAGCGCAAAGCCACTTTCTACAAAAATTACATCCCTCTATGGCAGAAGCATGTCACTATCTTGATGGAGGCTCTATGTGAGAGACTGATTTCACTGTCTTTTGAAGCTACAAAAAGTTATATCACAATAGCCAATTGTTTCCCACAAAATTGAAAAGAGAAGTAGAAACAAAGAGAATGGCCATCCATGGGAGATTTTCCCTTCATTGAAGAATTTTCAGACATCATCAAGTGGAAGATTGTGAAGAAGCTTCAAGAGTTGTGGTTAGTTGAAGTTCACAAGAATAAGAAGGAAAAGAGTTGGAATTTGCTCATGGAAGCTCAACAACAAGATACGTGGGATGCTTGATGCACTGACAACCTTCTATTTGTCCAATTGGAAATCCATTGGAAGCTAGTAGAAAAAGTATTCTTCACAACCTATGCTATTGAAACCCTCCAAAGTTGGTATTATCAAGACAATGGCATTATGAAAATCCTTAGAAGAATGAGTTTTGATACCTTTAGAATTGAATATCTTTCTCTCTATAGTGGAATGAAAGCTAAATTTAGAGATTGTTGAGAAGAAGAAAGTAGAATAAATGTTGGTAAGAGTCCTCTAGAGATTGAATCCCTTGTGACAGGCTAGCGAATGTAGTCACATTGCCCATTTTTAAGGGAGAGTACAATGAAGACCTTGATCTTCATGTAGTTGAGTTCATGGTAGCATATGTAGCAAAAAATGCCAAAATCCTTGAGCATTGATTGGTAATATTCTTCGTCATTTTTAAAGGCATGGTGTTTTAGTGGTATGAGAGGCAAGTAGTAGGGACTTTTGGCACATGGGATGACCTAAATTTGACCTTCCTCACTAAATTCAAGCATGAAGGATTGAAGAGCAGATGTGAGAGGATTTTCTAAACCTAAGTCACAGTCCTCTAGTGAATGGGTGGAAGCATATGTCTCTAGAATGGAATCCATATTGAAGAGATAGACCAAACATCACTTGGATGAAGGTATCCAGAAGAAGGGAGTTTTTCTTGGAGGCCTACAACTAGAAGTTCGTAAGTTTATGGAGCTGAGAAGACCAGTCAACGTGCAAGTTGCAGTGGAAGGTGCGAGACTATATGATGAAGTTAAAGCAAGGTTGTCAATGACCTCAGGAAGACGATTCTTAACTGCTCCCATGCCAAGAATGGTATACCCACCAAATGCAGCCCCAGGTACTATTCCCTACCCCTATCCTCAGATGCACATAGTGCCATAGTATAGTGTACCAAATCCACAGTGATTGCAAATAGCAGTACTTAAAATGATGGTTCAACCACAACAACAGTGGCCTTAAATAGTTTTTCCAATGGGGACTCAATAACAACAGTGAAACCCTATTAACTAGAACCAAAAACCACTAGCTGAGCTGTAAATTTGAATCAAAACAGAGGACCCTCCAGATTAACCCAACCAGTCTATATAGTGATTATGGAGACTTCACAAAACTGTACTATGAGTACTTCAATAGGAGAAAATTTCAAGGACAATTTTTCCAATTCAATTGCAACCATTAAGAAGGAATTGGTGGATGTGATTACATGAATAGTTGTAGACACTAAAGGTGAATACTGCTAACATATCTAGTCCTATAAGAGGTGGAAGAGATATGATGCGATCTAATACATGGTGGAGAAAGTGCCATCAATGAGGACATTTAGCCACTGAATATACCCAAAAACTAACTATCCTTGGAGCCTTCTATTCGTACTGTTTAAGGAAGAACCATATAGAAGAAATCTACTCTCTAAAGGAGATGCACGAGGGAAGGAAAAAAGATGAAGAAGCAAGATTTAACTTGTTGGAATCAAAGATGACCACCCAGGATACTAGACCAAAGCTAGAGAGTTCAGTCCTAATTTTGGCCCAAGGAGGTTTCCCTCTCAAAGTTACTGAAGACGATACTCTGGCAGTGGCTAGAGATTAGAAGTCAAGTGTTATAAATGGGGAGAAAAGGAACATATCTCACCAAATTGTCCAAATCCTTGAAGGTCCATGGACTAAAAACTCTTATGCAATCGATATAAAGGAAAAGACCACACTGTAAAATACTGTCCCAATCTGGCTTCTGTGAAAGCCAACACCACTGATAACTAATAAAAGACCCAAGAACTTTCCTTCAACTTGGTGGAATTAGAAGTTAGCATAATAATGCATGCTAAGAAAAGAGAATCCACAATTCCAAATGAGAATGTTTCTTCTATCAAAATGGTAAAGTTCAATCTTCCAAAAGAGAAATAGAATTATACGAGACAGAATGGTACAATACAAAGTAGTCCAATGCTACAGAAAGATACAAAGACGGTTATAGAGACAGGACTAGAGGTCCAAGAGATAGTGGATGCAGAACTATTCCCAGTGGTAGAAGCAATGCAAATATTGCCAGTATTGGAGAAAAAAGAAAAGATAAAAGTGGGTGTTGCCCCATTCCTTAGTCAATTGGAAAAGCCGGTGGATCCTATTAAAGAGTATGGCTTGGTCAAAGACCTAGACACCTTTAAACCAAACCTAACATTCTGAGAGTTGCTGATGTTGTCCTCTAGTTTTTGAAATAAATTTAAAAGCATACTGACAAGAAGACGATTCTTAAGAATTGCTTCTACAGCTCTACTACTAAGTCTAATAAAGTCTAAGAGCCTATGAAAGAAATGGATGTGGCTAGTGCCTTCCTAGATCCTGGTACCCTAAGGATTGACGTTTGGATTGAAGGATGTTTTATAGTAGATGCATTGATTGATGAAGGTTCATCAGTAAGCATAATGATAGATGTGACAATGAAGAATCTCAGCTCGCAAGGTATGCAGCTTAAACAATGGCTTATTAGATTCATAGACCAAAGCAGAATTAAGCCTTTGGAAATTCTCCCATATGTGACGACAACTCTCATAGGATGAGACTATTGTCTGACCTATTTGGTGGTAAAGCCAAATTCCTACGAGATCTCATACCCTCTACTTCTAGGAAGACCATGGATTTTGAAAGCAAAGGCATGACAGATTGGTTCAAAGGAATCCTAACCGTAGGCAGAGGACCCAACAAAGTGGTGATGAAGTTGTATGGCTTGCAAAAAGGTAATGGATCCACTTCCATTGAAGTCTCAACAAACTCCTCCAACAAACTAACGGATAGCACATCAACATATGAAGAAGCTTTCAAATAGATCTTTCCCAAGAAAACAGAGGCACAATCCCTAATAGTGGGCACTGTAAGTTAACTCCCAAAAGATGCAAAGTCCTTGTCAATGGGTGAAGACCTCTTGTTTGAACTAGGAATGACTTTAAAAATTACCTCTCACAATGAGATAGAGGCATGGATGTATTGCTCTCCCTGTTACATGGCCGTAGGAGAGCCAGAGTTAGAAGCAAAAATAGAGGCAAACACAAGAGCAGCGCCAGAGGTAGAGACAAAAGCAAAGGATATAACAGAGAGTGTGTTTTTCTTGTACCGAGCCCCTACAAAGGCCGAGACAGAGTCTGTTAAAGACAAGGATGAAAGTTAAGAGGAAGACAATGAAAATGATATGGAAGAAGATATACAACTTGAGGATAATAATAATGAGGATAAAGTTCTAGAAGTGATGAAGTTGAAGATTCCATGTTGTTAGAAAGAATGGCTCTAGTACCCTTTGGACCAGTAATGAGTCACAACATATGCAAAATATCCATAAGAAATAGATTAAGCAAAATAAGCTATCCTTTAGCAAAGGCTTTTGTCACACAAATGTATCATTCCTAAGAAAAGACAATGACAATGCACCTTGCCAATAAACACCAGCTCAGTAGCCCAAGAAGAACTCAAATGGTTTCTATTATGTGACATTCTTGGATGCAAAATCAATCCATCAACTAGAAGAAAGCACAACAAATACATCCTGGTATACATTGATTATGCCACAAAATAGTGTGAAGCTAAAGCTCTAAAGTGGGATGATGGCAACAGTGTGAACCTGTTCCTATACAAGAGTATCATCACCCATTTTGGCAGTCCCCTAGAGCTAGTAAGTGATAGAGATACTCACTTTTTGAATTATGGAGGAATTGATAGAGTTGTACAAGATGCTCCATTGTAAGTCCACACCTTACTAACCCAAATCCAATGGCCAAGTCAAAGTTACCAATCACATCCTTTGTTCAATCGTGACAAGGACGATTGCTGCACATTGCCATGATTTGGATGATCAACTTATAGAGCCCCTCTAGGTATACAAAACCTCCCATAAGACTGCTACATGTTAGACACCCTTCCAAACTAATGTATGGTACAAAAGTCATTTTCCCTGTAGAGATGGAACTACCTTCTCTACAAGTGGCTATTAAAGCTCCAATAGCATTGGATGGGCCCCTACAAGGTACTTGCTGTCGATCCTAATGGTTTTGTCCAAGTGTTAGGCCATTGATACTTTTGATGATCCCTTTTTTATTAATGGCTATCACCTCAAGAAGTATTTCTATCCCTAGGGATCTTGATAATCATAGGCAATTGAACTTTTCCCTTTTGGGCATCACACTATAATCCTACTCATGCTGGTATTGATAGCCATTATGCTCATCTTGATGAGGTAGCCTCATTCTTCTAGTCCCTCGAAGCCATCTCCCACCCCTACTTTGCTCCCTTCTCATCTGATCTAACAAAAGTGGCGAGGATGGTTCTAATACATGGTATTCTTACCATTCTCCTCTTTGGGGATGTGTATGTGCGCGCGCGCGTGTGTGTGTGATGGGAGAAAATGACTTTGGTTCTTGTCATGTCAACCTATTCTTCAAGAAAAGGTAGAAATACCCTCGGGAGTAGGGAAAAAAGAGAAAAAAAAAAGAAAAACAAATTCAAAACTATTATGGGAGAAAAGCAAGAAATCCCCTATTATAATAGGCCTTGTTCCAAGAAAAGGTGGCAAACACCCTTGGATGAGAAACTAGCTGTGGAAAAGGTGGCAACACCCCATAATACAAATCGATTGAATCATTAGCCAAACTTTCTAGGATGCAGTTCCAAAGCCACCTCCCTTGATGCATTGTATCCTTCAACTCCATCAGTGCATTTGACTCCTACAACAGGCAACATCTCTCACTTGCAATAATCAAAGTTTCAGATTTGTAGGCTATCTCCCTGGATATGCCACTTCCTCAACCAACACAATTTGATATCACTAATGAGCCAAAGCTGATCTTCATCGATAATCCCTCGAGTAGCATGAGCTTTCATCCTAATAGGATGGGGACGTGTGTATGGGTTGCCCTATATTTATCGAGCAAGTGTGAGACAGAGGGTGGGGTGAGTGACCAGTCCTTGCCCTTTAAATCCAAAAGAGAGGTGAGATGTGTGAATGGAGTACTACACGTATAGGTTGGGCCTCTCAATGCGCAACACATGATTTGTTCTTGTGCATGGCACTATAAGGCTCCCTTGCCTTCCTTTTTGCACGTATGCCGATACAAGGCGGGATACACTGTTGCACCATCAATTATGCACAAGGCATATAACCGATACACAAGTGGTAGTGAGAATTACATCAATGGGTGTGAGGAACTCGGTTGTCCTTCTGTATCTATCAATAGAGCGTGAGATAGAGGGGGGGCTGAATGGGATTGATTTCCCTTTTATCAACTAAGAGGTGAGGATTGAGGGACATTATAATAACTCGCATCAAGTACATTTTTGTTTTCCTATGCATACATGGGACGGGCCTTTGCCATCACTACACACGCATCATTTTGTTCGGCACACTTGCACTATAAGGCTCCTTGGCCTTCCTTCTTGCGTCTATGCTAGATGGATTGGGATGCATTGATGCACCATCAATTGTGCATGCCAACATACTCCTTTTGAATTATCCCTCTTTTTGATTTCTAAACTGGGTGTGAGGGTTCCAATCATTCTTCTTGAGTGACATGAGCTATGGGGTGAGTGCTTGATCTATCATCCTCCCACAAGTGATCCTTGAGTTGAGTGTTGTATTCTTCGTCCTCGACACCTTAACCAACAATCTTCATCGACAAGGCTATCTCCTTGGGTGTTGTTACATGGTTCCTACCATGACAAAAGTGTGCTGAGGTGAGCTGTGGTACCTCTTGCAAATGACTTTGACACCTCGCACATTGACAACGCTTCATCTCGAATATCAACAAAATGGACTAAGTGTTTCTAACCCTACCCCTTCTATTTACAAGTGTATGCCTTGTTTTAAGTGTGGGGATGTCCTAGTCCCGTTGTCAATCCTGTCCATAAGTTGAAGTGTTTTTCTTTCCCATCTCAGTAAGGTCTTAAGTGTGGGGACACATTTCCGCATGTCTCACCAGCATAAATGCATGCATTAGTTGTAACTTGATCTTTACTTGTTGAAATGTCTCTTCTACATCCCATTGGGGTCATTTCTCCACCCACACATCTTTTTTTCCCCTTCCCAAGGTATCTCCTTGCCCATTTGACACTTTTACAACTCTTCCATGTGAACACACCCTATGTTCATCGAAACTCACATTTAACCTTACCCTCATGTTCATCCCTTCACATTGGATATTTTTCATTTTTCAACCCTTTGTTCTAACCAACAGTTCATGATATATTAATTTTTGATGGATTTTTCATAAATTGGTCATGTTTCCATGTGAATATGCATTTTTCATGTCAAAACTACCATTTGACCTTACAGCCCCGACCTATCCCTTCCTTGTGACATTTTTTCTTTTTAAAGTTCATCATTTCAATGCACGATTTTGCCAATATTACTTTTTACATGTTCACGGATATTTTTGAATGTGAATTTTTCTATTTTTCCATGTGAACCTACTTTATTCTCATCCAAATTCTGATTTGATTAGAGCCTTCACTAGCCTACCAAACTGCACATTTTTTCTCCACCCCGTTCCAAAACACGAATCTTGTGCTATTAATTTTGCCATGTATTTTCATGCTCGTTTTTACTATTTTTTCCATGTGAACATGTCCTCTCACCACCCAAGCATGTTTTGATCATCTAACAACCCTGTCAAACACCTTTTCCTTGACATTTTTCATTTTTATTTCCTTTTGTTTTGATGCACAAATTCTCTTGAATTCATTTCTGACCTCGTTTGCATGTGTCTGTTTGTTATTTTTCCTATGTGAACATGCCCCACCATCCCCAAAATCGCATTTTCACTTATCCATCCTGTTTGGTGCTTTGCTCTATGAATATTTTCTATTTTTTCTCCCCTTTGTTTTGCCTGTTGAATTTTGCTAAATTAACTTCTATTTTCATTTTTAATTGCATTTTTGGTGTTTTTTCCATGCGAGTAGGTCTTCTCCTCATCGAAAATGCATTTTGATGTGATACCCTATCCGATGCATCCTCTTTTACATTTTTCATTCTTTCTACACTTCATTTTAAATGACGGATTTTCTAAATTCATTTTAGGTGTCTTCTCATGCCTGATTTTGGACATTTTTCCATGTAAACGCCTACTTTGTTACCAAATGTGTTAATAGTGTGTTCAAGTTGCCTTGCCCAACTTTTCTTTTTACGACATGCTCATTTGATGTTTGGATCTTCCAGAATTAGAATTTTCAAGATTTTTATCTTTTTATCGCCCTCACGTGCCACATGAATGGCCAGTTTTCATCTTAGGATGTGTGTTGGCCCGTCCATTGCATCGCATTGGACACACCCACATGCTTTTTCCACTCGTGTTCGATCCCATCATGGCAAATGTTTTTACCCTTGCCCCATATTGGTGCACGGGATGGGGGGACATGCTTATTTTTTATATAATTTTAATATTCAAAACAAAATTTCTAAAGGAAACATAATCCCCCCCAACTGTCCCATGTCGTACCCCCCTCCTTCTCTCTCTTCTGTCCCTCTTTCTCTCTCACTGACCCTCATTCTCTCTTCTCACTCTTTCTCTCTCCTACCCTCCCGCCTCCCTATGGCTTCTTTCACCTCTTCCTCTTCCACCATCTTCCTCTCCTTCTCCTCTTTCTCCTCTCCTGTCTCCTTTCCTCCTTCCTCTTTCTCCTCCTCCTCTCCTTCTCCTCTTTCTCCTCTCCTTTCTCCTTTCCTCCTTCCTCTTTCTCCTCCTCCTCTCCTTCTCCTCTTTCTCCTTTTCCGCCTCCTTCTTCTCCCCCCTCCTCCCTGGCCCCCTACTTGGCCTGTTTTCTCCTCCCCCTCCTCCTCGCCTCCTCCTGTCTTTCTCTCCCTCCTCCCTTCCCCATGCCTCCCTCACCCACCTCATATCCTTCACTCCCTCCTCCCTTCCCCACGCCTCCCCCACCCACCTCTTATCCTATCCCCTTACCCCCCATTCCCCCCGCCTACCCCCACCTTATCCTTCCCCCCACCCTCCCTTCCTCCCCCCAACCTTCCCCCCTTCCCACTACCCTTTCCCACACCTGCCCCCACCAAAATTGCACCCCCTCATCATCCGCATTCTCACCTACACCCATGGGCTCCCCAACCCACCTGCCCTAGGAACCCCCCAATGGCCATAGTTTTTGTTCATGCATGCTACCTTGTCTCATGCATTACCACCACCGAAAACCACACACCAATCTCTCCACACCCTCGTGCACTAGTTTTTCCACGGGAACCACATCTTGTAGGCCCCTTGTCATGCACAGGGTGTCGATTACATGCAGCCACATGCATATTGTTGATCGCAATTGTTCACATGCAAGCTTGCTCCCCATTTCCTACGTGTTCGTTTATTCTAGTTTTCTAGTGAATATTCACATGCGGTGCGTTCGTGATTGTTGTGTTCGTGTGTGTGTGTGTGTGTGTGTGTGTGTGTGTGTGTGTGTGTGTGTGTGTGTGTGTGTGTGTGTGTGTGTGTGTGTGTGTGTGTGTGTGTGTGTGTGTGTGTGTGTGTGTGTGTGTGTGTGTGTGTGTGTGTGTGTGTGTGTGTGTGTGTGTGTGTGTGTGTGTGTGTGTGTGTGTGTGTGTGTGTGTGTGTGTGTGTGTGTGTGTGTTAAGCAGTTGCTCACGCGCGGGGACGTACGTGTGGTCTTGTTGGTGGGTGGGATGGTTGCTGATTTACATGCAGTTAACATGCAGTCCTCGAGTACATGCATACCCAATACATCCAAATAAAAATTTTAAAACAGCATAGATCCTAATTTAATCAATCGTGGCTCAACCAACATACCGAGATCTATCTCAATCATATCCACGTCTCTCTTTGATTCTATCTAGATCTTCTATTGGCTCATTCAGAGCTAGCTAGTAGACATATTCTATAGTGGATTCCTCTCTTGATTCATCACTTGATGAAGTCTCACTATTAAGAGGATTCTCTAATGCATCTAATTCCATTGAAGATAAAGATACTATCTCACTTTGAGAACATTCAAGGTATGCATCCACTATTTTGCATCTAGCATCTCTGCCACCAGACCATTCTTTCTATTGGTCACGCTGAATAGTCTTAGGTGTCTCTTTATTGTATTTTACCTATTTTCAAGAAAGGTTCTATTCTCCCACCATACCATTCTTTCTATTGGTCACGTTGAATAGTCTTAGGTGTCTCTTTCTTGGCTTTTACCTTTTTCTTTGGCAACTCCATATTGGAGTTAGATTTTCCACCAATACCTTTTAAAGGATTGGATACCATATCAAGATTAAGGACTTGTGTCCCCTTATCATCTTGTTTAGGGTTTTTCTCAACACGTATTATGTTTTCTCTAAGCCTTCTTTAACCTTATGTCCCCTTGTAATGGCTCGTAAATTGGAAGCCTTAGTGGTGTTGATATGCATAGCTTCAATAAGGTTGACCCCACTAACACTGGGTAGCTCTTCTACCATAGGTTTTTCTCTCTGTAATATTTACTTTGGTCCCTCATCTTGCTGAAGGTTATTCCCTTCTTGCGCTCGATGATTAATCAGACTTGGTTGCTTATTCCCATGCTAAAGAGAGCTAATTTTTCTCCACCAAGTACTAGCTAGATGGCTAGACTTTCCATATATGTCACATTTGACATTAGGGTAATTTCTCAAAAAGTGTTGACTACCACACCACTTACAACTAAATCTTGATGGACCACCCTCTTCAAGGCATCGACTTCCTATCAAGTTTTATTAGTTCTTTAGGAAATTAACATATATGGTTATTTGTCTATACTGTTTCATTATTATATTGGTATAATGCTTCATCATGTCCTTAACTTCGCCAAGAACATTTGATGTATTAGACTAATAACTATGATCATCCACTTGCCATTCAACTAGCCTAACCACCTGATTAGGGATCGTCCGTTGATTAATTGGCATGACATTAAGGTTTGTTGCTTGGCTTCCAATATTTAGTGCAACCATTTGGCTAGCTATTGGCATAGTAATATTAGGACGAGCTGGTAATATAGGCACATATTGCATTATGCTTCCTCTTCCACTCAAATTGATCATAGGTGTACTGATCATAGCTTGACTTCCATTGGTCAATGCCAAGTTATTTACAGGACCTAGACTCAAAGTTAGGTTCATGGATAGGCTTCTTGTAAGCGAGACTTTATCTCCTCTACTCATATAATGGTAGTATCTATATCAGCAAGAGTAACACTACTCAACTGCACTTGGATATTGAAGTCTAATCTATGTAAAAATTATTGCGATTGGGTAGCAAGTGGAATAGGAATAGAGGTTTGCAATTTGCGAAACTAACCACTTCTCTTAGGGGCAAACTTTCTTTCCAAGGCCACAAAGAATAAATCAATCGTAGTTATGCTTCCTACTTCCAAGCCATGGTATCACATTGCAACTCTTTCTTTTAGAGTCATATTGAAAAACATCATGAGATGTCCTTCATCTTGAATTCAACAATTGAACATTAATTTTTGGAACTCAGTAATGTGTAGTTTCTCATCTTCCTCCATTAAAAATGGATAGAATAAAACCTAGGCTGGCAAATCCCACGTTCATGTAGGTACTACAATGGGTTGTGCCATCATGACGATTAGGTTTTCTCTAGGGGTTTATATCATTAGGGTTAAACTTCCACTCAAAATATATTGACTTTTTGGAGAAAGGGGAGTGCTAGAGCTTCCTCCTCCCCTTGATAAACTAATTGGGATATTGATTGGGTCAACAAGACCTCTCTTTCTTAAGGAGATCGGAGTACTATGCTTAGGAGAGTATCTCCTAATGATTTCAACTCAGCATCTAGCCCTTTTAGCTCTTTCTTGTCATTGAATCTCAACTTGATAGTGTCTATCAAGAAATAATAGATTTATTTCAATGCTCTTTGGCACAAACTGGCTGACTACTGGTCCCTATAAACCAAGATTCAAAAATTTCCACTTATTAGCAACTCCCAACAAATGCACCCCATGTTGGGACCTAAGGCCCAACTTTAGCTCTAGGGCTCTAGCCAAAGCCTCTTATGCTCACCAAACCACCCTCATGGCCTCGCGGCTAGGAGCGTCGATAGGTTGTACACTACTCTAAGAAATAATGTGTTTGTATTGATTGCAGTAGTCCAATGTTTTTTCCCTTCTCAACTCCATAGAGGGAGTAACCAAACATATAGGTGATCAACACCCCAATTCATGTGCATGAAGAGCTTCTCCCAATAAAATGTTGTGGCCCCTATGACTTTCCTACACCCCAGGGACTGGCTCTAGGATGCACCATCTTACACATAAGACAGAAATGCTCTCATAATACAATCGTAATGATCCAAGAGACTATATATATTCCTCACTTAATCAATTTTTCCCAAAGATATCACATCAACCTACATCAAAGGGAAATCTTACACTCTCAATGTTGGTCATCACCTAGACATACAATTGCCATGCATATAGGACTTTATATTTTGATACCATGTTTAAATTGCACATGCAAAGTGTATGGCACTCTGTGCTCAAACAACTTTAAACCAATCAATGTGAAGTGCACAAACAACCTTTGCATAATTTCTTTCTAATCACATCATGCGGCATTGCTAATAAACAGTACAGGGCTAACCTGTGCTATTGAACCTCTTAAAACTTATATGAACCATGGCCTATATGCTAAGATATGCAAAGAAATCAAAAACTTGATCAAATATCTTTCCATTTCAATCCCGCACCCCTACCCTTTATGTTTAGATTGCTTGCACAAATGTAAGGAGATTTCGTGACAATTTTCCATAGAAATGAGCCCTAAAGCACATAGTTTAAATTTAGATAAAGGCAAACTGAGGCAAACCCTCATGATTTACCTTCATTATACATTCACAAATATTTTTCTAAATTTTCATAATTTTTTACGCATAAAAACTATTTTTCCTAAATTTTTCCTTCTTTTGATTATTTTTCATGAATTTTTTATTTATTTCAACATAAATTATTGAATTTTTTAGTTTTCTAATTTATATGACTTAATAAGTGTAATCTTAGTATATTCAATTTCATGCCATATGAATATCATTTGAATTCCAAAACCCGAGAACAATCCCCTTTTTTCATTAAATCTCATGTTCTAGGTTTTGCAATTTTATTGTTTTTAATATATGAAATGAAAAATGAGTGATTTTTTGACATTAGAGACATTAGTAAAACATATTTCAATCATTTGCCACCATTTTCTCATCATATGCACTAATGTTTCATCATAAAAATTACTTCCTCGAAAATTCGCATACATAAGTCTCGTATTTCGAGGAAATGGAATTGCATATGCAATTTCTCAACTGCCTCCACTAACACTTCCAAATCACGCGATCTACTTTCCATTAGGCTTTTGAACCATGGTTCATCTCACTGATTCGTCAAATCAGCCCTCCCTCTCTCTCTCATAAATAGCCATATGAACAAGGAACAAGAAGGAGAGTGAAAGATTGACTTTTTATCTTTCTGAATAGTACACCATTTCTCGTGCAGATTGGAGCAATGGAGAGCAAAAAATTGAAGCATCCAATACCCAACAGCTAGGAGAGAATTGTTGCAAGTTCAAAAAATCCTTTTTTCTTTTTGGAAAGAAATTAGAGGCACCGAAAAATGTGGCCCCTTCCCCATGGCATTTCATTTCTTGCATTTTAGCTCTTCTTTAAACAAGAATACCACTAATCTCTCAAATAACTAGTTCATTTTGGCATATTCACACTTTTTTGAATTGGTTCTTGCTTTTTTTAGGGAAAAACGATCTCTAACTTATGATTCGATTGGATGGGCATCTTTCTGGCATCAAAATTTATCAACCTCGCCTCTGTCACATGCTTTTGAGCTTTCAGATCCAGTAGATGCTTCATAACACCAAACCTTGCGGCCATTAAATGGGGGGTCAAATGGATTTCAATTAATGAACGGACACTTGCATTGGATTCCTGGCATCAAAATGCATCGAGGAAAACTCTAGTTTCTTGATTTGTAACCATTTCATTTGGCACCAAAAATGCCTATTTTATGGGTCTTGGGGTCTTTTTGCACTTGAATTCCAACTTTAAAATCCACTCTTAATAGCATCTTGAACAAGAATATCATCACCACTCAATCAACTTCTCAATTGTGATGATATGCATGTTTGGTTCCTCTGAAGTCTCAACCATTTGTTTCTTTCTCTTTATGATATCTATAATTTCCCTGTGAACTCTCTCTTTGCATTCCCCAAATCCTCTCTTAAAGTGAACTCGACCTTGCTATTCACAAGATCCTCTCTTCTAACACTTTTTAAAGATCTGTTGGCTAACTCAATATCTAAAGCAAGCTTTCCCCTGACTATTTTTTGGTTTAGCATTCTCCTTCTTTTCTACATCCTCTTTCCTTTGATCATGACCTAGTCTGGAAAGCGGTGCTATAGACTCACCCTCTCTAGTCTTCTTGGAACTGTTGGGGGCACCATCATCCCTCTTTCATTTCTCCTTAATAATCACCTCACTGCCCTGAGTCCTTGCTAAATAAGCATAAATTCAATATTTGTCAACTGGAGAATCCCATCTAGTCTCCTAATCTAATGTTTTTCCTTACAATAGACAAATATACTTGCTACAATTTATGCTTATTTGTAGTCTACAAAGAAAAAGACCATAACTCTAACTTACTTTTCAATCTGAACACCATAAGAAGCTAAAGCATCACTTGTGGATAAATAAGATGTACAAGCACACATATCCTCCAAAATCTTTCTCATCCCACTCTTCCCAAAGTTTAAAGCCATATGCTTGCCCATCATGGATGCACATATTCTTCTATCTTGCCAAAAACCTAACTTCTTTGGTGAAATATCCTTCAATGACTCACAATCTTTGCACTTGTGATCAATACTATCACATCATATACATCTTCTCACAGAAGAATTTCTAGGTGGAGTGCTTGAGAAGGGGTAGCTCATCCAGAATCTTCCCATTATACCATTTTAATCTACATATGCTCTATATCCTTTAACCAATTTTTCAATAATATCATCATTTAACCCATTTTTCAATAATATCATCATTTAACCAATTTTTCAATAATATCATCCTTTCTTGAAATAGTAGCAACAGAAGTAGAAGTATGAGAAGTGCTCCTATAAGCAATACATCTATTTTGCAGCTTATACTTCCACATTTATCCCTTAATCAATGTACATACTACATCCTTAGCATCCTGCCAATCCATTTTAAGCCCCATTTTCTTAGTTTTATCCACCGAAACTTCCCTTACTTCCACTTGCAATGGTGGATCAGCAACTTGTGAAAACAATTCAATTTTTTCATATTGCAAGTTGCAATCGTTGATCCTAACAACTTTGATGCAATTAGCCCTTTATTGGGCTTGTACACACACTCCCTAAATGTCTTCAAGTATCCAATCCTAGGTCCTCCAAGAAGTATTCCTCTTTCAATGCTTTCTTGAATGCATTCTATGTAGCATCCTATCCATAAAGCTCATTTATGTACATTTTCAATGAAGAGGTCACAAGATCAACAAAATATTGACTCAGCAACCATGTAGGAACTTCAAAGAAATCCATATGTGCCTCATACAATTTCAAGTAATTAAATATATTCTTGCCATCAAAAAATTTTCTTTCATTAACCATAGCTTCTATATATTTCATTGATGCATTCTCATACTATTGAGTAGTAGCCTACAACTGCATGTGATGCATTATTTGATATTGATGCAAATACTACACCCCTATAATTCTTGTTAATGATGCTACTACTGTTGTTACATATATATATTAAAGGCCTACAAAAGATGCCTCATATCATCCATAGACTCAAGCATGCATGTAGATCTCAAAGAATGAAAGAGACAAAGCAAACACTTAGGGAGAAGAAGATAAATTGTCACTAAGTTTGAGACTTTGGATACAAGTCACTGAGTCCAAATCATTACATGTGTTAACTTTAGCAAAGCAAAAAATAAGCCCAACATTAGGACTCTTTATGGGTAGAAGAAATTATCACAAAGATAACATTGTAGCCACTACCATAAATTCAGTGTGATAACACTTCACAATCCAAAAGTTTCAAAAGAATAATAGAGGATCTCACATGATGAGACAACAATAAGAACTCAGCCTCCTCAACATGATTCATTATATTTCATATGCTTCAACATGTTGAATCACTTTTGGGAATCATTAAAATAAAGAACATTGATAATCCAACATTAAATGGTTCTAGCTTATGGATAAAATTCTAAGAGCCAAGATATTCCTTCATTTATGATCAATTTCAATTGTAGCCTCCTATACACCTATTAGTGCACCACAATCTAGTTGTCAACTTCAACATGAATTTTTCCATGTTCATGGCCTATCCTCCCAATCCACTCTGGCTTTCCCATGAAGCATGTCACTAGGCCTCCAATAGCATTGCCATGGCTGATGTTATTTTATGTAATCTAGTATGTCAACTTTAACCACATGATGCATAGTCTCCATGAATTCCTTTGTCCTCAACCTGGCAAAAGACCCAAATTATTCATTACATCTATTTTAGTGATTTCAATCCCACTATCAATTATGCTCAGAGTTTTGCTAGCCTTATTATAAGGACTAGTGAATGAAAAGCTTGGGTTGTGAGTTGAGCTTGCTCTTGTCTGTTAAGCTCTCAAACTAGATTAATCATGCTCATATCTACACCAACTTGAAGGCCTCCATCAATAGTGTTGTGCTCTCCTCCAAAACAAAACACATAAGCTTCTTTTTTTTTCTTCTCTACGCTATGAAATCCCTTATTTTTCTTTTGCCCCCCCTCCCCTTGCCTAAAAGATGCTATAATCAGTGCCAATCCTCCTGTTTCTCTTTTTGGCCTAAGATTTTCCCTTTAAGACCACACAAGAAGTAGCCTTCTTTTCCCTGTTTTTTGCTCTTTACCCCAAAAGCATGGGTCTCCCCCTCCCCCCCAACCCCCCAAGTTAAGTGCCTTCCATTTGCAATGAACCATTTGTGTTGCCCTTTGAACCCTATGGAGTATCAATTGTTTGGCTAGCCATGGCCCAATAACCAAGGTGGTTGAGTGAATTAAAAATTAGCATACCTTGCTCTTTTATGTCAAGAAGGCCAAAGTGTTTTGTAGAAGTGCCCATGATTCCAACTCCTCCATCCATGCACAAGCATCCCCAAAACATTAGCAAAAAGCACATGGAGCCACACTTAATGTTCTCTCCGGTTGTGTAGTGCCACTATATCAACAATGAGAGTATCAAAACTTCATGTACCTTTTAGAATCCTTGCCATACCATTGAGGGATCCCCATCTCCTGTCATTATTCACGTAACATATAGGAAACAAAATAGGCAAAGAAATGTACAAGCTACCACACTTGGCAATCCAAAATATTTGTTAGTGTTTTGGCTACTCTAAACATCTCACTCGTGGCCATCCTCCAAAGTTTTTTGTGAGTGGATACATAGCATCACAACAGCATAGGTTATGATAGGTGTGACAATGCTAATGGACATGTTATCATTTCTATTTCTTTTGCTTGCACTAGGAAAGGGGCATGTAAAGTTTTTGGGTTACTACTTCTGCTGAGTGGTAGTGTTGACAAGGGGCTTCTTTTTGCATATTTAACCACTTGGGACAAAAGTGTGGTGGTTTTAAATGCAAAGTGAGAATGAGATGTAAGGATAATTGAGTAGGTGTAGTTTGCACTTGGAGAGGGGGGGTCACTCATGAATATATGTATGTATCACATGAGTTCAAAATAAGGGTTTTACAAACACCATCTTTATACATTTTTTACATACAAAAGGGTGTTATATAAAGGGGCTACTTACAGATTGAATAAAAAAGGGTTGTATTGTATTCAAGAAAAAATCATAGATTAGGATATTTATAAATAGGCCATGAATGTATATCACACTTCAGACATGTCTCCATAGTCTTGTAGTCTCTTGTAAACAACACACAATGGTTGGCACGTGCATGGATGCTATTGTAGTCCATGCCAAGCTTCTGTAATACTAAGCATGTATCATCACGAGACTCAAGTATTGTGTTTTCAGGTGGCAATATGTGATATTTTAGCAACCTTTTAAAAAAAAACCAACCACCTTTGAAGAGCATGAGAAGCATTTTTATAATGGAGTCAAAACAAAGGAGCATAGTATGTATCTGAACAACTTAGTCACACACACATCGCTCCATCCATACTTTTTCTTCACACTTAAGAGCGCAAGTAGTGTCTTTAAGCAAGATACTCGGCACTCGTCACACAATGGTATGGAGGCCTCCTCTCTCATTGGATTATATGACTTGGCATCCATGGGAAATAATGCAGTGATCATTGCTCCAAGATTGGAAGAAGTCCGAAAGGTCCACCATCTAATTGCCATCTTGCACTGAGTGCAAGGATACGGTACACGCTGATTAAGATATGCCTCACAATCTTAGATGCCATGACCTGATTCATTGTTGTCCATTTTGTCTATGTTACGATAGACAAATTGCTTTCATTTTCCTCATTCTTTCTCTTCCTTCATTTTAGTCGCTACTTATCTTTTGTTGGGGGTAAAGGCGCCTCTGCCTAGCTGCCCGTGTATTACTACATTGACAGTCACCACCACTTCACACTGTAGGTGGCCGACGCCCGTCACCGTCACTTTATTCTTTATTCTTTTAGTGACAGTTTGAATAAAGGAAGGCCCGGTCACACATTGTGACTGTTGGAGTTCCCATTTCTAGTCTCTCCCTTTCTTGCTCTTACTCTCCCGCCATAGCTCTCGAGTCCAACCTTCGATCCGTTGCTCCCTTTCAACTGGTATCAGAGCTTTGCTTTCCGACTCTTGAGCTTGGTTCGTGGCATTCTCAGCATCCCATCGACTCCCTACTTGCATTGGGTCTCCTTCCCGGCAACCATATCCGACTCCTTTCAGCTCCCGTCACTCCCCGGTTTCCCGAGCACCTTCCGGCATTGTTGGGCACCTTCAGGGCATTACATCAGAGGTATTTGATCATTTTCTTCAAGGTTTACTTCAGTTCTCAGGTCTCACAGGCTGTAAACAAGATTGGGGCAACCACCATTGAAGCTCCCTTGCTTCATATCTCACTTGCCTTTGAACAAGACTTGCTGGGGCTTGTTTGAGGCCTTCCTTGGCTTTAACTGGACTCCTCCAAAGCTTGGCCACCATTTTTTGCAGCCCCAGGACCAGCATTTACAGTTGGTGGAATCACGCAGCCCTCCCATGTGTGTTTAGCATTGACAGTCACAACAGCAGCTCTCCCCCTCCATTGGCACTTGGAAAGGCTCCATTTTGGGCATATGAACATGCTTTGATGGTTGATGTGTTGGCATAGCATTTGGACTGATTTAACACTATTTTGGGACTTTCATAATAGTCCACAGGCAGTTTATGACAGTGTTACACTGACATTTGATGCTACAGCTTGTTTGGAATTGTCATTTGATGCCCGGTTGGTCCCATTTGATGCCCGAATGTTAGGGGAATGTATGCCTAATGTTTGGCAACCATTTGAAGCTGATTTTGGTGCTGAAATTCTCAGTTTTAAACACTAAATCACTGCTGTACATAGTTGGGCTGAAGTCATTTTACTCATGTATACTTATGCCTATGCTTTTCGCGCTATGTTTCGGGCATATATGGTGATATATTGACACTTGGGGCTCGACATAGAGCTTGGTTTTGATTCGGGATCATTGGTTGAGCTTGAGCTCGCTTTGCAAAGCATTTTGATGCTCCATCTTGGATGTACTTATGGCATGTATGTTGCTTATGTCTGACCAGTCTTGACATGCTTAGCCTATGCCATTACTACATGCTAGTTACATTGTTTGGAGCCTATTGCTACTAGAGCTCAGTCTTGGCTTGACCTTGGATTCTCGAAGCTTACTTGAGCTATTTATTGGCTTGCCAGAGTTGTATCTTGGGATGTACTTGATGTTTTACATGCTTATGGATGCTACATACGGATGCTTTGTCGCCTACATGTTCGGGATGTACTATTGATGTATTGTCTTGGACTTATGTCATTGGCACTGTGTCTTGCCTTGGCTTGAGCTCTTGAGCTCGTACATACGGCTTTTGTGCCAATGGAAGCATTCTTGAATGCTTATCAGACATTGAGCAGGTGGTACTTTTATGCATTGAGCCATTACATGCTATTGAGCAGTTACAAACACTTGAGACTTTGGGGCTTCTTACCTTTTGGGATGATACATCATATGTATTGGTTCACTGTATGCTTATGAGCTAAGTCTCAATTTTGGATCCGTATCTTTGTGAACCGACACCTACTTGTGTCAAGTTTTGGTAGTGGCAAGAACACTTTACCCCGTTTCCTGGGAGGTGTGTCTACTCACTGGCAGATGTTTGTATGACATACTTGGGTGTTGGATTCATGCTTATTGACCGTCATATGCTTATGCTATGCCCGCATGATGCCGGCTTTGGTCTTGGCAGTATCTGATTGCCTTGGGATCTGATTTTGGCAATGTTAGCTCTCTTTTACTGAAATCTGAAATTTATTACAGCAAGCATATATGTATGGACGGACATGGATTTTTCAAGCTGAAACACTCTGAAATGATGTACTTTCACTAGTACTTGGTGGGCAGCAGCTTTGGTTCCACTTTCTTTGCCATTTTTCCTCGATTTTGGTGATTTTTTTTGTCATTTTCTGCAATAAACAGTAAGCAGTTTTGAACTATCTACAATCTTCAAACCTGCATTATGGCGAGTTCGTCCACTGATCATGCTATTTTCAACATCACTAAGCTTGATGGTACGAAGTACTCTTATTGGAAGAGCCAGATTTGGCAAGTGTTGTGCAAAAATCGCATAGCAAACCTTTGAGGTTAAGCAGGCATCCGCCTGCAACTATGCCAGATGAGGAATGGCTTGAGCTTGATGAGTTATGCAAGTCCACTATTGTATTGTCTCTCACAGAACAGGTTCACTATAATGTCTTTGAGGAAGAATAGAGTGCATGGCAATTGTGGGAAAAGATCAAAAATCTCTATGACAAGAAAAGTCCAGCGAGTCAGATGTATTGGCTAAAGCAGCTTATGGACCTATGCATGAAGAAGAATGTGACTATGTCTGCTCACTTGAGCCAGTTCCATGCTATACTCAAGAACTTGACTTTGCAGGACATCACTTTTGCAGAGGATGTCACTCCTCTTTTCTCCCCCCATCTCTCTACTTCTCTCCATTCCTTTTCTCTCCCCTATCTTTATCTTTATTTACCACTCTCTCTATTTCTCTCCCCACCCTCTTTCTCTCTCTCTTTTCCTTTCTTTGTTTGCCTCCCTTCATTCTCTCTCTCTCTCTCTCTCTCTCTCTCTCTCTCTCTCTCTCTCTCTCTCTCTCTCTCATGAAGCCCCTCTCTCTTCTTTTTTTAAAATACTCTCAATCTCTCTCTTCTTCCCCCTATTTCTCTCTCTCCTTCCCTCCTCACTCCCACTCAACACATCATATTACAAGTAAAATTGAAGAGAGAAAATAATAATTTAAAAAACAAAGATATTGAAAGCAATGTCTCCCTATCTTTCTCTCCCCTCTCTCCCTTTACTTTTCTCTCTTTTCCCTCTCTCTCATTCTCTCATTGTTTCCCTATTTCTCTCTTCCTCTCTCTCGCTCTAGTTTTTTCTCTCTATCTCTCTCTTTCTATCTCTCTTCTCCCTCTCTCTCTCTCTTCTTTTCACTCTCCTTCCTCTCTTTACCTCACCCTTCTTTTCTACCTCTTCCTTCCTTCTCTCTCCCTCTCTATTTCTCTCCCCACCCCTCTTTCTCTCTCACTTTCCCTTTCTTTGTTTCCTCTCTCTTTGTTTCTCCCCCTTCCCTCTTTCCCTCATTGTTTCTCTCACTCACCCCCCTCTCTCCTCCCTTCATCTCTCGTTTCTCTCTTCCCCTTCCTCTTTGCTTCATTTCTCCCATTTCTCTCCCTCTTTGTCTCTTCCTCTCCTTTTCTTCTCCTCCCTCCCTCCCTCCCTCTCTTTCAATGCATTTCTTTGCAAATAAAAACAAAGAAAGAAAAGAAGAAAACACAAAAACACAAAAACAAAGCAAGAAGAGGCAATATATCTACCTCAAATGCCTGAACATGAAACTCTTTGTGCCTCCTCTTTACAACTTCCCTCCCTTCTCCCTTGCACACTTCTCCTTCTTCTTCATGTGTACGGTGGCGATGGTAGCAGTGGCGATGATGAGCTCTCTCTCTCTCTCTCTCTCTCTCTCTCTCTCTCTCTCTCTCTCTCTCTCTCTCTCTCTCTCTCTCTCTCTCTCTCTCTCTCTCTCTCTCTCTCTCTCTCTCTCTCTCTCTCTCTCTCTCTGAGCTTTGAGCTCTCACTCTCTCTTTTATTCTCTCACAAATGTTTTCAGCAAAATGCCACACTTAGGTTTTCAACGCTATTTTTTCTCATAGCGGCGTCACTGTTTAAAATTAATGATGATACTATTTTACATCGCAAACTATTATCCCATTCACTTGTAGTTGTATAAAGATCTAGAAATGCATAAAATATGTGGGTGCATGTAAGAAACAATGGTGTGTGCCTCTTTTTAATACCAAATTTAAAAGAATCATAACACTTGTTCACATGATGTTCTCTAGGCTTGCCAATCTTTACATTATAGTATATGCTTGTACCTTGAACCTTGGTTTTGGGTACCTTGTAATAATATCTCTGCACATTTTCATGTTTACAATAAATTTCAAAATTAAGAGTCATTGCTTAAGTTTTCCTATAGAGAAAACATTATAGAATAGAGTCTTTGTATACAAACTTCTCGAAGGGGTCACTCATCAATATATGTGCATATCACATCAATTCGATATAAGGAATTACTCAAATATATTTTTTACATATTTTTTAGATATATAAGGGTGCTATCTAAATGGGTTATTTACAAATTGAATAGAAAAGGAGTGTATTTTTTAAGGGAGAATTCACAAATAAGGGTATTTATAAATTGTCTTTGAATACATGTGATATAGATGGCATACATATAGTGAACCCTTGGAAACAAAATTGTACCATTATTTTATGTTTGTTATCTACAGCACATATAGCATGTGCCATCATTTTCAAGTATTTTTTCTTTTGGCATAGGTACAAGTGCTAAAGTATTGAAAGTCTTTGCCTAGTATATAACATGATATTTTATTAATAAACATGTATATTTTGGCACCTAAACATTTTTTCTTTGAACATAATGTTTTTAATATCAAAGGGGGGGACACACACACACACACACACACACACACCATTAAGCAATTTATAGCTTTTGTAGGAAATCTTTGAAGAAGCTGATTCTCTCATTCACATTTTCTTTTGGCATGGTTACAAGTGCAATAAAGTTTTTATTTTCATGATAAACCCACAAATAGTGCCTTGGAAAAAACCCTTCCAAAAACGTGTTTCCGTTTATTGATTAGCTTCTTAGAGCTAAAGAACAGAGCTAGAACACATGGTGCACATTTTCTTAAGTTAACACTAATAATTGCCATTAAGCTATCATTTAGACTCCCTTGATCTTCTAACAAGGAAACCAACCCACCAAAGAGTGCTATATTGGGAGAAGAGAAGAAGAAGGTCTCACTCAAGAAGCTCAATGTTCACAAGCCTTCTATCACGATAAAAACTAGTTTTATCGTGAAGAAAAGGACTTGAGTAAGAAGACTATGGAATTCTTCAATCATGATGTAGATTATTGGAGGAAATAGAACTCTTAGTCCAAGCTAAGAACCTAGGGAATAAAGATAAGATCTATAAAGTCTTTTACATGTCTCTCAAGAAGGCTTAAGAGCCAAGCCACACTTAGGTCTCAAAACATAGGCGTGGTCTCAAGAGACATGGCACGCCAGGCATGGCTACACTCCCAAATTTGATCCCAAAAGTTAAGGGACTTCGTGCAATCCAAGAAACCAATCCATTTTTAGAGCGACTTAGGAGTGCTTAGCCCAGTTGGCCACCTAGTGAGGGTCAAGTGGGGTATCTTGCCCATTGCTTGCACGAGAAAAGTAGAACAAGAGTGTGAGACTTGAGGAAGATGGGTTACTACTGGTCAAACCTACCTATGACCCGAAAAAATAGACTTGTGTTTCCATATTTCTTTCTAAGCCACAACCACACAAGGCCAAGTGACAGACCTAGGCTTGGTGTGCCTCTACGGCTTGTCCTTGAACCATGCCCAAAGTTAGCATTTTGATGTACATATTGTTTCTTTTTTTAATATAATTTACAATTGCATTACAAAAAACATGTTTCCATTTAGAGTTTAAGTGTTAACAAAGGAAGATATTTGGGCTACTAGGGGTGGCCGCTCAAAAATCTGGTCCTGATTCCTAGTCAAGCTTTCAACTTCTAGAAGGGAAGAGAATTCTCGAGAGTCCACGAAGGCCTTGGTTTTAAACTCCTGTGGCCTGCTGGCCCGGGCTTTAAAATTTTGCAACTGAGTTTTTTAATTTTTATTTCCACTTATCCAAATACGCCATAAATAAAAAACTTCTACAACTACCTCCTGAGGTACAACTACCCCAGCCTCCAGGGCCCAGCTACCTTTCTTTTCTTCTCCGTCTTTCTCAGGAGAAAAAATATTGACCAAAATCTCACGCGCATTCACTCGTCTCGATAGTCTCGACTCTCGAATGCTTAATCCGAACTCTACACAAGAAGATGCGGTGGATACCGCGTCAATTGCATACAAATCCTCTGTCAAGCTCACATTATGGAATGGCTACGAGAGAGGATGAGACAACTATAAAAGCTCCAACTGCAGGCGTATACGCATCACACGCGCGCTCTCTCTCTCTCTCTCTCTCTCTCTCCTCTGTGCTCGTCTGTTGGTCTCTGCGGAATACAGAGTCCACTCGTCCGTAATTCATAGCAAAATGGTCAGAAGCAGCGTCTTGTCTTGTTTCTTCTCATTCTGTTACTTCTGCTGCGCCGGCTCTCTGTTCAATGGATCCGTCCTCGCGAGCGATGCCGACCCTCTGCAAGACATATGCGTGGCAGACGTCAACTCCACCATCAAGGTGAACGGCATGGTCTGCAAGGCCGAGGCGATGGCTACCCCAGAGGATTTCGCCTCCTCCTTCATCGCCAAGGCCGGGAACACCTCCAACCCCTTGGGTTCTGCTGTGACCCTGGCCAATGTGGCCAAGTTCCCGGGCCTTAACACCTTGGGCATCTCCATGGCGCGCATCGACTACGCTGTTGGAGGACTCAACCCGCCGCACGTCCATCCGCGCGCCACTGAGCTGCTGTATGTGCAGCAGGGGTCCCTGTACGTAGGGTTTGTGACCACAGGCAACGACAAGCTGTTTGCCAAGAAAGTGAAGGAGGGGGATCTGTTCGTCTTCCCCAAGGGACTTGTCCATTTCCAGTTGAATGTTGGTCGGGAGCCTGCTGTGGGGATTGCTGCCCTCACCAGCCAGAACCCTGGCACCTCCCAGGTGGCCAAGGCCCTCTTCGCATCCTCGCCTGCCATCGAGGACGCCGTCCTGGAGAAGGCCTTCCAAATTGCCAACGGTGAGGTTAAGCATCTCAAGACTGTCATCGGCAAGAGCTGATGAAGCTTTTCGTTGCATCCCTTTCTCCGATCTCTCGTCACAAAACGTTAGCGTTTTGTGGCATGAACATTTTGAACATATCTCTGTTATTACGATATATATTACGGCTTTGTATAAAATCTAGCATGGCTGATTATCTATGGGGCACAGTTTATCGACCACATGCATTTGCTTCCTCATTGCTGTCGTTGCTTATCAGCTTTTTGCTGTAGCACATCGATCTCCCTTTGTTCTCACGCACCCTGATACCATTTCCTGCACAATCTAGCGCGTTTGGTCAACCACACTTAACTGAGCGCTTATTGCTTCTCACCGATCTTTACTACCCACCAGGACTCTGATTGATCACTCTCTGTCATGATCGCATGGCAAATTGATCACTCTCTGTCATGATGATCACATGGAAAATTAAGCTCGTCGGTCTCAGAATTAACAACAATGCTTTGATCTCACCTTTCGTGGCATCGATCAACTACGCCGGTAAATGCTATGAAATAACCCTACGATAAAATACCCCTTCGTCAAGCACCGATGCTTCGTAGTTGCTCCTCTAGCTCCCACCTTGGTTGCTGCAGCAGGCTTGTTCTTGCTTTCTCTACCCGTACTCTGTCTTGCCACGCCATGATAACTTGCCTCCACATCATTCTTCACACTCTTGCCACATCATCTTACTCACCCTCTTTAGTGTACCTGCTTCGCTTTCTAACTTATTTCACGTATACTATAAGCTCATAAAGTGCTTACACTCGTCTTGGGCAAAAATATAACTCACTCAAAGTTGTGCTTATGGGTCACACTTGAAGCACCTTGATTCCATAATCTATGACAGGTCTTGGCACTTCCATGTATTTTCTTCTTCTTCTTCTTCTTCTTCTTCTTCTTCTTCTTCTTTTTCCATAGGTTGCACAAACTCTTCTTTGAATAATGTAAAACTTTATTAGCTTGGTATTCTTTTTGCTTTATCTAGCAAGTCTATAGCTTTATGTATTGGGTATGTACTACATCTGACCATAATGATACTTAAACCTACCATTGACCTTTGGCATCCTCCACCAAGATTATTTTGTTGCACTCATCAAGACCCCAGGGGGTGAGAAATTCCATACAATTGTCATAGCCTATCTCACATTTGAACTTTGCTTCAATCCACACCCATCCACTAGTTCTTTTGTCTCAGAAATTCCATACAATTGTCATAGCCTATCTCACATTTGAACTTTGCTTCAATCCACACCCATCCACTAGTTCTTTTGTCTCTAAGTTCTCGGCCACTACTTCCACCAAGTTGTGTATTTGATGGTACTCCTAGTGGCAATTCCTTCAAATTTCCATCTTAAAATGATCTCTAGCTTGTTCTTAGTGAATGATAGTTATGGATTGACAAATCTCTCTTGCATGACCTCTTCTCCTTGTTCTTTCATTTCAAACAACCTAACATAGCATGTGATGGTGAGAAATCAAGAAAAAAGCATTTTCTCATTAACACAACAATTCAAAGCTAGCTTCTTTACAAAAATTATTTTTACAAAAATTATGTTTGACTTCCATTGCTTTTTAGCTTTTCTATTGAATTATCTGATTTTTGGTTTTCATTCTCAGTTTAGTCTTCACATGTCCCTTTCCCACTTAATTGAATGCAATAGTTTCTAAGATTGCAAGGAAAAACTTGCAAATACGTTAATCCCAATATGTGTGGGTTTTTGTCTTACAATGTGTTTGTACATTTATTTACATACATGGTGGTACAATATGTTGATAGTGAGGCAACAACCAATCATAGAAGTGAGAGTTATACTCGAATGCTACATAATAATCTATATCATATGTGAACACATGCCCACATGCATCTTGTAGGTCAAGATATCCGTTAGGAAATCACCTAAGCCTAGTCTATTGGCAACATCAAGTTCTTCCTCACTAAAGTTTTGGTTCAAATAAGGGTGGAGCATAATATTGTCCTCCAATAGTCGATTTTAGATTAAGGTTAGTATCCCATGGTCATGGATGCAATTTAGGTTGGGTCATACTAAGTTACAGGCTTAATAGCGCAATGTTGTTCGACATTGGTTAAAATTTGACAACTAATCATTTCAATTGTGCATGCAAAGTGAACCATTTTTATAAAAAGATGAACTCAAGTTTTACAAGATGATCTAAGTTGGCAAGACCTTCTTATATCATTCCAATGTAGCTATGCTTAAACACTATAAAATACGTGCCACATACCAACGTTTAAAGCAAGACAAATGTTCATAAAAAATTTGCCCCCATCATTGCTAAAAGCATCAGTATAGACATCTCTACAGATTCGTTGCTAAAAGCTTTGTGACACTGATAGCAACGCAAATAGTGATACTTTGTGACGCATATATCGACTCGGACAGGGATGCATGCAATAAATTAGCGACACAAATAGTGACGATTACAGAGAAAAAAATTGGTGGCACAGTACCATGTGCTAAATAATATTTTGCAAAATGATTACATATTGAATACGCAATCATCATCAAGACAAGTGCAAAAACTACACAAAACCACAAGACTACTAACTCATAAAAGAAATGCAAGACTGATGATGATAACTCATAAAATTACATGGAACCATGGAGAGGAGAGTCCAAAACAAACATGAAAATCTATCTGTAAGATCACAGTTTATGATGGAGTACTGCAAAGAAAATAGAATAGCATTGTTAAAAATAAGGTTGTTAGCACAAGTGGTATTCCAAATTAGAAAGTGAGAAGAACCAAAAGAAAGTTTACAAAATCCTCCAAATAAGTCTTATGGCCACTACTACCCAGATGATGTACGACCCCTGCCTTCAATCCTGCCCTCAATGCCTCTTGCTCTGCTGCTGCCAACATCGTCTTGGAGAGTCTACGGCCTCCTCCCTGAGTCTCTGACAATCCTCTACGCCCAACCACTCGAACTTTTAGGACCTACTCTTGATTGCCTTGCGTACGTCTGATCGTCTATATGACATGTATGCATGCATACACTTCATCATCCACCTAATGGAAAACCTCTCTATTGTCGTAGGTACCAAAAACTCTTTATGCAAAGACACCACTACATAGTCCTTGCTCCCCTCTGGTATATTCTTCTAATGGTCTAGAATGTTGTGCCTAAATACTTGTTGCCACAACTCTCTCATATGAGATATCGGCCTCCTCCCCTCATCATTCATGATCACAACACTTGTTTTCTCACCTATAAGGTATCCATACCCTATTGGGTATGTCTAAGGTGTGGCCTCTCCCACTTGCAACCACATTTTTGGGCATCACCAGAAGACCCATGTACATCTAACATATCTATGAGGATAGTATCTCTCGAAGCACCCATAGAGATGCCACATGTGAACAACTAAGAGAAACTTGGAGTCACAAGAGTAGATGTCCTTATATGTGTAAAAAATATTGGAGATGACAAGTGTCCACTAGACCGACAAGACAAAGACATTGCATCGATGCATCTCGAAACACTCACATGAGCAACTCTCTCTAGATATGAGAAGGAGAAGTAGCAACCCTCTCTAAAATCGACTATGGGCTCACAATATCTACATCTTCGTAGCACCTCCCACTCGGGGGGTTCACTATATATATATCCTTGATATAACGTGCGTTTATGGCCTATTTATAGATATCCTAATCTGTAAAATTTTCTTGAATAAAACACAACCCTTTTCTATTCAATCTGTAAGTAACCCCTTTATATGACATCCTTCTGTATGTAAAAAATGTATAAAAATAGTATTTTAAAAACCCCTTATTTTGAACTCACATTATGTATACATATATTCATGAGTGACCCCCCCCCCCCCCTCTGAGACCTCCCAGAACCACTCCCTTCATCCTGGGTCAGTCTAGAGGGTCGACCTCACCTACTAGAGATCGAAGCATTAGAGCATGCAGAAGTAGACCTCATAGGATGACCTAACAATATCCATGACACCTCTTAGTCTACTATATCTCTGAAGCCGGCCATCCAATTTGGAGACATACATGTGAAGATCTCCTACAGCTCTTCATTTGTCATCTCTCGACTTGTCCTACTCTCTAGGTATTGTCAAGGGTAACCTGCAATACAAACAAAAAATGATGTTAGCATAATCAATATAAGGATTTAGGTAAAACACAACAATATAACCCAGCAAAAAAGAATGCCAATTAAAACACATATTCTAAAGTATCCTTAAAAGTGAATTATCAGCAAATTGAGCAAGCAGACACAAATACAACCCAGTCTATGGCTCCATGTCAAGCTCTTGGCATAGCTCGGTGTACACTAGAAGGTCTTTACATAGGTCACCACAGAAAGAGGAGTCCACTTCATTCTTGAAAAATTCATGGCCTCCTATCTCTTTATCTATGTTATCCATGCATGTCTCCTCTGCATGCTCCAAGCCCTCCTTGCCCTCCACCCTCCACAACATCAACCCCTCTACTTGTATACTCTCCCCATCCATGCTGGAGACATTGCTTTCATCATACTCTCATGTACTTTGAGATGCTGACAACAAAACATACCACCATCAAGATTATCGGGGATGTGGATAGAAGATTACATGTTCAATATCACATATAAGAGTGAATTAACATTTGTGACTATTTCGTGTCGTGGAAGAATTAACAAAAAAATTCATGTACCCATTCACAATGACCCAACAAGACAAACGTGTCGCGCAGATCATTCCATATTTTCTTGAAATCTACCTCCAAAAATCTAGATGGACCTCGCCAAAACAGTTATCCCATCTCCTTCCAATACCACTTTAAACCACTGTACATCGAATATGATCATGGAGAAGCTATGGTAATCCACTAAGATAACACTTTATAAGTTGCCAAAATACTCCATCTCATCTACTATAGTATTCAGATCCCTGGCCTGCCGTCGGCTCCCTTACTCAAACTTTGCTATGACACCACAATTTGTTGTGGAGTGCATTTTGTCGATGCGCTCAATTCAAAAATGTTTCCCATACGATCATGCTACGTTATAGATTTTGTATTGTACACTAAAATTGTTAGATTAGTTGCATAAAATCTAGATATGATAGCAAAGACCTCGATAGATACCTCTACCACTTTATGCGAAGTTGTGATCAAAGCTTCATGCAACAACCGCATAGGTATAAATTGCATCATCTCCTTCATGCCCTTGGGATATCAAATTGGTCGATGGTGTGTACTACATTGAAATTCTAATCGTGCTTCCTCTTGCTCTCTTCTGGCCTACTCGTACATAGCGAGCCACTTCTCCATCGATGCATGATACAACATATAAAAAACGATTCACTTTCTCATCCATGGCACCATCCATCATTTTTTCTACCCCATTTCCAACCACCATATCTTCGATCAGTCTATTATCCTTCTTCAACATCCATAGCATATTGTTGTTTGAATCCATCATCAGTAGCTACTTTGAAATATGCACTAATTCCTTCAACACTAACCAACCTTCAACCATGCTACCTTTTGACCGAGCTTGGTGGCACATAAAACCCTTTAGGGTTTTTATGAAGTGCTCTAAGAAAAACGTCCATCACATATGGATGGGTCCCACAATCTCCACTTCATTCACATAATGTACCCAAGAGGTGAGTTTGTATCGTGAGCGTGCTCTTTGTTAGATACTTCTCAAAGAGACAGACTGTCTCTGCCACTATGTGCCTCGCGAATTCAATAGAGAATGTCTTGATCTCCTTCTGTGAAATTCAATTGCACTAAATTTATTAACTTATAAATTGCCGAGTATATTTATGGAGTGAGGTACCACACAATTGTGATCAAAGTATAAACTATTAGAAATTTGAAGCAATGAGAACATCAAATAGACACTGAATAGTGAAATACTGAGGTTATTTGCTATCAAGGCTAAGATAAACCTAGCATATCTTGTGCTAATCATGGGAATCCAGTCTTGATAGTTGATCATCTTTAGAAAAAGCAGACATAAGAGAATGCATTATACCCATTGAGATGCGGATAGACCTAATAATTCACTTCACCATGCACTCTTTGACAGGACACCCAAGGAGCACAAGGTAGCTGCAAATGACCATTAGAGATAAATTCTGGCCAAAGCGTATTCATCTTGCCTACCTCCTTCAAATCCATTCATGCTCCTATAGTGTCTCTCGTTCCTGTGATATGGTCCCACAATAAGCTACCTATATTCTTGAAAATATAAATAGGATCCAACAAAAGATTGATTTGTAAGTCAGTCTAATACAATAACTCGTAGAAAACTGAGAACCGTCACATTCTGCTTGTATGTGACTCCTTGTGGATCATTTTCAACTCATACTAGC
The DNA here is from genome assembly GCF_053477565.2 of Lygodium microphyllum. Lineage (NCBI taxonomy): Eukaryota > Viridiplantae > Streptophyta > Polypodiopsida > Schizaeales > Lygodiaceae > Lygodium > Lygodium microphyllum. Next base: position 78,270,208 of record NC_141137.1, on the reverse strand, counting down.
TTTGGGCATTCATTTGTTCTAGAGGTCACCCGAGAGAAGTTTCTCGCGATTCATGACCCTCTAGTAAGAAAGTGATGTGGCCCTGATATACCATCTTCTTCATGGTCTATGATCTTCAAGAGTCTAACTGTAGCCCACACAATGGACATGCATGATAACCTGAGGTAACCAGACATGTCACAATACTCCTAACTAGTCAACAGAAACTTGAATGAGCTATATTAGATATTAATAATAAGAGTGGAAGCCCACTTACTTGAGCACTTCTCAAATCCCAGAAATTCATGCATGGTCCACATGAGAATGGCTCATATATTTGTGGACCATCGATCATCATGCTTAGTCATGTCTTCCACAACGACCCCTCCTCCCATAAAATCTTGAGCTCATCAGCTAATGGACAGAGGTAGATGTCCATGTTCTTGACTTTGTAGCACTTAGGAACGAGCAAGCTAAGGATTAGATGTTCTCTCTTTGTAGAAAGCCATGGCAGGATATTGTAGTTTACAAGGACTACATACCACACACTGTAAGAAGTTGAGCAGAGATCGAATGGATTCATATCATCCATAGCAAGACCGAGCCAAAGATTCTTTGGCTCTCGTACAAAGCTTGGAAAGGTGGAGTCAATGTGGCTTCATGCGAGTGAATATGTTGATCTCCATCTATGGATCTATTTTGTGCATGCCACATTGTCAAGCTCGCCATGCTTGACATATGAAACATGTGATATATACGTAGTATAAGTGAAAAGTGTCTAAGAATCTTTTCAGAGATGGTTTTCCCTTGCAAGTCATGTTGATACCTGTGAGTGCCACACTACATATGTCCATAGTCCCGTAGTCTCCTCGATATTTGTGACACATGCATGGATATTATTGTGATCCATGTCAAGCTTTCATAACACCAATCATGCATCATCACGAGCCTCAAGCATTGTGTCTTCATGTGGCAATATGTGATATTTTAGCAACCTGAAAAAAAACCAAGCACCTTTGAAGAGCATAAGAAGAATTTTTATAATGAAGTCAAAATCAAAGGAGCATAGAATGTACCTAAACAACTCAATTATACTTGCATCACTCCATATGTACTTTGCCTACACACTTAGGAGTGCAAAACAATGTCTTTAAGTGAGATACTTGGCACCCATCATACAATGGTATGGACATTTCCTCTCTTAGTGGATCAAGTGACTCGATATCCATGGGCATAGTAACGCATTAATCATTGCCTCCATCTGAGGCTCCAAGATTGAAGAAAGGTCCAAAAGCTCCACTGTCTCCTCTTATATCGAGGGGTGTAGTTTGCAGTGTGCCCTCCAATGGGTGTATCGGCTCAAGCACTCCATCCGTCGCACACCCACAAACTCTTCTAATGGACCGCAATAGGTGCATTCCTTGGGATGGAGCGCTACCTCTCTATAGACATTTCCATGGCCTATCTAATATTTTTGTATGTGTTATTCAATTACAGTGCAATTGTAAAGCATGATTGATACACACTTTTCTTACAGTTTGCTCAAAGTCTGAGATTGCTTGATCAATTATCTCTGATTGAAACTCACTAAAGCATCATACGTGGCCTATAACCAAGCGATGCTTTCACATCTAATTGCCAATTGGCACTAAGTGCAAGGACATGGGACATGCTAATTAAGATATGCCTCACGATCTTGGATGTCACGATCATCATTCCCTTTCTCTCCATTCTTTTTCTCTCCCTCTCTCTTTACCTTTATCTATTTTTACCTATCCCCCTCTCTATTTCTCTCTCCACCTCTCTTTCTCTCCCTCTCTATTTCTCTTACCACCCCTCTTTCTCTCTCTCTTTCCCTTTCTTTGTTTGCCTCCCTCCATCTCTCTTTGTCCATTCCTTTTCTCTCCCCCTCTCTTTATCTTTATCTATCCCCCTCTCTATTTCTCTCCCTCTTTCCTCTTTTCCTTTCTTTGTTTACCTCCCTTCATATCTCTTTATTTATCTCTCCCTCCTCTCTCTCTTTCATTGTTTCTCTCTCTCCCCATCTCTCTACTTCTCTCCATTCCTTTTGTAATATTTCCACACAATAGAAGTTAGTTGGCTAGTTTGAAAGTTAGTTAGTCAATTAATAAGTTAATAAGGTTACTAACTAGATACTAACTAAGGTAAAAACTAACTAACATTAATCATTAAGGATTTTATTTAATTAAAAACATTTTATTTAGAAAAATCGAGAGTCGTAAATCCGATATTTTTCTCGGATTGACAAGGACCGTAGCCTTCCTTCACGGAAGTTACAACGTGAATGAGACTTATGAGATATATTAATCACTAGTATTAATGTGTATAGTTTGGATGGCCCAAAAATATTAGATTTTGGGCAAAAGCTAGCATATTCTAAATATTTTAGATATTATCTTAAAAAGATATGGAGATTTCTAACTGAATGTCATTTAAAAGAAAAGACAAGTGATGTTTTAATTAGTTTTGGAGATTTTGTAAAAAGAAAAATAAAGAAAAGTGATTTGCGAAATCACACATGTTGCAATCGCAGTCTATAGGCAGTAGACAACACTTCGAACATAGAAAAGAAGGAGTGAACTAAGAGCCTTCTAAACAACTGTCTTGGGGTTTTACCCCCCTTTCCAATGGAACCATCATATTTATGATCTGAGCATCAGATCACTGATTTTTCCAAGATCCCCCTCCACAAAGAGCTCCACTTCTTAGTCACAAGCCCTATTCTCTAATCCACTATTAATATGAGACATGGGGAGGCACAGGAAGAATAAGGAGACCCCGAGAGGCTGCGAAAGAGAGGTAGAGAGAAGGATACCCCTCCAAGAGATTGTGAGAGAGAGCTTGAGAGAGAGAGAGAGAGAGAGAGAGAGAGAGAGAGAGAGAGAGAGAAGAGTCACCTCGAGAGGCTGCAAGGAAGAGAGTTAGCTCAATTCTCTCTATTTCGATCCTCAACTTACCCATCTTCTCTTACACTCTCCCATCTCGAATCTAATCTACCTTCTTAATCTCTTGAGTCTACTTGTGAACGATGGCCCCCAAGTGAAGAATGTTACGTGCGAATGATGGCAATTCCATAACCAACAACGAAGCTTCAGACGAAGGCATCACATATGAGATACGTTAGGCCCCATACGAATGATGAGATACTCATAAGTAATGTATTTCCAAATTGTTAGATGCTTGTTTTGATTCTCATATGAGATACGTTAGGCCCCATACGATGATGCACGAGTATAGGTCATTGAAAGGGATAAATTTTATCTCACGTATTCAAAATATCGAGCTTGCAAAGTGCATGTATTAAGGAAAGTTAATTGCACCTAGTTGCATATGGCTTGTTTGTTGATAGAGCAATTACAAGGAGGAATCGGTCAAGGGTTATGAATGGAATAATCATGGCATTAAAAATTGTGCATACAAGTGTTAAGTAAATTTTATATAGAATCGCTCGTTGATCCCAAGGAAGAGAGTAGATATGCGATGGAAATGTTATCACGACTATTCTTGCATTGTTTGACAAGAATTCAATTGGTTTTTGTTGGTTGATCTAACAACATCCTAAATGCTTTTACATTCAACTGGTTGTTAGTTTGTTGTTTGGATGATTGTTCCAAGTGCTTGTGATTTATACTAAATGCATGGCAAGGGTCTGTGATAACAAGTTGCCATGGGGATAAAGGAATGTTTTCCTAGAAAATGATGTTAGGGCTGGATGCCTTGTGCTGGATTCTTAAAGGATTTAATTAAGGAAGGATATATTGCACGGGTGGATCACCTCCATGATCGCACTGTGGATTAACCCAAAGAGGGCACTGCTCAATTGATTCATGGGCCGAAGGTCGAGTGGTGAAAAGGCCAAGCACGGGAATGATGTTTCGCTCCTAGACACAGCTTGCGGGTCAGGTGGAGCTCTGGGCACCCCTTGCTAGGTCTAGAATGGAGTTGAAGACCTCCGTGGCCCCAATGTTAGGGCATGTTGGGAGATCCTATTCTAGATAAAGGATTGAATTTGTGGTGCCATGTGATTTGGACCAGTTACTTCTACAGGGCAGAAGGGATACTTTTGTTGGACAGAAGGGATACATAATTTCTTCCGTATGGGTGGGAGACAAATATTAACTTGAAGATAAGTTAAGGAACTTGTTTGAACTTGTTTGTCAATAGATTGCTTGCTCTTTTTTCGTGTCTATGCTATAAGTTATGTGAACGAACCATGTTCCCTAAAAGAATTAATTAATGAAGCTGACTTTAAGTGTCACACATAAATGTGGTAGGACCTAATTAGAAAATTAAAGCTATCAAGGGAAGCGGGTAGGTGGAACCCCTGACGGGTCCGTCCTATGGCAGGGTGATCCCAGAGAACTGGGAGGCTTCTCACAAGATTTTACCGTCGTTTGACCTTTAGGTATTGTTAGGTCAGAATGCGATTCATGCCGTGTTAGGGGACCAGAATGGGACTACGCCCTATGGGCAGAGAGGTTGAGCGTGCATCCCTCTTGTTTTCCATTCTCTTTGAACCAAGTGCAGTATGGATCTACTTCAGATTGGGTATCTTTGTGTAAAGTAGGATGTCCAAAACCCGATACTAGAATGCCGTCAGGAGACCTTGACAACTAGGAACCCAAATTTCAGGTCCATCCTAGTGGGTTCGGCCATGAACGTTTCGTTGCGAGGCAGATTCGAGAAACCCTAGGCGACAAAACTCGGAACATTCCATGGGAGTGCCGAGCAGTGACACTTAGATTCGTTTCTCGATAGACCGCTAAAAGCGTTCCTGGACAGCCGATGGGTGGGCACCTTACACCTTTTCTCTCCCCTTCTCTTTATCTTTATCTATTTCTATGTATTCATCTCTCGACTTCTCTCCCCATGCCTCTTTCTTTCTCTATTTTCCTTTCTTTCTTTGCATCCCTTCATCTCTCTTTGTCCATTCTTTTTCTCTCCCTCTCTCTTTATCTCTTTATCTATCATGTCTCTATTTCTATCCCCATCCCTCTCTCTCTCTCTTTCCCTTTCTTTGTTTGTCTCCCTTCATCTTTCTTTGTTTCTCTCTCCCCCCTTTCGCTCACATTGTTTCTCTCTTTTGCCCATCTCTCTACTTCTCTCTATTCCTTTTCTCCCCCTCTCTCTTTATCTTTATCCATCTTTATCTATCTCTTCCTCTATTTTGCTCACCATCTCTCTTTCCCTCTCTTTTTTTGCCCCCCTTCATCTCCCATTTTATATTTCTCTCCATCTCTCTCTTCCTTTCCCTCCATTCTCTCTATTTCTCTCTCTCCTTCCCTCCCCACTCTCACTCAACACATCTTGTTACAATCAAAATCAATGATAGAAAATAAAAAACTTAAAAAACAAGAATATTGAAAGACCCTCTCTCCCTACCTCTCTTTATCTTTCTCTTTCCCTTCTCTCTTTTCATTCTCTCTCATTCTCTTAGTGTTTCCCTATTTCTCTCACTGTCTCTCTCTCTCACTCACTCACACACACTCTCTCTCTTCTTTGCACTCTCCTTCCTCTCTTTACCTCACCCTTATTTTCTACCTCCTCCTTCTCTCTTCCTCTCTATTTCTCTCCCCCCTCTCTTTCTTTTTCTCTTTCCCTTTCTTTGTTTCCTCTCTCTTTGTTTCTCTCCCCCCTCTCTCTCTCAATGTTTCTCTCACTCATCCTCCTCTCTCCCTCCCCTCATATCTCATTTCTCTCTTCCTTTTCCTCCTTGTTTCCTTTCTCCCCTTTCTCTCCCTCTTTCTCTCTCTCTCTCTTCCTTCCTTCTTCTCCCTCCCTCCCTCCCTTCCTCCCTCTCTTCAGTGCATTTTGTTACAAAGAAAAAGAAAAAAGGAAAAGAAAAAAATATCAAAAAAACAAGAAGAGGCAATGTACCTACTTCAAAGGCCCAAAGATGAAATCTTTTGTGCCTCCTCTTCGCAGCTTCCCTTCTTTCTCCCTTGCACTCTTCTCCCTCTTCTTCGTATATGGAGATGGTGATGAGCTCTCTCTCTCTCTCTCTCTAAGGAGTGAGCTCTCTCGCTCTCTCTTTCACTCTCTCTCACAAATGTTTTTGACAAATGCTACGCTCAAATTTTCGGCACTTTTTTTTCTTAGAGTGGCATTACTATTTGTGTTACTACCACCGTCGCTAACATCACTAAAAGCATCACTATTAATATCACAAATAATGCTAATAACGATGTATATAGTGACATTGTTAACAAGTCGCTATTTTACCTTGCGAATTGCCATCGCTATCGCCCCATTCCCTTGTACTGGAAGGAGATTATGCGATGTTCTATGTAGTAGATTTTCCATGATATTTGAGTAGCAATGAGATCTTTAGTAATAATCAAGGGGTGTCTAATGAAGATAAATTCAAATCCCTCCCATGAGCATGACAGAGATCTCATAGTATTGGCTATGTTTTCATCCAAGAGATCTAGATCGAGTTTGTGATACTTGTGGCCAAACAGGATGAAAATGTTATCAAGTTGTTTAATGTATGTGATGATATCCTCACCTATATCAATGGACATATTGGCAATTACTTCTAACATGGTCAGTCTCATATAAGAAGGTTTCAAATTTCAAGGCAAATTTGGCCTTATGGAGCTAGTTTTGTTTATACTCCTAATTGAAATGGTTGGAATGATGGGTGTTGCTTCAACTTATGATGTTTTAGGACCAATCATGAGACACACATGTATACTAGCTCAAACTCTTTGTTGCCACCGAGGATGACATAGGGAGCTGAAGGTTTAGGTAATAATCTGTTCCTCTCGTAGTGTGGAATGTGATCAACTACTCTTTATTGAAGTAACAATTATGGGTTTGTGATTTGTGCATTTGTCAAGTGTCCTTATGAGGCACTCATTGCATTTGAATTAGTGGAGTGAGGTATTTTAGTTAATGGTTTATTTTTGTAAATCAACTTAGGTTTTGTGGGTGGAGTTTTGTGTTGTAGCACTCTTTTTTTTTAACCTTTTACATGGTTTTGGCAGAGGTGAGCTTTGAGGCTGGTGAGCATTGTTTGACAATATTGTTGTTGCTATGGCTTGCATGTAGCTTGAGTAGTGTGGGAAATTTAGTTACCATAGCCAAGAATTTCCCTACATTGTAGCCTTGTGCTCATAGTAATGGTTTCAGAATCCATCTTCCTTGGAAACGGGTGTAAGATTGCCACTTTCGAGTTACATGACAAGATGTGAATTTTCTTGACCATTTAGCTTTGAAAACTTCCTTAGATTTATATTTAGTCTTAGGGACCCACTTCTAATGGTTTGGTTTGGTTGTTACGCTTATAGGTGTATTGTGTTCTGCTTATTCTTTGAGTAATTTATCGATCAAGGTTTCACCCCCTCCTTAGAGGTTGCATTGAGTCTATCCATGGCTCCACCTACTGTGAAGGAACAAGTGTACCCTTGCTTAAATTTATGATGATTTTTACATTAGGAAGCTCTAGTTATATGCACTATATATCATAATCGGCCATATGATTACCTTGTCATCTAAATGGTTATCCTAAGAATGTCTCTTTGCCACCTCCTTAAGAATGAAGTAGTACATAGAAGAGGGAAAGTAGGCTTTTTGTCTCAATAGTTAATGGCACCTAGCATTTTACTAACAAGTTGTAGGGATCACTCCATTTGGATTTCCCTTTTCATTAGTTGGAATGAGCGAAGGTCATTCAATACTAGTGTAGTCATCGTATATCATGGCATTGTTTGAGCTTGTAGGGTTGACAGTCTACTGTAGGGGTAAGAGACTAAAGGGTGTAGGGAGATTGAGAGATGGAACAAGATAAAAGAAAGTGAATTTAGAATTTGAAAGATTTTAATAGAGATAGATAGAGGTGAAACCAAGTGACTTCATTTCATACAGTTCAACAAAGCAATCAATGTGCAATACATATGATAGATCTGATAGATATGCCAAAGACAAAGGCATATACATATACTTGGGATGATAGCCCAATACAAACTAAGACTATGGCTCAACATACACACTAATACATGAATAATCTCTACTAAACATAGTTCAAAAACTATAGGTAACACCTCAAAATCTTATGCATACATTAATTTTTTGATGGAACATGATAGGTGGAACCACCATAGACAAGACATGAATCAGAATTCATAAATCCATGTAGATATCCTATATGGTCCTTCAAAAGCACTTCATCCATGTAATTATAGTTTTATTACAACAATAAAATGTGGTATAGATGCTTCTCCAAATCCAAGAAAAACTCTATCTTTGTTGTCTATACTATAAAACCAAAGGTAGAGATCAAGAATCAAGTGGTAGAACTCAAGAGAAGCCCTATTTGAGCATCAAATCTCCATTTTCAGCTTGTTTCACTGTTCTGGACTATTATTCACAACCCAAAATAGTTCACATGAAGACCATTTATCAAAACTCCTCTTTGATGTGATCAAGGAAGGTTCCCTTGATGTTCGGAATGAATGATTAAGTAAGAGATTGCCTCAAAGACTTTGTAAGAGGTGAAGATATTCAAGGACAGCTTGCTACCTTGTCTTTCCCTATTTTTCCCTATTTAAAAATAGTTCCAATATACTCCTCTCTCCTCTCTAATGCATGAGCCTCCAGGCTACTTACTTTTTTTGGCTCTTCCCCTAACCTTTTCCTTGTCTCCTCTCCTAGTTAGCATGCCCTCACCTTCACCTTTGTGGCCATGTTGGACAATAACCACCCAATTAGTCCTATTGGTGCCCCTAAAATTGTGCTAAATAGTCTTTTTGACCTCACGCTTCATTCTTTAGCACATAGCCTACAAACAAGTCACTTAAGTGATTAGTAATTACTACTCTAAGACACATGGTCATTAACTCCCAAGACTTCGCCTAACTAACTCCTATTATTGTGACAATGAGCAAGGTAGAGAAGTCTAATGACCAAGAAGTCTATCACTTACCATTATGTAGACAAAGCATGAACTCTTCCACAATATAGAGCATACCCCACTTTCACACTCTTATGTAAAAAATCCCGTGACATCCACCCCTTCTCCAAACCTGCACATCATCTAGAGGTGCCACACAAGTAGCCCATTGAGATTAAAAACCCAAACATGTATCATCTTTATGTTGCGAGTCCAACTATTCCCACCCAAATCATAAGGCATCAAGAGCGTAGATATCCCATCCTACATGCATCTATCCCTGGCAATTATAGCTCCTAAAACATTCCAATCCCTATAAATACATGTGGCATTCCAAGTCCATATGTCAACTCACCTTTAGCTACATCTTCAATGTCTACTACTTCCTCATCCTCATATTTGTCAATTTGCTCACGCTCACTAATGGATAGACCTCTTTTCCATTTCTCTTTTTGCATATCTTGATCCTCTTCTCCTTTTTGGGTACCCACATGTCAACCTTATGTAACTTTCTTGAAGCACATGTCACATATAGTAGATCACATCCATCAGACTCAATCTCTTCCTGACCAAAAAACTGTCCTACAGGAGTACCCTATTAGAAAACTGTATGTATCTTCCAAACTATAACTCAGATCGCCAAACTATATGTATCTTCCAAACTATAACTCAAATCACCAAGATTTTTTAAAAAATATAATTTCTCTTGTGATCTATAAATTTTTTGAGAGCATCAAGACCAAAAATTGAAGGTATCAATCCCTAAAATTGTTTATGTGACTTGTAGTGATTCTTTATATCATGGAATCTCAACTAGACATTACCCTTTTCAACCTTGTAACTTCTGCGTATGAACCTAAATGTCAACAAACTTTGTAGAGGTCTTCCCTAGGTATCAAAACCCATTTTGGATGTGTCAATCACACCATTAATTCACTTTTTATTTTTTTTTAAATCAACATCTTCAAAATTTCCTTGCCTATCCACTATAGTCTCTTACAGCCATTTTGTTTGCTTAGGTCTCCGAACCTACACATCCTTTGGCATATGCCAAAGTATTAGTATTTAATATATTTAGAGTCTTTCTCATCCATATCCATATTGTTAACCCTCAAACGAACGAAGGTTGAAAATCCGGAAAAGCTAAAGCAGAAAACACAGACCAAGGCAAAGTGAAACGGAAGACAAAGACGCACAAGGAGAAAAGTCCTAAATAAGGGAGAAAGGCGCGCCAGAAAAATGCAAGTCAATACTTTTGTAAAAGAGCGCAAATGCATCATGGTTTAATTCAAGAGGGCCGGGCTCTCACCCGTGCAATTTGTAAATGTAGATGGGCGGTGGAAAGGAAGCTAGGAAGATAGAATGACAATGGGAAAAGGGGCCTAAGCCACGGTCGGCCATGTAAAAAAGGGGATAAGGGGATGACCGCCCAAAAGGGATTTAGGGTTTTGTATATAAAGTTGAAAAGTGAATGAGAAGCTCATTCTTGTGTGGCCAAAAGTGGCTCTCCTTTTTTTCTTCTTCTTATTCTTTTTCTTCTTCTTCTTGCTTGCTTGCTTGAGCTTGTGCTTGAGAGAGGGAGTGTGAGAGTGTGAGGGAGTGTGTTAACCCCAACACGAAGAAAGAAAAAGGAAATTAAAAAGACGCAGGGAAAAGGCGGAAAAAAGGTAGCCCAACAGAAGAAAGAATAGAAGAAAAGGCCAAAAGGGCAGGGGCAACCTTAAAAAGCCAAGGCAAATGAAAAAGGGGAAAGGTGCATTTTAAAATACAAAGGCGCACCTTGAAATCTTGTAAAAAAGTGACAAGCAGTGGAAAATCCGGAAAGATGAAAAAGAGGACAAAGACAAGGCCAAGGCAAAGAGAAACGGAAGACAAAGGCACAAAAGGAAAAGCGCAAGCCAAAACTTTTGTAAAATAGTCCAAGCGCATCATGGTTTAATTCAAGGAGCATTGGGCCCTTACCCAAGCAAATTGTAAATGTAGACGGGCGGTGGAAAGGAAGCTAGAGAGATGGAGGGACAATGGGAAAAGGGCCTAGGCCACAACTGACCATGTTAAAAAAGGGGAAAAGGGGATGACCGCCCAAAAAGAGATTTAGGATTTTGTATATAAAGTTGAAAAGTGAATGAGAAGCTCATTCTTGTGTGTGGCAAAAAGTGGCTCTCTTCTTCTTCTTCTCTTCTTGTTCTTGCTTGCTGAGCTTGCGCTTAAGAGAGGGAGTGTGAGAGTGTGAGAGAGTGAGTGTGTGAGGGTGAGGGACCGTGGGGTGGAGAAGCTCTCCATCTTCTCCTCTCTTCTTTTTTTCCCTTCTCTTCTCTTCCCTTGCTCGCGGTGATGGAGCTTGGAGCGTGGAGCTTGAGGATGGAGCTTGCTTGAAGCTTGCACTTGGATCGTGGAGCTATCGGAGTGCGTGAGAGAGGAGGTAACTCGAACGGCATGGAGGTAAGCTCACTACACCCGTAGATATGGATGGCGCGTCGGCTATGTGAGAGGTAGCCATTAGTGCTCGGCTTGGAACGCTTGAAACAATAAGCGATCCATGGGTCTTGGCGGTAGAGCGAAAGCTCCCACATTTTGGTTCCATTGCCGGGACCAACAGATTCAAGCCTTGAGCACTTGCGCGCTTTGAATCGAGCATTGAAATAGGCTTTTCCCCGAATTGGTGCTTGAGGTAGATAGGTAGGAAGTGAAGGGGGTTGAAGATGGTATTCGATCTCCTTGGCAAGTAGGTTTTTTACTTTTTTGAGATTTATGTTGTGAGATAGAGTAGTATAGGTATTCTTCTTATAATTTTTTCTGTATTTAGGAAGGATAGGAGCAAAACCTGGAGCAAACAGTACAGTTTTCTGTTGCTGTATAACAGGCTGAAACAGGGAAAAGAAGGGCAAGAAACAAAATTTTGGGTTAAATGTTAGTGAGGGAGGCAATGTTGAGGTGAGTGCAGGCCTGGACAGGGTGATAAGGGGCCAAGAGTGGCAAGAAAGACCATATTGTGCATTGTAGGGTTTCAGGAGAGCAGGAGAGAAGAAGAAAGCTTCGGGAGTGGATTCGCTTCGATCTTGTCATCCGAGAGATATTTTCCCAGCCCAGGTGATTCTACACCTCCCCCTACATGAGTAGGTTGGATCTGGAGTTGTTTGACTAGGGGGGAGGCCTCCAACGCTCGGCAGGCGAATTTCGTAAGGTCCAGTGAAAAAAAGCGCCGCGCTCGGCGTATCCGAGTGATGGCGATTCTGGGCCGAGTCCCAGAATCGGCCCTCGGACCAATCAACTTGGCCCTCGGACACTTGGTCCTCAGACCATTTGGTCCACTACCACTCGAACACCCACCGCTCGACCTGTCCGAATTGAGCATTCAAACTAACTTTGGAACTCGGCCCTCGGACCACTCGACTCAGCCCTCCTGACTCAGCCCTCCGCCCACTCGGCCCTCGGACATCTAGGCTCAGACTGGCCGAATCTGACATTCGGACCAGTTACATACGGCCCCTCCCACTCGGCCCTCGGACGGCCGAATCATCCATTCGGCCCCTATAATTCGGACCTATGGGCTGAACTTAGATTTCCTCAAATTTTAACCTGAAGATAGTGAGATTGACCAAGAGACTGCACAGAGCCGAAACCGTGTCGTAGATCAAGCACTGGGCTGAACCTGAGAGCAAGTAGTCCAAATTTTGGCTATAAACGGTCTCTCAAATCACATATGGTATTTACCGTAACAGCCCTGCAGGATGGGGGAAACTCCCCCCCACCCCCCCCACCCACCCCCCGAGACCCCTGCAAAGGGGGGTACCCCCTCCGCACCTCCCCTAAGTAGGTTGGAGAGAAAACGCGCGTCGTGACAGGTCCTGCAAATTAGATCCTAGTGTAGTAATGGCTCTACATGAACATGGATTCTCACTGACAAAAGAGCAACCAAAAGCCCATACCCAAACCAAGAGAAACAGAGACCCTAAAACCTCAATGGGCCAATCTAGCCAACAAGGGCAAGGAGGCCACACTGCAAAAACACATACATGTTGCATTCGGACTACATCTAGTCAAAGTGGAAGGCAACAACATCAGGCTACGATAATGAGAATGACTAGATATGACAGTCCTGACAATAGATGCTCCTTGAATAGCACTGCACTGAGTGATGAGCCAAGACATCAGTGGAGAATCCACATCTAGTTGTGCAGTTGGGGACTCAAGGGCATTTGTCAGAAGGCTTAAATTTACAAGCCAAGACCCGGAAGATGAAGACATAGTACCACCTACTTATCTTAGGGTCAAACTCACCACGAAAAGAGAGCATACTATCGATGCTCTGATTGATGAAGGATCAGAGTTTAATGTCTTGACCTATGAGGCATGGACCCTACTAGGCCAACCAGAGCTGACACTGACTAATGCAACTCTGAGCCCTTATGGGAGACCTCCACAAGCACTCATAGGGAAGTGCAATATCCTTGCAACAATTAAAACTGAAAGCTTGCCTATCCTATTTCATGTTCCTCCAAATAGTGCTAAATATGGTAAGGAAACCCTCTTGGGAAGACCCTTCAAAAGGGCGACCAAATGTGAGGCTGACTATGTAGCACAGAGGATACACCTGACACTATCGGGTGTGAGGATAGTCACAATCTTTAGCAAGCGTGACCTCATCGAACCTCGAGGGAAAGGCAAGGAAAGTGCTGACATAATAATCAAGCCTACTAACGAGAGCAAGGACTTGTTGGAAGAGTTGATACAAGCATAGGTCGAACAACGAGAACCAGTGAGTGAGGCCATGCTTGAAACAAGAAGGTCAAGAGACAATGCCAAGGATGGGCTTTGGACTTACAAATATCGTAGAAGACCCCAAAAGAAGCCCAAGCCTTATAGACGAAGGCATCGATGGAGGGTTAGCACAATGACACGATGGATATCCAAAGCATTGCTACGTGCTCAAGGGTATTACGTAGGTAACATATGGATTTGGGTACTAAAATCCCATGCTAAACCATCTCTATCAGCTGAAGGCAAGATTGCATCAAAAGCAACGAGGCACAGGAGGAAATCTAAGAGAAACTCTAGGTCTCGAGGCGAGAGACCGGACACGAGTGTTCGAAAGAAAGAGCCTCAGCCTAGTATGCTTACTAAGCAAATGTCATATGTAGCCATTGAGCATGCACAAAAGCCATTAGTGCCCAAAGAGCCTTTGATTTTCCAAGAGGATAACAGGCATCATAGGCACAACATTGCTCATGGCAAGGCTGATTGCTCAACAAAGCAAATGGCACAATTGTCTAATAGCCTCAAGCAAATCATTCAGCTAGTGCCAAGTCCACCTATGAGTCCTAGATCTCCTCCATCCTCTTTTTCCAAATGGACACAGGAAGCACAACAGCAGTCGTCAATGGCGGCTGCTCACTCCCAATCTCTATCTCCATCAAAGTTTCTAGATGTCCAAGAGGAAAGACACAACACCACCCTTAGCTCTCAACCTAAGGATATGCCTGTGCAATCCACCGTGGCTAGCTCAACTGATACTCGATCTACGCAAGTGAATGCTCTAAGGGCAACAAAAGACACGACCACTTCCAATTGCCCTAAGGACTTGACACCGGAATCCACCAATAGTAGCAAGCCCACTGAACTAGTTGCTAGTACTTCAAATCAGGGATCACAACAGTCACAGCCCTTGGCTGTGACAATGCCCCTTGCTAAACGTGTCCTTAGTAGTTTACCTGTGGAGGAGGTGTCACAACCAACTTCATTAACAAGTCCAGCACTTCCAAAGCACCTAAAGCCTAGGCTAGAGGAGTTAAACACATGGGAATTGGCTGAAGAGCTAGACTCTCCTACAAGGAAGACAGTTGTACCCTCACAACCTAAGGAGGCTAATCAGCAAGCCACGGCTATGTCCCATGAGGACACACTAGAGAAAGGAAATGCTAAGGCCCAACCAAGCACAACAATGGGTGACCTAGTCCAGGGTCCTCAATCATTGAGAGATGCACCTTCATTGACCAAGAAAAAGAGGAGAAAACAACGAAAACAACAATAGTTGTAGGTGGTTGTGGACCCCAAGAACATTGAGACAAAGCGCTGGAGAGCTGATGAATAAAGCATCGAGTCCACCCACCAATGAACCCATTGATGCCTCTCCTAATAGCGGTGAAACCTCAGACACATCCATGTGCTCTGAAAAATCAAGGCAGTCGTTACCATCAATGGCTGCTTGCAACGCTCAATCCACCGACAATGGAACTTGCATTGACCAATCAAGAGTGGAAATAACGCCGTCACAACAGGGTGACAAGCCTATACCAGTCACATCCAAGGAGAACCATGACGCAATAACGAAGCCTCAGCGGACGCATGGAGACCCCAAGAGCATGAGAAATCCTAGCATTGGCCAAACTTGCGCATCTAAGCCGGAGCCCCCAGCTATGCTAAAACCCAGGCAAACTCCTAGAACCTTGCATGAGATGGCAACCGAGCAAGCCCTTGTTGAACATAGAAGTGTCACCGAATGCTTGACTGAGTTGGATGCTAAGCTCAAAGTGTTCGCACGTGTCTATGTCCTGGCAGACATGCACGCATTCCCTAAAGAGCAGCTTGAAGAATACTTTCCATTTCCCTTATCTTGGGAAGAGCAAGAACATCTTGACGAGCACTATAATAGGCTCCTGTATGAACGCATGCGGCTCATCTTTGGTGAGGAAGCCAAGGAACTACGCTTAACTGCCACATTCAATGATGCGCTCTGCCAACCAAATCTCTTAGAATTAGAACAATTAAAGTGTCTAACAGAGGGCCAAGGTCAATTTGAACAGCGTTGGTGTGAGAACCAGGTTGCAATGGCCGAACTAGGAGCCCAGATCATGACAGTCTCAGAGGAATGATTGGCCAAATGGCAGTCTCAAAGAGACCCAACATATGTGGCACCAACTTCCCTTCGAGTGGTGCTGACTGCCATTCGGGGTATGGGCTTAGCTGAACCTAGCCAAGAGGACTCACTATTCGATAAGGTTCTCATTGAAGAGGAGTTACATGTCGCCAGTAGACTCGGACAAGGTTCCATGCTACTCGAAGTTGCAAAATATCTATCGGTATTGAGTAAGCTACCACGAATACTGGATGCGTGTGCCATGCTCCAGTACAATTTGGAGTTCTATAGTTGGTTTTTATCCTCATGAAGTGACATGGATCCATGGATATGTACAAACAATAACTTTTGTGACCCTGTATAGATACTATCAACACACACAAGCAATAATAGTCAAGCACAGACAAAAGAGTTGGGGCCAACAGGCTAGGCTCGTCCGGTCCCCCTCTCACCGCATAATTCGAAGTGGCATGACCATTTCCACCTCCGGGCGAAGGGCATGCACCCTGCATTGCCACCATGGGAAGCCCTGACCAACATCTCTGATGATGTAAGCAGAGTGCAGTCCCGTTCTATACACCTTTCCCTTTCCGGTCTATCCTTTCGAGGATGACCAATCCATGACCACCAGCCGATGTAACTCGGCGTGAGCCAAGTTCTGCTAATGGCGGAAGGCTAAGTCAACATCATCACGGGGGCTAGCCCTCTACAACGAGCACAGCACGTCCCAGCCCTCCTCTTCTAGTCATATGCGTTTGATAACCCACACTATAATCCTTCCCATGCGAATGGTCTTATTCCATATCAAAGCCTAACCCTTGGTTTGCATCTTGTAGGTCCCCCTACAAGAAAAACATGGAGAACCTAGGGTAGCTGGCTTGCAGAGACGCTCTTCGCGGATGACGGGATCATGCAGACACGCCCCTCTGTCAGTGTGCTACGTGCCCACTCTCAAAAGGTATGCAAAGTAATGAGGTCCTAAGCGACACCACCCCGGACGAAGGCCAAAGAATCCCCGCGCCAGGAAAGTCGAAGCTCAAAGAAGTGCACAAGATGTGGCCACACCAGTTGCACAAACCCCCAACGTACGCTCGGGCACCAGGTGCTCAAGGGCAGAAAGGGCAACTCGGGACAGGGAAGAATTTAATGAATTGTTCAAAGGCATTTTGGAAACGATGGCGGCCCGAGACTACACCATTCATGTCCCGGCTGACATGTTCCCTGCCCAACCTCACGGGAGCCCCGCACCAGCAGAGCCCCAGTCGCCTAACCACCCGGACTCACCCTGCCTAGTGCAAATTGACTAAACCCCTATATGATGTACAAGTAGCTTGACATGTCATCATGCCATAACTTTTTTCTTTTTGATGAGTAAAGGGGCAAGCCCCCCACTTGTACACACTTCCTTTGCCTATCGTTAATGTATGCCACGTCTTTAACAAGCAATGGAATAGACATCGCAATTAACATCATAGCATTTCGAAAATTATGTCTTAACATGATTACATCTGTTCGACGTACTTAACACAAGCAAGCATATACTCTCATGAAGTGACAAGTGGATGTAGGATGACATAGCTCTTCGTGCAAATGTGTTCAACGCCCAGGCCACCGTAAGACCACCAACCGTACAAGGAACATTAACAAGGCCACGCTGCTGAATCCTTACGAGTGCCCACATCACACGAACCAAAGCATAGTCATGGGCTACACTCTCTTCTTGGGCCAAGCTCTACAATGAGCTCACAACGGGTGTCGCTGCAATCGCACCAATATCGCAAAAATGGCTCCCCTAACAACGACACTAGGGCACAATCATCTCTGTCATATCCATTTCCTGAGCCTTCAAGGCTTGACATTTCCCAACCCACTGAAAGGCTCATAGCCTCAGCATATTGCAATGGTTGTAAAAAATTTAAAAAAGAAGAAGAAGAAGAGAATGAAAAAATAAAAAGCACCCACAATCACAGCACCGCACCTAGGGCTCCTCAAATTAGGTGCATCCAAATGCCCTTGGTCGGCTGGCTCCGTCCCTAGTCCCCTAGCCCCCTAGCACCCCCCACAATAGTTCAGGGCACATGAAGGACAGGACAGACCTAAGTGAGCTTGTCTCACCTATGGTTAGACTTGTCACCCTGACCCATTCACACAATTCTCTCTTGCACTCTGCCTTAATTCCATTGCAATCAACTGGGGCAAGCATGCATGAATGGCCATGAACAGTACACTGTTCTCATCGCACAGGCCCAGAGTCTACCACCTACAAATAGTACAGTATCCGTGTGTTCTATCCTACTCCATAGTGCAATCACAATGCACAGGATGTCGCCCCCACCTTCACGTGTACTTCTTCCCACCATGGACCACTTTGCTTCATCCACAAGATGTTATGAGAAACCAGCCTGCGATCTTCTACCTACGTAATATCTAAGTATGCACGAGCACTCACGTAATATCTACACCAAAGTATATACACATTTTGGGTCCTCAAGTGCAGGGCAATACTCTCAGCTTGCTTAGAGTTCAACCTGTCTCCCAAAATAATTGAACTATGTCTTGTGCACGATAAAGAAGACTAGCATTGTCCCTAGGGAGAAATCACCTATGCGAGATTTTCAATTGCGGGTATTAAAGACTCCAATGAGGGTGTCATTCCATCTTCATCAACACTCAACTTTGCATTCCTCTCCGTATCGCCCTGTAAACTTACCATTGTACTCCATCAGGGCAAACCCCCAAAGAACAGCCCTACCCCCAACTCCCATCGCCCTACCACCACCACTTGACCCACCAACGTGCCCTCAACGGTCTTCCTCCCCACCTCTACCAACACTCTGCCATGGCAACCACAGGCGCCCTTGCCACCCACGTCTTCGTGCATGCTAACGCCTGCTACCTACAGCGCTGAGTGCCATGGGACTGGCACTCATCTAGGAGAGGGGTAATGTTAACCCCAACATGAAGAAAGAAAAATGAAATTAAAAAGACGCAGGGCAAAGGCGGAAAAAAGGTAGCCCGATAGAAAAAAGAAGAGAAGAAAAGACCAAAAGCACAGGGGCAACCTTAAAAAGCCAAGGCAAATGAAAAAAGGGAAAGGTGCATTTTAAAATACAAAGGCACACCCTGAAATCTTGTATAAAAGTGACAGGCGGTGGAAAATCCGGAAAGATGAAACAAAGGACAAAGACAAGGCCAAGGCAAAGAGAAGCGGAAGACAAAGGCACACAAGAAAAAGCACAAGTCAAAACTTTTGTAAAAGAGCGCAAGCGCATCATGGTTTAATTCAAGGAGCGCTGGGCTCTCACCCGTGCAAATTGTAAATGTGGACGGGCGGTGGAAAGGAAGCTAGAGAGATGGAGGGACAACGGGAAAAGGGCCTAGGCCACAGCCGGCTATGTAAAAAAAGGGGAAAAGGGGATGACCGCCCAAAAAGGGATTTAGGGTTTTGTATATAAAGTTGAAAAGTGAATGAGAAGCTCATTCTTGTGTGTGGCAAAAAGTGGCTCTCTTCTTCTTCTTCTCTTCTTGTTCTTGCTTGCTTGAGCTTGCGCTTGAGAGAGGGAGTGTGAGAGTGTGAGGGAGTGAGTGTGTGAGGGTGAGGGACCGTGGGGTAGAGAAGCTCTCCATCTTCTCCTCTCTTCTTCTCTTCTCTTCTCTTCTCTTCCCTTACTTGCAGTGATGGAGCTTGGAGCGTGGAGCTTGAGGATGGAGCTTGCTTGAAGCTTGCACTTGGATCGTGGAGCTATCGGAGTGCACGGGAGAGGAGGTAACTCGAACTGCATGGAGGTAAGCTCACTACACCCGTAGATATGGATGGCACGTCGGCTATGTGAGAGGTAGCCATTAGTGCTCAGCTTGGAACGTTTGAAACAATAAGCAGTCCATGGGTCTTGGCAGTAGAGCGAAAGCTCCCACAGAGTGAGTGTGTGAGGGTGAGGTACTGGGGAGGAGAAGCTCTCCATCTTCTCCTCTCTTCTTCTCTTCTCTTCTCTTCTCTTCTCTTCTCTTGCTCATGGCAATGGATCTTGGAGCGTAGAGCTTGAGGATAGAGCTTGCTTGAAGCTTGCACTTGGATCGTGGAGCTACTGGAGTGCACGACAGAGGAGGTAACTCGATCAGCATGGAGGTAAGCTCACTACACCTGTAGATATGGATGGCGCATCGGCTATGTGAGTGATAGCCATTAGTGCTTGGCTTGGAACATTTGAAACAATAACCAGTCCGTGGGTCTTGGCGGTTGAGCGAAAGCTCCCACATTTTGGTTCCATTGCTGGGACCAATGGATTCAAGCCTTGAGCGCTTCGAATCAAGCATTGAAGGAGGGTTTTCCCCGAACCGGTGCTTGAGGCAGATAGGTAGGAAGCGAGGGAGTTTGAAGAGGTATTCGATCTCCTTAGCAAGCAGGTTTTTGATTTGTTGTTGAATATTAGAGTAGGACCATCCATCGCCATCTCTGGTTTCGATTTTTGTTGCATTAGATTAAGATTAGGATAGGAAAAAAGAAGGAAAACAGTAGGGTTTTCTGTTGTTGTATAACAGGCTGAAACAGGGAAATAGGGGCACAGATTCTGATTTCTGGCTGGAAGAGTATGAGAGACTAACCTCTAAGGTTACAGCAGGCTAGGATGGGGCAATAAGAGGCCCAGGGAACCAGGAAAGGCCACATTTGACACCCTGCCCTCTGAGAAGAGAGTGAGCTTGAGAGCCAGAGAGAGAGAGAGAGAGATGCGGGGAGATCGTCGATGTGCTGATCGATTCGAGCGCCACACCGTTTTCAGGTATGCCAGGCGTTTCCCTCTGTTGCTTTGCATCTAATTAGACGGCACGGCACGATTCGATGAAGTAGACGTCAGCCTAGAGGCATCGTGTGCAACTCCGGGCCATCGGCCACGCAATCAAACCACTTCGTCCGAGTCCTAGAATAGGATTTCCCTATCTCTGGAGTCGGACCTTCCGACTCCGAAAATCGGACCTCTCCGAAAATCATCCGACTCTGAAAATCGGACCACCCTTCCGATCAGATTCCCAGAATCGGACCAGTTCCTAAATTGGACCACCTTTGTCTGTCGGATCGGGTCCGATTTTAAAAATCGGACACTCGGACCCTAGGGATTAGACACAAGGAATCGGACAGTTCAGAATCGAACACGTATCAAAATCGGATGTCCGATTCCAGAAATTGCACGTGACCAAAATCAAACCACTAGGCCGATCAGACCAACCCAAAATTCGATGTCTGATTCTGAAAATCGGACATCTAAGAATCAGACAGAAAATTGTCAAAATCAGACAGGTATCTAGAACACAAATTTTGACGCATCTAAACCCTGAAGTTGACCCCAAAGACTACGTAGAGCTAAAGACACATCACAGATCCATCACTGGGCTGAAACTTAGAGTAGGTAGTTCAAAATTTGGCTATAAATGGTCCTCCAAATTGTGCATGGTCTTTATCGTAAGCTGAGGGGGACTGCCCCTCCCGAACCCCCGCAGAGGGGGCTCTGCCCCCTCTACCTCCTTTGCACCTCCCCCAAGTAGGTTGGAGAGAAAGCGTGCACTGTGATAGGTCCTTCAAATTGGACCCTTGTGTAGTAATGGCTCTACACGAGCATGGATTCTCACTTGCAAAAGAGCAACCAAAAGCCCATACCCGAACAGAGAGAAACAGAGACCCTAGAACATCAATGAGCCAATCTAGTCATCAGGGGGGTAAAAAGGCCACACCGTGAGAACACAAAGACATTGTGTTTAGAAAGTGTCTAGTCAGAGCAAAATGCAACATCAGCAAGCTACAAATGCGAAGATGACTAGACATGACACTCTTAATGAGAGATGTATCTTGAGCAGCATTGCACAGACGACCCAAGACATCGATGGAGAATCCACATCTGGTCGTGCAATTGGGGACTCAAGGGCATTTATCAGAAGGCTTAAATTTACAAGCCTAGACCCGGAAGACGAAGACATAGTACCACCTACTTATCTTAGGGTCAAGCTCACCGCGAAAAGAGAGCATACTATCGATGCTCTGATTGATGAAGGAGCAGATTTTAATATCTTAACCTATGAATCATGGACCCAACTAGGCCAACCAGAGCTCACACCGACTAATGCAACTCTTAGCCTTTACGGGGGACACCCACAAGCACTCATAGGGAAGTGCAAAATCCTTACGACAATTGAAACTGAAAGCTTGTCTATCCTATTTCATGTTCCTCCAAATAGTGCTAATTACCGGAAGGTAACCCTCCTAGGAAGACCCTTCAAAAGGGCGACCAAGTGTGAGGCCGACTATGTAGCACAGAGGATACACTTGACACTACCGGGTGCGAGGATAGTCACAACCTTTAGCAAGGGCGACCTTATCAAACCTCGAGGGAAAGGCAAGGAGGGTGCTGACATAATAGTCAAGCCTGCTAACGAGAGCAAGGACTTGTTGGAAGAGTTGATACAAGCACATGTCGAACAACGAGAACCAGTGAGTGACACCATGCCTGAAACAAGAAGGTCAAGAGACAAGGCCAAGGACAGGCTTTGGACTTACAAATATTGTAGAAGACCCCAAAAGAAGCCCAAGCCTTATAGACCCAGGCACTGATGGAGGGTCAGCACCACACCACGATGGATATCCAAAGCGTTGCTATGTGCTCAAGAGTATTACACAGGTAACCGATGGATTTGGGTACAAAAATTCCCTGCTAAACCACCTCTATCAGCTAAAAGCCAGGTTGCATCAGAAGCAACGAAGCACAGGAGGAAATCTAAGAGAAAATCTAGGTCTCGGTGGCAAGAAACCAAACATGAGTGTTCGAAAGAAAGAGCCTCAGCCTAGCATGCTTAATAAGCAGATGTCATATGTAACCATTGAGCGTGCAAAAAAGCCATTAGTGCCCAAAAAGCCTTTAATTTCCCAAGAGGATAATAGGCATCATGGGCACAACATTTCTCGTGGCAAGGCTGATCGCTCAACAAAGCAAATCGCACAATCGTCTAGTAGCCTCGAGCAAATCATTCAGCCTGTGCCAAGTCCACCTAAGGATCCTAGATCGTCTACACCGTCTTTTTCCAAACGGACACAGGAAGCACAACAGCGGTCGTCAAGGGCGGTTGCTCACTCCCAATCTCTATCTCCATCTAAGCTTCCAAATGTCCAAGAGGTGGGACATGACACTAGCCGTAGCTCTCGGCCCAAGGATATGCATGTGCAACCTAATGTGACTAGATCCGATCTACACAGATGAATGCTCAAAGGGCAACAAAAGACACGACCACTTCCAATTGACCTAAGGACTTGACACAGCAATCCACCAAGAGTAGCCAGCCCATTGGACATGCCGCTACTCTTTCTAATTAGGGATCACAGCAATCACAGCCCTGGGCCGTGACAATGCCCCTTGCGGAATGTGTCCTTAGTAGTTTACCTATGGAGGAGGTGTCGCAACCAACTATCTTGACAACTCCAGCACTTCCAAAGAGCCTAAAACCTAGGCTGGAGGAGTTAAACACAAGGGAATTGGCTGAAGAGCTAGACTCTCCAAAAAGGGAGGCAGTAGTACCCCCACAACCTAGCGAGGCTATTCAGCAGGCCTTGGCTATGTCCCATGAGGACACACTAGAGAAACGGAATGCTGAGGCCCAACCAAGCACATCAACGGTTGACCTAATCCTGGGTCCTGGGTCATTGAGAGATGCACCTTCGCTAACCAAGAAAAAGAGGAGAAAACAACGAAGACAACAACGGTCGCAAATGGTTGGGGATCCCAAGAACATTGACACCAAGAGCACTGGAGAGCTCAGGAATAAAGCATCGAATCCATCCACCGATGACCCCATTGATACCTCTCCTAATAGCGGTGAAACCTCAAACACAGTCGTGTGCTCTAAAAAATCAAAGCAGTCGTTACCATCAATGGCTGCTTGCAGCACTCAATCCACCGAAAATAGAACTCGCATTGACCAATCAAGAGTGGATACAACGCTGTCACAACAGAGTGACAAATTTATACCAGTCACATCCAAGGAGAACCATGACTCAATAACGAAGCCTTAGGAGAAACATGGAAACCCCAAGAGCATAAGAAATCCTAGTGTTGGCCAAACTTGCTTGTCTAGGCCTGAGTCCCCCAGCAATGCTGAAGCCCAGGCAAACTCCTAGAACCTTGCATGAGATAGCAACCGAGCAAGCCCTAGTTGAACATAGAAGTGTCACAGAATGCTTAACCGAGTTGGATGCTAAGCTCAAAGTGTTCACACGTGTCTACATCCTAGCAGACATGGGCGCATTCCCTAAAGAGCAGCTTGAAGAATACTTGCCATTTCCCTTATCCTGGGAAGAGCAAGAACATCTTGACGAGCATTATAACAAGCTCCTGTATGAACGCATGCGACTCATCTCTGACGAGGTAGCCGACGAACTACGCTTAATTGTAACATTCAATTATGTGCTCTGCCAACCAAATCTTTTAGAGATAAAGCAACTAAAGAGACTATCAGAGGGTCAAAGTCAATTTGAACAACATTGGTGTGAAAACCGCGTTGCAATGGCTGAACTAGGAGCCCAGATCATGACAGTCTTAGAGGAGTGATTGGCCAAATGGCGGTCTCAAAGAGACCGAACCTATGTGGCACCAACTTCCTTTTGAGTGCTGACTGCCATTCAGGGTACGAACTTAGCTGAAACTAGCCAAGAGAACTCTCTATCTGATAAGGTTCTCACTGAGGAGGAGTTACATGTTGCCAGTAGACTCGGACAAGGTTCCATGCTACTTGATGTTGCAAAATATCTATCGGTATTGAGTAAGCTACCACGAGTACTAGATGCGTGTGCCGTGCTCTAGTACAATCTGGAGTTCTACAATTGGCTTTTATCCTTGTGAAGTGACATGGATTCATAGATATGTATATAAATAAACAATGTCTTTTGTGACCCTGTATAGACACTATCAACACACACAAGCAATAATAGTCAAGCGCAGGGAGAAGAGTTGGGTTCAACAGGCTAAGCTCCTCAGGTCCTCCTCTCACCACACATTTAGAAGTTGTGTGACCATTCCCACCTCCAAGCGAAGGGCATGCAACCCTCATTACCACCATAGGAAGCCCTGACCAACATCTCTGATGGTGTAGACAGGGTACCGTCCCTTTCTATACACCTTTCCCCCTTTCTGGTCTATCATTCCAAGGATGAGCCCTGCCCCACTCCATGACAACTAGTCCATGTAACTTAGCATGAGCCAAGATCTGCTAATGGCTAGAGACCAAATAAACATCATCATGGGGTCCATCCCTCTACAATGAACACTACATGCCTCACCCCTCCCCTTCTTGTCATATGCGCTTGATAACCCACACTATAATCCCTTCCATGCGAATGGTTTTATCATGTATCAAGGCCTAATCCTTGGTTCACATTTTGCAAGTCCCCCTACGTGGAAGACATGGAGCACCCAGGGCAACGGGCTTGCAAAGACGCTCTCTGCCGTTGAAGGGAACATGCAGCACAAGCTCCTCCACCGGTGCGCTACGTGCCTAGCCTCAAAAGGTATGCAAAGAAACGAGGTCCCAAGCGACACTGCTCCAGACGTAGGCCGAAGAATCCCCAGGCCAGGGGAATAGAAGCTCAAAGAAGCACACAAGGCATGGCAACACCGGTTGTGCGAGCCCCCAACATACGCTTGGGCTGTTGAGTGTTGAAACGACTTGTTTTTTGACTGATTTTTGTTGTTTTTTAGAGCTGAATGATTGATTTTATGAGATGATTGATTGGTTTGGAAGTGGTTTAAGAGTGTTTTGGAGGATATTGATTGTGTTTTGGAAGTTCATGATGTTTATTAGTAGAGATGTGATGTTCTGATAGGTTCTGATTGGTTCTGTATACCTTCTGTATAGCTTATGTTTTGTTCTGATTGTCTTCTGTAAGGAGGGATGGAGTATTGATTGATGAAGATTGAGATATTATGAAAGCTTATTGAATAGTTTGTGAGAGTTTGGAATGGTTGAGTATGAGTTATGAGGTTTTGATGACCTT
Source organism: Lygodium microphyllum (assembly GCF_053477565.2). Classification (NCBI taxonomy): domain Eukaryota; kingdom Viridiplantae; phylum Streptophyta; class Polypodiopsida; order Schizaeales; family Lygodiaceae; genus Lygodium; species Lygodium microphyllum. The sequence continues at coordinate 78,244,432 of NC_141137.1, read as the reverse complement.
CTGTAGGTCTTCTGTAGAGCTTCTGTCTCTGTTCTGTTCTGTACTGTAGCTGTTCTGGTACTGTTCTGTAGACTGTTCTGTATGCTTCTGTATGTGTTCTGTAGAATGTATGTGTAGCTTGGGAAAGTTTTCTAGCCTTGGAAAGAGGTGAATACAAGTGTAAAAGAGCTGAAAGAAGTGAAAGAAGTAGATGCTGAAGACTCAAGTGAAGACTGGAGCGAAGTGACAGTAGTGAGCTATGAAAGGACACTGTAGTGGCTCTGGTGACTCTTCATATCAGACATACCTCTTTTTTGAGAGATTGTAGTGAGGATATGATGTATTATTGATAGAGAGAGAGAGAGAGAGTCAGAGATAGCCAATTCTATTGAAACAAAGTGATTGTATGTAAGAGATTGAGAGAGAAGACTATGAAGATATTGAAGATGAATACTATGTGATGTATTTCCATTCAAAGATGGTGTATTCCTTTGCTTTCTTTGTTCTATTGATGGATTTTGTGAATATATTGAAGAATATGGTTGATTCTATCAAATCCGTGGGAGATCTACATGATGTTGCATGAAGATTTGTTGTGCCTGGTGTTCTTTTCTTCATTGTGATCATATAAAACCTAATAAAAAAGCTTGTTGATGTTACAAGATAGATTTTCTTGCAAGATAATTCCCTTTGCCTTGGTGTTCCTCTTGGGGCTCCATGTTTTTGGTGCGCAGCCGGGGAAACTTGCCATCAACAAGCACCAGAAGAGGTTGAAAATGAAGGAAATGGCATTGCCAAGAAGAGAAGAATTCAATGGATGTTTGTAAAGTTCCTTCTTCCACTGAAGAGTTGGAATTTCTCATAATCAGAGCCACTTTCCACAAGAAGTTCATCCCACAATGGCGGAAACACATCACCATCATGATGCATGCTCTATGTGGTGGACAGTTTCCTCTTCCTGTTGAAGCAGCAGAAACTTGCATCTTGGTGGCAAACTGTTTGGGAACAAACTGAAGAGCAGAACAGAGAGAATGACCATACATGGAAGATCTGGCATTCATTGAAAAGTTTCCAAACATCATCAAGTGGGAGATTGTGAAGAAGCTTCAGGAGTCTTGGTCTGTGGAGGTTCACAGAGACAAGAAGGAAAAGAGTTGGAATTTGTTCGTGGATGCTCAACAGCAAGATACATGGGATGCTTGGTGTACTGATAATCTTCTGTTTGTTCAATTAGCAACCCATTGGAAGTTGGTAGACAGAGTGTTCTTTACAACATACACTATTGAAACCATCAGAAGCTGGCATTACTATGATGATGGCACCACCACAATGCTTAGACGTATGCATTTTGACACCTTCAAAACCGAATACCTTCCTCTGTGCAGTGGCATGAAAGCAGAATTCAGAGACGTTGAAAAGGAAGAAGTAGAAGAAATGTTGGCAAGAGAGTCCTCCAGAGACTGAAGCCTTCTGTTAACCCTCTGTGGAGCACTAACAACATAGTGGAGCCAACCCCCTGATGAATGACGCAATAAAGAGGCAAGCGTTAGAACGAGTCCAGAGGTATGTAAGAAGAGAGAAAGCAAAAATCAGGGCTGAGAACGAGCTCGCAGCAGAAGCCGCCTTTGGCGCCCTTGCGAACTCTTTACAAAAGTCCCAATGGCACATCAAGCCCTTCCTCCTCCTGCTGGAGGTCCACTTCCAAGCTAGATCTGTCCTGGAAATATTGATGATAGGCCAGCGAATATAGTTCCATTGCCAGTTTTTAAGGGAGAGTACAATGAAGACCCCGATCTTCATATAGCAGAGTTTATGGTAGCATGTGTGGCTAACAATGCCAGAATCCCTGAGCATTGGCTAGCAATATTTCCCACCACTTTCAAGAGCGCGGCATTTCAATAGTATGAGAGACAAGCAGCAGGAACTTTTGGCACATGGGATGACCTGAAGTTGGCCTTCCTCACTAAATTCAGGCATGAAGGTTTTGAAGAGCGGATGCGAGAGGAATTTATGAACCTAAGTCAGTCCTCTGGAGAAAGAGTAGAAGCTTATGTCTGACGAATGGAATCCATCCTGAAGAGATGGACTAACCATAATCTAGATGATGGCATTCAGAAGGGGGTGTTTCTCAGAGGATTACAACCAGAAGTCCGTAAGTTTGTGGAGCTGCAAAGACCAGCCACACTGCAAGCTGCAACAGAAGGTGCAAGACTATATGATGAAGTGGAAGCTAGATTGGCGATGAATCCAGGAAGAGGAGTCCTACCTCCTCTGGTGCCAGGAACGATGTATCCACCAAATGCAGTTCCAGGGACTGTCCACTACCCCTACCAACAGATGCCCTCAGTATCACAGTACAGTGCACCAAATCCACAGTGGCCACAATTAATTCCTCAAATGATGGTTCAACCACAACAACAATGGTCCCAACCAATTTCCTCAATGCCAAATCAACAGCAACAGTGGAACCCTACCAACTGGAGCCAACAGCCCAACAGTTCAAATAGGAGCTCTGAATCAGAATCAGAGCAATGACCCCTCTGCACCAGCCCAACCTATTTATGCAGTGATTACAGAGACTCCTCAAAACCCTACTGTCAGTACCTCAGGAGGAGAAAGCTTAAAGGATTACTTATCCAACTCAGTTGCAAATATCAAAAAGGAGTTGATGGATGTGATTACAGAACAGCTACAAATGCTGAAAGTGAATACCGCTAGCATATCCAACGTTGCAGGAGCAGGAAGATATGTGATGCGGTCAAATACTTGGTGTGGTAAGTGTCATCAAGCAGGCCATTTAGCCACTGAATGTACACGAAAACCAACCATTCCTGGAGCCTTCTATTCCTACTGTTTGCGGAAGAACCATACAGAGGACATTGCTCTCTGAAGGAGATGCATGATAAGAGAAGGAAGGAAGAAGATGCAAGATTCAACTTGCTGGAATCTAAAATGACAACACAGGATATTGGACCCAAGCCTAGAGAGTTTGGTCCTAATTTCGGACCTAGAATGTTTCCATCCCAAAGTTACAGAGGAAGATAGTCTGCCGGTGGTCAGAGATCAGAAGTGGAGTGTTACAGATGCGGAGAAAAGGGACACATTTCACCAAATTGTCCAAATCCCAGAAGGTCAATGGATTACAAGCCCTTATGCAGTCGATGCAAAGGAGAAGGCCACACTGCAAAAGACTGTCCACGCCCAGCCCCAGTGAAAAACAGTGCTACTGATAGTCCGGCCAAGGTCCAAGAGCCAACCTCCAATTTAATGGAATTGGAAGTTGCTGCCATCACACGTGCAAAGAAGAAGGAACCACCTATCCAGAAAGAAAATAATCCTCCTGCCAAAACAGTGAAGTTCAATCTTCCACCAGAAGAACAGAACAAAACAGAGCCTGATAGTGCCGTATAGAGCACTACAGTGCCACAGAGAGTTATAGAGACAATTCCAGAGACAGGACCAGAGGTCCAAGAGATAGAAGAGGCGGAGGTGCCGCAAGTGGCAGAAGAAGTTCCCATGATTCCTCTGTTGGAAGAAAGAGGAAAATGAAAATGGGTGTTGCCCCATTCCCTAACCGATTAGAGAAGCCAGTGGATCCTATTAAGGAATACGATCTGGTCAGAGATCTAGATACCTTTAAACCAAACCTCACATTTCGACAATTATTGATGTTGTCTCCCAGTTGCCGAAAAAGGTTCAAAAGTATACTGACAAGAAGACGTGGCTTAAGGATTGCTCCCTCAACAGCAACAAAGTTCCAACAAAGCTCCAGAGCCTGTCAAAGAAGTGGACGTGGCTAACACCTTCCTAGATCCGAGTACCCCAGAGACTGGCGTATGGATAAAAGGCTTCTTCATTGCAAATGCACTAATTGATGGTGGTTCATCAGTGAACATTATGACGAATGTGACAATGAAGGATCTAGGCCTACAAGGTGTGCAACCCACCCAATGGCTCATCAGACTGGCAGATCAGAGCAGAATCAAGCCTTTGGGCATTCTCCCATATGTGAAGACTACAGTAGCTGGAAAAGATTATTGGCTAACCTATTTGGTGGTGAAGCCAAACTCTTATGGTACATCCTATCCTCTGTTACTGGGCAGACCATGGCTTTTTGAAGCCCGAGCAAGGACGGATTGGTTCAAAGGAACCTTGACCTTGGGTAGAGGACCCAACAAAGTGGTGATGAAGCTATATGGTTCTCAAAAAGGGCATGGATCCACGATTGGGTCTAGTGGGACATCAGAAGAGGACATCACTTCCTTGAAGGAGTCGAATCTGTACCCAGAAGCAGTCCGCGAGACCTTCATCCGTGAAGTAGAAGGTGAAAGGCAATTAACCTTTGTGGATGCAGAAGGCATTGAACGCCACTTGAAGGTGGGTAGCAGCCTCCCAGAAGAGGAGTTGCCAACTTTGTACAACTTGTTCAAAGAGAATTTGGACGTGTTTGCGTGGTCCTACAAAGACCTAAAGGGGATTGATCCCACAATATGTCAGCATCATATTGACTTGGAGCCCGATGCCAAGCCAGTACGGCAACGACAGAGGCGAATGAACCCGAATTATTCCACATTGGTAAAAGCAGAGCTGTTGAAGCTTCTGGAAGCCGAGTTCATCTATCCAGTGGCAAATAGTGAATGGGTCTCACCCATTGTGGTCGTATCCAAGAAGAATGGCAAATTGCGAATATGTGTTGACTTCCGAAAGCTCAATTCTAAGACGAAGAAGGATCACTTCCCGATCCCTTTCACAGACCAACTGTTGGACACAGTGGCAGGACATGAGCTTTATTCCCTTCTGGATGGATTCAGTGGATACAACCAAGTGCAGATAGCAGAAGAAGACCAATCCAAAACAACCTTCACCACAGAATGGGAGACCTACGCTTATCGAGTGATGCCATTTGGGCTCTGCAATGCCCCTGCTACTTTCCAGCAAGTTATGATGGCTGCATTCCAAAATCATCTGCACGACTTTATTGAGGTATATTTGGATGACTTCTGTGTCTATAGTTTGATCCGTGAACACTGGGGACATTTGGAACAATGCTTTGACCGACGCCGGGAGTATGGGATTTCCCTCAACCCTGACAAATGCATCTTTGGGGTCTCTTCTGGAATTTTGTTGGGCCACATTGTCTCTGCACAAGGGATATCAACAGATCCTGCAAAGATCGAAAAGATTGCAGCTCTGACAGCACCCACCAACCTCAAACAGTTGAGGGGATTCCTATGCCATGTGGGTTACTACACAAGGTTCATAGCCCATTTTGCAACAAAGGCAACCTCCTTGCACAAACTTCTAAGGAAAGATGCAGAGTTTACTTGGACGAAAGAATGTGACAAAGCCTTCAACACTCTGAAGCAGTGTCTAATAGAGGCACCCATTCTGCAGCCTCTTGATTGGACGAAGGAGTTTCATGTACATACTGATGCATCAATTGAAGGCTTAGATGCAGTTCTCTGCCAAAAGGGCTCCTCGAAGCTAGATCAACCCATCTATTATGCAAGCCGAAAAGTCACTGATAGGGAACGAAACTATACAGTGACAGAGCTGGAGTGCTTGGCAATGGTGTTTGCCCTAGAGAAGTTTCGCCACTATCTCCTGTCTACCCATTTTAAATTTTATGTGGATCACGAGGCCCTGTCCTTCCTGATGAACAAAGCAGATGTGAAAGGATGAATGGCGAGATGGCTCCTTCTATTCCAAGAGTTTGACTTTGAGGTGATTACTAAGCCGGGTCGTTCCCATGTTCTGGCTGATCATCTGTCGCGTATCCCACAGACTGCAGACGAGGAGCAGTATGATCCAGACCTCCCTGATGCTTCCCTATTCTTGGTAGAAACTGTAACCCCCTGGTATGCAGACATTGCCAATCTACTGGCAACCCAATAGTACCCTCCTGGTATTTCTAGTCGGGAAAGGAAGAAGCTTATGCTAGAATCAGCTCCCTACACCCTGCTAGGCGGTGCACTATACAAGAAAGGCAAAGATGAAGTGCTCCGAAGATGTGTTGCAGGAGATGAGATTGGGATTGTTCTGAAGGCTTGCCATGACGAGCCATGTGGAGGCCACTTTGCAGGAGAAGCTACAGCTAGGAAGGCTCTGCTATAGTAGGATACTGGTGGCCTACCATTCACAAGGATTCCTATGATTATTGTAAAAGATGTGATACTTGTCAGCGAATGGGGAAACCCACGAAGACAAGTGCCATGCCACTGCAATCTATCCTTCCTTTGAAGCCTTTTGAAAAGTGGGGCATCGACTTCGTAGGCCCGATCGATCTTCCTACCAGAAGGAAACAGAACCGATACATCCTCGTATGTACGGATTATGTCACAAAGTGGTGTGAGGCTAAAGCCCTAAAGCGGGACGATGGTAACAGCGTGGCCCTGTTCATGTACGAGAATATCATCATCCGTTTTGGCAGTCCCCTAGAGATGGTAAGTGACAGAGGTACTCATTTCCTTAATAAAGTCATGGAAGAGTTGACAGAGCTGTATAAGATCCGCCATCGCAAGTCTACTCCTTACTACCCCAGAGCCAACAGCCAAGTCGAAGTCACCAATCGCATCCTCTGCTCGATTCTGACAAGAATGATTGCCGCACATCGTCGTGATTGGGATGATTGACTTACAGAGGCCCTCTGGGCGTACAGAACCTCCTATAAAGCAGCAACAGGACAGACACCCTTCCAGCTGGTGTATGGTACAGAAGCTGTTTTCCCTATTGAACTGGAATTACCCTCTTTGAGAGTGGCTATCAAAGAGCGTTCGGGGGACGATGATTCATTGCAATGCCGTCTCCTGCACTTGGAATGTTTGGACGAAACTCGTAGGATGGCTCTACAGTGCATGGAAGCCACGCAAGCTCGATGCAAGGCTTACCATGACAGCTTCATCAAGCACAAGGAGTTCAAAGAAGGTGATTTGGTCCTAGCCTATGATTCACGATTTGGCAAGTTTCCTGGCAAGCTCCAACAACGGTGGATGGGCCCATATAAGGTACTTGCTGTCAACCCTAATGGCTCTGTCCAAGTGCAGACCGTTGATGCCTCTGATGATCCCTTCCTGATCAATGGATATCGCCTGAAGAAGTACTTTCCTCCTTGGGGATCTTGACAATCATGGTCATCTGATCCTTTCCCTCGTTGGCGTGGCACTGTACTTCTTATGATGCTACTTCTGATAGCCGTTCTTCAGCTACTTTAGATGAGGTGGACGCAACCCTCTCTCCCCTCAATCCCACCTTCCAGCCCTAATCTTCTATCCTCTATTTTCCACCAGGGACAGTGGTGAGGTTGGTTCTGATAAGTGGTATTTCTACCATTCCCTTGCTTAAATCGAAAAAAAAACAAAAAGAAAAATATACATATCGGTCATGGGAGAAAAGGACTTAGGTCCCTGTCATGCCAACCTATTCTTCGAGAAAAGGTGGAAACACCATCGGGAATAGGGGAAAACAAGAAAAAAAAAACAAAAGAAGAAAAAAAAAGAGAAAAGAGAAAAAATCTGTTATGAGAGAAAAGGAAGAAATTCCCTGTCATAGCAGGCCTCATTCCAAGAAAAGGTGGCAAACACCCTTGGGCGAGAAGCTGGCTGTGGAAAAGGTGGCAACACCCAGCAGTCCAGAAAGTGGATTCATCAATTAATATCCCAGGATCAAATTTCAACGCTGCCTCCCTTGGTACGCTGTGTCTTGGGTTTCTCTGCAGAGCGTCTACCTGTCCTCTCGCAGACGACATGTCCTATCCAACACAATGTTCGATTTGATGGCTACCTCCCTGGGTACGCCTCTTCAACAAAACTGACAACGCAATCTTCATCGACAAACAATCGAATGACGTGAGTTTTCATTCTAACCGGATGGGGAAGTGAGTATGGGTTGCCCTCTGTAACTATCAACCACGAGTGAGACAGAGGGTGGGCCGAGAGACCAATCTTTTCCTTTCAAATCAACTGAGAGGTGAGAAATGTGAATGAAGTGTTGCACGCACGGGATGGGCCTCTCAATGCACAACGCACGATTTGTTTCTGTGCACTACACCATAAGGCTCCCTGGCCTTCCTTCTCGCACCGTATGCCGGCACAGGGCGGGACGCACAGTTGCACCATCCAATGCGCACAAGGCATACAACCTTGGCACAAGTGATAGTGAGGATTACATCAATGGGTTTCAGGACATCGTTGCCCTCCTGTATCTATCAACAGAGCATGAGACAGAGGGTGGGCTAAGTGTGACTGGAATTTCTTCAATCAATTACCGAGAGGTGAGATTGAGGAACATTACGACACTTGGAGTAAGGTATGTTTCCGTTTCCCTATGCACCCACGGGATGGGTCTCTGCCGTTATCACAGGACACATCACCCTGTTCTGTACACTGCACTGTAAGGCTCCCTTGCCTTCCTCCTTGCACTTATGCCAGACGGGTTGGACGCACTACTGCACCATCAATTGTGCACCCTGGCATACTCCCTCTGCACCATTCCCCTGTTGATTTCTCAACCGGGTATGAGATATGGGGTTTCAATCCTTATTCCTCGAGTGATATTAGTCATGGGGTGAGTGACAGTTCTTTCATTCCATTTGAGTGATTGTGAGTTGAGTGTAGTATCCCTCTCATCATCGACAAATTTCCAGCGATCCCTTCCACCAGCTACCTCCCTGGGTGCTGCTGCGTGGTCCCTGCCATGAAGGACGTGTGTTGTAAAGATGCCTTGGTACCTCCAGTAGCAACCGACAACGATACAGGAAGTGCCATTGACAATCAACCTTGATTCTCGACAAAATGGGCCAAGTTTTCCTAACCTTACACCTTCTGTTTTTCAGTGACGTTCATGTTTTAAGTGTGGGGACGTTAGTGGATGGTCTGTAGCGTGGTCTTAGGTCTCTGTTGCTCGGTTAATCCTATCCATTAAGGTCTTAAGTGTGGGGACGCGTCCCTGCGCGTCTACATTGCATATCCTTCTGTATATGCCTCAACCAGCTAATGCCTCTATGCCATGCCTTACTGTTACCCTAATGGGGTCCCTTCCCACCCAATAATTCATGTTCCACCCACCCTTGGGACTGTTCCCTTGCCGTTCTCCTTTATTCCCTGATTTTGCTATCCTGCCATGTGAACGCACCCTACATTCACCGAAGTCCAAATCCAACCTTATGGCCATGTTCCTCCCTTTGAACTGATCATTTTTTCCTTTTTACCTACCCCTGTTCTGGTGCACGATTTTCTAGTTATTAAGTTTTGAAGCATTTTGTGCAAATTAGTCGATTTTCCATGTGAACGCACTTTGCTTGCTTCGGAATCATGATCTGACATCATAGCCCTAACAACCACTTTCCCCCTGATATTTTTCCTTCTTACTCCGTGTCATTTCGATGCACGGTTTGTTCAATATTAATTTTCCGATTTTCTAAGACTTTTTCGTGCATCTTTTTGGCATTTTTCCATGTGAACCTGCCCTGTTTGCATCGGAATTCTAATTTGATTTGACAGCCATGTCTCGCGTGCCTTCCCCCGCTTTTTTCCTTTTTTCTCCACCCTCTTTCGCCTTCTGGATTTTTAATTATTAATTTTTAAATACTTTTTCGACGTATTTTTGGTGTTTTTTCCATGTGAACCCCTCCTACTTCCACCGGAATTACGTTTTAACATGCCAACCCTATGCCACCCCTTCCTGCGGACATTTTTCCTTCTTACTGCATGTCATTCCGGTGAATGGTTCGTCCAATATTAATTTCCAATCCCATTTTCGGGTTTGTTTTTTGGGTTTTTCCCACGTGAACGCATCTTATCTTAGTCAAAACTATGTTTTGATGTGATAGGATTGTCGAGCACGTCTTTCTGCACATTTTTCCTTTTTCCTGTACCTTGTTTCGATGCACGTATCTTCCAATATTAATTTTTAATTGCGTTTTTGGATCCATTTTTTGTGTTTTTTGCACGTGACCGCCCTTTACGCCCCTGGAACCTCCGTTGCGTATTTTCCCTATCTTCCCCTTGTCGTCCTTCCCACTTTTTGTTTTTATGCCATTTCATTTTGACGTCCGGATTGGGAGATATTAATTTTTCTTTATTTTCATGAGTTTTTACGCGCTCCGTCCCGCGCGCGAACCCGCCCGTTTTCAATTTTACGCGTCTTAACGCGCCCCGGTCGCATCAGGTGCCTTGTCCCCGCATCCGGGCGCCCTTTCAATCCCGTCACGGCAAATTTTTTACCCCCACCCCACGCACGCGCGCAGGACGGTGGGGTACGCCTCCTTTTTTGGCCCTCCCCCCACCCCTACTCTTTCCCCCCACCCCCAACCCCTACCCCGCCCATAACCCCACCCTACCCCTAACCCACCCCATGGGCACCCCTTTGGGCCCCTCCCACCACCCATCCCCTGGGCACCCCACCCTTTCATTCCCACCCTTCCCTATCCCCTCACCCTCCCCACCTTCTCTCTCTCCGAACCTCCCCACCCCAACTGCTTCTCTCCCTCTCTCCCTCTCCCGCTCCCTCTGCGTGTCCCCCTTCCCTCCCTCCATCTCCATCTCCATCTCCCTGCTCCCTCTCCTTTCTCCTTCCTCTCCTCCTTCCCTCCTCCTCCCTGCGCCTTCCCTCCTCCTCCTCCTCTGTTCCATCCTCCTCCCCTTCTTCTTCTTCTCCCTCTCCTTCCCTTCTTCTCCTCTCTCATCCTCCCCTCCTCCTTCTCTCCTCCCTTCTCTCCTCCCTCACGACGCCCTCCTTCCCCTCCCTCTTCCCCTCGTCCTCTTCTGCGCTGCCTCGCCGCCTCTGCAGCGCCGTGGGCCGCCCCCCGATTCGCCGGCGCCCTTACCTTCGCCCCCAGGCCGCCTGCGGCCACATAGTCGACGCGCTGCCTCGCCGCCTCTGTGGCTCGGCCTCGTGCTCCAGCACACCGACGTCCGCCACCGGCCCGGCCTCGTGCTCCAGCCGCCTTCACCCCCAGGTTGCCCGCCAGGCCCCGCTGCCCTCCGTCCTCGGCCGTCAGTCCGCCGCTGCCAACCACCCTCTGCCACGTGCCGCCCTCATCCCGTTGACCTCCCGCTTCCCAGTTCAAACACCCACCCCCCATTTCCCTACGTTAGCCCTCATTCCCCCAGAACACACACCCACCTCCCCCACCCCCACACTAATCCCCCTTCATTCCCCCAGAACACACACCCACCTCCCCCACCCCCACACTCATCCCCTGTTCCCACCCCCACCTCCCCCACGCCATATAAGCCCCCCTTCACACCCCCCACTAAGCACACACCTACCTCCACCCAAGCCCCCAGTCCCACCACTAACCCACCCTACCTCCACACAATCCCCCTTTCCCCCCCAAGCAACCCGCTGACCCGCAGCAACCTCCCCGTAAGTCCCCTGTCACCCGCCGCGGAAAACCCTATTTACGCCCCCTTTCATCTGTCGACAACCAGCAGTCCCATGCCGAACCCGCAGATAACATTTTCCGTCCTTTGACACACGCGCGGGTGTGTACGCACGTGGTTATTCGTGCGCGTGTGATTGCTCGTGATTGATCCTGTGCAGGTGCGGGACTTTGATCGTCGCTTGCTAACACGTAGCTGCCACGCAGCTTCTTTCTGGGTATTTTCCCAGATTTTTAATTCACAAACCCGCAAATCCTTTTAAAATAAAAAAAACAAAAAAAAACAAAAACATTGAAAAATACCAAAAAAAAATTAAAACACTTAAAATTCTGAAAAAATTATAGAAAAATCTAGACAAACTCCTCTTATTTCTGCAACCCATGGCCATATTTTTCTAAACCTGTAAATTTCAAAAAAAAAACATTTCCGACCATTTTAAAATTCCTCAATCTTTTAAAATACCCAAAAATATGAAAATTTTCATTACAAATGCTAAAAAATTCTAAATTAATTTCTGAAAAATTCCTAACACTTCCATTCACATTTTTATTTATTTTTGGCATATTTTTCTCAGCTGTCACAATAGTTCATTTCACACCTAAATTCTTTAAAAATTAAAAAGAAACAAATCAATTTTAAAAAAAACATTTTTCATCCAACACGAACTAAACATCTAGAAAAAAAATCCAGATATTTTTGGATTGTGGAGAGCGCATTCTTTGCATTTCCATACACCCACTACTAAGTATTTTTCCTTTTATTTGTTATTTTTTTTCAACTACCCCAAAATCCACAGTTAATTCAAAAAAAAAAAAACAAAAACAAACAAACAACACACAAACGAAAAAAACAAACAAACAAAAAACAAACCAACAAATAATAAAAAATGAATCCTCAACACTACCATGGCACGCGCATTCGCGCTAAACACATAATTTTTTTAAAAATAACAATAAACCCGCCGTTCACTTAGTACGCGCTAAGTGCGCTAAAGAGGCTCTTTAATATTTTTAATTAAAATGAACCAGCCGTCACAAGAGCACGCGCTGGCAAAAAAGCGCTCCACATCACCTTAATTTGTAATCAATGAACTTGCATTTAGCAACCCAGTCTGGGTTGTATCGAAGTCCAGGATTCGAATTAAAGCACCACTTTCACCTAATAATTGGTAATTAAATTTTTAAGAAGGAACCGCCGTTTTCTTGCTAAGGTTTATCACTTAATAAAACTTCACCCATTTCTTAATAATTTATTCAAATGAACCTTTCATTAAATTAATTCCCCCTCACTGCACTTAAATTCCCCTTTTTAACGAACACGTTTCGTGGGATGGGTATGCGCAGTCATTGGAGTTATTTCCATGGTCAAACACTAGTTTATCCACGATGTGGTCTTGATATGTGTAGGTTGTGGTGATGTTTTGGTTTAGTGTCTTTGTTACGGTTAAGGGTACGATGTATAGTTTTTTTTCTTTTATTGCCTCATACGGGGATTTGAGTGTTTGTATGATGCATAGCATGAAGCTTTCAGTCGCATATGTCCAGAGGTCATGTCGAATTTTTTTTAGGCTGTGGTTTGCTTGGGGTTAGTTGGTCGAGTCACATTTTATCGTTTTGGTTGTTATCTTATCCTTGGTTTTTTTTTTTTCTGTTGCTTTGCAGGCATTCTCCTTGATTGTCTGTGTTTGTGGTGTGTGTGTAACCATCTGAATGGCGCCTTCTCATGCTCCTCCCCCTATCCAGTATGTCCCACTAGTCAGTAGGGATTACTCTTCCCTACTCACTTTTGAGCCTCTCACGAAGGCGGGACTCGCTGCTTTTGTGGCTACCTCCTTTCCATTGCTTCCAAAGGATCCATCGTTGTGTGACGAGTTTTTGGCCTCCTACAGCAAGAAGTCGGGACTAGTCTAGGGTATTTCTATGACTTTGACACCTCGAGGCCTAGGAAAGGCTCTGTCTCTTCCCTCCAAAGGTGAACCTTTTGTTACCACTCGTCAGCTTTTCTCTAATGAAGAGATTCTGAAGCTGTTACAAAAACAGACAAGGGAATTGCTGGATGTTAAGAAGGTGATAAACTCTTCAGGAGTTTCCTTTTCCATGATCACTGATCCTGTGTGGAAGATGGTCTGTCAGTTTCTCCAGGACAAGTTTATGCCTGCCAAAACGCCATCCCAGTACTTGTCCAAAGAGCTTTTCACAGCTTCAAGGATGGTGTTGAAAGGAGTCGCTATTGATTGGAGCACTTACCTCCTCACTAAAATGGATCAACATTTCGTCAAAGTCACCAGGGGTAATGTTACCAATGTCACATATGGATCGTATTTGTCTGCCTTCTTGACCTATTCCGGTTTATAGAAGAGTGTGCCTCCACCTCCTCCATCAGATCCAGTACCTCCTCCTCCACCTTCCGATGAGTCAGAACCTATTGACATAGAGGATGATGATTCTCCACCTCCCCTGGTCATACAGCGCAAACGCTTGAAGCGGGTAGCGGATAAAGCTCCTTCAGTTCTTCCTTCAGTGCCCATTCCTGCTACCTCTGGCAGTGATCTCCCTGGGTATCTCACTTGTAATAACCTGTTCAGAGCACATCAAGAAGGTTCGTTGGACATATCAGTTCCCTCACTGAATAGTCTACTCTCAAGAGATGCAATTCCTTTCCTCTGTAAAGATATTCAGAGTTCTATTGAATTGTCAGTGACAGCCTGTGTTCAACAGCTATACGCTTCCTTTTATGAAGAGCTCATACAGTCTAAGGATCAGTTGCATAAGGCAACATCAGAGTTAGCCTCTGCTAAGGATACCCTAGTAGATTTGTTTAAGCAGATGGAACAACAAACCCAACTGGTTGCAACCCAACGAGATGAGATATCTTCTTTGAAGATCCAGTTACTAGAGGCTCAATCCGCGGTTACTAGCCTTTTCATAGGAGAAGGAGAGGATGTCCAGAGAAGCGCAGGAGTTCCAAACTCTCTTCGATGACAAACTTTCAGCCTTACAGACTGCTAATGACACAGTGGACTCACAAGCCTCCCAAATCAAGCAGTTGCAAGATCAACTGGCAAAGTCCCGGTCTGTTCCTCCAAGCCCTAATGTTCCCTTGATTCCTTCTCTTTCACAGCAGGACTTGGCTGCTCTTCAGAGACAGGCTACCTTGTGTCCTCTATTCCAAGATAAAGTGAAAAGATTGCAGTCCAGAATGGACTTGTTATGGTCTACATTTGAGCAGTTTCAGGAATATGTTCCACCATACTATTCTCTGTAGTGGCTTTGGTGACTCTTCATATCAGACATACCTCTTGGGAGGGGTATCCACGACCTAAGAAGGATTATTGAGAGTGATTTTTGAGGGATTGTAGTGAGGATATGATGTATTATTGATAGAGAGAGAGTCAGAGATAGCCAATTCTATTGAAACAGAGTGATTGTATGTAAGAGATTGAGAGAGAAGACTAAGAAAATATTGAAGATGAATACTATGTGATGTATTTCCATTCAAAGATGGTGTATTCCTTTGCTTTCTTTGTTCTATTGATGGATTTTGTGAAGATATTGAAGAATATGGTTGATTCTATCAAATCCGTGGGAGATCTACATGATGTTGCATGAAGATTTGTTGTGCCTGGTGTTCTTTTCTTCATTGTGATCATATAAAACCTAATAAAAAAGCTTGTTGATGTTACAAGATAGATTTTCTTGCAAGAGAATTCCCTTTGCCTTGGTGTTCCTCTTGGGGCTCCACGGGCACCAGGTGCTCAAAGGCAGAAAGGGCAGCTCGAGACAAGGAAGAATTCGATGCATTGTTCAAAAGCATTTTGGAAATGGTTGCGGTCAAAGATTACACCATTCAGGTCCTGGCCGACATCTTCCCTACCCAACCTCACAAGAGCCCCTCACCAACAGAGCCTCAGTCGCCTGACCACCCGGACTCACCCCACCTTGTGCAAATAGAGTAGTTCCCATCTTAGCAAAGGTCATCCTGCCATAACTTTTTGTCTTTTGATGGTTAAAGGGGCAGGCTCCCCACTTGTACACACTTTCCTCACCTATTGCTAATATATGCCAGGTCTTTAACAAGCACTGGAATAGGCATCGCAATCAGCATCATAGGATTTTGAAAAAGTAATATCTTGACATGATTGCATTTGTTCGTTGTACTTGATGCATGCGACTTGCATATACTCTCATGAGGTGACAAGTGAATGCAGGATGACACAGGTCTTCATGCGAACATGTTTAATGTCCAAGTCACCGCAAGACCACCAACCTCCAGAGAACCGCGACAAAACCACACCACCGAACGCGAAAAATTACCCTTGTGAGTGCCCACATCGCATGACCCAAAGCATAGTCATGGGCTACGCTCTCTTTCTGGGTCAAGCTCTACAGTTGGCTCACAACAGTTGTTACCTCAATTGTACCGACATCACGTGTCGCAAAGAGGTCTGCAATATCTCAAGTGTATCTCCCCATCTCAACAACTGCTTCTCCAACAACGAGGCTAGGGCACAATCATCACTGTAATATCCATTTCTTGATCCTTCGAAGCTTGACATTTTCCAACCCATTGAACGGCTGATAGCCTCAACATATTGCAATGGTTGTACTCAGGTAGGCCAAAAAAAAAAGAAGAAGAACGAAAAGATAACAAGCACAGCACCTAGGGTTCCTCAAATTAGGTGCATCCAGTGACCTTAGTCGGTTGGCTCTGTCCCTAGTCCCCTAGCCCCTTAGCATCACCCACAATTGTTCAGGGCACACCAAGGGTAGGACATACCTAGGGAGCTTGTCTCGCCTATGGTTAGACCTGTCACCTTGCCCATTCACACAATTCCCTCTTGCACTCTACCTTAATACCATTGTAGTCACTTGTGGTAAGCACCGCACGAATGACCATGAAAATAACACCGTCCTCATCAAACAAGTCCAATAGCTCCAACTACCAAAAGTGCGGTGTCCTTGTGTTCAATTAGGCTACATCATGCAATCACAACGCAAAGGATGTCTCATACACCTTCACGTGTACTTCTTCTCAACATGGACAACTTTGCTTCATCCACACATTGTTACGAGAAACCAGCCCACGGTCTTCTAGCTATGTAATATCTAAGTATGCACGAGCACTCACATAATATCTGCACCGAAGTATATACACATTTTGGGTCCTTAAGTGCAAGACAATACTCTCAGCTTGCTTAGAGTTCGGCCTGTCTCCCAAACTAATTGAACTATGTCTTGTGCACGATAGAGAAGACTAGCACTACTCCTAGGGAGAGACCACCTATAAGAGGCTTTCAATTGGAGGTATTGAAGACTCCAACGAAGGTGTCATTCGCTCTTCATCGACCCTCAACTCTGAATTCCTATCCTTTATCATCCTCCAAGCCTGCCAAGAATCATCATGTGTAGAACCCCCCACAAACCACCATTTGTCCTCCGTCAGTGCAATCCCCACAAAGAACAGCCCTACCACCAACTCCAATCAGCCACCTAAACCACCAACGTGCCCCCAATGACCTTCCTCCCCACCACTACCAACACTCCTCCATGGCAACCACAGACGTCCTTGCCACCCACGTCTTCGGTGCATGCTAAAGCCTGCTACCTACGCCGGTGAGTGCCATGGGACTGACACTCGTCTAGGAGGGGGGTAATGTTAACCCTCAAACGAACGAAGGTGAAAAATCCAGAAAAGCTAAAGCAGAAGACAAAGGCCAATGCAAAGTGAAATGGAAGACAAAGATGCACAAGGAGAAAAGTCCTAAATAAGGGAGAAAGGCGCGCAAGAAAAAGCACAAGTCAATACTTTTGTAAAAGAGTGCAAGCGCATCATGGTTTAATTCAAGGAGCGCCAGTCTCTGACCTGATGCAATTTGTAAATGTGGACGGGCGGTGGAAAGAAAGCTAGGAAGATAGAAGGACAATGGGAAAAAGGGCCTAAGCCACGGCCGGCCATGTAAAAAAGGGGATAAGGGGATGACCGCCCAAAAGGGATTTAGGGTTTTGTATATAAAGTTGAAAAGTGAATGAGAAGCTCATTCTTATGTGTGGCCAAAAGTGGCTCTCCTCTTCTTCTTCTTCTTCTTGCTTACTTGCTTGAGCTTGTGCTTGAGAGAGGGAGTGTGAGGGAGTGAGTGTGTGAGGGTGAGGGACCGGGGAGGAGAAGCTCAAATATCAATAAATATTTACAAAGAGGATGTGCGCATGCCTTAAGAGTAAACGACGGTGCATCTATTTAAATAATTCAATCAAGAAGTCCATGAGATAATTTGTGCTTGTCGCGTGTATCCAATTCATCTTGCTCTATGCATCAATTGTGCTACCAAAAATTCAGAAGATTATGTTAGAAAAATAATTAACTGAATAAATGCATCTAATCATAATAAATCAAATAATCATTGGAATTCTATTAAATAATTAAATCACATAGATATTAGCACTTGAGATATGAATATTATGGCATCCCCATTGACCTTCCGCCCAAGATAAAAGAGCAGTTCACTCTTAGGAACGTGTCCTATGCTAATGGAGAACCATTCTAAAGGTGGTCATCCCATCAATGTGCACACAAGGGAGAACTATTGAAGGTGCTCATCCCCTCATGTAAGTACCACCGATAAATATATACATGGGGTGGGATAGTAATTGTCCTCAATTACTATTGGCTGGATTTGGAGTCAATAAATATGGAGAGCCATGCAAAGCACATGTAGTCATCCATTGAGCTTCCTCAACACGATGGTTTTGAAATTTGATAAAATAATGAGGATAAGTATGACCAATTCAAGTGGTCATATAATCAATATCAATAATAGATTTAGGAATCAAAAGCTCATGAACATCTTCAAGTAAAGGTGGAGAATCATACACAGGATGGGCAAGTAATGATCCTTTAAATGGACGGAGAAGACTAATATAAAAGGTATTATGAATTTTCCAATGTGCAGGTAATTCTAATCTAAAAGCATTGGCATCGATACAATGAATAATTTTAAATGGTCCATAAAATCTAGGTTCAAGTTTAACATTAGGATTCTTCTCAACACTATACAATCTACATTTCTCAATTTGCAACCAAACATAATCACCTTCTTTTAAAAACATAGATTGTTGCTTCTTATTAGCTTTCTTAACATAGGATTGTTGGGCCTAAGCAATCAATTGTTTAACTTGTTCAAAAATGATCAAATGAGTATGTACCCAATCATCATATCAGAAGGCATTTTTTGACTTAAATGAAAGGTTGGTGTTGGCATTTTGTGACCATAGATAATTTGAAAAGGTGCTTTGTGTGTAGCAGAGTGAGGTGTATTATTGTAGGCAAATTATAAAATATGTAAATATTGATCCCATGTGTCAAGTAAAGAGATAGTATAGGCATGAATTAAATGGAGAACGGTGCTATTAGTAGCTTCAATTTCTCCATCAGTTTTAGGATGAAAGGCTAAACTAAAATCAATTTTAGTTTCAAGGTTAGAGAATAGAGTTATTAAAAAATTGTTGCAAAAACAGGGATCACGATTAGATACAATAATGTTTGGAAGACCATGATGTACAAAGATATTCTTAAGAAAAAGGTTAGCAGCCTATGAAGTAGTTAGAGTTTTCTTCCATGCAATAAAATATGCTTGCTTACTAAATCTATCTATAATAGTTCAAAGCATATTATTTTGTGAAAAAGTCATTGGTAAACCAGTAATAAAACTCATTGAGATTTATTCCCAAGGTGAGTTAGGAATAGGTAAAGACATTAACAAACCATATTGCTTACCACGATGTCTTTTAATTCTCTGGCAAAGAAGACATTCAAAAACAAAGGAAAAAATAGCTTGATTCATGTGAGGCCAATAAAAATCTTCTTGCAAATTACGAAGAGTAGAAATGATGCCATGATGACCCATATAAGATGGATCATGAACTTCTTAGAGAACAAAATGATGAAAAGGGTGAGTAACACACAAACATCTCTCATAAAAGAGGAATCCATTAGAGATAGAAAATTTATTAATAGGAATCCATTGATTTTGAGCCAAATGCAACCAAGGATCATGAAAATTAGAGTCATGCAAATATTTTTCGTAGCATCTAATGAAGATGCAAAAAGTACAAAAATATTATTTATAAACGGTCTATGACTTAATGCATCAACTACAACATTTTCTTTACCAAGCTAATGCTGGATTAAGGATGGAAAGATTGAATGAAAGATGTCCATTGAATATGCCTCTCAGAAATTTGCAATTGAAAAATAAGTTGTTTGATACTTTGTTGATATGTCTTAATAATAAAATTTGATCATGTTAAATAAGTTTTCATATTTGTAATGCATATACTACAACTAGGAGTTCCTTATCATATGTACTATACTTAAGTTTAGAGGGTTTCAATTTACAGCTAGATTACACAATTGGATGGTCATGTTACATCAATACATCACCAATGCCAAAAGCACTAGCATCAATAATGACTAGAAAGAATGGCCTACTAAAATCAGGGAGTTGTAAAACAGGTACGTGAGTTAATACATGCTTTAGTAAATCAAAAGATCATTGTTATTTGTCACCCTAATGAAATACAAAATCTTTCTTTAATAACAAAGTTAATGGCAAAGCAAGTAATGAAAAGTTTCTAACAAATTTATTAAAAAAATCGGCTAGTCCTAAAAGTGAGTGGACTTCATGTACATTTTTGAGTAGTGTACTGATGGTTCTTCATATGCTCGGGTTCGGAGTAAAGATAATACAAAGGCAGTACAGTTTCTCACTATCTGTGTGAATCATCCCTGCAATCGGGATAAGTTGTGGGATAATCCCTAATGCACGAGAGTTTAAGAGTTTTTTAGATAGAACTGTAGTAAGGGGAGGCTATGGCAGTGCCTCTAGGAAGATAATTATGACTCCAAGAAAGGGGAAAACTATGTTTGTGTTTGGATTGCAGGAATGGACAGCATGTAGTCTTGGCAGTTTTAAGAATGTTTCACCCACGTGCACGGTTGAAAAGAAATATGTAGGATGGGCTAAAAAAGAGCTGAAGACATATGGTTTGACGACTACAAATGAAGGTATTTTAGGGCTATTTTCAGTGCTAATTGATGTTGATATAGTGGCTGAAATTTCTACAGCAATTAATGCTAAAAGATGGCAAAAAAAGAGGTTATTTATGTTGATACTTTAGACACGTATAAAGTCATTCAAGAGTTTGCTAAACATGAATGTTATGGGCTGCAATATGGACTGCAAAACATGGCTGAAGAAAGGGTGGATACAAAGTACAAAATAGTTGCAAAGAAGGTTAAGCCTGTGGCTTTGCCTTTACCACCTGAAAGTGATGGGTTGGCTGAAAAAGTGACTCAACAGCCTAGTTTATGGGATTCACATGGAGTGGGACATAAATTTACAACTAAAACTTTACAAAAGCTGAAAATTGGTGATACAAGCTTTCTTTTACCTGTAGAAAGAGCTTGTTTCTTGCAGATGTTTGCAAGGCATGGGAAAGCCTTTGCATTTCAGCTAGATGAATTTGGATGTGTTGATTTGATCATAGTTGCACCTATGGTGATCTTTACAATACCTCATGTGCCATGGAATTTAAAGCCTATTCTAGCACCTCGCGCATATTTGCCTAAGTTGCTGAAGCTTTTGAATGAGAAGATCAGGATGCGGATTTTGGAGCCCTCTTCAACTCCATATTCAAATCGGTGGTTTACTGTTCGAAAGAAGAATGGTTCTTTGAGGTTTATACAGGATTTGCAACCAATTAATAAAGTCACCATAAGGAATGTTGGATCAGGCCTGATAGTAGATGAATTTGCAGAAGCATTTGCAAGCAATGAAATTTACTCTTTGGGAGATTTATATTCAAGATATGATCAGTTCAAACTTACATTAGAAAGCCAGGATATCACTACCATGAAGACACCACTTGGATTGGTTAGGATGTGTACGTTTCCATAGGGGGGAAACCAACTCAGTGGTGCATATGATGAATGCTATGCATAAAGTTTTGAGGGAGTATATTCCTCAGTTGACCTTACCCTTTCTTGATGATGTGCCGATAAAAGGGTGTGATATCCATGAGAAGAATGAAGAGCTGAATGATTAGGGATGTAGAGGATTTGTGGCTGATCATATTGTTGATTGTGACAGGATTGTGACAGGATTTTGAGTCGTCTTAAAGAAGTGCATTTGACTCTGTCAGGAGAAAAATCAGTTTTTGGAGTAGAGGAAGTATTGGTTGTTGGGCACATGTGTGGACCATATGCAAGAAAGCCCTCACCAGTAAAGATTAATGCCATAAGCAAGATGTGGGAGACATGTTCGAATGTATCCGAGGTAAGAAGATTTTTGGGTGCATGTGTCTTTTACTTGATATAGATTCCGCATTTTGCTCATATGGCTGAAAGTCTATATCAGCTCTTGAGAAAAGGGCAAAAGTTTTGGTGGGGGAAACAACATACGAAGGCAATTCAGAAGTTAAATAGCTTATTGATTTTAGCCCCAACACTAAAGAGAGAATTATGAGAATGGGCAATCTATTATTCTCACTGTGGATACAAGCCCAATTGGTATTGGTTGGGCAATGGGTCAGGATGATGATGATGGGAATAGATATGCCATTCAGTTTGGAGCAAAGGTCCTCAATGAACGCCAATGACGGTATTCTCAAGTCAAAAGAGAGCTTTGGGGTGTAGTGAGAGCCCTTAAGTGTGATTTGGGAGTATTTTATGGGAGCTCATGTAGTGGTAGAGACTGATTGTCTACCTCTATTGGGCATGATAGCAAATTGCTCAACTCCTGATATTGCCATGTTATGAGGGATTGCATATATAAAGTCACTTAACCCTGGTTTTCGGCATATTGCAGGTAGAGAAAACCCCGTAGCAGCTGACATACTTTCACGAGCGAGGTTTGAAAATGAAGAGGATGATGTGATAGGTACTGAAAATGACTTTATGACAATAGGGAATGAGTATGCAACTAATGTTACTGTAGGTACAATTGTTGTAACATGGATTTCAGTAGTAAGAAAATAGCTTACAACCATGAAGAAGAAATGGGCAGTAGAGAGAAAGCATCATCAGTGTTATGCTTTGATGAGAACACAATTTTTGGAATGCATCATCAGTGTTATGCTTCAGTGAGAACACAATTTTTGGAAGAGTTTTATAAGGGTGATTGGCTGAAAATAAGTCAATATCTCAGCCTCATGACAAAGAAGGCTTAATGGTCTGAAGCCGAATTCAAAAGGATTAAAAGAAAAGCTTATGGGTTTTTCTTAAAAGATGGATGTTTATGGAAGCATGCATAGAAAAAGAGAGGAGCTCCAGTACGTGTTTTGGGAGATCGGGCTTCTCAACAATAGGTGATGTAGGAGTTTCATGAAAGCTTATGGGCTGGACATAGAGGAGTTTGGGGCACATTTGCCAAGATCAAAGAGAAGTATTGGTGGAAAAACATGTATAAAGATGTGGAACATTATGTGGAATCATGCAATGTCTATCAGATGTATTCCATGGTAAAGCATAGAGATGGGTTGCAACTGACCTATCCATTGTCTATGCATTACAAATGGGTAGTTGATTTGGTTACCATGCCTACAGGTTTATGGAATATGAGATATCTTGTGCTTGCACAAGAAGACTTGACAAATCAAGTGGAAGGTCGAGCTCTTAGTACAAAGAATACTCAAGCAGTTTGCAGGTTCTTATTGGAAGAAGTCTTTTGCATGTATGGTTGTGTTGGTAAAGTGGTTGCTGATAGAGGAGAATTGGATGTGGATGAGGCTCGTGACTTCTTTTCACGATTGGGTATCAAGCTGGCTTTAACTTT
Organism: Lygodium microphyllum; assembly: GCF_053477565.2. NCBI lineage: Eukaryota > Viridiplantae > Streptophyta > Polypodiopsida > Schizaeales > Lygodiaceae > Lygodium > Lygodium microphyllum. The sequence goes on along the minus strand of NC_141137.1, from coordinate 78,221,245 downwards.
AGCCTACAATCCTGAAGCAAATGGCAAATGAAAGAGGTCATCAGCCTATCATTAAGGCATTAGCAAAGTCATGCAAGGGCAGGATGAAAGAATGGCCAAGAATGTTACCCTTTGTTTTGTGGGATGATAGGACCAATCATAGTGCAGTTACAGGGTATATGCATGCTGAAGTGCAGTTACAGGGTATATGCATGCTGAATTAATGTATGGACAATAGCCAATCATGCCTAGTGAGAAGACTATTGTTACTTGGAGTGTTCTACCATGGGAAGAGGGTTTGAATAGAGAAGAGTTGCTGGTCCTATGCATTAGACAGAAGGTCTGAAGACATTGAGATAGCCATGAAAAAGTTGAAGATTGCAAGGATCAAGAACAAGAAGAGATTTGACAAGCGACACAGACTTCGACCACCACGAGCTATAGAAGGAGAATGGGTGCTAGTTTATGACAGTATCTTAGAATATCAGCATAGTGCCAGTCGAAAGATAACAAAGTGATGGCTTGGTCCATATGTGGTAAGGTTTGTTTTTGACAATGCTACCTATGCATTAAATGAGATGGATGGGACAACTCTAAGGGTTCTAGTGGCTGGAAAACGTATCAAACTCTTTAAACGTAGGGAGTCTTTGGCATATGAGTTGAAGGAGCTGGATACTCAACATGAACATGAGAATATGGAAGAAGAAGAGGTAGAAGATGAAGATATGGACATGGCAGAGGATACTTCTTCTAACACTGCGGATCCATAAGACTTTGGCACATGCCAAAAGATGTGCATGTTAGGAGGGGGTGGATGTCGTGCCGGTATGCGCACATCATGTGAAAAACTCTAAAGTGTGGCTTTCTTATTGATCTAGAGAGCCAATGTCATTTTAAACATTAGTATTAGTGTCCATGGTTCAAACATAATAGTTTTTTTGGACAAGTGTAGCCAATTTATGATATTTTAGATATTATCTCTTGTAAAAATCTAAAAACTCTAAACAACTTCTAGATTAGGATGACATGCAAAAGAAAGCATGTAGCTTTTAGCCATCTGTGAGGATTTTATGTAAAAAGAGAGATGGACAAAATCATGCGCATCACGATCGCTATTTTAGGTAGTGAACAACACTTCGAAGTGGGAGATAAAGAAGGAGTGATCTTGCAGATTTCTGGCCAGGTGTGCTAGTATTTTACCCCCCTTTTGGAGCCAATGGAAGCATCAAATTGGCAGTCTGAGCAACATAGAGGAAGGTATTATTTTGTGTACAAGAGATTTGTCTTCTCATAATGGAGAAATAAACTGACAAGCTTCAATTCTGTGAGTATTATTTTACGTCTTCTATTTCTTTCTGCGCGTATTCTTTCATATCTTCTCTTTCTTTCAACCCCTTCTCTTCCGTCTACTCCACTCCTCGAATCTCCCTTCACCCTACTATCTCTTACCCTTGCGGTAGACTTTCGATCGCAAACGCTTCGACAACAGGAAGACTATAAATCCATCAAAACTCCTCTTTGATGATCAAGAAAGGTTTCCCTTATGTTCAGGACTAAGAATCCAGTGATAAATTGTCTCAAAGACCATGTAAGAAATGAATAGCTTCAAGGATAGTTTGTTTCCTTGTCTTCCCCTATTTTTCCCTAATAAAAAATAGTCCCAATACACTCCTCTCTCCTCTCCAATGTATGAGCCTCCAACCCACTTTTTTTTTTTTGCTCTTCCCCCTTCCCTTGTCTTCTCTCTCAATTAGCATGCCCTCACCTTCATCTTTGTGGCCATGTTGTGTATCAACAACTCAATTATTCATGTTGGTGCCCCTAAATCTATGTTAAATGGTCTTCTTGATCTTAGCTTCATTCTCCACCACATAGCCCATAAAACAAGTCACTTAAGTGACCACTAATCACTATTCAAAGCCACATGGTCATTAACTCCCAAGACTCCACTGGACTATCTCCTATTATCATGACAATGAGCAAGAAAGAGAAATCCACTGACAAAGAAGTCTATCACTTACCATTCTATAGACAAGCATGAACTCTTCTACAAGTCATAGTATACCTCGCTTTCACACTCTATGTCATCAAAAATCCCATGATAATGTTGCAATTGGTGCCCCATAAATCAAAGCATTGATTGTGTATTCTTTCTTTGTAGTGAGTGTAACCCTAAGGTAAGCAAGTGGTATAGTTTCTTCATCATCCCAATCAAGCTCAGTGATCTTCACATCTCATACCATTACTAGTGGCAATATCATTAATGGTTCATGTAACGGGTAGTTTGACCCTAAGATAAGCCAATGGTATAATTTCTTCATTATCTGGGATGTTCATTTCAATCCAAACTACCTCCATGCAATTACCAAAGACCATCAAGCCATTGCGACAATCCTTGATTGTAGGTTCCTTCCTTATCCACAATCTTCCCAACATAATATCATAATCCATTCTATTCATAACTATGAAGTTCAAAGAGAATTGGATACCTATAAACTTGATAGGCCAATTCTTTAGCACCTTAAAATGTCTTACTTTTGTTCCATTAGCCAATGTATATTAAATCGAGCCATTTCCACAAATGGGTTGCCCCAAACCTATAAAATTGTGTATTGAGGACACTAACTCCTACCCCAATGTCAACAATCCCCTTTCTGGTCATGACACACAAGACTATGACAAAAAGAACTACATGCATTTTGGTTCATTTCAAGAAGGCATTGACTTGCATAGTTTTTGACACATGATTTAGGGTTAGAATTAATATATACATTTTAGCATCTTGATTGCATGATCTGTGCTTCTAAATGTGCTAGTCCTTCTACCTACTCCTTCAATGCTTCTCAAAGCACAAAGCTAGTGGAAGGCTTTCATCTAAGACAATTAGTGTGTACAAGTATGTGAGTCCACACTTTAGACATCTCAAGTCAGCTTTATCATTGTTAGCTTGTTTCTTTTCATGACATCTTGATGCAATATGCCCTGAGTGGCCATAAGTCCTTTGGGTGAGAGGTTTCTAAGGTTGGTTTCCTCCCATGCCTTCCCTACTCAAAGCCATAACAAGACCTAGCTTAAAATCCATCGAGATCAGATATTCCTCTTCATCATAAGTGATATAGATATTCATGTATGTTTCATCTTTTAGTGGTTCTTTCACGAAATGCATAGAAGCATCACTAGGTTGATAAGTGACAATAGGTCTAGGTGGTCTTGGTATCCTTGTCAAATCAATATCCACCCTTCGACTACAAGTCTTTGTTCATTGGGTGTTGGTAGTGCTAGGAAAGCTCCTCTTCTATTAGTTGAGCTATCTATTCATTAGATAGAATGCTTGAGGGTAGGGATGAGAATATGATAGCCTCCTAGGTAGTTGATAATGAATGGCCCCATATCCAAACCTTTCACAATTTGTGCACATGTGTACTCTAATGGAAGATGATTGCCACCACAATGGATGCACTACACATTTGGTCTCATGGGCCACCTTAATGCATCTTGAAGCTTAGCGTAAGCTCCAAGTTAAGGATTTCCATTTCTAGTGTGAGATCTGCACCCTTTCCCTTGCCTTGAATGTCAGAGGTAGGTTTCTCACTATGGAATATGGATCTTTTGTTGTCACAAATGGTGATGATGCCTACTAGTTGAATAACTTTAGCATTCCTCACCATCATTAAGTCATCAATATGGTCACCTCTTTGAAGGCTTTGGCCAGCATGTATATTCCTAGACTCAAATTACTTTATAGTGCTACATAAAGTTCCTTATTTTTAATTCCATTAATGAATACAATGGAGATTGCTTTCTATGTGGATTGTTTGGCTGTCGAGATACTCTTATAAAGACTTCAAACATGGATGATATTGCATTTTTTCCCTTGTCCTTCTTACTTACACGGATCAATTTGACAATCAAATTATCTACATATCCCACTTTCAAGAATCTATTAATAAAAAGGTCCTTAAGCATATTGAAGTCATTGCATTTAGCATTGTCCAAGCTAGTGAAGCAAGCTCAACCTTAGTTTCCTAAACACAATCCAAAAGTCTTTGTACATTGGCCAGAGTCTTAGAGGTTGTTAGCCTTTAAGACCCTATTTAAACTTCTCCACTAAGCTATTTAAATCATTTATACTTTTTACTTCTCAATTTGTTTCATGATGGTGGGGATTTTCACATGGTTCCTAGTGTTGGGTGCTATTCCTAACACAGCAAGGATTGAGGCTCCTAATACCTCACTACTTTGATCGTCATGAAAGGACTGAGCGAGAATGAGAGCACAAGAAAAAGTAATAGCTATGAAGGTCAAAGTAAGAGAGAGCAAGATGGTATGCGGAAACTCCCACAGGCACAATTGTGACCTGTCTTCCCTTATTCTATTGTCATAGTCATAATAAATAATAAAATGATAGTGATGGGAAATTTCCACCTACAATGTATAGGTGTGCGGATAATAAGTATAAGATAAATATAGGTAACTAGGCACAAGTGACCTTTAACCCCCAACAACCTCCCACTTAAAGGTGAATGTGTCTAAGTGAGAAGAAAACAAGAAAAAAGTGACAAAGTACAATGTTTACAAAGTAAAACTAGATGAGAAATAGACATTGTCTCATTCTATACCCATTATCTTCCTAAGAAAGGCATAACATTCCCCTGGGAAACTTTATAAGAAGATCTACAATTTTTTCATATGTAGAGATCTTAACAAGCTTTATATACTTATCCTCAACCACCTCTTTGATAAAGTGGTAATGGACCTCAATATGTTGGGTCTTCACATGAAGGACCGGATTACATGCAAACTAGATGGCACTTATAGAGTCTGAATGCAATATAGGAGTCATATCTATGATATTAAGGTCTACAACTAGACAACCTAACCATAGGACCTCCTTGCAAGCCTTAATAGTTGCATCAGGCTTCTGAGCTATGATGAAAGGTATCCTATGGGCTGTAACATCCTAATGTGCAAGATGATCCTACGTATTCCTAAGGTATGCTCTAAATCTACCCAAGGTAGAGTGATAAGATGGGTGCAACCTAATCAAGTGTATGAAAATGTTGGTCTAAGTTTGTGCTAAAAGGCTTGACTAGATTGGAGTGTAAACCAAGGTTTTGGCCTAAGTGTATCCATGAAGGGTACCTAAATATTTTTATGGTTATACCCATATTTATATGCCTAACTCTAGAAGTACGATGTGTATAAGTAGTTGCAATGTGGTGGAATAGATTCTATCTAGAGATGTGTCTATTAATATGTTGTTATTATTAATGTTTCTATATGCTGCAATGTACTCAGTCTTAGTAGTAGACAATACAATGCATTTCTTCACCCTAGATATCCAAGAAACAACACTTCTAATAAAAGTGAAGACATAGATAGAGATGGCCTTCTTACTATCTGCATGTCCTACATAATCTGAGTCTATGTAACCCATGAATCTAGTTTCTTGGCTACCATACCAAAGGCACAAGTCTACATTGCCCTTAAGGTAACTCATGATATTCTTCATGGCATCCAAATGTTGCTTGCTAGGTTTAAAGGATCAGTAAAAAAAACTACAAACAAACATCCCCGATGCAACAATATCACAAAGATGGTCTCACTAAGCATGGCATAGGGTGCATGTATATGGAAATGAGCACATGTAGGGTCACATAAAAGGAAGCGCTTGAATCAAGCAAAACCAACATTGGGAGAAAGAGGACTGAGTATCAGTCAACTAAGCATTATGTGAAGAAGTAGCCAAAATGTACTCATCATAATTAGAATCCAATGCATTTACCTCCTCAATCTTAAAGGTAGACTTTGTGATGCTACAATCATCCAAAGTCTTAGCATTATCATATGCTTTTTTGTTGTCTTTATCTCACCTCGCCTAGTGCATTTTATGGCACTATGGCCAAATGTGACCTGGCTATCCGAAATAATGATATGTAAAAAGATGATTTGGGGCCACTAGATTTTTTACAACCCTACCCATGAGATCAAGAGTTGGACCTATTCTACTATGCATCTCTACCACAGTGGTCATTACCATGTCTACTATCATTATAGCCTCTAATAGTAAGTGCATGAGAGGTGTGAGTTGCATCTACCTACTTCCTCAATAAGCAAGGTACCCTATACATCCTTGATATTAAAACTATCTTTAGGAGCATTAGTACTTATGGTAGTGTGGAAAGTATCCCAAGACTTAGAGAGAGTGACAAGCAAGACTATAGTTGCAACATTCTCCTCAAAGGTAATCCCCCTAAATTAAGCTATCTAGAAATAGAATAAAACTCATTCAAATGAGAAGATATAGCAGTGCTTTCCTTCATACGAGGATCCATGAGTTTATTAAGCCAATAAAATTGCAAAGCAAGGCTTTGTTTATCATAAAGATTGCATATTTTCTCCTATAATCTCAATCACCACCCTCAGTCTCAATGACATTAAAGTAGACCTACTTTGACAAAGACAAGATAATAGTGGACTTGTATAACTCATCAAGATCAGCCCAAACCTCGATATCAAACAATGCGGTCCTGATCCTTTTAGTCTTCAAGGTCTAATTTACTTCTTTTGAACCAAATTTTCTCATATCTGGATCTTCTAATAATTGAAGTTGTTGTTATCCAACTTGTCTATGTTGAAAATGGCACTATCCTAAGAAGCACTTGAAGCAAATCTCATTATGACTGCAAAGTAAAGGGTGAATAGGTTGCTCTAATAATAGCAAATCAGCCCAAAACTTAATACAAGAGGTGGGGTGCAATACAATGTATGGTTGTCCCCACAAAATAAATGCACTAAAGTGCTCAAACCAAGTGTCTGCTCTTAATAAGAAACTGACTCAAAATTGAATTTCAGCACTATTGTCCATAAAACTACAATAAAAGTGTATGTAACTATAGGCAAAGGACCAAAATAAAAAGCTGCCATTGCCAAGGAAGTCTGAATAGCAACCATGCTAAAGATGTGACTATCAGTGTATAAGAATGAGCATAAATCTCTAGGTACTAAGTATTGTCAGAGGACCAAAGTATGTCAAGTCCATTGATGCATTCCAACCAATTTCCTATGCAATAGGATTATTTAGTAGGTATATGCAATAGAGCTCTAAGTGGAAGGATTCTTCATGGATAGTCATGAAAGCTTTACTTGAGCTTTTAATTCCTTGAAGAGGAAGCCCCCGGCAAGGCTCATAGGAGTCCCATACATTAGTCCATGCTTCAAATCCTTAAAGGGTATGAGATGTTGAAGACATCTTGCTCCCATGAGCTGAATTTGTGGAGGATTCAAGTGCATTTGATCAAGGAAGCTTCCTCCACTTACTTCAAGCATGAAATAGGTATGCTTAGTAAATTCTAATCTCTTTATTAATCCATTTGTGAGCCTATGTTGATTGTTTAAAAGATTTAGGTATTCAACCCTCTTATTCACTTAATCATCTACATTAATGAAATGGATCAATTGAAAGTTAAATGCATCCAAAGTAAATCTAGTGTATATGTACGCACACAAAGTCCTTGCTTTAATAGACACATATAAAATATGATACTTTTGGCAATATTTATCCATGTTATGAAACACATAAATTTCAAACATTAAAATGCGTACTTAAAAGTAATAATTTTGCTTAACTCCATCTAATTATCCTCTCATCACAATACAAAAAACATTAGTGTCCTTCCATCTATCTATCAAGCATAATGTGACTAGTACTGTACACAATGTTTGCACGATATGTCACACATTATGCAACAAATAAATAAAATATGTAATAAAAATAAATCAATAAATATAATCCCATAATATTTCACAAATATGATAAGTCACGAATTATGCAACAAATAAACAAAATCCACAATAAAAATAAATCAATAAATATAATTCCATAACAGCTTTCACAAGGAGTGTACTTTCTTGGGTCTCTTGACTGCAATAGTCATATACAACTTTATCTACCACATTGGGGCAGAGTATGTTCCAACCATTGAGGTATGCAAGGAAGTTGTATGGGTTTCTCATATAGTGGGAGACTTGGGCATTACAAGAGAGGTGCCTGCATTGCACTATGATAGTCAAAGTGTCATTTAGCTAGCATGAAACCTTGTCTTTCATACAAATACAAAACACATTGATGTAAAGTATCACTTCATTAGGGAGGTGCTTGAGAACAAGTACATTGAGCTTGTTAAGATCCATACAAATGATAATCCTACAAATCTTCTTACAAAGAGTTTACCTTTTGAGCACTTTGCACATTATAGTGTTGATGGGCATTGGATAGTATCTTCACTTCTTTTTACACTCCTATAAAGGCACATTGGCCTTTAAGTGGGAGATTTTTGGGGTAAAGGCCACTAGCCTAGCCACCAATTGGGCATCCCTTGTATATGTACACAGTATATAATCATATATAAATAAAGATAAAAAATAATAATTCATTTTGTACTGATATAACTCTCTTATGTTCCTCTCTCTTTCTCTCAATCCTTACAAATAATAAGTGGACGACTCATAATTTATGACCCAAATTCTTTCATCCTTACAAAGGAAAACAAAGGTGCGATGAAGAGACTTGGATAATAAGTGGCCGAATAATGTAAACTAAGACATTTTGAAAATGTGCCATGTCTATTATGCATGCATTGGTTTTGAAAATGTGTCATTTATATAAAGCAAAGATGATTGCACACAAATTTGCACCTTAGTAATATCGTTCTAGAGTTTTTCCATGATGATTATGGTATGGGGCTCATAGATTGGGATAGAGCTTTGGATCTTTTAGATCAAAGAAAGGCATTTATAAAGTAGCTCAAGAGTGTAAGGGTGATGATGGTAGATATGTAAGAAAATTAAATCAATGCAAACAAGATCATGGACAAAGTAAGTGGCTAGCTCTAAAATTACAAGATATCAAGTAAAACTTCTCTTCAAGAAATAAATGAGCTTATTTACAAGCATTATAATATGAACGGTGTCTTTGCTATGTGCCCCTTTGAAGAAGTGGAGCAAATCTTCATATTTTATTGCATGAGATTAAAGTACTTCATATTTCAAAACTTCATATTTTATTGCATGAGCATATATACTATTCGTTTGGCATTTGTTGTTTTGGAATGATGGAACTAGTATTCTTATAAGCTAGCAAGATTTGAAACATGGATCTACATCTATACATGGTTTCCTATAAACACATTGCAAAAATATAAAAGCTTTAAAAAAATCCTCTATGAGACTTAAGTTCTTGGAAACAATATCTATACATATAGTTAGAAAATATCATAGTTATGTTTCTTTATAATTTAAGCACAATGCAAAAAGTCATCAATCAATACAATGTTAGTGTAAAATATTATGATGGAAAATCATTATTGTCACATTTGTAACATATTTTTTATATTACAATATTTACTTGTAGTGGTTTCTCTACCAAACTATCTTCTCTATATTGAAGTAAAAAGGACCAATGGTGGACTATCTTGAGTATAAAGAATTTTGTCACAAATTAGTATTGACAATTTTCTATCATCGTATCAGTCACACTATAGTGGATGGGATGTGCAAAATCAATAGATGAGGTATTCCAACAAGATTTGAGAGAATAGTTAGATCTTGCATTTTTTTGCTCTCTCATTAATTGAGGCCATAATTAAGGATAACACTAATTGGGTTCACACAACTATTATTATGTGGATGGTCATTTTCAACATCAGAGTTCTTATGGCTGAATGAATGTAAAAGGATAATACAACTAAACAATCATTTGTGCCAATCCAAGAAAACTTGAGTAGCCTTTTGCGCAATGATCAAAAGTTAAGATAGGAAAAATTTGGTTTGGGTTGGGTTGATGGATCAAAAGTTATACAAGGCCATCGATTAGAAATTCATGTTTTGCTACAAACCTCTCTAGCTCCTACAATAGGAATTCAATGCATGGCACATAGAATGGCCTTGGCATATAGGATACTTGACGAGTTTCATTGTGTTGCAAAGTTGGAGTCATTACTTAGTATGTCTAATGGTCTTTTTAATAAAATTTTTGAATTATATTTGAAATTCAAAAAATATGGCACAAGGTTTAATGGAGGATAGAAAATTTTTGAAGTATGTGAATACAAGGTGGATTAGTTTGTACTTACCATCCAATAGATTATTAGATTAGTATTCACCTTTAGTAAGAGTCATGGATAGATTAGTAGCTCAAAGGATAAAGAATGTTGACTAGGCATTAGAGATAAACATCTTTGATAAATTTGGAGAGATCACTAATATAAATAGGTACATTAATGTCCCTTCAAGTCTATATTTTTTGTTTTCTAATGTTGTAGCTTGAAAGTTGAAGGGCATTAACTAGGTATTAGAGATAAAAAATCTGACAGATTTGGAGACTTTACTCACATTGATAGATACTTCAATGTTTCTTTAAGTTGATATATTGTTTATGTTAATTTTTCTTCCTTATGTTGATATCTAATAATTTATAGTCTTTTTGTTTTAGAAATCCTTCCGCTACTTTTGGGGCCTTGCAAATCTTGCTTTAAAGCATACAATGTATATAGTTGAATTTAATGATATTTGAAAGATGATATGCTTAATAGTAAATTCCTTTTATGTAGATATTAGTCATCCTTTGTGTGAATAGATTAAGAAATATCATAAAACTTTGGGATTTTTATCAAAATCCAACAAAAGCTTAGTGATTATAAACATAAATGATACAATATGCATCTATACATTCAAGTGTGACACATGGAATAATATAACAATTTCCCAATGATGAAGTATTGGAAACAATGCCAATAGGATATCCACAATTTTAGAATCACCAACTTGACATGCACGATGTATACATAAGTTTGAAAAAAAGTCAATGTCCTCGAAGATCACTTTGTGAAAGTATACAATTGCATGATTTTGAAAAACCATCTCAATGATAGATGGTGAAGCACTTTGCAACACTTAAAATGCTTTATAGAACTATTCGGTGACTATTCACTCAAGCTATAAAAACTAGAAAATCAAGTGCTATTATTCGGTAGTGAAATAAGTTGGGTATATCAAGTTCTTCAAGAGCAGATGCCTAAATATGTTCCAAGTGATGATTTGGCTCAAACAATAAAGTTAGGATCAATGGAGGATAAAAGAATGTTTGATAATGGAATTTTAAAGAATACGATGTGTACCAAACTTGGATATGTACATAAGATTATATGTGAAAGAATTTTGTATCAATTACATATGAGGGCTTACATGGATACTTGTAAGAGCTAGCATGTCTTGGCGGTACTTGCATAATATTAGATATTTTTAGTACTTAGTAGAGAACTTTCCATACGATTGAGCTTTAATCCATTGGGTATCAAGTAGTGCTCAATGAATTCCTTTGGATATCAATATAAGCTTGGTATTACAATGGCATCGCAAACAAAAGTAAATGAAAAGTATAAAGTATCCCTACAAAGAGTTTACTATAGAATCTAAGCCAATGTTGCAATTTGGCCAATCTATACATTGTCCATGGAATTTTTCTCTTGTAAAAAATTGTACACTTTGTGCATTTTTTGATTTACTTTTCCTAATCATAATTTTACATGGATGAACAATCTTCCATTGTATGCTTTTCCTACTTCATTATCAAATAAAATTACAAGTAGAAATTTAAAAAGCAAAAACCTTAAGGTTTTATATATTTATGTATCTCATATTTGAAGTATCTACCCAATGTCCAACATGTTGTAAGTCTTTTTCAATTAAAAAAACAAATTGCCTCACTTTCTAAAGTCTAAATTAGAGCTTTTGCCACATAATCTAACATAGATATATATAATTTCTTAAATTCATCCTCGAGGTCATTCTTCTTGGTCTTCATTTGCATCTTGGATGTCTCCTTGTAGTTGATACCTAGTAGATATCACACTTTCATTTCAAATAACAAATCTTTGAAGAATAAGATTTACATAATTTTTTTGTGAGATTCTGCATTGGCTAAATAGCTTCTTGATTGTAATAATGAGTTTTAAAAACATTATGTCGCTCCTCGAAACGTACCATCGCTTTGACAAATATGAATATATTGCTATTGGGCCATTCAACAAAAATCTTAGTTTTGTGCTTGATAGATAGATTTGGATGATAGATCATTTCATAAAACTATTGCATAATGCTTAATTTGTAGCATCTAGGACATTAAGAGCTTGGTGCCTTTACTTGAGATGCATATTAGGCCTGTGAATACATTGATTTTTCTTTGGTTTCAAAGCAAAATATTTGACAATTAAGGTCCAAATCCTAATAAATCAAAACCTCAAACCTTTAGAACTTTCTTGCCAGGTTTTAGCTATGGCTACTTATGCCCTTTTAACCAATCTCTAGTTGAGGCATGATTCAAATACTTCTAAAGACAATGCTTGTGCCCATCAATTCATGGGAGTGTTGCTAGCATTTAGCATAGTAGCATCTAGAAGGACATTGGAAGGTCTCTACCATAACCACCTCCACAATAGTATATCAAATATGTTTGTTGCAAAACACCCTATTTTTATTGATCTCCCAACATTGCTACTATTTGCAAGATTTATCCTTGATAGAGGGCTTTGATGTGCCTTGTACAATTGTTTTTAGCTTGGCAAGAAATCTAAAGGAACGATGTAGTATAGCTAGAGTTATTTGCAACATAGAGCTTGGTCATGGCTATCATAAACAACCTTAAGTAATTGAAGCCTTCTAACACTCAGCAAAATGGAAGCGTTTAAAGGGAATGATAAAGGCTTTTGAACCTAATAGGTTGAATTGAAGATGAGAACTATAGGCTACACTCTGTTTTCTAATGGAGTGAGATATGATTGATCTAATATTTCATATGTCTAGATAGCTATGATTAGTATGAAGCTATGGAGGTGTTTGATGCTTAACAAGAGGAAAGAATGAAGCTATGAGAGAGCCTTGATCAATACATAGTCACATGCATGCTCTTCATTGATGCTTGATGTCCCCCAATAGGCTTTGGTTCATTAATTAGGGATTTTTTTAATGAACTAAAAGGTCATCTCACAATCACATGTCACCTCCCTAGAATGTTAGTTGCAACCCTTAATTCTCTCCGAGTCTTGTTGGCTTCGAAGTCCTATTCAAACTCAAACTCCTCATGTATTGCATTGACATTTGTATCATTGGCTTAGCATACAACCTTGCTTGAAAAGACTTAGGTATTCAATCGAGAGTTTGGATCATTTGCTAATGTGATTCATTATGTTTACATGTCATGATTTTCTATTGGCATATCCCTTTGTTAGCTTTGACAAAGGTTCTATGCAACCCATGATTTAATTTAGCTAACCCTAATTTATCATTGCATTTGTGATGCAATGTTTATTTGAATGTGTGTAGTCATCGTGCATGTACCTATGCCTTTGCATTTGGTTAACGAAGATATCTAACTACTTATATGATGTTGCTCACTACTTAGCAAGGTAGTTTTGTGTTATCCTCATATAATATCCATATGATTGTTATCTATCTATTGTATATATTATTGAGGGCTTCATGTTGGGGATCCTAAACCAACTAGAAGGCTCCCAAGCCTATGTGGCACAAGAAGGAGGAGTTTGGTATTCAAGAAATAAAGATGGCTTTTTCTTGAAGGGTGAGTGGGGGCTATATTTATTTTCTATCATCCCCCACCCAATTGAATATAGGTACACACACACACACACACACACACGTGCATGCATGCATGCATGTGTGTGTGTGTGTGTGTGTGTGTGTGTGTGTGTGTGTGTGTGTGTGTGTGTGTGTGTGTGTGTAATAAATCCCCCAAATAATTTTTCATTAAAATTATTGGAAAATTATTTATCTCCTCCCCCTGTCAACACCGAATAGGTGGCGGGGGGCAGGAGAAGAGGAGAAGATGATGATGATTACAATGAGGGGGAGGCTACGTGGCCTACCACCCCCTTGCTCCCTCGATCATTCCATGGCCTAAATGGGCTCCTCACCACCATACGTATGCAGACGAGTGGTGGGTGGGGTGAGACACTACCATCGCCTCCCCCCCCCCCCCATAAAAGGAGAAGAGGACACCTCGACCTACTGCTGAGAGAGAGAGAGAGAGAGAGAGAGAGAGAGAGAGAGAGAGAGAGAGAGAGAGAGAGAGAGAGAGAGAGAGAGAGAGAGAGAGAGAGAGAGAGAGAGAGAGAGAGAGAGCATTCCATAAGGTCCTTTTTCCCCCCCCTCCCCCCTTAGAGGGAGATCACACGCACCTCCCCTTCCCTTCTATCCCATGAGCCTTTCCCCCCCCCATTTGCCCCTCTATTGAGCAAGAGGCTACTGAATTCCTTGTAGGGGGGGGGGGGGGGGGATGCACTTAAAGAGAGGAAAATCAAGAATGGCCCCCAAGCGAAGAATGTCGAGTGCGGGTGGCAAGCCCACAACTCGCAACGAAGCTTCAGGCGAGGGTATCCCTATTAATACAACTACGGTACCGGATATAAATAATACATTTTTAAGTTGTTAGATGCTTGCTTTGATTCCCGCATGAGACACATTAGGCCCTGTATTACACCACATGAGAATAGTTCATTGAAAAGGATGTATTTCATCTCAAATATTCGAAAGATTGAGTTTTCAATATGCATGTATCAAGAGAAGTTAATGGCACATGAATGCTACGCGATAGATTCATACATAGCATAAATGGCATATAAGGTTCCAAGGTATTGTCGACTCCCTCTTCTTGCACATTAGTAGGTATGTTTCCACCACATTGAAGGGATATGTTGTAGCTCGCAAATCTGATGAATTGCATGGTAAGCAATCTAGCCTAAAGGAAATTCATTTTAGAAACTCTAGATCTTTGCCCAAGCTCTTGCTAATATCATGAACTGATAGCCCATGTTTGATAGATTGGGATCTTAACGATGTGCATAGTTAGCACAAGAGCAATAGTCCTAAGGATTAAAACTAAGATGCCTTGAGATCCGTCTAATAACTACTATTTTCATCAAGCCAATTCGGGGTTAGGTTAGGTACAGACAACAACTCTAGGCCTCAAGGGTAGGTGGAGAGCTTAAGGATTAGGAAACCCTAAGTCAAAGAAAAGACTGATACATGAAAGCAATCAATAGAACTTACATCTTGTATAGTGTATGAGACCTTATCATATGTCTTAGCTGAAGGAAGGGAGTGTTAAGTAAAATTTTCCATAATATCGCTCTTAGATCCCAAGGGGGAGAGTGAATATGCGGATGAAAATGTTATCGTGTCTATTCTTGCATTGTTTGGAAAAATACAATTGGTTTTGTTTGTTGATCAAACATCCTAAATTCTTTTACATTCAACTAATTGTTGGATTGCCGTCTGGATGATTATTCCATGTATTCGTGATTGATAGTAAGTTCATGGCAGGGGTTTGTGATGACAAATTGTCATGGGGATAAGTGAATGTTTTCTTGGAATATGATATTAGGGCTGACTACCTTGACAGTGCTTGATTCTTAAATGATTTAACTAAGGAAAGGTTCTTTGCACGGGTGGATCACCTCCATGATCGCACCGCGGATCAACCCAAAAAGGGCACTACTCGATTCATGGGCCGAAGGTCAAGTGGTGAAAAGGCCAACCATGGGAATAATGTTTCACTCCTAGGCAGCTTGAGGGTCAGGGGAGCTCTAGACACCCCTTGCCAAGTCTGGAATGGAGTTGAAAAACCTCCGTGGCCCCAACATCTATAGCATTGGAAGATCCTATTCTAGATAAAGGATGGAAATTATGGTACCATGTGATTTGGACCAGTTACTTCTGCAGGATAGAAGGGATATATAATTTCTCCTATATGGGTAGGAGACAAAGATTAACTTGAAGATAAGTTAAGAAACTTGTTTGTCAAAAGGACTACTTGCTCTATTTTCGTGTCGGTGCTATAAATTACGCAAATGAACCGTGTTCCCTAAAAGGCTTAATTAAGGAAGCCGATTTAAATGTCACACATAAATGTGGTAGGTCCTAATTAAATAACTAAAGAATACCTATTGAGGGAAGTGGGTAGACGGAACCCTCGACGGGTCCGCCTTATGGCAGGGTGGTCCTAGAGAACTGGGAGGCTTCTCACAAGGTTTTACCGACGTCTGCCAACCCTTAGAAATTGTGAGATTAGAATCCTGATTCATGCTGTTTTAGGGGACCAGAATGGGACTATGCCCTATGGATAGAGAGGTTGAACGGCGCATCCCTCTCATTTCCCATTCTCCTTGAATCAAGTGCGGCATGGATTTACTTCGGCTTGGGTATCTTTGCGAAAGTAGATGTCCAAGACCCGATGCTAGAATGCTGTTAGGAGACCTTGACCACTAGGAACCCAAATTTCAAGTTGATTCTAGTGAGTTCAGCCGCGAACGTTCCGTTGCAAGGCGGACTCAAGAAACCCTAGGCAGATAAACCTTGTAACATTCCATGGGAGTGCCGGGCAGCGTCGCTTAGATTCGTCTCTCAGTGGACTACTAAAAATGTGCTTGGACAGTCGATAGGTAGGCACGTTACTACATATATATGCAATATATAGATACTCTAAAAACATCCAAAAATGCACATATACTATTTAAAAAAGTTGAATTTATTTTTTCATTGAACATTATGGGATGGGATATAATTTTAATGGTTGAACATGTTCATGCAATACATATATACTCTAAAACCACACACAAATGTACATAGATTACACACATAATATATGCATGCATACACATATATTTATGCACACACGTGCAAATATATACGCACACATATGCATATACATATAGACATTCTCATATACACGCAAATATATGAGAGAGAGAGAGAGAGAGAGAGAGAGAGAGAGAGAGAGAGAGAGAGAGAGAGAGAGAGAGAGAGAGAGAGAGAGAGAGAGAGAGAGAGAGAGAGAGAGAGAGAGAGACATAATATACACACTTACAAATACACACACATACACATCTATACACAAATATATACATGTACGTATACATGCAATGTATATAAACATGCACATATGCATATATACATATATACATATATAAGGTGAAGTAAAATGAGATACAATAGAAAGAAAAAGAAAGGAGAGAAAATAAAAATTATGAGAGGACAAAGAGGACACAAATTTACAAGACCACACAAATAGACATGCACTTATTACACACACACACACACACATATGTACGTGCACACATATATAAAGCATAGTTAAAACACGAATAGGCAAAAAGAAAAAAATGTGTGTGTGTGCATACACATACCCACACCCACACACATTGATTATGTATTAATCATTAATTATTAACTGTTATTATGTAAATTATATTTAACCTATAATCAATACATGTATGTATAGTTGATATTTATATTATATATTGATACTTTATTATTACATATAGCTATTATTAATTTATTATTTAAATGAATTATAATGATTAATCTATACATATAATTTTATGTTTAAATACATAATATATAATTATAGTTATAATGATAATTTTATTTAATATATATAATAATAAATTATATATATTATACTTATTAATATACTAATTAATAATTATTAATATACTAGTTAAGTATTTAAAAATCTATAACGTATATGTATATAATCAATAATAAATAGATTAATGTGTATATATGTTATGTATATACATTAATGCATAACTATAATCTATAACAAAAATTAATATATTATTATTTTAACTAATAATCATTATGTATACTTTGAGAAAGAAGACAATGAAGGCAATGAATTGAGCATTTGTAGTGTGCAGGATGCCATTGCCGCACCACTCTCTAGCACTCTTCCATGTATTATTTGTAGTAATGATCATTGTAAACTACATACTATAATTATTAATAATCTCATGCAATTGATTGGATATTAATCATAATTATTAATACATCAACTAATTACAACTAATATAGATATAATTGTATTTCTATATGTATGTATGTATGTATGCATCTTATTGAGAGAGAGAGAGAGAGAGAGAGAGAGAGAGAGAGAGAGAGAGTGTGTGTGTGTGAGAGAGAGAGAGGAGGAAGAAGAAATTCTCAATATAATTTATGGGTTGTCAAATTTATGTGATATTATTGGCTCAATGTGTGAGGGAAGTATGCATGCAATGATAGGCTCAATGTGGATAGGAATCACCACTAAATGCTTTTGTTTTTGAGAAACTTTGAGAAATGGTCATAATGTTTTTTTGGAGATATATTTTAGGCTTGATAGCATTAATGTTAATCTTTCACTCCATATACATTAATGAGTGCCACATCCCCGTATATTGTATTTTTGTGCATTCAACATTGTATTAGTCTAAGTTGCTAAGCTTTCAAAGTTTAGATTCTATTTCATACATCATCCTCCTAGAATCCTCTTGCCATATGAAACATGCTTTCAAACCTCAATACGAAACACAAGGAGAACATCAACACAAAGCATTGAGAGAATCTAAGTGCAAAATGCCTAGTGTTTTATTAAACACTCAACACTAAAGAAATTGTGGAAAGACAATCTATGTGCTTGTTATACTATTAGTAGATTGAAGGCAAATACAATCTATAGTATTATCCTCCAATATTAATAGAGACTTTGCAGTTGCTTTAAGGAATGGTTTTGTATTTTGTGCAAATCCTTCCAAAATGACAAGTTGTCTCTAAGAATATTCATATCATAAGATCTATATAATATATAACTTTACTTTTCAAGATAAACATATAATGGTCCACATTTTATTCCTATTTTGTTAAATGGGATGGATAAACTATTTTTGCCCTTCAAAAAAGAATAACAAGACATAGACTGCCCTTCTAATTTTTTGTACTAGGGAAAAAACAAAGCCAAGATCCCAAATGCAAAACTTTCATGATCAAAAAGTAAACAAAAATCCCAAATTGAACATTGGAAAAGCAAGCCAAAAAGTTGCAAAAGCCAAAGTAACAATCTTTGTTGGATTCTCCTATCCAATTCTGCTATCCACACCATTTCTCTATATCTATTTTCTATATAAGCAAGGCTTGAATTTAACAAGTGACCGACACCCCATGTGATAATTAAGTTTTCTTTGAAATACACTTATTTAATAGGATGATTTATATTCTATGTAAGCAAGCGTAATATGAAGGCGTGACCAATATCTCATGTGATAATTCCCTTTTTTTTTTGCAATATCCTTGATTTTATTGGATAAATCTAGGTATGTTATCCATAATGTCAATACAAAATGACACACAAACGTATCTAACAAGGCATGTTGTTGGACAACTACAAATTTCTTTTACTTATTTTGATAGGCAAAATAGTTGAAAACAAGCAAGATAGCTATTAAATTTAGCCCTTATGTATATAATTGTATTTAAATTCAATATTTCTTAGTGATAGGTGTCATTAAATAAAGCACATTAAACATAAATGACAATTCACTCAAAGCTTGAATACCCAAACAATGACAAGCCTTGCAATTCATTTCCGATATGCATTCCTAGCCCTACTTTTGTTTCACATCCTAGTTTGCTTTGCATTCCTTGCCCTATCCTAGTTTGTTAAGTAGTTATGCGTGCACCCTAATGCACACCTAAGGAAAAAGATGTATTGGGGAGATTTGAATATATGAGCATGTAGGGGATATCAAGAGGAATTGAAGAGTTCAAAGTTGAATTTTTTGAGAATTGAATATATGAGCATGTTTAAAGGGATATGAAGAGGAATTGAAGGACCTTAAAGTTGAATTTTTTATTTAAAAAATATTTGATACAATTAAAAAAATAATTTTGGAAGTAAAGATACACATGAGAGCCAATAATATTATAGTTTTTGACAAATTAACGAGTGACACCAAAGTAAGATTCTCAACATATTCCTTCTTTAAAAAAAAAACACATCACTAACCTCAAAATATTTGCTTGTTTGACATCAGCCTCTGAATCAACCCCCTTTTTAATAATGCGCAGTTTATTTATTGAGTAAAAAGAAGGCATCTAGGGATGGACAGGCACTGCCACATGCTTATCTACATTTAGTGAACCTATGAAAGGCTCGTTGTACTGCCTGCCTTCCCATGAGAGATGCTATAGGAATCATCTCTATTTTTTAGACTCCTTGTACTGCCTGCCTAACTGTCGAATCCAATGTTGCTATCCACATGTCAATCTCTATTTTATGTAATATTGCTATCCACGTCACCTCTGCTTTGTTTATGCGTTTCGTGCACTCTCGTATCTGGGCTTCAGTAGTTCTTTCCTTGATGGTTTACAAGTTCTGCTTTATTTGCATGCCTATGCTCCTTTTGCTAGAAAACGCACAAAAAAAATAGAAAAGAAAAGAAAAAAAAAGCGAGACCCGTCACCTGCTTCATGCTCATGTTGTGCAGCACCTGCTTCATGCTCATTTTGTGGAGCAGTGGCTGCTGGCGTAATTCAGAGCAGAAAGACATGTCTTTCCATGGCTCCTTTAAGGAAATATGCCTTTTCTCTTTCCTTGGCGACCATCTTCAGCATGCAGCAGTGTCATAATCATGGGATAAGGAAGGATGTAACAAGAAAAGCACAAACAACACCATTTCGCATGCAAACCGCGAACCGTATTCTCGTCTTATTTCTGTTTGTCCTCTCATTTCTCTTCCTGGAGCTCTTTGAAAGCTCACACTGCGCGCATTATCTCCTGGCAACAGCAACGAGAGAGAGAGAGAGAGAGAGAGAGAGAGAGAGAGAGAGAGAGAGAGCACAGTTCGGCATCCAAAAGACAGGTGATCGATTGCAAGCAATGTTCTGTGTAGATGCTTTTTACCTCTCATGAAAATACAGTAGGCTCAATCTCTGAGGTCCGGATATGATCAAACAATGATCCTGGTTCATTTTGCCTGTCTTAAGTAACAGAGAGGCTGGCTACTAATAGATATATCGTTGGAAAGCCTCAAATGATCAGCTCGAATTGTTATCGCTCCACCTCAAATGTCTCTTGGCTGTTCTTGAAAACAGCAACTGAGCTTTTGCACTTCCAATCATAATTTCTTAGCAGTTCTAAACGAGAAGATGCTTGGATTTCATGGTTTCTCGCTTGTGTTGGAAACCCGAACACTAAAAAATGCGTGCAACTGACCAGAGCACAAATATAACAAGCTTGTCTTTCTGTGCGCGTATTTGCTTTAGACTTATACACATCACGTTGTGTTCCTCTGAACCTCTGGTATTCTCTTTGCATTCAAACAAAGGGCCGTCTTCTTCAGCCTCTATGTATCCTGTTGTTAATAGAAGTAATATTGTAGATTGAATCGTATTATGGTAGCAGTTCGTTTGCAGTATGCGGCTCTCTAGAGGCTTGGAGAGCGGTTCATCGAGGCGTTTGTCAAGGAGTTTCAGACTTGAAGACATTTTAGATACCCTTGAATTGGTGCCATCATCTCTGGCTGAAATTGCTCCTTACATACATCTTGCTCAACAACTTGATGGCATCGCTCCACGTGTTGCATTCCTTTGTGAGTTGTATTCGGTATTACACTTTGCTCTCGTGCATGTAGATGCAGGTTACTTTGAACTGATTTGAAGGCCGTCTAGCAGGCCGGAAGCATGCTCTAAACAACGCAAAAATATTGGATCCGTTATCGAGGGGAAGAGGGGTCATGAAATATAAGACAGCTTTAAATTGCAAGTTAGAACAGGTGTGCCTGATCTTACAATGTCATCACAAGTGTCTGATAAATTCTTGAGTCATGAAACATTGATAAAAGACAATGCTATTGTGACTGTTAAAATAAGTGTAATCATTTAAAATTTGTGCACACATCCTTAATTGTTGCTTTCTCTATCAACTGTTCGGTCAGGATGATGCAATAACTGCCACGCTACGGATCAGCGAGAATGACAGAATGGAACTTATAAATTATTATCAGAACTATTACAGTCAATATGTTAGGGCCAAGCCCAGTGTTACCATTGATTGGTAAACTTGATTTCTTGCTTTACCTGTATCAAATGCATTAAGAGTGAAAGCCAAGGTCATACGCCTGATGGGATTCTGTACGTTTGCTACGAATGAAAGTGAAATTCTTTGCTTGAAAAAGCTTGCTTACACCTCTTGACTAACTAGTTTTAATTGTATGGAGATTTGTAGGTTTTCCTTTCATGCTTACAAGTGATGATTTATGATTTTGTTCACATGTTTCAACTTTCCAAGGATTAGAAAGTTCAATCAGGTATGGTTGTGCAGGTTTCAGTCAGGCAGTGCATTTCAAACTGCATTGCTCCTGTACCAAGTTACAGCTGCATTTACTCGGATGGAATGCTATACTCTGGGCCCTGAGGTAACTTGAAAGACTGCTGTCTGTGTATCATCCTGTTAAGCTTATAATACAGTGTCACAAGCAATCATATCATAGATTATAAATATTAATCTTTAACAGATCACGGAATCAGGAGAAGAGCTGGCTGTTAAACAGGAGAATTATGCTGTGTCTAACATACTGCCTCTTGACCCAGCAAGTACACCACGATCAATGACAGAGGTAAACAAATGTGATCAGTGCCATTGTCAAGGTTGAAGCTCTTCACAAAGCAAGCTTGCGACTGTATATATTATATTTGAAGCATAGTGGCTCTTTTATAAGTGAGGAAAGACGTGCATAAAACATAATTGTTAGCTTATTGGCAACCCTGACGATGCTAGTTGCTGTATTACTAGCAGCCATAATTGGTTTGGCAGGATGTCAGGGATAGATTTCTTGTGGCGTAGATTATGGTGTGTAGGAGTGTACATACCAAATGCAGCCTGGGATCATTGTCAACCATGGGAAGACTTGCAGTGTCTCTCAAATAGCTCATCTGGTATTTACAATGGGTGACTTTATTTGTGAGTACCTACCTCAGGAAACTTTGCGGTGATGGATGATCTAAAGTGCTAGGCCTGGGATGCACTGGCAGCTTCCTCTTTCAAAGCAGGATGTGGTCCTAGCTTCATCCTTCTGAGACAAGTTTCACATATCATTGTAGCCACAATCCTAGTGGACAACTTTAATATTTGTGAGCACCTAGCTTGGCCAACAGCTGGTGATGGATGGTCTACAGTGCTAGCTTTGGGATGCATTGCTGGTTTCCTTGCTCAAGCAGGATATGTGGTCCTAGCTTCATCCTTTTGAGACAGGTTATACATACCATTCTAAACCACCATTTAGATACTTGGGTGGATAGGATGTATGCTTGTCAGAATGGCACTTTTTTTTTTGAGAAAATTAATTTCTATACTAATAGCACCCAGAGAAGTCCCTTTGAGGTAAAAATATGAAATACAAGGAATTCTTTATTATAAAGAGTGCCCAACTACATCACAAATATAATGATTGTGTGGGCAACCAATCTAGTGGGCTATAGTGCCAGACCATTTGAGAGGCCATATGGAACAAAGTGCCCAAGTCCTAGGTCCACAGGAAGGTCTCTCTCCTCTTCCTTGTCCTCTCAGAGCGGCCATGTATCCTCTCCCATCTTCTATAAAGATTATGGAAAATCTCTATCCAAATCCTCAAGAGAGTCTTTGTTGTGGATACTTGAAGGTCTATAGCATAGCTGGCCCTCATTGTTTAGATATACCATGCTATAATTCTAGCAATCAGCTCCCATCTATGATAGTGTCCCTAAGTCCGTTGTGCTTGCAAGTAATATGGTGTGGGGATCTTTGCTAAGATGCTGTCCAATGGTGAGGAAAGAAAGGTTCCCCCGAACATCCTCATAGCCACATGTTGGGCCTTTATTTGTGACTCGAGCTACTCTTAGGTGAGGACTATGGTCGTTGCTATGCAATGGAATATCATTTTGAGGGCTGTCCTCCACACCTCTTGATCTCTAGGGCAGTCCCATTAGTAGAGTCTTTACATCTCCTTTGGCTCACCACATCTCACACATGCAATTGGGTCCCTACCATATCCAAGCTAAGTGCTAACTACCAACCTCTTGTGAGCTACTATCCATAGAAAGAGAGATCTTCCTAGGCCTAAAGCTCTCATCTAGTCTCCTCCAAAAATGTGATATGCCTTGTTTGCACCAATGGGAGGTGGTTGCCAGGTGTGCCTTAATCCTGCTCATCTGAATCCTCATCCTGAGCGTAATAGTGTAGCCAAAGAAGGCTACATCACATGGCCTATCAAGAAATGGATCCTTGCACACCCACTCCCCTAGATCCCTTTGTAATCTTTGTAGATGCCTCCTCTATCTAATAAGCTCAATATCTCCATCCATTTGCAAGATAGGTTGCTAGGTTATTTGCTATGGCTAAGAGTGCCTTCACAGATAAGACTCGTTTTGACAGGTTGAATTTCACCATTTGGTCTAACTTTATTCAACAAGATAGATATTTGCTACGACCAAGAATGCTTTCATGGATAAGACTCATTTTAGGGGGTTGAATTTCACCACTTAGTCTAACTTTATTCAACAAGCACTTGAATCTCAGGGTCTTTGGAACCTAGTCATTGGTCTAGAGCCTATACTAGACCCTTGATGTTGGGGTTTAAAGGCCACTTGTGCCAAGCTACCTACATTTACTTGTACTTACTACTGGCACACTACAGGTGGCGGCTGCCTATCACTACCACTTTATTCTTTATTCTTTCTATGACAATAGAATAAGGGAAGGCAAGTCAAATGTTGTGACTATTGGATTCCCATATATGGCCTTGATCTCTCTCTTGCTCGAATCTCCATAGCTCTCGCATCCTCTTGCTTCTGCTTCTGCTCTCATAGTGGCTCCATCTTTCAACTAGTATCATAGCGGGCATTTGAAGAGCTTCAGCGACATTTACTTTAGCCCGGGAAGAGAGCTTCATTCACAGCTTTTATGGTAGTTACATTGAGGTATCATGTATGCATCAGTCCCATTGCTTCTTCGATCAATCTCACCCTTTCCAGGATTGATTTGGGCCTTTTTTCTATGGACTTTTTAAGCCGTGCCAAGTGGTCATTGAGCTCAGCCATTGTAGCAGACAACAGCAGCCTTCAGCGTGGTCTGCACTTGATTTGCTGCCCCTGTTCCAGACATTTTTCATCTCTTCCAGCTCCTACTATGCACTCTCCTTAGGACAGACTTGTTGTTCACTCTGTGCAAGACATACATATTATTCGGACTTGTTATTTACTCTATGCAGGACAGGCATGCTGTTCACTTTGTGCAGAACAGACCTGTTGTTCAGTATGTTGTGGATAGACCTACTATTCGCTGTGTTGAGGATAGACCTGCTATCCATTGTGTTTAGGATAGACCTGTTGTTCACTATACTATTGAGGACAGACTTGTTGTATATTGTCTCGACAGCAAGTACTTGATTGGTTTAATGCTCTATTGATGCTTATGGGATAAGTTTGTTATGCCTGGATGATATATTGATACTCAGAAAAGGCTTTCATGCACTTATAGTTAGAGGCAAATATAATGGTAAAGGGAACAATAACCATGGTAGACACTCACAACCCAATAGGGGCAAGTCTAAGTCTCACTTGTCATTATTGCAGATAGTAGTGTCATGTAAGGCTAGAGTGCCATAAAATATGCAATGGTAAGTGTGAAAAAGGCAAAGGCAAAGTGCAGGATAATGCCAAATTTTCTAATGATTGCAGCATTGTTAAGTCTACTCCTAAGATTGAGGAGATAGATGCCTTGGAATATAGTTCAGATGATTGCATACTTACTGCTTCTTCACTTGATACTACTGAGTTGACTGATGTTTAGTTCTCTTACTCTCAATGTTGGCTTCTTGATTTGAGGGTTTTCTTCCATGTTACCTTGCATTGTCATTGGTTCTATACCTATCTCATTGTTACAGGTTCCGTTAGACTAGGCAACGATTATGTATGTGATTGTTGGCATAGGTGATGTGAGACTGCACTTTGATATTGATGCTCCATTTGTGTTGTACGATGTATGTCATGTTCTAGCTTTTGCCAAAAGCCTTTTCTCAGTTGGACAATTCAATGATGATAGGTATCATGTAGGTTTTGGTGATTCTGCATGGAAAATTATATGTAACACCATATTGGGGAATATGGAAATTTCCCATAAGTTTGGGACACATGTGTTAACGATGCGGGATCTAGAGCATGGCAAACTGCGGAAGCTATGGAGGATGAAAGATGAAGACAGAACTCATGATGACATTGACAAAGAAGACAACTGTTATTACACAAGTGAATTAGGTTGCAAGATTGAGACTTAGACTCATAAAGACATTCTTGTGTAGTACTGACAATGACATAGAGACTTGATAGAAAGAGACAAGTACTATTGCATTATCATCATATGAAAGTGATAGTTCAAGTACATCATTATATAGAGTTCTTTGGTAGCACTTAACATCCACTGTGCATATGGGATTTTGTCTCTCTTCTTAGAATGGACTGCATCTTCCTAGCCTAGCTGTTCCATACAAAGGGGCATACATAGGGTGTGATTGGCAGATTGTCAACACCCCTCCTCAATCACGACCTGAAAGTACAAAGTGTATAAAGGCTTTAGTGAGAGCAACACCTACAAAGTGTGGGCATACCACAAACATGGCAAAAACATCAGAGGCTGTCGCAGAAAAGGCTAAGTGTGGGTACCATAAACATGGTGGACATCCAGAGGCTGTAACAAGGGCCTCACAAAGTGTATAGAGGCTGTAGTACAAGGCTACATGAGGAGTTTTTACAAGCTTATGAAAGGAACATTAAGGCAAGTACAATGCTTTTAAAACAGAAAATGAGAGACAAGGACTGATAGGCCCTTGTGGTCTTTTTCAGCATCTACTATTTCTTTGTCAGCATGAAAAATCTTCTTGTCTTTCTTCTCTTCTTCATGATCTTCTTGGTCTACTCCTTTATTGACTTTGCTTGTAGCATTTTTGAGTTTGCTCTTCCAGTTGTCCCCCTCAAGCAAAGTGGTAGACATGTCCTCAGAATCTTCAAATGGATTCATTGATTTCTCTTTGGTGTAGGCAGCTCCATTTCCTTCTGCAGGTAGAGTAAGAACATCTTCTATGTCATGTAAATAAGCAACACAAGTCATGTTACTCTTCATGAAGTGTATCCACATAGAAATCTTCTTGATTGTCATTGATATGACCAAGAATCAGCTTCAAATCTAAGATAAATCAGTAAGAGTGTTGTACTTCAGTGTATCAAAGGATACAAGAAGAATAGTGTCAAATAACACTTGATAAGTATCAATAGATACTGTTCTTGATGAGCCTAATGTTGATGCTAGGGATCTTCTTGATCCTTCTTCTTGTTGATTTTGATGTTTTGATTTCTTGCTGAAGATTGAGTTTTGGAGCAGATCAGAGTAGCAAAACCTTCAGCTGAGTGAGAAGAGTGAGAAGGATGAGTTGGAAGAGGAGCTTGATGTGGTTGTTGCTTGAGCTGCTTGATTTCTTCAACTCTTTCAAATCTTCCAAGCACAAATCTCCCTCCCTTGATGATTTAATGGGAAAGTTGATCAGATCAAAGTGGCAAGGGTTTTGCTGACTCCAGAGAAGTGAGAAATTCAAGTGAAATGAAAGCTTGAAGTAGAAAAGCTATGGCTTCCACAGTAGGGTTCTGAACCTGACTGGTTTTTTCAACGTAGCAGCGCGCAGAAGCAAGCATTTGACGATCCCTCTGAGTGGAAGAAGGTTTAGATATGGCTCTTCAAAAGCCCTATGGTCGCAGGACTGTTCGCGGCCGGTGCTGATCACACAAAGCGTACGACCAATAAGTGCGCAGTTCTGAATAGTGAGCAAGGAAACAGGCAATGCCAGGGCAGGGAGCATGTAATGTTGATCTGTATCATGATGCAGTGATGCGCCCTGAGCAAGGGAAGAAAGCCCTAGAAGAAAACGTTGGCTATCTCTGTCTGGATGAGGAGATCAAGACGCTCCAAGTGAGCTGGGTCCTGTTGGCTATGGAGGACACCCAAAGCAGAAGTTGAGAAGATTGACAATGCTGAGCTCCAGGGTGTGCAATGCTTAGGTGTGAGGTGCCAGGGAGGAGGACCTTGTGTTGGGAAAGATTCCCCCAGAAGGAATCGTGAAGAGATATGGTCTCTATGAGGAGATATGAGTGCTCAAAGCAGGGTATGTGCTGTGTAGCTATGGCTGCCAAGCAGGGCAGTGAGAAGAAAGAGTAGGAGATGAGGTCCTAGACTTAGCCTGAGCTGGACTGAGCTCTAACTGAGCTAGATGAGAGTGAACTGGAGCTGGAGGAGCAGTGCCATGCCCATCTGGGCTCTGATACCATGTTAACGATGGGGGAGCTAGAGCATGGCAAACTGCGGAAGCTATGGAGGATCGAAGATGAAGAGAGAACTCATGATGACATTGACAAAGAAGACAACTATTATTACACAAGTGAATCAGGTTCCAAGATTGAGACTTGGACTCATAAAGACATTCTTGTGTAGTATTGACAATGACACAGACACTTGATAGAAAGAGACAAGTACTATTGCATTATCATCATATGAAAGTGATAGTTCAAGTACATCATTATATAGAGTTCTTTGGTAGCACTTAACATCCACTGTGCATATGGGATTTTGTCTCTCTTCTTAGAATGGACTGCATCTTCCTAGCCTAGCTGTTCCATACAAAGGGGCATACATAGAGTGTGATTGGCAGATTCTCAACAACATGGTCAAATCTTTAGATTTATCATAACTTGAGCACTATAACTCCAAATCGAGCACTCTATAGCTCAATAGATTCCATTTTTCAAGTGCTTTCCAATGATAGGTCACATCATATGGTTTTGAGAAACTTATGGGCATGTTATCCGGATGCCATTTTTTTAGTATTAAAAAATTGGGAATTGGGAGATTCCCAAACTCACTAATATTGTGTTATGTGGCAACCTCATTTTTACTAGAGGTGCCAAGGTTGCCAGCCTATATCCTTTGCTTGTATTTGGATTTATTAATCGTGTTTTGGCTGTGACCAATCTTTCACATGTATCTCTTTGGTATTGCCATCTTGGGCATATGTCCCTTAAAGGAATGAAAGTTCTTACTCGTTTACAATACTTACCATATCTTAACTACTCATGTTTTGATCTATTCAATCATTGTTTATATGGCAGATAGACTGTTGGGTTTGACTCACATCTATGCTCATAGAGGAGTATTGGTGATCCTTGGTAGGATACTGAGGCACTTTTAACTCTTCTTACGAGAGATTTTTTTTTCCCCAGATTTATTCTCTTTTATTTTATATATCTGTGTTACACAATTTGGGCACTTATCGTATTTTACACCTTTCGGGTGTGAACACAGTCTAGCAGTCCTAAGTTTAAGGGTTGTACCTTGTACTTGCATCTTACACTCTTCAGATTATTGCATTGTGCTATTACTCTAACACGCTCTCTTTACTGCCAACTGTACTCTTAGTTGAGCTTGACCTTCGATCTTTGTGCATTCTCTCACCTCTCACATTTCGTATTAGAGCAGCCCTCTGCTTAACTCAGCTTGTGGCTCTGCTAGCTGAGTCGCTACCTCTCAGTTGTCCTCAACTTCATAGCTCCTCAGCATTGAGCCCCACGCCAGCTCGTAGCACCAGCTCCTTGTGTAGGGATGCTGCTCCAGTCGCTTGCACTTGAGCGGTCTGCCAGTCAGTCCAACGACTTGCACCAGAATCACCACCAGTAGGTACTACTAGTTTGCCTGCGTCTGCTCCACTTTCTGCACCATGCCGCCAGCAATTGCAACACTTTTGCCATGCGACCACCCTTGGCATCAATTCCCAATGCTGCCTCCTGCACCGCGTGTCACCTTGAACGTCGCTCGCCTGGTCTTGTTTGCCACCTGCTTGGTCTTGTGTGCCGCCCACTTACCTTTCGTTTGACCTCAAAATGGCACCGCTCTCGCAAGCACACCGCCAAAACCCACGAACTACTTATTGTTTCAAGGGTTTCAAGCCAAGAACTATGGGTACCTCTAACATAGCCGTGCACACTCTTCCACACACAAATGTAGCAAGCTAACCTTTGAATCCGATTGAGATGCCTTCTCCCCCAAATTCGTTGGTAGCTCCACAATCCAATATGTGCTCTCAAGCAAGCTGCATCTCCAAGCTCCAAGCTTCGACCTCCATAGGCATGCGCACGAGAAATGAGAAAAGAAGAAGATGAAGAGAGAAGAAGAAGAGCTTTTCCAAGGTCCCTCACTCTCTCTTACACACACATACTCTTTCTCTTTCACACTCCCTCTCTCCCTCTCTCGTATACAAGAAGGAAGCAAGAGCAAGAAGCAAGAAGAGAGCAAGTTTGGCCACACACTAAGAATAAGCTTCTCCATTCACTTTTTGACTTTTATACATGCCCTATCTTCTCCTTATGTAGCCATCCCCCTTTTTGGTTTGGCCTTTGTCCATTCCTCCACTCTTTTTCCTCCTCCTTCCTATTAGCATGGCCTTAGCCCATGCCTTTCATTCTTTACAACTTGCAAGGGAGAGAGCCCGGTGCTCTTTTACAAGATGAATTACAATGCTCCTGACGCTGTTTTTGCTAAAATATTATGGTGTACTTTTTCTTATGGGCTTCCTCTTACATTTAGAATTTTTTTCCTGCGCTTGTTGTCTTCAGGTTTTCTTGAGTGCACCCTTGTCCTCTATCTTCCTCTTGCCTTAGAAATGTCTTCCACTTTTGATTTTCCGGATTTTTTCCGTTTTGGTCTTCCAAGGGTTAACATTACCCCCCTTCTAAGCTAAGTGCCAGTCCCATGGCACTTGATGGTATGGGTTGAAAATGTTGAGGGTTAGTGTGGAATGGTTCTTGGGGCCTTTGGAGAGGTAGATCATGTTAGAGACACTCTATGAAGTAGGTTTTAAAGGTTACTGATATCAAAGATAGATGGGTGATTGAAGAAGGCCTCCGTAGTTGTTGGTTTGCTGCATTGCTGCCATGAGTGCACTTTCTAGGGGTGTATGTCTACCTTACCATGTAGTGCACCATGCAAGTGCACTACATGGGGTAGTGCACTAGGCAAGTGATGGTGGAACTGGGAGATGGGTTTAACCATAGGTAAGCCTAAGATGTTGTTCCACACTTGAGGACCCATTTTGTGTAAAGGAAGGTGTTGTGAGTGACTTAGGGAGATAGGTCTGTAAAAATGTCCTACCCTTGATGTGCCCTAAGTTGTGAAGTGGGGGAGGGCTAAGATGGTTTCTGGGTATAATGATTGTGACGCTCATAGGGTACAAATGGATGGATTTCATTTTTGTTTCCTTTTCTTTTTCACTCCTTTCTCCTCTCTCTCTCTCTCTCTATATATATATATATATATAGGAGCACATTATGTGGTATTCTGTTTATGGGCAAGGATCAAAATGTGGAGAGACTTAAGGGATTTTCTTAGGAAGACTTTGCTTTGCATGTAGCCCTTCAAGTTGACTTTTACATTGAGAGGCGTAGATAACAAAAATGGGTGATTGCACCCGATGAACCGTCACTCATATCTTCTAATAGGCTCATACAAAATGCTGGCAAGAGGGTGGCTTTCATCATGAGGCGGGCCATTGTACAACTATCTATTTCTACATTAATATCAAATAAGAGGGGTGGTAACTACTCTTCCTCTGCAATAGGTTTTTGTTTTAGTAGTATTTGAAAAAGACGGAGATAATTACAGGTGGTAATGAAAGCAAGACCTAGACAAGAGGAGAATTCTTTGAGGAAGCTTACTATTGATGGGCCGAGGCCCCTTTCAGTGAAGTTTAAGCATTCTTCTAGAGATGCAGCATTCACATTGGAGATCATAGGGAAGTTATACCTACCATGTATCTCCCAGTTGAAATTAACTCCGAATCTTCGTGGGTAGTGCATGTAGGTAGGATCATTTCTCTCGTATGGTAGGGTGCTATAGAAAGCCATCGAGGCATCTAAGTTAGAGTCCCATATATTTCTGTGCCACTTAGGTTGCGCCTAATACCCTTCCACTTTCCTAGGCACATTCATTGTCTTGTCTTCACAGTAATCTGTAGACTCTTGTTGCCACCTCGTAGGGTGTCTCATTCTCTCTTAACCATCTCTTCCCTAGCCTCACCGAAAGCTTTCACATCCTCCACCACCCTTGGAGATAAGACTTTGTCTAGTGTTCGAGGGAAGCCGAAGGCGAATTCAAAGGGGCGGCTGTAATTTTTCCACTACTCCCATACTGTCAATTCCTGGCCCCAGTTCGGAGGTTCGCACACTCCTCTTCTTGAGAGATGGTCACATGCGGAACTTGTAGCGGCTTGGCTTGGAGTTTTCTGCGTGCTACTTCGACTTGCTCTCACCGTTTGTGCCTCATTTCCACCATTCTTTCGGATGGTATGGCTTCCTTCCCTTGCTCTTTTGGTTGTGCTTGTGGTTGTAGTAGAGGGGGGCTTGGTTCATGCGGCTACTTTTCTTCAATGTGGTTATGCTCAAAGTTTGGCCCCTCTTCATGGATTGGCTGTGTCGGCTCTTAAGGGAGAGGCTGTGCCCGTTGCTCCGGCTCCCCAAACCCTAGCAATTTGAGTTCTTGCATGGTTAATCTAGTTGTGATCAAATGGGCTTGTTGCTCCTTCACTCCTAAGCTGGTGCTAGGTTTGGGTACCTTGGCATGGAGTCCATGCTTAAGTGCTCTCCTTGATAGCTCTAATTTCCTTTTGACTTCCTCGATTGTCTCTTCCTCTCTTGACTGGCTTACATTTAGCTATGTGTTTAAAAAGGCTCTTTGTTGCTCCAACATCCCTATCTCTACCATCATAGCTTTGCTTTCTGCCATGAGGCGTTTACTCTTCTCTGAAGGAATGGGATAGTCGGTAAGCTAAGTCTTTTGACTAGATCTGTTAGTAAAGAAGCCATGGATATCAGTGTGCCTTGCTGAAGAAGGAAGAGGTTAGCCACCATGAACCATGAACCGTAATGTCCGCCTCAAGGGATGTGAGGGCAGTGTGTAGCACGAACCGCAATGTCTGCCTCAAGGGGTGGGAGGGCAGTGGAAGGGCTGGAAGTGAGCTGCCAGTGGGAAGAGGATGCAACTAGTAGTAAGAGGTTGCAACCAGTAGAAAAACGCAAGTGAGGAGAGAGAAAGACTAAAAACGCAGTAAAAAACAGCAACAGCAGTCAATATGCTGAAATCAGCTCCGAACAGTGTGTGATAGGCTGGATGTCTGATTGTTATTGTGCCCTTGTTCCTCTAGGCATCAAAGCTATTTAGGAACTCGGTGCATTTGTTGTGATCTATGTCTTGGCCCACCTTCTCAAGGTACTTGGCAAGATTGCATTGTTCTATTATCCTCTCGACTGTCTCTTTCGAAGTCACTAGCACCCCCATGCTGTGGATGCTGCGGTATTTCAATTGGTTAAAGGCGCGTATCTCCATGGCTAAGCTGTATTTTCTATGTTTCTCCTCCGAGAATGGGAGCCTATTGGTTTTATCCTGCTACCTTGCCATTTGGGTTTCTGTCATTGCACAACAGCCCATAATTAGTTTTCCTTAAAGGACATTTCTTGCACGGAAGATAAAGTGATTAGAAAAAACACTATTAGACGATGAAATGTATAACTCACGAACTGAGAATTTTCCCATTAATTGATCCATACATTTCACATAAGAACTTCATGGAGCATTTTTGCTGAAAGAAGAAGAAACCATTCATCATTTTCTTTGAAGTTCAACTCCTATTTCGATTTTTCATTCATCTTTCACTTTAACCCCTTCCCCTTGGAAATGATGAAAATCTTTTTTAGGATTGTGGAAGTAAAGGTGTAAGGGCCTCAAGTGCATTTTTGGTGCACCTTATTGGTTCAAGAGCCAGTTCTATGTGTACCTTAGTGGTTCAAGAGCCAGTCATAAAACTTTGAGTTATACTCTAGTGTCACATGACAGTCCATATCATATGGATGAATCCCCACTTGCGTGATGTAAGTCAATATGTCGGTCAAGAGGTCATCTGAGTTGATTTGGCTTGCAATGTGGAGTTTCTCCTTGGTTAGGATTCTATCCAAGTATAGATGTGGTATGATATTGTCGTCTAATGGACGATTTCTTGTCATAGCTAATATCCTAAATGAAGTTGGGATTGTATATGTTTGGTCATACTCGGAGGTCTTGATGGCACGCCGCTGCTCTACATTGGTCATGATATGATAACCCTCTTGAACCCATAAATGCGCAAAGTATACCACTTGCGTAAGAAATTGGACTTAGGCTCGACTAATTATTGGAGCTCAACAAGTTTCTGTGGTGGCATGGGAATTTTGCTTTTCTTGAAGGATGTGATTAATTGTTGGCTTAAGGCTTGTTCTCATGAAATTTCATTGGCAATCATCTCTTCTGCAATAGTGGAGACCTTAGTGAAGATGAATTTGTATTCTTACCAAGAACACGGCAAGGAACGTACCTTGTTTGCTATGGGCTCGTCAAATAGGCCTAGGTTCAAACATTCATAACTTCTAGCAAATAACGTGAAAGTTGAGTCCAATCATTGGATATATGTTACTAAGTCATCCCCTATGTCCATGGCCATGTTGGAAGCCACTTCAAGAATGGATCGTCGTTGCTACGACTGCTTAAGGCCTGTTGGTGGCTTTGGTTTAGTTGGACTGACAAGTTGATATGTGGTATTTCCACTTTGGGATTCTCATTGAGTGTGATAAGCTTGGTTTGAGAAGTTTGGAGTTCAGTTGATGCTTTATCATCAGATTTTGTAGTGGTGATTACATCAGAATTATTAGGTGGGAGCTCATTAGTGAGTGGTCGCTCATTGACTATTGGTCGATAGACCATTGGAGCACTCATGGATTGAGCACCCTTTCTCTTGGTTTTTCTCCTCCCCTATTTTGATTTATGTTTTTGGGCCTTAGTTTTTTTAGACCATGAGATTGAGGATCATGTCAGAGTGCAGCAATGCGGAAGCGTAGGTCTAATACTGAGAGAGAGTGAACACAAAGAGGAGAGAGAGAGAGGAGACAGTGAAACACAGAAAATCTGTAGTGTAGTATGCTGTATAGGAGTGCAGAAATATACACAGGTGTCGAGAAAATATCTGCGTTTGTCTCCACCTTGAGGACCTCGATCTCTGTCAGCCCACGTGCTGTCAGTCACAGCAGGGGTCTCTGTCACATCTCAAGATCAGAATAATCAAAGTGCTGGACTGGAACTGCTATAAATAGCAGTGGAAAAATGCCACGAAAATGATCAAAAAACAGGTCGGATGCCTAAAACAGTCTGACTACTCTTGTCCCTGACCGACTGTGCTGACGTGGCACCTGTCCGACTGTACTGCCTACTGGCGTGGCTCCTCTGTGCTGTCGGTACTGCTGATGTGGCACTCTGCTGTCCAGGAAATGACTCTCTAACACCCTGTCTCAGATCCTGGATAGGTCAAAAGACCGAGGAATCTTGCATGCCTCCGAAGAAGAGCTTGGGGAAGCGCCTTCGTGAACAAATCTGTAAGATTATCCTCCATCTTACAGTACTCCACATCAATGGTCCCATCCAAAAGCTTCTCCCGAATGAAGTGATACTGGATCTCAATGTGATTCGTCCGGGCATGGAATACTTTTTTTTTTTGCAAATAAAGTGTGGCTGATTATATTACTCAAAAAAACTGATTACAATAGAGTGCTCATGCTCAACAGACTAGCTGGAGCTGATGCAAAGTCACAAATACATCATGTATACAAGCCTATCAAAGGCGGTTTGGGGGGGATGGGGGCAAGAAGCCATGGAGGGGGGGTGTATCGCCATCTGGGGCTGCCTGCATGCATCATGAAAAATAGGTCCTAGCAGCCCCAAGTACGCATGAAATGACAACGGAGCTCCTGACGAGCCTTGGACTTTCCCTAAACCTGATCCCAATGGCCGCGGAGGGAGTGGATGATGGAGATCCAGAGCTCTGCTAAGGTCGCCTGTGCTGAAAGTCTCTCTCCTCCTAAAGCCTCCTGACATCGTGCCTTTCAGATATGCCATCCAGTAAGACTCCCTATGATCTCCCATACCTTAGAGCGGTCTGCTATGGGCTCCAGTACCTGGCGTATGGGTAGAGCCTCCAAACCAACCACTGCGCATGACCCTGCCTTGATGATGAATATCGTGTCCTGCATCTCGGCCTCATACAGAAGGTGGCGGCCCTGGCTGACTGTCTGCCCATGCAGAAAGCTCCCCATGAGATACATCCAAGGCTGGGTGCTATACGGTGAAGGATGCGGCATGCACCTCTC
This sequence comes from Lygodium microphyllum, assembly GCF_053477565.2. Classification (NCBI taxonomy): domain Eukaryota; kingdom Viridiplantae; phylum Streptophyta; class Polypodiopsida; order Schizaeales; family Lygodiaceae; genus Lygodium; species Lygodium microphyllum. The sequence goes on along the minus strand of NC_141137.1, from coordinate 78,185,086 downwards.
CACACGAGCTGCGCCGCCTCATACGACCAAAGGCAGTGCTTTGGTGTTTTCAGAGGTTGCTGTGTGCAATGCATATAGCCTCCCTCCTTTTGCATTTGGACAAGCCAACTTCCCACCGCCAGGACTCCATGTGTCACCAGCCATAAGAAATATGATACCCCCCTCAGCCTCCAACTATCCCATAGGCGGCGCTAGAAGGTCCATCGGAAAGGCTCTGTGATGGCGTGCTCCACCCGCCTGCTACATGATGGTGCCCAATCCATATCCTCCTGTATCAGTATGTGTCTGCCAATCTTGGCAGTGTACTCCAGGAACCTTGGTGGCTTCTTGGCGACTGTTGAGGCCGGCCATAGCCACTCTCTCGGGTCCCACTCCAACTCATCAAGCAGCCTGCCCTCCCAGATCCAGAGGCGCCACTTCTTGAGCTCCTGTCAGAAGACAAAAGGGTCCAACTGCCATGTCTTCCCCTAAAGGCCAATCACTCGGATTCTCTTCCATGAGAGGACAGCTAACCCCTCATCCTGCTGCCCTCTGTCAAGGGCCAAATGCCCTCCCTCCTGTACGGTGAAGAAGGTCCCAGGTGGAGCGCCGCCCACTCTACCTGCCACCTATAGGGGGATGCCTACTGGTAGCAGCCCATACCTCCCCGGGCTCTATCAACTCTCGTCTTAGGGGAGCAAGCCACTCTTGATGTATTGCTACGTCTATCTTCCTTCTCCTCAGGTCTACTTCTCTCTGATAGCTTGATACTTGCTGCAACACCTCGTCTACCATCCTGTACACCTCTCGCCATGTCCTGATGGTACGAGCCGGGTTGGCCTCCCAGTCTGCCCACTGGATAAGGGGGCACTCGCCAAGCTGTGCTCCTTCCGGATCTTTGACTTGGGGGTTCCAAATGACGGGCTGACGATCTATCTCCTCCTAGCAACTTGGGGGGCTCTGGATTAGTGCCTTGCGGAGGCCTTGCCACACACGAATCAAGTTGCGTAGGAAAGGTGATCTGGGCGGGGTGATCGGAGTTGACGCGAAGATCCATCTTAAGGACGGCCTCCACTCACCGCCAAGCCTCCGTCTACACTTCTGAAGACCCTCCTGCAATAGGACCTTACATGTTTGCCCTCTTGGTGCGAGGCTGCGGACAACTAGCTTGCCCAAGAGGGCCATACTTTGATACTCTCGATCTATGATCCCTAGGCCTCTCTCTGACCGATGCCATATGATGATCGCCCACACCACCTTGGCCTTGGAATCCCTGGAACAGTTTGACACGGACTAAAGGAAATTCCGCACTAGGCGATGAAGCTGCACCACTCAGGATGAGGAGAAGCAACAACACGAGGCGATGTCCTAGTCCGTCGCTAGGAGTACTTGGTTAACCACCAGGGCTTGGCCTACTAGTGAGAGGCGAGCTGTACTCCAGTAGGTTAGCTTACTCTGAATAGAATCGAGGACTGGGAGAAACTACTGGGCGGGAGTGATATCAAGTTCCACCAGGAACCCTAGGTAGTAGATGGTTTGCCCTCTGCTCAGCTATCTAAATCCCAGGTGGACGCCCCACTCCGTGCTAGAGTTCGGGTCTGTCAGGAAACCAACCGACTTTCACCAATTGATTTTCGCTCCCACTGTAGAACACAACACGTCAAGAGCCAGCCTCACTCTCTCCAGCATCAACTCATCGTCCTCTATGTAGAGTGCTGTGTCATCTGCATACTCTGAGTCTAACAACACTTGGAGTAAGCTGCGTAGGAAAGGTGATTTGGGTTGATGTGAAGATCCATCTCGGGGACGGCCTCCACTCACCGCCAAGCCTCGGTCTACAGCCTTGAAGGCCCTCCTCCATTAAGACCTTCCACGTTTGCCCACCTAGTGTGAGGCTGCGAACAACTAGCTTTCCCAAGAGGGCCATACTCTGATACTCTGGGTCTGTGATCCCGAGCCCTCCCTCTGATCGATGCCGTATGATGGTCACCCATGCCACCTTGGCCCTGGAATCCTTGGAACCATCTAATCCTGACCAAAGGAAATTCTGGACTAGGCGGCGAAGTTGCACTACGCATGATAAGGAGAAGCACTAACACGAGGCGATGTACTAGGTCGTTGCTAGGAGGACTTGGTTAATGACCAGGGCTTGGCCGGCTAGTGAGAGGCAAGCCATGCTCCAGTAGGTCAGTTTCTGCTGAATAGAATCGAGGACAGGAAGAAACTGTTGGGTAGGAATGATGTCGAGTCCCACCTGGAACCCTAGGTACCGGACGGTTTGCCCTCTGCTTAGCCATCTAAATCCTAGGTGGACGTCCCATTCTGTGATAGAGTCCGGGTCTGTGAGGAAACCAACCGATTTTTGCCAGTTGATTTTCGCTCCCACTGCAGAACAGAACACGTCAAGAGCCAGCCTCACTCTCTCCAGCATCAACTCATTGTCCTGTATGTAGAGTACTGTCATCTACATACTCTGAGTCTAACAACTCAGTCTCCTCTCTCATTGGAAGTCGGAGACTGCGTAATCCACTCATACGTGACCTGAGGAAGTGAGACATCGCCTCTGCAAAAAGTAGAAACAGGTAAGGGGCCAAGGGATAGCCCTGTCAAACCGATCTCTCCAGTTGAAACTCCTTCCCTCGCCTTTCGCCTATGAGAACCTTGCTGGTGGCCGATCTGTAAAGGCTCATCATGGTACCCTCTAGGAAATTCCAATCCACATTGTCATAAGCTTTCTCCAAATCCAAGAGTAGTATGGCCAGTCTCTGCCCACTGTGCTAAGCCTACTTTGTCGCCTTAAAGAAGGTAAAGACATTGTCCAAGGTGCTCCTATCCTGGACAAAGCTTGTTTGTGTGTCATGGACGATGTCTGGCAGCACGGGGCGTAATCGCCTACCAATCATCTTTGCCAGTGCCTTATAGGCCATTGACAATAAGGTGATTGTTCTCCACTGGGAAAGCTCCAACCGGTCTCCCCCTTTGGGGAGAAGACTGATAAGGCATGCTGACAGACTCCCTGGCATCTGTCTTGATGTGAAGATCTCCTAGAAGGCCATCAATAGGGGGTCCTTCACCACCTCCCAGTAGGTGGTGAAGAATGCCATAGAGAGGCCATCCGGGCATTTCTGCCCGTCCTGTGTATGGAAAGCTTTGTCTAGTTCCTTCTTTGTGAAGGGGGCTAGAAGGGAGCATCCCATCTCCTCTGTGACGAGGGACGGGATGTGATCCCAGACCTGCTGCCTACATCGCAGTCCTCTAGCTAAAGCTGTCTCCTGTTGGAAAAGGCGCCTGTAATAGTCGGTGGTAATCTCCATCATCTCGTGTGGGCTAGAACGAATCCTCCCATACTGATCTCATAGGCTGCATATTTGCTCTCCTGATGTGTGAGGCTGGTGCACCTCGAAAAACTCCCTGCACATCATATCCCCCTTCCACATCCACAAGGCTACGTAGGTGCGGAAAAAGAACTTTGAGCGCCTGTCCTCTAAGCCAGCAATGGCTGCTCGTACATACGTCTCCTGTGTGTGGAGGATGGGGTCGCCTGGTGCCTCTTGTAATAGTCTCTGCGTGGCTGCGAGGTCCCGCCACATTACTCTCTTCTCCTCTTAGCTCTACTGCTTGGTCTGTATGGCTGCCTCTTGGCAGATACTGCTCGACTCGGCTAGGACCTCTGCAACCTCCTTTGCAATCCAGTCCCTCGTGCCCCACTCCTTGTTCCAAATCTGCTCTATCTGTCTCATCACCTCCTTCCTCCTATAGATCGAGTCAGGGATCCAATAGGATCGTGTATCTAGGGTAGATGCTGGGGGATCAAGTGTTAGGAGAACCGGGCAATGGTCGGGACAACATGGTGTCCGCCAACTGCCCAACTTGGCCTCCATGAGAGCCACCCCACTCTCCCACATAAAACCTGTCCAACCGCTCCAGCAGGACTTCATCTAGTTGCTTATATTCCCAAGAGAAGTCCAGTGACCTCTCCCTCCTGTGGAAGGTAGGGTCTCTCTAGGCATTGCATGCTCCTACTGCCAATAGAAACACCTCCCATGCCTCTTGCTCCTCCCCAACCATGGCCTAGTAGTTTCTGCCTCTGCCTTGCTGGTCCTCCAGAGCCTCCAGGTTGTTGAAGTCTTCTCCAACGATCCAAGAGTCCATCTCTGGGAGTCCATCCGCGATCTCCACCCAGAACCTATTGCGTGCCCTAACCTTCGTAGGGGTGTAGACATTGAGGACTCCAAGGCACGAGTCCCCAATATCCAGTCTCATCCATAGAACCCTCCTTGCCACTATCGTTCTGTGATCTCAAACATAGGCGGTGAGACTCGGGCTGATAGAGGTGCATACGTCTCCACTCTTGCCGTAGGCACCTATAGAGTGCTCCCAGTAAGTGCACGAGCTGCTCGGGAGTACCTTTCCAACCCGCTAGGCTTGGGTAGGCATGAGCTTGTACTCCTATAGAAGTAGGATGTCGATCCATTTGGCAAGGGCAGGCTGCAGCTCTTGCCGAACAATTTACTTTTTAGAACCACGTGCTCCACTATAGTGAAGATTGTTCACATTCCAGGATGCAAGGTGTAAGCTCATGGGAAAACCTGTGACTGGCCGAACAGGCATCTTTTTGATGTGGAAGCCGCTGAAGAGGAAGAGAAACTATGGGGCATGCAAGTGCGCTTTGCCGCAGGTCTGGATGGTGAACTCCAATCCCCAATGGTGACCCTCGGCCGAACCATAGGGGTTATAGATGCTCCAAGTGGTACTATCAATGTATCTATCAGCTATGTTGAGAATCGTGACTCTGTACACTGGTAGAAACGAGCTACCTGTGCCAAGGGCCGCTCGATTACATCCCGCAAATCTCTCCACTGTGGAGGGGCTCAAAAGATAATGGCCAAGTATGGGACCTCAGCACTAGCTCACCAATTAATGTCCATCATGCAACTAGGCCACTGCTGTGCAAACAGTACTAGTCCTTCATCTCCCATCCACTAGGAGATGTGGTCCTCCATTTGACTCTCCAAATCCTCCTCTATTTATGTCGTCATCCAAACCCCTGAGTGGGAGGACTGAAAGAAAAAAGCGTAGTTTGGTCCATTCGGCGTGTTGAGATGGCAAGCTCAACACATGCGGACATTGATGATGGACCGCCTGGCTAGATGAGTCTGCACGTCTACACTTAGTACGTTGGTGGTCATTATGATACTCACATGGCCACTGACTTATCACTTATTATATTTAGTTTGTTACATCTACCTACAGCTAGTAAATATATAGCGCTAGTTGATTGGTGTGTCTGTTATGCAATGTTTGACTTAGTAGGCCACTTTCCTTTATGTTATATCTTATCTATACTTTGTGTATATTGTATAGTGTATCGAAGAAGAAGGAAAAATTAGCAAGAAAACGTTTTGTCCTCCATCTCTCTTCTGGTGCTCTTGAGTGAGCTTTCTCTTGTGTATACAATGTGTGTTTGGTGCAATAGCTCAAGCAAGTCCCCCCACCATACGATTCTTGACATGGTATGAGAGCCGCACCACTGAGAGAGGCTGATTATGAAGGCTGAAGTGAAGGAGAAGAAGCAAGGTTCGAGCAAGCAAGCAACGGGTAAGAAGCTCTTCCATTTTTTCACTCTCTCTCTTGGATAGTGCCTGTGGAGGCACCGAAAGCAAGGTAGAGTGAAAATCTCAGATTGCTGTTTTAGAGCAGTAAAGTTGCGAACAACAATTTCAGGTTGCAAGTTGATTTCGGCTGTATTGACCGAAAGTGGGTGCACAGGTTACAGATTTTGAATTTGTAATTTTTGAGGTGTTTGTCAGGAAGCAAACATAAGATTCATTTGCAAACAAGTTGCAGATTACATGTACTATTGAGCAATCAGTGAAAAAGGTTGCTTGATGTATTGTTGTGTACTTATTGTGAAAGACTGCAGAAGACTAGCTTGCTAGTTTGTATTCTTTTTTGTGATAATGGTAGAGAACAGTGGAAAGTTGAATACCTTGAAGAAAGGAAAAATATTTGTCAATAAGGATCTTTTGAAGGTGAAAAGCATTGTAGATGCTTTAGCAGCGATTGATGCAATGCCTGATGATGATGATTTGGTTTCATCCACTTTGAGTGGCCTTAATAATGAGAAGGCATGGAAATCACTTGTTACTTAAGCATATGTACGGAAGCCATTTTCAGATTTTGATGAGCTGATCTCTCTTATGATTACAGAAGAGATCAATATGTAAGGTGACTCATCTGAAAAAATTGGTGAATAGGTCCAAGCATTTTACTCAAGTTCAAGAAGGGGATGTGATAGATTCTCTTCGAGAGGCCACGGTATGGGACGTGCTGGCGATAACCAGCAAAACAAGTTCAATCAGCAATTTGGTACAGGTTTCAGGAGGCCGAGGAAACTTTAGAGGCAGGGGGAGCTCTAGAGGAAGAGGTGAATGACAGAATAGAGGTTCTAGAAATTTTGCTATTGTTTGCCATTATTGTGGCAAGACAAGTCATATTGCAGCCCATTGTTATGCTAAGAAGGATGATATTCGTAGTGGTAAATTGCAGCAAGGAAACTATGCATCGTCTTTACGACAGAATGAAGACAAAAATGAGCATCTGTTTGTTATCCAGCATATGATGAATGCGGTTACAGGAAAGGGGGCACATGATGATGTATGGTATGTCGATTCAAGTGCATCTAATCATATGGCTAGTCATGTTGAATGGTTTGGAGAGATACAGGACTTACAAAATCCAGGTTATGTGTAGACGGGTGATGATTCATGCCACCCAATTTCACACATTGGAAAGGTTCCCTTGTCTTTGCATGATGGCCAGACAAAGAGTCTGACTGATGTATTACATGTGCCATCAATCATAAAGAATCTAGTGTCAGTTGGCCAAATGGTAGAGCAGGAGTTGCAGGTTGGATTCAATGTAAAAGATTGTTTTGTAGAAGATAGAAGATCTACTAGTGGATTCATGTTTTCCCTTGGTAGTGCAACAGTTACATAGAGCAATAAAAAGCAGCCTACAGTTGCTTTATGGAGTATAGAGGCTGAGTATAGAGGTGCTGCTATGGTAGCATGTGGGGTGGTATGGCTACAAAAGTTATTAGGTGATTTGGATGTGCAGAGAGATGGTCGAGTTGTCATTCATTGTGACAACATGAGCAGCATACAGTTAGCTAGAAATCCAATGTTCCATGCTAGGACAAAACACATTGAGGTATAACTACCACTCTGTGAGAGATAAGGTACTTGTAGGAGAGATTGACTTGGTATATGTCAGCACATAGGATCAGATAGCTGACATTTTCACAAAGACATTGGGTGCAAAGAAGCTTTGAAATTTCCGAAGCTTACTTACAGTTGCAGAGATGGAGTTGAGCTTGAGGGGGAGTATTGAGATGGCAAGCTCAACACGTGCGGACATTGATGATGGACCGCCTGGCTAGATGAGTCCACACGTCTACACTTAGCATGTTGGCGGTCATTATGATACTCACATGTCCACTGACTTATCACTTATTATATTTAGTTTGTTACATCTACCTACAATTGGCAAAGATATAGCGCCAGTCGATTGGTGTAGTCTGTTATGCAATGTTTGACTCAGTAGGCCACTTTCCTTTATGTTGTATCTTATCTATACCTTGTGTATATTGCATAGTGTGTCGAAGAAGAAAGAAAAATCAGCAAGAAAACGTTTTGGCCTCCATTTCTCTTCTGGTGTTTTTGAGTGAGCTTCCTCTTGTGTATACAATGTGTGTTTGGCGCAACAGCTCAAGCAAGTCCCCCCCACCACGTGACTCTTGACACGGTGGTGCTAGTAGATGGACCTTGCCCCTCCTTGACTTACGAACCACGAAGATTCCCACCTCTAGAGGTAGTGGGAACTCTCCGTGCTCTACAGCTCTTAGGTAGGACCATGAGCCATTGCAGAAAAACTCCTGTGGCAACAGCTGTGCGTGTCTTGGGAAAGTGTGACGGGCGGCAAGGGCAGATGAGTTAGTGGCAGTGTGGGAGGGGGAGAATTGTTGGTGCGAGGAGGATGTAGGCGTGTGTGGCTCATCACCTCCTGTGGGAGGAGGGGGGGGGGGGGGGTGGATTTGGGGGGGATCACCTAAACCAGGGCGGATCGGGAGGGCTACTTGGCAAGAGGGGTGGTGGGGGGGAAGAAGATCGAGGGATTGTGGGATGGTCGGAGGTACATGGTGGGTGTGGGGGGGGGAGCTGGTGGCCTTGGAAGGGGGGGGGGTGTGGTCCCGGGTCAGTGGGGGAGGCATGGGAGGTGGGGGGGGGGTGGGTGTAAGGGGTTTGGGATCTCAGGTGAGGTAGTCTATGGCACAGGTGGTGGGTGTGGGATTTCTGCAGTAAACCCTAATTTACAGCATAAATTAGGGTTTAGCAGCCACCTTGGGATACATGCCAGAGATTGAAGGCTCAAGGGATTGAAATCAGCACAGCTGATAATTGAAGATTATCAAGGGATTTCAGGAGCCAGCCCATCCCGAATTGATTTGGGGCAGCATTTGGCCAGCCAAGGGTCAAATTGGAGAAGAAATTTTGGGTGAATCAAGGGGCAAATGACCCAAAAGGCTTGTTGGTCATTTATGACAGCAAGAGCAATTGGTTAGCAGGAGGAGATTGAAGAATCTCAAGTTGCACTCCTTCCAATTGAATGAAAGCTAAAGAAATACCGCAAGGGGCGCCAATTTTGGGGCCAACAGGATGTCTACTGTCCAAGAATGTTATAGTAAAGTGTGCATTTCATTTTATGTACATTTATTTATTGCTGTAATTAACTCTTAAATCAGGTTATCACCACCCATTCCAAGAAGGAAGGCTGGTTGCAAGGTTCCATTGCTGGGATACATCAAATCTCTTGATTTGGTGGGCCCGAGGCACCTGATTGCAAGCCAAAGCTTTGTGCTAGTGTTGATCTTTGTGCTCAGCTGAGAAATTACAGCAAGATGTCTTCATATAGTGGGATGCAATCAAGCAGTAATGATGCCTCTCATGATGCACATTCACATGGGGAAGGATGAAATGCAATGCCTGATCTTGGACAAGGCACAAATCATGGACAACATGCTGAAAATGTGGCTGAAGGCCAAGATGTTGGACCCTCAATGCAGAAAGAGGATAATGATCAACAAGGGGAAATGGAATTTGATGATGCATTCAAGAATCGAATGAGGGCAGCAGCCAATATCTTTGCTGAATTGGCAAAAGATCCTCAGTTTACTCGGTTTTTGAACACTCCTACGAAGGACAACAAGGGCAAGAAGAGAAAATTCTCTTCTAGAACTTCGGGACAGTCAGCTGCACCAAAGAACAAGCCAAAGCATTCTCAAGATGCTCTTACAGATGCTCATGGTGAAAAGTAGTTGGTGCCAGTTGGGCAAGAAATGCAAATGCAAGTTCATGATGTAAATGCTAATCCTATGGTTTTTGGACAGCAAGGTTTGCATGAGAATTTGGGGCAGCCAGCTTACTTTGGTGGTAGCACAATTTTTCATGCTATGGTGGGTGAGCGACCGAATGTGGGAATGTATTGCACACCTACCCATAATTTTCAGCAACCAATGCATGGCTTGCATAACCCAATGTACTCGGGTATGGCTCATGGAAAGCATAATCCGATGTATGGCGGCATCGGCATGATGCTTGGTGTGCAAAATCACGCATATGGGCAAGCATTGGTACTCCGTCGTGCTTTTAGGGCTCAAGGAATATGTGCTGGTTATGCAAATGCTCCGTTTAATGCTGGCTATCATGGAAATTGGCTCTACACCAGCGGATACACTATGCCTTTCATGTGAGCTTGTTGATGCATTTTTATGTTGATGTGCCTAAGGATGTATCTGCTGAAATTCAGTTCAATGTAGAGGAGCTGAATGAGATATTGGTATCCGAGCAGATTTTGGCACATAAAGAGAAAAGGTCAAAGGTAAAGCTTCCATAAGCTATTGGGTGAAGTTTCACAAATGTTCACCAATGGATGCTAAATGGATGGAAGAGGATGACTTGGCAGTAGCACTTCCACTCCTCCAAGAATGGACTGCTCTCGTGTATAGTGGATCTTAGATGTATTCAGCATGCATCCAAGGTACTGTGCTGACAGTATGTCTGCCATGAGGTCACTATTCAGTATACTAGTCAGTGTGGTATGTACGTAGACGGATATGGTTTTCACTGCAGCTCTAAAACTGTACATTTGCATCACGTTATGATCATGAAAGACAAATTACCGAGTGCTGGTTTTCAGTGTATGATCATTAGTTTCAGTGGTATTCAGCTGGTTCTATGGACAACAACATGTGTACTGAATGCCATTGACAATTCAGCCATGGTTTCGGCTTGGTTTATGCTTTACTATGGTTGTGTAGTCAGCGCTATTGAGAAACAAGAGTTTGGGATGCATCCAATGAGTTTCTGGCAACAGTTCTAGACTATTGTTGAGCTTTATGCTATGTTCATGCTGGCTGGAAATTTTCAACAAATGGTGGGCACATGAAATAGTTAGCCAGCAGTGGCCAATGTTGTGTTGACTATGATGCCTTGTGGAAATTCCAATGCAGTATTGTTTACTTTGACACATTATAGTGCAATCGAGGACGATTGCAGGGATTTCAAGGGGGTGGTCTGTCACAAGGACATGAAAATTTGATGCTTTGCTTATGTTTAATTGACATTTGATTAAAGGATTAATCAAATGTGCAATTAAAAGATGCACATGTGAGGTGCAAGCTACTTTTTCATAGTTGAAGGCCGAAGTACCCTGTGAAAAAGATGGCCGTCAAAGGCAAAAGTTGTAACAAGTTACACTTGAGATTCTAGGTGGATTCCGGTGTCAGTTTGCCCCTAGGACCATTAATTGGCCATTAAGTGTTAGTGGTGACACTAGGGACTAGGCATTAATTAATGGATTAATGCTTGTCCAAGGGTCAATTAATGCATGGGACCACTTTGGGTTTCAAATGGCCTAGCCAGTTAATTTTTGGATGGGCAAGGTCAATTTTCTGGGCATGGATTAAGGGCTAAATTAATTAAATGGCTGGAAATTGCTGAAAATGGATTAAGAAAGCTGCCACTTGGCAAAAATTTCCCATGCAAGGGGGGAAATGCTAAATAGGATTGAAGGGAGAGGGAAATCTCGTTTTTTCATCTTGGAGCTGTTGGAAAGAGATGTTGGACTGTTGCTGCTAGCTTTTGGGGCCAATGCCCAGCCATTGGAGACCATTTTGGTGATGAAGATTACATATTCTTGACCTTGGGAAGCTGATAATTACTGCTGATCCACTTTCTCCTGAAGATCGCAGTCCCTGATGCTCCTATTGTTGTTGATGCATGTGTTTGGGGTTGGTATAGCAAGGCAGCAAACTGATTTTGATAGTTCTTCACGACAAATCTCAAAATTTTCTCTTTACAGCATTCTCTCATCTCCTTCAGCCTATGCTTAGCCATTCTCAGAAATTCTCAGCCATTCGGAGGAGATCTCAGCCATTTTTGGTGGGCTGATCTGTAATTTCTGCAGTAAACCCTAATTTACAGCAGAAATTAGGGTTTAGCAGCCACCTTGGGATCCGTGCCAGAGATTGAAGGCTCGAGGGACTAAAATCAGCGGCTGATAATTGAAGATTATTAAGGGATTTCAAGAGCCAGCCCATCCCGAATTGATTTGGGGCAACATTTGGCCAGCCAAGGGTCAAATTGGAGAAGAAGTCCTGGATGAATCAAGGGGCAAATGACCCAAAAGGCTTGCTGGTCTTTTATGACAGTAAGAGCAATTGGTTAGCAGGAGGAGATTGAAGAATCTCAAGTTGTACTCCTTCCAATTGAATGAAAGCTAAAGAAATACTGGAAGGGGCATCAATTTTGGGTTCAATAGGGTGTCTACTGTCCAAGAATGTTATGGTAAAGTGTGTATTTCATTTTATGTGCATTTATTTATTGCTGTAATTAACTCTTAAATGAGGTTATCACCACCCATTCCAAAAAGGAAGGCTGGTTTCAGGGGGGGACAGTGTGATGGCGGGAGCCACAGGGCGAGGGGGGGGGGGGGGAGGTACCAGGCGGGAGCCACAGGGCGGGGGGGCACACAAGGCGGGGGGGAGGTGGGGGCGCACAGAGGGGGGGCAGTGTGATGGTGAGGAGGAAGGGGCACAGTGCAATGGCAGGGAGGGGGAGACACAGCTTGATGACGAGAAGGAGAGGGGCAACACAATGGCGAGGAGGTAGGCGAAAGGGACAGGGGAGGCGTGATGGCCGTAGCAGGGGCACAGTTCGACGGGGGCGAGGGCAGCGGCACATTGGTAGGAGGCTGAGTCTCATTGTTGCACCGCTGTCGTGCCTCTACATGCACACCGTGTAAACAAATCTAGAGTGTGGCTTTCTTATTGATTTAGAGAACCAAGGCCATTTTAGACATTAGTGTTAGTATCCATGGTTCAAAAATATTAGATTTTTGGACAAGTTTTAGCCAATTTTTGATATTTTAGATATTATCTCTGTAGACAACTTCTAGATTATAATAACATGTAGCTTTTAGCTAATTCGAGAGGATTTTATGTAAAAAGAGAGATTGGCGAAATGGTGCGACGCGCGATCGCTGTTTTCAGACAATGAATAATACTCCAAAGTGGGAGATGGAGTGATCTGGCTGAATTCTGGCCAAGAGTCCTGGTACTTTATCCCTTTTTTGGAGCCAATAAAAGCATCAGATTGGCGATCTGAGCAGCATAGAGGAAGGTATTATTTTATACACATTTTTGTCTATTAGAGTTTTATCTTCTCATAATGCAGGAATAAATTGACATGCTTTATCTCTGTTAATATTCTTCTTCATTTTCTAATTCTTTTTGGGAGTATTCTTCTACGTCTTCAATTTCTTCGAACCCCTTCTCTTCTGTCTACTCCTCTCCTTGAATCTACCTTCACCCTGCTGTCTCTTATCCCCATGGTGGACTCTAGACACCAAATGCATCGAAACCGTGTTAGGGGAAGTTTATGCTATCATCGAAGGTGAATTCTGAAAGATATTTGGGTTGATTTGGGGCTGATATCTTCAGCCATATTTAGAGAATTAGCTACAGCAGTGTTCTTTTAATTCATTTCTTACTCTACAGAAGATATATTGTCAAAATATGCAAGTATTATGCATCTCTATGGCAGGGCAATGTTTGTAGATCATTCATAGATGCTTTGAGTTGAATTAAGATGAGATTTTTCTCTTATTTCTTCGCTATGGTAACTTATCCTTATCAGGAACTCAATTTGAAGCTCTCTTGAAGCAAGTCTCTTTGTCTTACAAGCCTTGTAATTGACTCATAAGCTTTTGTCCCTAACAATCTACATTGAATGTAATCATGCAAAGTTGATTCATGCTATGGCATCATGTATGAATGATGGGATGCAGAGTTGTTTATGATACATGACAGCATATTGTACTTGATTTTATAATTTGTGATTGCTCTTACGGTCAAGAAAACAAGCTTGATTTGAGTTAGAACTTCTGAGATAATACTCTTGTGATCTTTGCTAAGAACATGCAGTTGGAAGCTCTATCAACATCTTCAAAACTTGGCTCTAAACCTTCAACCCTTCTCTTATCTCTACCATCTCCGAAGTCTAAGCTTTTGAACCCCCATATATTCTTCTCTCTCAAACCCCTGTGATTGACTGTGAAGTTCCTCCTGAACCTTTAAATATTCTCTGTAATCTACTTCTCTCTTGAAGACACATCTCCATCTATCTTGTTCAGTTTTCTTGCCAAACCCCTGTGGTGACCTTCAACCCTACGTGCTGCGTCATTGGTGAACCTGACGTGAAGGTCAGTATAAGAGAACTCCAAGATGGGGAATTCTTCAGGAGATACTCTTCAACAGTTGATGCGCATATGGCAGCAGACTCGACAACAACAAATTCAAATGTTACAACAACAACAACAACAAAGGCAAGACGAAGAGAAGATTGATTCCACAGCTATCAAGGCCCTAGAGAAAGTTGGGCGGGAATTAAAACAATTTAATGGTCAAAATATCTCTGTTTTTATTCACTTATATGTTGAGAAAATGCTTTTCTTTGGTGTACCGCAACATGCATGGAGTCGCTATTTTGCCAGACTAGCCAAGCATGGTCTTCAAGAAAGAATCCATGGTCTTTTTTAGCAAGATGTGGATTGGGCTGTATTCAAAAAAGCCCTATACGAAGAATTCTTCTTAGAAGACTCTGGCCTAATGACGAAGAAAAGTTTCACTGATTGGGTTGAGAAACCCAACAAAGGTTTAGTTGCAACCGCTTTATACCATGAGTTTGAAAGTAAATTTGGACAACTTGATATTGAAGACCAACAAAGTATGGAAGGTTAGAAGATTGTATTATTCCTTAAGGCTGTAGATCCCATTCTATAAGAGAAGCTTGCTGATCGCCTAGAAGATGCTACCTCCGAATCAGGAGTCAGGACTGCATGGACAGATGTTACTGATGCAATTAATATGATTGCTCGAAGAGAGCGGATGCAACTAAGATTCTGCTCTACTCCAACTTCAACAACTCCATTGATGGAGTTTGTTCCACCTTCAAAATCTCCTATTCCTTTGACTAATCAACCAACTCTTTTTCCTTTTGTTCTTTCTAAAAATGATGTAATGGATGAACTCATTAAAAGCATCCGAGATCTTCATCTAAATCTTACAAAAATTAGTTCCAAGGTGGAGAAGCTAGATATCAAAGTTGAAGAATGAGAACGATCATAAACTCAAATACCCATGAGAGAAGGCTTTAAGAGGTGCTATATTTGGTATAACAGCCAACAACATGACAAGAGGGAGTGTTTCGCCTTGCGTAAGGCTGAAGCACAGAAGTTCGTCTTTTGGAAAGATGGAAAAATTCATGCAGTTGAAACTGGTCTTCCACTGGAGCCAAATTTTGGCAATGGTGGAATGAAGAAAAGATTAGAAGATTTAGTTGTAAAGAATGCCTATGCAGCAATTGATGCAGCTACCTATGGGCTGCAAATTGAACAAACTAAATCAAATTTGAAAGCATGTAAAGCTAATGTGCAATCTAAAGTATGGATGCAAGCACTAGATCAAATGGAACGTGGTAAAGAAGCCAAAGAAGATTTGGATAATACCAGTCAGTGCATTCGAGGAATAATTGGTTGGAAAGAACCGGTAGATTCTTTTTCTGCCTTTGCACATTTAACTGACCTCAATCATAAAGAAGTCTTGATTGAAGAAAAGAGAAGAAGAGAAAATGAACCATGACCTTTCTCTTCTGGCCCTCCGAAACGGGTAACTAGAAGAATGTCTGAACAATCAAAGCTTGCTGAAAATATAACCCTAGATCAAGAGATGGAAGATGCGCCACAAACAAAGAAGACTGAAGGAAATAAGAAAGGCAAGCAGCTAGGCTACAAATTGCAGTCTGACATAGAATCTATAACCGATCTCAAATGAGTCCTAGAAGAACGAATTCTGGGAAGCAAAATTGAATTCACCTTAGGCAAAATTCTTGGAATTGCCAAACGTGAATTCCATGATGTAATTATTAATGTAATCAAAAGAAAAAGACAATATGTTGGTGATGATGCTGAAGAAATAGTGCATGCTTTTTTGCAAGCTTTTGAAGTCTTTGTGCAGGATGAAGAGAAGTTGATTGCACAAGGAATTCAGCTTGAAGCAGTTAAAGAGTTAATTGCAGCAATTGAAGCTGATGATAAAGAAAGCATGGATGCAAAAATTAAAGAAGTAAAAGCTGAAAATGTAATGGTTGGCTGGTTCAAACCAGTTGGGCAACCCACCTCTCAAAAAGAAGGCCGTCTATAACACATGCATGAGGAGGAAGAGGCTCGGTTCATTTCAAGCAATTACTATTCCCGTACGCATTGGGCAAGAGAAACAACTGAGACAGTCGTCAAAATTGGAGAAAAAGAGACACCATGTATTGCACTCTTAGACCATGGCTTGGAGATAAACGTCAGGGTAAGGAGTCTCTATGAAAGTGGCAGATGGCCTATAGATGTTGATCCAAGTTGGCGAATGAGAGTTGCAAACAACTCTTTTGGAGAGTTATATGCTGCATGTCCTAATGTGTAGGTAACTATTAGGGACATAAAAGACAATTTTCACTTTTTTGTTCAAGACTCTTGTAGTTACCCTATCATTCTTGGGTAACCTTACATTTTTGAAGCCCGCTTGGAAACAAAAAGCTCTTGATGATGGTTCTTTCTACACTTGAATCCAAAGCAAGGATAATGAACGAGCTGTCCAATTTCTTACTATGTGTGTTAACCATCATCGAAACAAAGATCAACTACGTGATTATCCTATGCCTTCTAATGCCCGAGAATTCAAGGGTTTTTGGGTTGCACTGCTATAAAAGGAGGCTATGGTAGTGCGTCATGTAAAAAGATTGAACCTTCTTATGCTACAGAAAGTGTCTCTAGCAAATCTGTATGTATGTACAGCCAATAGTATGGGCTGTTATAAGTCTCTTCGAGCCATGACTAAAGTTGAAAGAAATTATTTATGTCATATAGAAAGGGAGCTAAAAACTTATGACATGATGACTGAAAATGAAGATATTTCGGGCATTTTTTTTGGACTGATTACTATTGACACATTGGCTGAAATATATGCAGCTGCTCATACAAAAAATCGGTTGAAAATCAGTCCATAGAAGTATGTACATTGGATTTTTATCAAACAATTCAAGAATTTGTTGAGCAGGAAGACATTGGTTTACTCAACAAGGCTGAAGTGCAAGTGGAGACAAAATACAAGACGATAGATAAGAAAGTCAAAGCCTGTGGCTGTCCCACTACCTCCTAAAAGTGAAGGGCTGACTGATAGGGCAGCAAATCAGCCAAGTCTTCGTGATCCTTCCAACATTGGTCACAAGTTCACATCTGAAAGTATAAAAGAGCTCAAAATAGGTTAAAATTCTTTCCTTTTGCCAGTTGAAAAACACTCTTTTATGCAAATGCTAATGAAACATGGAAAAGTTTTTGCATTTCAACCAAGTGAAATACACTATGTGAATCCAAATATTGTGGCTTCTATGGTCATTTTTACGGTCCCACATGTGCCTTGGAACCTTAAGCCCATTCCTGTTCCAAGGGCGCATTTGCCCAAATTATTGGAACTTCTAAATGAGAATATCAAAATGAAGATTTTAGAACCTTCTTCAATACCTTACTCAAATCGATGGTTTACCATATCTAAGAAAAATGGATCCTTACGATTCATTCAAGATCTACAGCCTGTTAATCATGTCACAATATGAAATGTTGATTCGGGTTCAATTGTTGACGAGTTTGCTAAAGCTTTTACAGGTAGAGCAATTTATTCTATAGGCAACCTATATTTAGGATATGACCAATTTCAGCTTTCATTAGAAAATTGAGACATTACCACAATGAAGACACCTCTTGGATTGGTCCGCATGTACACTCTACCACAAGGTGCAACAAACTTTGTAGCCCATATGATGAATGCCATGCACAAAGTCTTAAGGGACTTTACTCCATGACTTTCTTTTCCATTTCTTGATGATGTGCCTATCAAGGGATGTGAAGTCAATGAAAAGAATGAGGAGCTTGACGAAGACGACTGCAGGACATTTGTAGTTAACTATATTCATGATTGTGACAGGATTTTGACAAGGCTAGAAGAGGTACATCTTACCCTTTCTGGAGCTATGTCAATTTTTGGAGTAGAAGAAGAAGAAGTCCTAGTAGTCAGACATCTGCGTGGCCCCTATAGACGTAAACCTTCAGCAATCAAGATAGATGCCATCAGCAGAATGCAAGAAAACTATACAAATATCTCAGAGGTAAGAAGATTTCTTAGCGCATGTGTATTCTATCTCATATGGATACCACATTTTGCTCGTGTCGCCAAAAATCTTTATCAATTATTAAGAAAAGGCCAAAGATTCTCTTGGGGAAAAGAGCATACTTTCACTGTACACAAACTAAAGAAGTTGTTAATTTCAGCCCCCACTCTCAAAAGGGCCGATTATTCAAATGGTCAACCCATCATCCTTACTGTGGATACAAGTCCCATTGGGATAGGATGGGCTGTTGGCCAAGAAGACCCTGAAGGTAACAGGTATGCGATTCGTTTTGGAGTAAAGGTTCTCAATGAATGTCAAAGAAGGTATACACAAGTAAAAAAGAAATTGTGGGGAGTTGTAACAGCATTAAAGCATGATCGTGAATACTTTATAGGTCCTTCCGTAGTGGTAGAAACTGATTGTCTTCCACTCTTGGTCATGATTGCCAACTGCTCTACACCCGACGTTGCTATGCTAAGATGGATTGCATATATTAAATCTCTCAACCCCGAATTAAAGCATATTGCAGGAATACTATTGAAAGTCATCCGTTCTACTATTGTACATATACTTCGATTGAACCTTGCTCTTATTGACTGAAAATCTGGGCTGATATTAGCTGAATAATCAGCTTATTGTTTGCTATCATAAATTGCAGTATTGATCTTTGGGTGCATTGCTGAAACATGGCTGCAAATGCTTCAAGCAGTAGTGACACTAAAATGAGGATGCTAATCAGTTCATCAAGAGATTGAAGTGAATGGCTTATCAAGATCGAAGGAACACTGACGCAGTGCTGAATTTCATTCCATGGTTGTTGAAAGTACATTTTCAATTGCTGCATATACAAACCCAAAGCTGAATCTGACAGGTGAAGCTGATCTTTTTAATGGTATAGCATTAAGTACAGTAAGAACATGAAAAAATACTGCTGTAAATCAGCATACATCAACAAAGATTAAAGATTTATCTATGGAAGAAGGATGGTCAACTAGAAGCGAGCATATTCATTGCATTGCTTAAGTTCTAGTTTATTTCCTTAAAGGAGATTATGAAGAAGATTGGCTGAAGATCTGCCAATATTTGAGCACAAGGAAGAAGGAGTAGTCTTGGACTGATGAAGAGTTCAAGCATATTAAGAGGAAAGCTTATGGCTTTTTTCTTAAAGAAGGGCATCTATGGAAGCACGCAAAGAAGAAGAAAGGAGTGCATGTCCGAGTTTTAGGTAACAAAAGATTGCAATAACAGGTAGTAAAGGAATTTCATGAAAGCCTGTGGGTTGGCCATAGAGGCATATAGGAAACCTTTGTTAAAGTTAAAGAAAAATATTGGTGGCAAAACATGTATCGGAACATAGAGCATTTTGTTGAAACCTGTTATGTGTGTCGGATGTATTCTATGGTCAAGCATCGAGATGGGTTACAACAGACTTATCCCTTGTCTATACATTATAGATGGGTTATTGATCTTGTAACCATGTCTACAAGGATATGAAATATGCGGTATTTAGTGCTTGTAAGAGAAGATCTAACCAATCAAGTTGAAGGTAAAGCTTTAACAACCAAGACCACTCAAGTTGTTTGTCGCTTTTTGCTTGAAGAAGTATTTTGTAGATATGGCTGTGTTGGCAAGGTAACCGCAGATAGAGGAGAATTGGATGCCGATGAGGCACGCAACTTCTTTGCTCAATTGGGTATCAAGTTGGCTTTGACATTAGCCTACAATCCTGAAGGCAATGGAAAGAGTGAGAGAGGACATCAACCTCTTCTCAAAGCTCTAGCAAAGTCTTGTAGAGAAAATATCAAAGAATGGCCTAAAATGCTACCTTTTGCATTATGGGCTGACCGGACTACACACAGTACAGTTACTGGCTATATGTCAGCTGAACTTATGCATGGATAACAACCAATTATGCCTATTGAATAATCCATTCTCACATGGAGTCTTCTACCTTGGGAGGAAGGCATCAATAGAGAAGAGTTGCTGACTTTGTGCATATGGCAGCTAGAAAGAAGGCTTGAAGATGTTCAAGCAGCTATTGAGAGGCTAAAGACAGCAAGACTAAAGAACAAAAGAAAATTTGATAAGCAATATCGACTTCAGCAAAGAGCAATTCAAGAAAATGACTGGGTGCTTGTCTATGACAGCAGCCTAGACAATCAATACAGTGCTTCTAGGAAGATGGTAAAGCATTGGCTTGGCCTATATGTGGTAAAGGTCATTCATAACAATGCCATATATTCATTGGCTGAATTGGATGGAACAAGCATGAAGATACCTATAGTTGGAAAAAGAATCAAGCTCTTTAAACGAAGAGAAAGTTTAACATATAAGTTAGAAGACTTGGATATAATTCAAGAGCATGAAGACATAGAGGAAGAAGAGGCAGAAGATGAAGATATTGACATGGCGGAAGATACTTCTTCTAACACTGCAAATCCGTAGGACTTTGGCACATGCCAGAGGATGTGCAGGTTAGGAGGGGGTGGATGTCGTGCCGCTATGCATGTACCGTGTAAAAAAATCTAGAGTGTGGCTTTCTTATTGATTTAGAGAGCCAATGCTATTTTAGACATTAGTGTTAGTATCCATGGTTCAAAAATATTAGATTTTTGGATAATTTTTAGCCAATTTTTGATATTTTAGATATTATTTATGTAGAGAACTTCTAGATTATGATAGCATGTAAAAGAAAGCATGTAGCTTTCAGCTAATTTGAGAGGATTTTATGTAAAAAGAGAGATTTGCGAAATCGCGCGATGCACGATTGCTGTTTTCAGGCAATGAGCAACACTCCAAAGTGGGAGATGAATGAGTGATCTGGCTCAATTTTGGCTAGGTGTCCTCGTATTTTATCTCCCTTTTGGAGCCAATGGAAGCATCAAATTGACGATCTGAGCAGCATAGAGGAAGGTATTATTTTATACACGTTTTTGTCTATTAGAGTTTTATCTTCTCATAATGCAAGAATAAACTGACAGGCTTTATCTCTGTTAGTATTCTTCTACATTTTCTAATTCTTTTTAGGAGTATTCTTCTACGTCTTCAATTTCTTTGAGCCCCTTCTCTTCCGTCTACTCCTCTCCTTGAATCTACCTTCACTCTGCTGTCTCTTACCCCCGTGGTAGACTCTCGACACCAAACGCACAGATACCGTATTAGGGGAAGTTTATGCTATCATCAAAGGTGAATTCTGGAAGATATTTGGGCTGATTTGGGGCTGATATCTTCAGCCATATTCAAAGAATTAGAGCAGTGTTCTTTTAATTCATTTCTTACTCTACAGAAGACATCTTATCAAAATATGCAAGTATTACGCGCTCCTATGGCAGGGCAATGTTTGTAGAGCATTCATAGATGCTTTGGGTTGAATTAGGAGGAGATTTTTCTCTTATTTCTTGGCTGTGGTAACTTATCCTTATCAAGAACTCAATTTGAAGCTCTCTTGAAGCAAGTCTCTTTGCCCTACAAGCCTTGTAATTGACTCATAAGCTTTTGTCCCTAACAGTCTACATTGAATGTAATTATGCAAAGTTGATTTATACTATGGCATCATGTATGAATGATGGGATGCAGAGTTGTTTATGATACATGACAGTATATTGTGCTTGATTTTATACTTTGTGATTGCTTTTACAGTCAAGAAAACAAGCTTGATTTGAGTTAGAACTTATGAGATAATACTCTTGTGATCTTTGCTAAGAACATGCAGTTGGAAGCTCTATCAACATCTTCAAGAATTTGGCTTCAAACCTTCAACCCTTCTCTTATCTCTACCATCTCTGGAGTCTAAGCTCTTGAACCCCCATACATTCTTCTCTCTCAAACCCGTGTGATTGACCGTAAAGTTCCTCTTGAACGTTTAAACAATCATTGTAATCTACTTATCTCTTAAAGACACATCTCCATCTATCTTGTTCAGTTTTCTTGCCAAACCCCTGTGGTGACCTTCAACCCTACGCGCTGCGACACCGCAGAAGAGTAGGATGAGTCTGGGGGCAGCCAAGCTCCAACAATCTTCGAAGCCACACAACCCCACATGTAGTGGAAGATGCGGCCCGATACTCCGCCTCAGGTAGAAGAAAGGGCTACCATGGGCTTCTTCTTGCTACTCCAAGAGATATCACTTGTATCCAAGGTAAAACAATAGCTTGTAGTAGACCGCCGGTGGTCCACATCGCTAGCCCAATTTGAGTCGCTTCAACCTACAAGAACAAGATCTGAAGCAGCTTTACCTACGGGATACAAAATCCTTAAGTTAGAGGTCCCCCTCAAATACCGAAGAATCCGTGGGGTAGCCTGTCAATGCACATGTTAGGGTTCACTCATGAACCTTGCTAAAAGACCCATAACAAAGCAAAGATCAACACGAGTGTTGAGTAGACAAAGCAATGATCCAATCAACTAACGGTAGCGGGAAGTATTTGTCAAGGGAGAATCTAAGTGTGAAGTGGCTTTCCAGTTCAGATCCATAGGAGTAGAAATGGTCGGACAAGTCTCCATCTCAAAAGTCACCAAGAGCTCCTATATGTATCTCTCTGCTGAGAGAGGAAAATCCGCCTCTGAGACTGATAAATCTTGTGACCCAAGAAGAAATGAAGAAGCCCTAAATCCGTCATCTCGAACGTCTGATGTAAAGCTGTCTTGGCCTCGTGGATCTTCTGTGCATGGTCACTTGTAAGAATAAAATCATCAACATACAATACAAACAACACACGAACAGCCTCGACAGTATGCACATAAAGCTGTGGATGGAGCGTTGATATCCCAACTTTGACTGAAGAAATGAGTTAATCTTCTCATTCCATGCACGGGAGCCTGCTTGAGTCCATACAAGGCCTTTTTCAACCTGTAAACTTTCCCAGCCGAGGATCCAAACCAGGAGGCTGCTCTACATAGATCTTCTCTTGCACGTCACCATTGAGCAAGGCTGACTTCACATGCAATTGATAGATAGGCCATCTCCTATAGCCAGCCAAGGCAAGAACAGCACGAATAGTCGCCACACGAGCAGTGGGGGCAAAAGTATTATGGAAGTGAATGCCTAGGCGTTGAGCAAAACCTTTAGCAACAAGGCGAGCCTTGTGTTTGTCCAAAGAACCATCGCTAAGGTACTTGGTCTTGAAGACCCACTTGACGCCAATCACCTTCTTGTGAGAGGGACGAGGCACAAGAGATTCAAGCGCCATTCCTCTCAATAGCCTCTAGCTCAGCTTTCATAGCCTTTTGCCAATGGTCAGACTGCAAAGCTTCCTTCACTGAAGTGGGCTCTCGATCTTGCATAACATGGGTCATCAAACAATAGTTAGAGCAAACAAGCTCTTTAGAATGTGTTTGGTTCCTCCGTGACCTCCATGGTCCATCTTGCGGTTTCCACTCCTCAAGGACCCCCTCGATCCCTGAATCTCGAAGTGTCACGGGCCCAACGAGGAGGAGGCCGGGCCTCTCCCCGGACCTCTCCCCGTCGCTCTCCATCTGTTGAAGACTCGGGAACATCCACCGGCGGAAGCTCCACTGGGGTGGCTGGTAAAAGAGAAGACTCTGAATCAGAAGAAGAATCTCCATCAAGGGGCTCGGGCTCCAAAGGAACGGTCTCGGGAGCCCAACTCTCCCCTGAATCCCCCCAAGGACGGGATGCTCCTCACCCCCCTTTGTGGCTGGAACTTTCACAAACCGCACATCTCGGCTCGTGTAGACATTTCGCTTGACGGGATCAAATAGACGATAACCTTGCGACTGGGGGCTGTAGCTAATAAAAACTTGTCATCGGGAAGCCACCTCAAACTTGTCACGCTGCGTCTTCGGGATGTGCACATAGGCGTCACACCCAAAGATCTTGCAATAAGAGACATCAGGCTTAGGCCCAAAGTAAGCCTCAAAAGGTGTCATCCTGTCAACAGCCGAACTAGGAGATCGATTGACGACGTGAACTGCGGTAGCCACTGCCTGGGCCCACAGAAACCGAGGTGTTTATCGGTGCTCCATCATGGTGCGCGCCATCTCGATTACACTTTGGTTCTTCCGCTCCAAATGCCATTCTCTTGAAGAGTGTTGGTGTTAGCAAACTCTTGGTGAATGCCCCTATTTGCATAAAAACAAGCAAACTCATTAGACATAAATTCACCGCCCTTGTCTGAACACAAGGTCTTCAGTCGCCGGCCAGATCGGTTCTCCTCAAACAGAAGCCAATCCTTGAAGTGGGAGAAGGCCTCCGACTTCAATGTCAAGAAATAGGCCCATGTCATCCTGTTGTAGTCATCTACGATCAACATGAAGTACAAACTCCCCTTCAAGGACTCGGTCCTCATCAGGCCACAAAGATCTGTAGATACAAGCTCCATAGGTGAAGTAGACTGCCTCGAAGCTTTATTGGGAATTGCATCCCGATGCAGTTTTCCACGAATGTAGGAGACACATGGCTGATGGCTCACCACTATGTCTGGCAAAGCTCGAACAAACGATCCTCACGACGTCTTCCCCAAACCAAGCATACCATAGCTTGGACTGTGTCTGAGAGGTGAGAAGAAGAGAGGTAAGAGCTATAGAAGACTTCAATTTGTAGATGCCATTCTCCTCATACCTTGAAGAAAGAACCCTCCTCGATCCACGATCAAGAACTCGAACAGCATCACTGTCAAACTCCACCAAGAGACCAAGAGAACAAATCTTATGGATTGAAAGCAAATGATACCCCAAGCGTGGTATATGCAACACCTCGGAAGTCTGGATACCACCACGTCCATCTGGAATTAGCTGCATCTCACCCCGTGCAGCAATAGACACAAAAAAGCTGTCTTCAATGAGAATCTGTCCATGCGAAGGGCGCAAATGGGCAACATCAACGGGAGGAGTCATGTGCCGTGAGGCACCACTGTCCACGATCCACTCTTGAGCATGGGGAGCTGTCATCGCAGCATCAGAAGTCTTCGGTGTAGAGTCCTCAATGACCGCCAAGTGTAGAAAAGTAGCTGATGAGGGTGCAGCCACCGCTTCAAAATCCTGTGTCCTTCTTGGTGCCCTTCTTGTCTTTGTCGGGGCAATCCTTCTTCTAATGACCGGTCTTACCACAAATATGGCAAGTCGATTCCTTCTCCTTGTCCTTCTTGGATTTGTTGTCCTCCTCCTTCTTTTGGTCCTTCCCTTTCTTCTGAGAGGCTTGACCAACCAAAGCCTCCGATTTGGAAGCATTGTGTCCCTTGAAGTGTTCCTCTTGGTCCAATACCATAGGAACCAACTCTTTCCACCGAAGAGTCAACTCTTGCCCCCTGATGTAATAAGAGCAGAATAAAAGGTACTGAATTGTGGCGGCAATTGGGACAATAAACAGATCACCATGTCTTCGAAGAAAATAGGCTTCCCCACATTTTGAACCTGTGTCTGAAGCTGTCGAAGCTTGTTGATGTGTTCTCGAAGCGAAGAAGACTTATTCACGGACAAGGTTTGCATCTGCACCTCCAAAGAAACCCTCTTCATCAGGGTCATCTAGTTATACATCCGGTCGAGCTCCAGCCATATCTCTCGAGCCACCGTCAAGTGCTCGATGTGAGCTATCACGACTGTAGTGCAAGACAGGCATTCAGTTTGTCCCAATGAGATTGGGCCTTGGTCAACTTCGCACGAGCATTGGAAGAGAGTTTGGACTCATCTCTTACCAAGGGCTTGTTAATCTCCTCCATCACAAACTTCGCCAAATCATAAGACTCCAAAACGGCCAACATCATCACCCGCCAAATGTGGTAATTGTCACCATCAAGCTTTTGAATTGATGGAAGAGCCGGTAGGACAGGCACCTTCTTGTCCATGATAGTATGGAACTCCAAATCAGTCTCTGTAGACATGTTCATCTGCAATGCCTGCACAAACACAAAATCATCCCCCTCTGATTGTGTAAACGCAGCCTATTAGGGTTGTTTCCTCCACTTCTCAAACCTTCTTCAGCCATCGGAGGCGATGAAAAGGTAAAATCTGCAGTGGAAGGCCTAAAACACAGCCTTTCTCCCCTTCGAACAATAATAACCTGTAGCAAATTTACTAGCTAGACTCTTTTCTCGCACGCCCACACTCACTTCAGCCTTGTTCCGATGCGTAGCCCTCCCTCTCACCCTTGAATGCTGAAAACCCAGCCTTGTGTTGCGCTGAAATCTCCTCTTCAGGTAGGTTCTTCAATCAGTCAGTCCGATTTCACTGTTGAGATACCATGTCAGAGTGCAGTGATGCGGAAGCATAGGGCTAATACTGAGAGAGAGTGAACACAGAGAGGAGAGAGAGAGAGAGAGAGAGAGAGAGAGAGAGAGAGAGAGAGGACAGTGAAATGCAGAAAATCTGCAATGTAGTATGCTGTATAGAAGTGTAGAAATATACACGGGTGCAGAGAAAATATCTGCATTTATCTCTGCCTTGAGGACCTCGATCTCCGTCAGCCCACGTGCCGTTAGTCACAGCAGGCTGTCTTTGTCAGATCTCAAGATCAGAATAATTAAAGTGCTGGATTGGAATTGCTATAAATAGCAGTGGAAAAATGCCATGAAAATGACCAAAAAATAGGTCGGCTGCCTAAAATAGTCTGACTGCTCCTGTCCCTGACCGATTGTACTGATGTGCCACCTGTCCAACTGTACTGCCTGCTGATGTGGCTCCTCTACGCTGTCCATACTGCTGATGTGGCACTCTGCTGTCCAGGAAATGACTCTCTAACAGATCATACATGCCACTTGAGAGTTTAGGTAGCCATACCAAGGTGTTATCTTCGTAGTAACCTTGGGCACACAATAGGGATTTTGGGACTCAGTGTGGCCTAGTCACTTATGAGTTATAGGAGTACCAACTCCTCCATTTAGGTCTAGAGTGTGAGGCATGGAAACTACGAGTTTTGAATGATCGACCTTTGTAAGGTTGTGGTCTATGCTTGGGGACCTACTTGAGTGTTTGGTCTGTAGCTTTGGGAGTGGTTTCTAGATGGTGGTGGGACTTCACAATTGGGCGTACGTTGTGGTGCACTACCCCTCTAACTACCGGTGGCACTACAGGCTATTGGATGGCCATGGTGCCTTTGCTGAAAGCCATTACTATTCTAACATTGCCTTTGGCAAGGTGGATGCACTGCGAGTCGTAGTCAACATTACAGTAAACTTTTTTTTGAACACGTGACCCAATAGTGATTTCTTACCAACACTTTGTTTTTTAGGTAGCACATAAAAGATGATGGATAGGTTCTCAACACTTTGTTTTTTAGGTAGCACATAAAAGATGATGGATAGGTTCTCAGTCTCTCGATAGAAACCGTTGGTTTGCATTTTCCCAAGAGTAAATAGGACTACCCCCCAAATGGGCCGAGTTTTACCTGGGTCGGTTGCACTTGGGATTGAACCATGGCGGTCCAATGATCATACCTTAAGATATTAAAGTCAGCTTCCTCATCAATTAGAAAGTCAAAGGTGTATGTCTTTTAAGCGGTCATGGTTACTCGTAGGTAGGCTGGCGCTATTGCTTCCTCATTCTCCTCCTTTAGTTCAATGATGGTTGCAACTCTCACATTCATTGGTAGTTTTATCATCAAAACTTTACGAAGTGGATGTGACGGAGGGTAATACTTTTTTATGCGACTTTCATTGAAAAAGCCTATGCCCTTTCCCTCTAGGGTTTCGAGTTCCACATTGCCTATTCCACTCATATTACGAACCTTGAAAGGTTCCAATTCCCTGAATTTCACATTTTGTTTGTGTCCCTTAACAGAGTACAACAAGACTAGGCCTCCTTGCTTGAAGTCTCATTATTTGACATGTTTGTTAAACCAACTCTTGCGTCACGCTTTCTCACATATTAGGGCATGGCTTGCAATGAGACGAGTCTGAAATAGGTGTTCTAGCTCTACCAACCAATTTGTCGGACTACTATTCTTAGGCTTGGAACAAAGAATTCCATTGGTAAAATTGTTTCAATTCCGTAGGTCAATTTGAATGGGGTCTGTCCTATGGCCATTTTGTAGGCCATCCTATATGGCCATAAACTTGCCATAAGCTTGTTGTCCCAATCACTGCGTGAAGTAGAGACTACCTTTGTTAGGAAATTTACCAAGATCTTGTTCGTGGATTTAGCTTGACCGTTAGCTTGAGGATAATATGGTGAGGACTTCTTGTGGATTATCAAGAAGGTGAATAACAAGTAAGCAATCACTTCATTGATGAAGTGTGTGCCTTGGTCACTAACCAACTCTATGGGACAGTCGAACCGTGAGATTACTTGCTCCCAAAGGAACTTGGCCGTGGTCCTAGTGTCATTTTTGCGAGTTGCACGAGCTTCTGCCCACTTGGTGAGATAGTCTGTGTGGCAATAATGATATACTTGGCTTGTGAGTACTGTGCCACAGGGCTGATTGGACCAACGCAGTCAATTCCCTATTTCTCAAATGGTTGTGTGCGATTACTGGGGTCAAATCTATTTTTTTTTACGAATAGGGACTTTGGACCCTTGGTACTCATCACAAAACTTCATAAACTTAGCTGTATCATGGAATAGCATTGGGCACTACTATTGAGACTGGAGTACCTAGCATGCTGTGGTGCTCATTGAAATGTCCTCTAGCAATCCCACCATGTGCTTCTGTGAGTACATCATGCATTTCGTGTTTGCAGACACATCTCTTTAAGAGTCCATCCTATCCTAATGGATATAATTGATCGACAATTAGCTGATAGGGTTGGATCTTTAAGATTAGTCTTTTTAATCTAGCTTTTTCTATGGGTCGTTTAGGTAATCCATTCTCCAGGATGTAGACTATATCATCCACCCAATATGGTGCGAGGTCTGCTCTAAACAAGTCTCGTCCTTTGGATATTCTAAAAAGATGTGCATCTAGTAGCTCATCAATGATGCCCTATCCAACTGCTTCACTTATGGATATACAGGATATATGATCTGCCATATAGTGTTGTTTGCAATTGCGTACTTACTACTACCACAGAGAAGTCGAATTCCAAAAGTAGAAGTAACCATCGAGCAATGCATTCTATTGCACAAGGTTTATTCACAAGATAGAGCAATGCTTGATGATCGACAAAGAAGGTAAAGGGTGTCGCTAGAAAATAGTGTCTTAACTTTTTTATGGCAAACACCATGGCTAACCCTTCCATCTTTGTTGTGGAATAGTTCATTTTGATATCAATGATTTGTCTACTAGCAAAACTCACTGGATAATCAAGGTTATACTCACCAGGTTGGCATAATACTGACTCCATGACAAACTTTGATGCATCAATGAGCACATGGAAGGTAATGGACCAATCTGGGGCTCTTAAGATAGGAGCTGAAGTTAGAGCCTGTCTAAGCCTTGCATAGGCTTGTTGACATTCGTTAGTCCACTCGAATACTATCAACAATTTGTACAAGGGTCTAGCAATCAATGCATAGTTCAGCACAAACTGCCGCTAGTACTTTGTGTAGCCTAAGAAGCATTGAACTCCCTTGAAGTTGGTCAGAGAGGGAAGGTCTACAATTACCCTGACTTTCGAGGAGTTTGTGGCTATCCCATTCCTTGACACAACGTTCCCTAAAATACAAACGTATTTAAATCCAAAATTGATGCTTTAAGGGGTTCAGGTGTAGAGACCGTATTGCCTATACCATTCAAAGACTATTCGTAGATTTTCTAAGCGTTCTTTCCAGTTGGTGTGGATGCACAAGTCATCGACAAATACTTCCAATAATTTTTCGAGCATGTCCTTGAAGATGGCACACATGAGGTGCTAAAAGGTAGCAGGGGCATTGATCAGCCCAAATGGTATGACTATGTAGGCACACATCCCCTATTCAATGGCGAATGTCATCTTGTGCTTGTTGTCCGGATGGACTTGCACTTGGTTATAGCCTGAAAAGCCGTCCAAGAAATTGTAGGCTTCCTTTCTTGCTACTCTCTCTAGCATGTGCTTAGTGTATGGTAATGGGTAATTGTCTCTCTTTGTAGATGTGTAGACCATTTTATAGTTAACGCACACTCGAATCTTTCCATTCTTTTTCATGACTATCACTATGGGTGATACCCAGTCTGTGTGCTCTATCTTGTAAATGAACCATGCATTTAGTAGCTTATCAATCTCTTCCTTCACTGCATATGCATGCTTAGGATTCATTGGGTATTGTTGTTGCTTAATTGGTATTGTATCCGGGGTCACAGAAATATTATAAGTCACGATGCTTGGATCTATTCCTTTCAGCTCATCCAAGGACCATGCAAACACGTTAGAGAATTTCCTTAAGAGATTTATGAGATCATTCTCCTCAGTTAGGTCGCCTGCTATGTACATAGGTCGAGGCTTGTCCCCTTCCCTTGCCAAGTTGACTTCCTTAACTTTGGCTAGTCCTTCAATGGGTTCACTTGCTTGCCCTTTTCGCTTGGCTCCTTCTAACACTACTATTCTATCACCCTTCTTGAATTTCGTGAAGCTCTTGGGTAAATCCTAAGGTTTCTTCTGTTGATCAGCTTCTACAAACTTCAATTGTTTCCTTTTCTTGTCCTTTAGCCTTTTGCACCTTAGATGGAATGGGAGGTCCCTCTCTTAGTGCATTTGGTCCTAGGTGGTTGAGGAATTTTGGGATCATTGTCAGAGCTTACCACTAGCTCGAAGTTATACTCACAATCCTCACTGGAAGAGATTGTCTCCCCTGGTGATTGTAGCTCTCTGAGACGGACTCCACTCCAAATACTGATGTGGTGCCAGCCTAGACTAATCCTACTTGCTCATAATCTACTACCTCTAGGCATTCTAGCCGAGTTCGATCGCGATCTTCTTCCAGTAAAATTTGGCTGATTATAAATTACTCAAAAAGACTGATTACAATGGAGTGCTCATGCTCAACAGACTAACTGGAGCTGATGCAAAGTCACAAATACATCACATATACAAGCCTCTCACGGCGGTTTGGAGGAGATGGGGGCAAGAAGCCATGGAGAGGGGGGGTGTATCACCAAATGGGGCTACCTGCCTGCATCACGAAAAACAAGTCCTGGCTGTCCCAAGTGCACATGAAATGACAACGGAGCTCCTGACGAGCCTTGGACTTGCCCTGCACTTCCATCGGCTGTGGAGGGAGTGGATGATAGAGGTCCAGAGCTCTGCTAAGGTCGCATGTACTAAAAGTCTCTCTCCGCCAAAAGCCTCTTGACAACGCGCCTTCCAGATATGCCATCCCGCAAGACTCCCTATGATCTCCAATATCTCCTGATCCTTGTCCTTTTGCCTATCTTTGATGCTTTGGTTTCCTTGGGTGTTGAAGGCATAGCTTCACCTGCTGTAGTTACATGCACCTTCTCTCCTTCAATGTTCAAGCCCCCAATATTGTCCATTCTTGTTGATTGTATACAATTGACCATTATATACTTCATGAGATTTTCTCTTATACACAAAATATGCTCACTTGTATAGCAATCCCTTGTAAACTGTCATACATTTGTAAAAAAATATTTTTATTTCATTGTCATTTTTTACAATGGACTATATTATTATCATCAATGGACTATTTTGCAATAAATCTCTATCTTAAAGTTTAGTATCTTTCACATTACCTTTATAACTTTATCATCATTGAGATAAATAAAATGAATCAATCTTCTGGCATTTATAATTACTCTCCATGTTGTGGGCTCCAATACTTGGTGGATGGGTAGAGCCTCCAAACCGACCACTACGCACAACCCTGCCTCAATAATCAATATCGTATCCTGCATCTCGGTCTCATACACAAGGTGACCGCCTTGGCTGACTGCCTACTAATAGAAAGCTCCCCATGAGATACATCCAAGGTTGGGTGCTATACGGCGAAGGATGCAGCATGCTCCTCTCCACACGAGCTGTGCCTCCTCAGAGGACCAAAGGCAGTGCTTTGGGGTTTCCAGAGGATGCTTTGTGCAACGCTTACAACCTCCCTCCTACATTTGGGCAAGCCAACTTCCCACCGCCAAACCTCCATGTGCCACCAGCCATAAGAAATATGACACCCTCCTTGGCCTCTAGCTATCCCATAGGTAGTGCTAGAAGGTCCGTTGGAAAGGCTCCGTGATGCTATGCTCTACCCATTGCGTGCTATGTGACGGTGCCCAATCCATATCCTCCTGCATCAGTACGTGTCTGCCAATCCTGGCAGTGTACTCTAGAAACCTGGGTGGCTTCTTGGCGACTGCAGTGGCCAGCTGTAGCCACTTTTCTGGATCCCACTCCAGCTCATCAAGCGGTCTGCCCTCCCAAATCCAAAGGCGTCACTCCCTGAGCTCCTTCCAGAAAACATAGGGGTCTAGTTGCCATGTCTTCCCCTGAAGGCCCACCACCCGAATCCTCCTCCATGAAAGGGTGGCTATCCCCTCATCCTGTTGCCCTTTGTCAAGGGCTAGACGTCCCCCCTTCTGAATAGCGAAGAAAGTCCCCTGCGGAGCGCCACCCACTCTACCTGCCACCTGTAGGGGGATGCCTGCTGGTAAAAACCTAGTTGCCCATATCTCCTCCGGCTCTATCGGCTCTTGTATCGGGGAAGAAAGCCACTCTAGAGGTATTGTTGCATCTATCTTCCTTCTTCTCAACTCCACTCCTCTCTGGCAGCCTGATACTCATTGCAGCAACTCCTCGTCCGCCATCTTGTATACCTCTTGCCATGTCCTGATGGTACGAGCCGGGCCGGCCTCCCAACTAGCCCACTGGATGTGGGGGTGCTCGCCGATCTGTGCCCCTTCCCAATCTTTGACCTGGGGGTTCCTAATCACCAGCTGACGATCTCTCTCCTCCTGGCAGCCTGGGGGTTCTAGATTAGGAACCTATGGAGGCCTTGCCACACTTGGAGTAAGCTGCGTAGGAAAGGTGATCTGGGGGGGTGATCTGGGCTGACGTGAAGATCCATCTCAGGGATGGCCTCCACTCATCGCCAAGCCTCAGTCTACAGTCTTGAAGGCCCTCTTGCAATAAGACCTTCCAAGTCTGCCCGCCTGGTGTGAGGCTGCTGACAACTAGCTTGCCCAAGAGGCCCATACTCTAATACTCTGGGTCTATGATCCGGAGCCCTCCCTCTGACCGATGCCGTATGATGGTCGCCCACGCCACCTTGGCCCTGGAATCCTTGGAACCATCTGATCCTGACCAAAGGAAATTATGGACTACTGGCGACGAAGCTGCACTACGCATGATGAGGAGCACTAACACGAGGTGATGTACTAGGTCGTCGCTAGGAGGACTTGGTTAATGACTAGGGCTCGACCGGCTAGTGAGAGGCGAGTCGTGCTTCAGTAGTTCAGTTTCCACTGAATAGAATCAAGGACAGGAAGAAATTGTTGGGCAGGAGTGATGTCGAGTCCCATCTGGAACCCTAGATATCGGACGGTCTGCCGTCTGCTCACCCATCTAAATCCCAGGTGGATGCCCCACTCCATGCTAGAGTCTGGGTCTGTGAGGAAACCAACCGATTTTTGCCAGTTGATTTTCACTCCCACTGCAGAACAGAACACGTCAAGAGCCAGCCTCACTTTCTCCAGCATCAACTCATCGTCCTCTATGTAGAGTGCTGTGCCATGTGCATACTCTAAGTCTAACAACTCAATTTTCTCTCTCATTGGAAGTCGGAGATCGCGTAATCTGCTCACGCGTGACCTGAGGAAGTGAGACATCGCCTCTGCAAAGAGTAGAAACAGGTAAGGGGCCAGGGGGCGGCCCTGTCAAACAGATCTCTCCAACTGAAACTCCTCCCCTCGCCTTCCGCCTATGAGAACCTTGCTGGTGGCCAATCTGTTAAGGGCGGAGACCCCGCGAATCCAAACTTGGGGAATCCCAACCTCATCATGGTGCCCTTTAGGAAATTTCAATCCACGTTGTCATAAGCTTTCTCCAAATCCAAGAGTAGTATGGCTAGTCTCTGCCCACTATGCTAAGCCCACTCTGTCGCCTCAAAGAAGGTAAACACATTGTCCAGGATGCTCCTATCCTGGACAAAGCGTGTTTGTGTGTCATGGATAATGTCTGGCAGCACGGGGCGTAATCGCCTGCCAATCATCTTTGCCAGTGCCTTATAGGCCACTGACAATAAGGTGATCGGTCTCCATTGGGAAAGCTCCAACCTGTCTCCCCCTTTAGGGAGAAGACTAATAAGGCCTACCGAAAGACTCCCTAGCATCTGTCCTGAAGTGAAAATCTCGTGGAAGGCCATCAGTAGGGGGTCTTTCACCACTTCCCAGTAGGTAGTCAAGAAGGCCTTAGAGAGGCCATCCTCTCTCGGGCATTTGTGCCCATCTTGTGTATGGAAAGCCTCCTCTAGTTCCTTCTCTGTGAAGGGGGCTAGGAGGGAGCGTCCCATCTCCTCTCTGACAAGTGAGGGGATGTGATCCCAGACCTGCTGTCTACATCTCTGTCCTCTAGCTGAAGTTGTCTCCTGCTAGAAAAGGTCCGTGTAATAGTCGGTAGCAATTTCTATCACCTCGTCTGGGCTAGAACGAGTCCTCCCATACTGATCCCAAAGGTTGCGTATTTGCTCTCTTGTGGTGCGAGGTTGGTGTACCTGGAAGAACTCCCTGCACATCATGTCCCCCTTCGGCACCCAAAAGGCTGATGAGGTTCAGAAAGAGAACTCCAAACGCTTGTCCTCAAGGCCAGCAATGGCTACTCGCCCGCGCACCTCCTGTGTGTGGAAGATGGGATCCCCTGATGCCTCCTGTAATAATCTCTAAGTCGCTACAAGGTCCCGCAGAGTGCTCTCTCCTCCTCCTAGCTCTGCTGCTTGGCTTGTATGGTTGCCTCTTGGCAAATTCTGCTTGACTCAGCTAGGACCTCTGCAACCTTCTCTGCTATCTGGTTCCCCCTGTCCCACTCTCTGGTCTAATTCTGCTCTATCTGTTTGGTCACCTCCTCCCTCTTATAGATTGAGTCCGGGATTTGACAGGATCGTGTGTCTAGGGTGGATGCTGGGGGATCAAGTGTTAGGAGAACCGGGCAATGATAGGACAACATGGTGCCTGCTAATTGCTCAATCTAGCCTCAACGAGAGCCTCTCCACTCTCCCACATAAAACCTATCCAACTGCTCTAGCAGGGCTGCACCTAACCGCCTGTATCCCCAAGAGAAGTCCAATGACATCTCCCTCCTGTGGAAGGCACGGTCTCTCTAGGCATCGCAAGCTCCTACTACTAGAAAAAAGACCTCCCATGCCTCTTGCTCCTCCCCAGCCATGCCTTGATAGTTTCTGCCTCTGCCCTGCTGGTCCTCCAAAGCCTCCAGGTTGTTGAA
This sequence comes from Lygodium microphyllum, assembly GCF_053477565.2. Lineage (NCBI taxonomy): Eukaryota > Viridiplantae > Streptophyta > Polypodiopsida > Schizaeales > Lygodiaceae > Lygodium > Lygodium microphyllum. The sequence goes on along the minus strand of NC_141137.1, from coordinate 78,150,027 downwards.
GTCTCCTCCAATGATCCAGGAGTCTAGCTTTGGAAGTCCATCTGTGATCTCCACCCAGAACCCGCTGCATGCCCTAACCTCCATAGGGACATAGAGATTGAAGACTCCAATGCAGGAGTCCCCAATATCTAATCTGATCCATAGAACCCTTCCTGCCACTATCGTCTCGTGGTTCCGAACACAGGCGGTGAGACTCAGGTCAATAGAGGTGCATACGCCTCCACTCTTGCCATGGGCACCTATGGCGTGCTCCCAATAAGTGTGCGAGCTGCCCGGAAGCACCTTCCCTACCCGCTGGGCCTAGGTGGAGGTGAGCTTGTGCTCCTGTAGAAGTAAGATGTCGATCCGTCCAGCAAGGGCAGGCTACAGGTCTTGCCGAACAATGAACTTCCTGTAACCACGTACCCCTCTGTAGTTAAGACTATTCACATTCCAAGATGCAAGGTGTAAGCTCACGGGGAAACCTGTGACCGACCGAACATGCATCTGCTCGGTGTGGAGGATGTTGATGAGGAGGAGAAGCTATGAGGCATGCAAGTACGCTTTGCTGCCGGTCTAGACGGAACTCCAGTCCCCTATGGTGGCCCTTGGCCATGACCATAGGGATGATAGATGCTCCAGGTGGTACTATCAATGCATCTATCAGCCATGCTAAGAGTTGTGACTTTGTACACTGGTAGAAACAGCCGCCTGTGCTAGGGGCCACTCGATCACATCCCTCGGAGCTCTCCACTGTGGGCGGGACTCGAAAGATAGTGCTCAAGTGTGGGACCTCGGTACTAGCCAACCAGTTAATGTCCATCATGCAACCAAGCCATTGCTGTGCAAACAATGCTAGTTCCTCTTCTCCCATCCACTCGGAGATGTGGTCGGCCACCTGACTCTTCAACTTCTCCTCTATCTGTGTAGTTGTCCACTCCCCTGAGTGAGATGACTGAAGAAAAAAGGCGTAGCTTGGTCCATCCAGTGGTGCTAGTAGATGGACCTTGCCCCTCCTTGACTTACGAACCATGAAGATCCCCAGCTCTAGAGGTAGTGGGAACTCTCCGCACTCCCTAACTCTCAGGTAGGACCATGGGCCACTGCGGAAGAACTGTGGCAACAGATGTGCCTATCTCGAAAAAGTGTGTCGGGCGGCAGGGGCGGATGAGCTGGTGGCTGTATGGGAGAGGGAAGACTGTTGGTGTGAGGAGGATGTAGGTGTGTGTGGCTCATCACCTTGTGTGGGAGGGGGGGGTCTCCTGAACCGGATGCGGATCAAGGGGGGTGCTCGTCGGTAGGGGAGGTGGTGGAGGGGAAGAGGTGCATGGGGGGTACTCGTCCACCAGTCCCCCCTTTCCAAGATGGGGATCAAGGGGGGTGCTCGTCAGTAGGGGAGGTGCATGGGGGGTGTTGGGGGGGGGGGGGGGGGGGGGCGGTTGGTGGCCTTGGAAAGGGGGGGCTGTGGGCCAAGGTTAGTGGGGGGGGATGGGTGTGGGGGCTGTGGGATCTCAGGTGGAGTAGTTTGTGGCGCGGGAGGTGGATGTGGGGGGCTGTGTTCCTGCCGAGTGGGGCGGGCAGGGGGGGACTATGGCATGCTCTGCCGAGGGGGAGTCACCTCCCCACAAGCTCCCTGCTGACGAGGTTGGGCCTGAGTAGCTAGCTGCGCTTCCCATGTCATCTTTGGACTCGTGTGAAGCTGTCAGCGTCCACCTATGGGCCTGTTAGCGGAGCTACCTTGGCTCTGAAACGCGTGCAAACTGCTGCCTGATGCCCAAAGTCGTGGCACCACAGGCCCTGCCCTGGTTGCCCAATCACAATGACCTGTTGCCTATAGGAGTGCCCGCCCGCCTCGATCTCTAGGAGCAGTGGAATATTCTTGACCTCTTTCACTGCCACCTTTATCTTTGGGACTCTTGCAGCTGTCATTGCATCCGCAAAAGATGCGGGAAGGACACTGGCGAAGAGCCATTCAAAGTCTTCCACCAACTGACGATACTCTATCGCCAGTTGACCAGGGAAAAGAAGGGTGACCATGTGCCGAAGAAACTTGTTGTGGAGTGCAAATGCCTCCACAGTAAAGCCACTATACAAAGGGACCGTGTATATGACCCCCTTTGTGGACGCATATGGTGAGTTGGCAAGTAACTCATGAGTTGCACATTCATGTGGCTCTCCTGCCCATCATGTCACGTGAGCAAACCCACCTGCCCCGTCTAATCACCGTGCCCCACTGGAACAGCACCATCGCCTGCATCACCCCCCCTCGCCATCGATAGGACCATCACCACTCACCTCGCCATCACCTGCGCCCCATCCCCTTCGCCTTTGCCAGGGCCTCCATCGCCAGCTCCCTGCACCACTCTCTGGGCCCTCGCGCCGCCTGCGCCCGCCATGCCTCCCCTTGCGCCCGCCTTGCCCCCTCCGCCTTCGCCCATCTACCCGCCCCCCCCCCCCCCCCTTTCCTCCCCTCCAACCCCCCGCCCCCCGCGTGCTGCCCTACTGGGAGGCCTGGCCCTTTGTCAGGCTGTCATACCACCGCCATTGAAAACAGAAATCTCCCCCTTCGCCATCGACACCCCCCCCTCCAGTTGCTCCCTCCCCCTGCAATAACTCCCCATCCAGTAGCACAACAGTGTGATAGGTAGGTTCTTCTAGAAGGGACGCACAATGGAAACCTATGGTCAGACGCCGGCGCACTCAGCGACTGCCCCCCAGTCAAACACCTTGCATGTAGTCCTCTCTGAGGAGCAGCTCTTAGCCGTCTGAGCTAAAGAGCTGGAGCTAATGGAAACAACGATTTATGGTCAGGTAGTAGGACATTCCCCAACTAGGCCCAGCTTCGGGATTGGCTTCACTCCACGCTGTGCATCGGCACAGAGCAGATCATGGAGGCGGTCCTATTGGGCCAAGGAATCTTCATGGTCCGGCTCAGCTCGGCAAATGCAACTCGTGAGCTACTCGCCAGTTCACCATATGCGTCCACGAAGGGAGCCATATACATGGTCCCTTGGTACAGTGGCTTTAGTGTGGAGGTGTTTGCACTCCACAACAGGTTTCTTTGGTACCCGGTCACCCTTCTTTTCCCCGGCCTGGCGATTGAGTATCGCCAGTTGGTGGAAAATTTTGGACGGCTCTTCGGCACTGTCCTTCCCGCGTCTTTCGCAGATGCAGTGACAGCAGCACGAGTCCCAAAGGTACGGGTAGCAGTGAAAGAGGTCAAGAATATCCCACAGTTCCTAGAGATTGAGGCAGGTAGACACTCCTTTAGGCAGCAGGTCATTGTGATTGGGCAACCAGGGCAGTGCCTGCGCTGCCACGACTTTGGGTATCAGGCAGCAGTTTGTACGCGTTTCGGAGCCAAGGCTGCTCCGCCCACAGGTCCGCAGGTGAACGCTCATGGTTTCACACGGGTCTAGAGACGACAGAGAGGGAGATGGCAAGGGGGGGCGCAGCCAGCTCCTCAGACCCAGCCTCATCAGCAGGGTGTTGGCGGGTGAGCAATCCCCTCTCGGCAAAGCACTCCACAGTCCCCCCCCCCCCCTGTCTGCCCCACCCGACAGGACCGCAGCCCCCCACATTCTCCACCCGTGCCACAGACTTCCTCGCCTGAGTACCCACAGGCCCCTTACCACCCCTCCCCCCTCATATCCCGTGCACCCCCTCCCTCCATTGACCTTGGCCCACAGCCCCCCCTTGCCAGGGCCACCCCCCCTCCCCCCCCAACATCTGCCATGCATCTCCAGCCATCCCACCATCCCTCGATCCTCTTCCCCCCCATCCCCCCCCTACCAAGCACCCCCCTTGATCGGCACCCAGGTCAGGTGAGCCCCCCCAGACCCACCCCCCCTCCTCCCACAGGAGGTGATGAGCGCCACACACCTACCTCCTCCGCGCACCAGCAGTCTTTTCCCTCCCACACAACCACCAGCTCATCCGCCCCTGCCACCCACCACACTTTCCCGAGACAGGCATAGCTGTTGCCACGAGTTCTTCCGCACTGGCCCATGGTCCTACCTGCAAGTTGCGGAGCGCGGAGAGTTCTGACTACCTCTAGAGGTAGGGATCTTCATGGTTTGTAAGTCAAGGAGGGGCAAGGTCCACCTACTAGCACCACCGAATGGACCAAACTACGCCTTTTTTCTTCAGTCATCTTACTCAGAGGAGTGGGCGACTACAAAGATTGAGGAGGAGTTGAAGAGTCAGGGGCGGATCACATCTCCCAGTGGATGGGTGATGAAGGATTAGCACTGTTTGCACAACAGTGGCGAGGTTGCATGATGGACATTAATTGGTGGGCTGGCGCCGAGGTCCAACACTTCAGGATTATCTTTCGAGCCCCTCCACAGTGGAGAGCTCCGAGGGACATGATGGAGTGGCCCCCGGCACAAGCGGGCTGCTTCTACCAGTGTACAGAGTTGCGATTTTCAGCACAGCTAATAGATGCATTGATAGTACCACCTGGAGCATCTATCACCCCTATGGTCTGGCCGAGGGCCACCATGGGGGATTGGAGTTCACCATCTAGACCGGCGGCAAAGTGCACTTGCATGCCTCACAGTCTCTCCTCCTTATCTGCAGCATCCACATCGAACAGATGCCTGTTCGGTCAGTCACAGGTTTTCCCATGAGCTTATATCTTGCATCCTGAAATGTGAATAGTCTCCACTACAGTGGGGCACGTGGCTCCAGAAAGTTGATTGTTCGGCAGGAGTTGCAGTTTGCCCTTGCCGGACATATACATCTTGCTTCTGCAGGAGCATAAGCTCACCCTCGCCCAGGCTCAGCAGGTTGGGAAGGTACTTCCGGGCAGCTCACACACTTACTGGGAGCACGCCATAGGGGCCCTCGGCAGGAGTGGAGGCATATGCACCTCTATTGGCCCGAGTCTCACCACTTGTGCACAAGACCACAGGACGATAGTGGCAGGAAGGGTTCTATGGATCAGACTGGATATTGGGGACTCATGTATTGGAGTCCTCAATGTTATGGAGGTTAGGGCAGGCAGCACGTTCTGGGTGGAGATTGCAGCTGGACTCCCAGAGGTGGACTCTTGGATTGTTGGAGGAGACTTCAACAACCTGGAGGCTTTGGAGGACCAGCAGGGCAAAGGAAGAAACTACAGGGCATGGCTGGGGAAGAGCAGGAGGCATGGAGGTCTTTTTGCTTGCAGTTGGAGCACGTGATGCCTGGAAAGACCCTGCCTTCCATAGGAGGGAGAGGTCGTTGGACTTCTGGGGATACAGGCAGCTAGGTGGAGCCCTGCTGGAGCAGTTGGACAGGTTTTATGTGGGAGAGTGGGGAGGCTCTCGTGGACGCCAGATTGAGCAGTTGGCAGGCACCATGTTATCCGATCACTGCCCGGTTCTCCTGACACTTGACCCCCCAGCATCCGCCCTAGATACACGATCATGTCGGATCCTTGACTCGATCTATAGGAGGGAGGAGGTGTCGAGATAGATAGAGCAGATTTGGACCAGAGAGTGGGACAGGAGGGATCGGATAGCAGAGGAGGTTGCAGAGATCCTAGCCGAGTCAAGTAGAATCTGCCAAGAGGCAGCCATACAGGCCAGGCAGCAATGTTGGGAGGAGAAGAGAGCACTCTGGCGGGACCTTGCAGCCACGCAGAGATTATTGCAGGAGGCACTAGGAGATCCCACCCTCCACACACACGAGGTGCGTGCATGTGCAGCCATTGCTGGCCTAGAGGACAGGCGCTCGGAGTTCTCTTTCTGCACCTCAGCAGCCTTTTGGGTGTGGAAGGGGGAAACAATGTGCAAGGAGTTCTTCCAGGTGCACCAGCCCCGCACCGCAGGAGAGCAAATACGCAGCCTTCGGGATCAGTATGGGAGGACCCATTCTAGCCCTGATAAGGTGATGGAGATTGCCACCGACTATTACACGCGCCTTTTCCAGCAGGAGACAGCTTCAACTAGAGGACAGAGATGTAGACAGCAGGTATGGGATCACATCCTCTCCCTCGTCACAGAGGAGATAGGACACTCCCTCCTAGCCCCCTTCACACAGAAGGAACTAGAGGAGGCTTTCCATACATAGAATGGGCAGAAATGCCCGGGAGAGGATGGCCTCTCTAAGGCTTTCTTCACTACCTACTGGGAAGTGGTGAAGGACCCCCTACTGAGGGCTTTCCAGGAGATCTTCACCTCAAGACAGATGCCAGGGAGTCTCTCGGCAGGCCTTATCAGTCTTCTTCCCAAAGGGGGAGACCGGTTGGAGCACTCCCAGTGGAGACCGATCACTTTATTGTCAGTGGCCTATAAGGAACTGGCAAAGATGATTCGTAGGCGATTATGCCCCGTGCTTCCAGATATCATTCATGACACACAGACAGGCTTTGTCCAGGATAGGAGCATCCTAGACAATGTATTTACATTCTTTGAGGCGACAGAGTGGGCTCAGCACAGTGGGCAGAGACTGGCAGTATTACTCTTGGATTTGGAGAAAGCTTATGACAGGGTGGACTAGGATTTCCTAGAGGGCACCATGGTGAAGTTGGGATTCCCCCACGCTTGGATTCGCGGGGTATCCGGCCTGTACAGATCGGCCACCAGCAGGGTTCTCATAGGGGGAAGGCGAGGGGAGGAGTTTCAGCTAGAGAGATCGGTTCGATAAGGCTGCCCCCTGGCCCCATACCTGTTCCTACTCTTCGCAGAGGCAATGTCTCACTTCCTCAAGTCACGTGTGAGCGGATTACATGGCCTACGATTTCCAGTGAGAGAGGAGACTGAGTTGTTAGACTTAGAGTACGTAGATGACACAAGCCTCTACATAGAGGACGATGAGGTGATACTAGAGAGAATGAGGCTGGCTCTTGACGTGTTCTGCGTTGCAGGGGGAGCGAAAATCAATTGGTGAAAGTCGATTGGTTTTCTTACAGACCCGGACTCCAGCACGGAGTGGGGCGTCCACCTGGGATTTAGATGGGTGAGTAGAGGGCAGACCGTCCGATACCTAGGGTTCCAGGTGGGACTCGACGTCACTCTTGCCCAGCAGTTTCTTCCTGTCCTTGATTCTATTCGGAGGAAACTGACCTATTGAAGCACGGTTCGCCTCTCACTAGCCGATCGAGCCTTGGTGGTTAACCAGGTCCTCCTAGCGACGGCCTGGTACACCGCCTCGCATTGGTGCTTCTCCTCATCATGCGTAGGGCAGCTTCGCCGCCTAGTGCGAAGTTTCCTTTGGTCTAGGTCTGATGGCTCTAGGGACTCCAAGGACTCCAGGGCCAAGGTGGTGTGGGCGAGCATCATACGACATCGATCACAGGGAGGGCTTGGGATCATAGACCCAGAGTATTAGAGTATGGCCCTCTTGGGCAAGCTAGTTGTCCGCGGTCTCACACAAGGGGGTAGACATGGAAGGTCTTACTGCAGAAGGGCCTTCAAGATTGTAAACCGAGGCTTGGCGGTGAGTGGAGGCCGTCCCAGAGATGGATCTTCACGTCAGCCCAGATCACCTTTCCTTCGCAGCCTACTCCGCGTGCGGCAGGGCCTCCGTAAGGCCCTAATCCAGAACCCCCTAGGTTGCTAGGAGGAAATAGACCATCAACCGTGATCTGGAACCTCCAGGTCAAAGATCGGGAAGGGGCACAGTTAGGTGAGCGCCCCCACATCCAGTGGGCTGGGTGGGAGGCTAGCGGGAGGTGTACAGGATGGCGGACGAGGAGGTGCTGCAGCGAGTATCAGGTTGCCCGAGAGGAGTGGAGTTGAGGAGAAGAGAGATGATGCAGCAATACCTTCGGAGTGGCTTGCCCCCCCGATACGAGAGCCGATAGAGCCCGCGGAGGTATGGGCAGCTAGGTTCTCTCCAGCAGGCATCCCCCTTCAGGTGGCAGGTAGAGTGGGTGGCGCCCCGCATGGGACCTTCTTCACCGTTCAGGAGGCGGGACGTCTGGCCCTTGACAGAGGGCATCAGGGTGAGGGGATTGCCACCCTTTCGTGGAGGAGGATTTGGGTGGTGGGTCTTCAGGGGAAGACTTAGCGACTGGACCTCTATGTTTTCTGGAAGGAGCTCAAGGAATGGCGCCTTTGGATCTAGGAGGGCAGACCACTTGATGAGCTGGAGTGGGACCTAGGAGAGTGGTTATGGCCGGCCTCTGTGGTCGCCAAAAAGCCAGCCAGGTTCCTAGAGTACAGTGCCAGGATTGGCAGACATATACTGATGCAGGAGGATATGGACTAGGCACCGTCACGCAGCAGGCACTAGGCAGAGCACAGCATCACAGATCCCTTCGAATGGACCTTCTAGTGCCGCCTATGGGATAGCTGGAGGCCAAGGAGGGTGTCGTATTTTTAATGGTTGGTGGCACATGGAGGCTTGGTGGTGGGAATCTGGCTTGCCCAGATGCAGAAGGAGGGAGGTTGTAAGTGCTGCACACAGCAACCTCTAGAAACCCCAAAGCACTGCCTTTGGTCTTGTGAGGAGGCGCAGCTCGTGTGGAGAGGAGCATGCCATATCCTTTGACGGGTAGCGCCCACAGCCTTGGGTGTATCTCATGGGGAGCTTTCTGTTGGTAGGCAGTCAGCAGGGCCGTCACCTTTTGTATGAGGCCGGGATGCACGATATTCATGATCGAGGTAGGGTGATGCACAATGGTCGGTTTGGAGGCTCTACCCATCCGCTAGGTATTGGAGCCCATAGCAGACCGCTTGGAGGTATGGGAGATCATAGGGAGTCTTACTGGATGGCATATTTGGAAGGTGCGATGCTAGGTGGCTTTCGGCAGAGAGAGACTTTCAACACATGCAACCTTAGCAGAGCTATGGACCTCCATCATCCATTCCCTTTGCGGCTCATGGGATCGGGTGCAGGGCGAGTCCAGGGCTCGTCAAGAGCTCCGTGGTCACTTCATACGTACTTGGGGTGGCCAGGGTCTGTTCTTTGTGATGCAAGCAGACAGCCCTATTTGGCGATATATCCCCTCCCCCCTCCATGGCTTCTTGCCCCCAACCCCCCTAGACCACCTTGAGAGACTTGTATACATGACGTACTGGTGACTTTGCTTCAGCTCCAGCTAGTCTGTTGAGCATGAGCACTCTGTTGTAATCAGCTTTTTGAGTAATATAATCAGCCACATTTTACTTGAAAAAAAAAAAACTCGCGAGTTGCGTATGCCAAATTGAGCCGGACCATGAAGATCCCTTGGCCCATTAGAACCGCCTCCACAATTCGCGATGTGCCGATGCGCAACGTGGAGTGAAGCCAGTCCCGAAGCTGGGCCCTGGCTGGGGAATGTCCTACTACCTGACCATAAATCGATGTTTCTTTTAGCTCTAGAACGGCCAAGAGCTGCTCCTTAGAGAGGACGATGCGCAAGGTGTTTGACTGGGGGGCACTCTCGCTGAGTGCGCTGGCGTCTAACCAGAGGTTTCCATTGCACATCCCTTCTAAGAGAACTACCAATTACGTTGCGGTACTACCTGCGGGGGGGAAGTTGCTACAAATAAAGGGAACAGTTGGAGGGTGGGGGGAACAATCGCGGGAGGGAGGGGGGGAACTGCTGTTTTTGGCAGTGGGAGGGGGGTGCTATACACCGCTGACGGAGTTGAGATCGAGGCAGCGCATGGGGGGGGGGGGACGACTCCATTCAGGGCGAAATGTCGGGGCGGGGGGGAAAGACAGCCGACGAGACAACGTGAAGTGTTGGGGGGGAAAGATGGTCGATGGGATAGGGCGAAATGTTGGGGCGGGGGGGGAAAGACGGCCAATGGGACACAAACGCAAGCCGTCGGGGTGGGGGACTCGGCGTGGGGGGGCGAGTTGTCGAGCTGGGTATTGGTGATGGCGCAGTCAACCTGTGATGGTCGCGATTAGACGGAGTGAGGGACAGCTTGCGATGTGACGGGTTGAGTTTTTTTTTATTCCCAAGAATGTTAGAAAGTTTGATCGTGATCTACCTTGGCAACTCCTTTGTTCACTCAAAGTGTTGGTTCCTCAGGGTTTAGAGTCTACTTTGATTTGCTTGATTACTCTTCCATCCGTGTCATAATCTATGGTCTCCACTTTCTCTTCGCTTTCCTCATTGATGGAACAACAATCTTCGTACTCATCGTCAGAATTCTCATACTCAAATTGTGTGTTGTTTTCAGGGTTCTTGTTCTTAAGTTTTTTCTCACTTGTAATGAGAGTCCAGTTGTATGACAAGTCTAAGTCATGCACCTTAGTCCATTGCCACTCCTTGCTTTCCATGAGATCCTTGAGGGGCTTTAGGATTGCAGCTAAGTTGCCAACTAGGTCACTATCTCAAGGATTCTACGGAGTTTGAATTTGTTAGTTGGGATATGATAGGTGATTGGTATCGGTCGGTTGATGGAACTCCTGGCCATCATGCATAGGGACACTGTGGGTAGGTCAAAAGTTATGGCTTTGTCGGGTTTGCTAGCTGAGTCTACAACTTGCCTATATTCATCCTCATCATTCAAGAATGGAAGATCGATGGTCGCCAACACATGCATCTAATCGCGCTCATCCTCAGGACAAGGAATGTATTCGTTATAGGTCCATAATCGCTTTTAGCTTTGAGTCACCCTTTAGCATGGCAGAGATGGCATCTAGGTCCACTGGTGAGGTTTTCCAAGTGTCCATCTCTACTTGGATTGCTTTTGATCTATTGCCTAAGAATATTAGGCCATTACTCCAATCCTCTATCACTCAGGCATTCCTCATCCAAGATCTACCTAGCAAGATATCATAATCCACTCCCTTCATGACTATGGAGTTAACAGAGAATTGAAATCCCGATATCTTTAAAGGCTAATCCTTCAGGACTCCGAAGGGTCTAACCTTCATTCCATTTAGAGTGACATTGAACTATGCAGTTTCTACCAATAGGTTTTCCCAAGCTTGCAGGACTGCATAGCTAAGTACACTAACTCCTGCTCCTATGTCTACAATCCCCTTCCATGTATTATCCCCTAGAGCAATGATAGGTAAGATTGTGTGTATCTCAGTGCCTTCCCAAAAGGCATTCACTTGTGGGAACTTAGACATTGGATTCAAGGTTAGGCTTGTTATGTGTGTCACAATATCATGATCAGACAAGTCTTGCGGTTTATGTCTATTAGTTTATTCTACCCATTGCTTCAACCCTTGCCATAGTATGGGGCTTTATCTAAGTAATGCTCCAAGTGGCAATGTTACAGGAGTTGATATAAGTGTGGTAAGCAAATTGCTAACCATTTTTCCTCTTTTGCTTCATGAACTTCTTACCAATGCTCTTGGGCGTGTCGTCTATTCATGGCATCCATGTCTGCCCATACTGTTGTGCATGTAGTAATGTTGCCTCCCCTGCTCTCAAGTACATGGGAGAGACTAGTGGGCTCATGGTTGAGAGTTCATTAATCTCATCCTCAATGATAGGTTTAGTATCTTGCAAGTGAGCTTGTGCTTATTTTATCCATTCCTTGATCTTATCCATAGCCTTTAATTGCTGGTTGGGGTGAAGGTACTCTCCAACCTTAGCACTTCCCTTCTCCCTCGTCTTAGGAGCAAATGTTTCAGCTTTTGCATCAATAATCTCCTTTCCCTTTTTAATGTGGTCTTGCTCTTTGTCTTGAGTATTATTTTTGCCTCAGTTCTCTTTCTTCTCCTTCGTCGCTCTTCTTCCCTATAGAGGTTGCATTTAGGTTGCTAGGTCCAGGTAGTGAGATACCAACTTGCTTCGTTTGCGTTTGTGTCATGATATTTATGGGAATGGGTGTGGTATTGTTGTCAGGTGACTCAACACAAAAGAGTCCAAGCGACACAGATGGTACGATTGCCGAACTAGTGGAGGTTTTTTGCCTAGGACAATTGGCAAATAGGTGTGTGACTTCGCATTCGGGACATCTCAAGTCGGTCTTCTCCCTATTTACTCGCTCCTTTTCAAGGTAGCAAGATGAGATATGCCCTGGATGGCCACACATCCAGGCTCATGGTTCTGACCTCCTCCGAGGCCTCTACCTCTTCCTCTGCCTAAAGCCATGACCAGCACAAGCCTAAAGTCCATCAATATGTAACTACCCTCCTCATCATAAGAGACATAAGGATTCACATATGAGTCTTCCTCTAGTGGTTCCTCTACAAAGTGCACTTGAGCATCGGGATGGGTCACTATCACCTAGCGGTTTGGGGATTCTTGTTGGGTTGATGTCGATCTTTAGAGCAGCTGGCTTTGAATCGTTAGGTGCACATAGAGCCAAAGGTGCTCCTCTTCCAAAGTAAGGCTACCTAACTCCTAGATAGTTTGGCTCTGCATAGGGTTATTGGTATGGCAATCGGCAATGCATAGCGTCATGCTCAAATCTTCCGCAGTTGGCACAAGGCTGAGATCTAGGATCGGGACATTTAGTTGGCAGGTGGTTTCCTCCATAATGCACACACTGCACGTGAGGTCGTACTGGCCTTTGTATCGACTCCTGCAATCTATTCAACTTAGACTTGAGCTCAGCTATCGCTTAGGTCTAATCGACACTCTTTCCTTTAGCTTGTTCACTGGGGATTGCTCGTTGGCTAAGCATTGTGGCTCTCTCGACATTTCTAAATGTGTTGCTCGTTGAGCTCTCTCTCGTGGCACACCTTTGAGCCCTTTGCTCCTGGCTATAGCTCACTATGCATTGCAGTGTGATCCTTCCTAGCCTCCTCTCCTACTCAAGATCAGCTATGATATCGATTGCAGGTCTTTCATAATGTGTTATCCTTGTCTGCTGGTTATACTGTGTGATAAGTTGTCGGATATTGTCCGAGTACCCTACCACGTTAAGGTCAAGATCAAGGTCGAGGTCATTCTCGTTCGAGATGGTACATGCCATGGTGGTTGTCTCTTGACCCACTAGTATTTCTATGAGGTCAACTAGGCCAGCTAAAGATGTGTCTCTAATCTTGACTAGTCCTTCCTTTCCTCGGTGGTTTGATGGTTTTTTCTTTCCTAGATCTTTGTCTCTTGGTGTCTTGGGTCACTCATCTGGTTTCCGGGGTTGTAGTTCTATTGATGGATTCATTTATTAGCTTAATCCCCTTTAATGTATTCCTTTTAATCCAATCAATTTGCAAGTGCACACACACTTACATACTTGAATGGTGAGACTCGATGTGAGCTGTGTAAAATCAGGCTTTTCAGTTTTCACATGTACTTAAGTGTCAATGATGCAGGATACAAGCTTTGATGAAGTCAATCAATCCAATCAGTTTCATGCACTTGCAGCTCTTTTGCGCAAATTGTGATTACTCCTAACAATTGATTTTGGGTCCCTCACATGTTGTGATAGGTGGTCTAATGTGTGATCGGCCCAGGCAATCAAATTGAGTCTCTATCAAGGCAAGTGGTCGGTGGTCAATAATTTCAGTCACTCCTGGATTTTGAGGTTAGACTTCGGGTGAGAATCGGCTCTATGGTCTCATTTCCAAGTCTAGGTTCCAACTTGGAGTGCTAGACAGTTAGTTGTTGGCCCTAACACGTCTTAGAATGATAAAAAATGGTCAAAATTGGTATTCTAGATTCGGCTATTTGAGTGGGCTCTTAAAAGGAATGACCATTTGAGTTGTCAAACTTGGACTCCGATGAGGGGTGCCCGTCCGAGTGTTTGAGTCGGCCGTCCAAGGCGTCAAGGTCAGCCACTGGAGGCATGAAAAATGGTTCAATTCCGAGTAGAGTCTTATCCGAGTTGGATGTCTAAGTGGACTTAAGTGACTAGGATGTCCGAGCAGCCCAATGGGAATTCCGCCGTCCGAGGCGTGTGGTCGTCGCTGTCCAAGCGGCGTAGGAAAAACGTTAAATGGCACAAAATGGACATAATCAATCCAATACACTACCCATTAATGAACCCAGGGTTTTGATTTAATGCAACAAACATTAGGGGAGACTCAGAGCATACCTGGAATGCTCAAATGCGAGGATAGCACAGATTATTGCTTCTGCTGACTCTTGACCTATATCTCTTCATCTCTCTCAATAGCTCTCTTTCTCAATCTCTTAGCATGCAAATGAGCTCTCTCTTCCCCCTTTCTCACCTTTTGTGTTCTCTCTTTCTTCCCTTACTCTCTATTTTCCTTTCTTGACATTATTATTATTTTTCCTTTCTTTCTTTGTTCCTTTGTTTCCTGGTTATACATAGACTTATCTTTTCCTTCTTTTTTCCTTATTTCCCAAACCTTAATGTCTCAAACCTGATTAAAATACACTTCTCCTACTCAACTTTCTAAACTTGAACTAATCCACAAGAGAGATCGAATGGCCTCTAACTCCCTCGCTTCCTACCTAAAACCAAGCGCTCCTACTTCATCACTCAATTTGAAGCGCATAAGCACTCAAGCTTGAATTTCTTGGTCACGGTGAAAAAACCAAAATGTCACGCTCTCGCGAGCACACTGCCAAGACCCATGGACCGCTTATTATTTCAAGCGTTTCAAGCCGAGAGCTATGGCTACCTCTAACATAGCCATGCGTACTCTTCTACACATAAATGTAGTGAGCTTACCTTTGAATCTGATCGAGTTACCTCCTCCAAATCCACTATTAGCTCCACGATCCAAGATGCACTCTCAAGCAAGCTCCATCTCCAAGCTCCAAGCTTTGACCTCCATAGCCATGCACGTGAGAAAGGAGAAGAGAAGAAAAAGATGATGAAGAGAGGAGAAGAAGAGTTTCTCCAAGGTCCCTCACTATGTCACACACACACTCTCCCTCTCTCACACTCCCTCTCTCATGCATAAGAATAAAGCAAGAGCAAGAAGCAAGAAGAGAGTAAGTTTGGCCACACACCAAGAATGAGCTTCTTCATTCACTTTTTGACTTTTATACATGCCCTATCTCCTTCTTGGACAACCATCTTCCTTTTTGGTTTTGGCCCTTGTCCATTCCAACACTCTTTTTCCTCCTTCTTCCTATTAGTATGGCCTTAGCCCGTACCTTTCATTCTTTATAACTTGCACACTGGCGCTCTTTTACAAGATGAATTACAATGCGCCTAGCGCTCTTCTTGCTAAAATATTACAGTGCACTTTTTCTCGTGTGCTTCCTCTTATATCTAGAATTTTTTTCTTGCACTTCACTCAGATTTTTTTGAGCCTTGTCCTCCGTCTTCCTCTTGCCTTGGGACTGTCTTCCACTTCCGATTTTCTAGATTTTTTCTATCTTGGACTTCCGAGGGTTAACACCTCCACTTGTGCCCGCCACTCCAGCTTGATCTCCAACAGCCTGCCACCTGCACCATTAGGTCGACTACCTCTACCAATAGAATCAGAGGTAAAAGGAAAATTTTTAATCATTTTTTAATTCAGATTTTATCTCCTGGAAGGGGCTTGTGCTTGGGCAACATCTCTCTACTCTTGCAAGTGTTTGGGACACATTTCTCGCAAACATTTTGTGCATTTGGGTCCATATGTGTCCAAGAAGGATAGATTGGATGGCAACAACTATTCTCTATGCTCTTTTATGATGAAGAATATACTGATTGCAAAGAATCTTTGGGATTATGTTAGCAGTGAAGAAGTTAGGCTTGGAATTGTGGCTTCTGCTATACCTCCCCTAGGAGAACGTGGACAAAGGGCAACTCAACCTGCTTAGCCTATTCAGCCCTCTCTAGCTTAGCTAATTTCCCAAAGGTCAACAGCATAAAAGGCATGGGACACACGGGATGCTTAGGCATTGTTGCTAATTGCGTTGGCAGTTTAGTGGTTTATTGTTCCCCACATTTGGTCTGTAGCTTCTTCATGAGAAGCATGGCTGACCTTAGAGTAGATTTTACTGGAAAAAATGAGACACGTATCTCTTTCTTGAATAAAGAGCTTGAGACTATCAAGATGGAGAAGGGTGATTCTATGCAGGATTATCTAAATAAAATTCAGGACTTGGGTAAGTAGCTTATGAATGTAGATGAGTATTACTCAAGTGCACAGTTAATTTCTACTACTTTGAATACATTTCCACCCTCGTATTTGGCCTTTCATACGGCCTTGAATCTTACCATGAGGATTTTCCCAGAGGATGGCGCGTGACCGAACTTATCCCATACCACCACTTACTTTCCTTCAGTTGGTCAGCTTGCTCTTAGAGGAAGAGCAGACAAGAAAGAATAGTGGTGTGGATGTTACAGCCTCACAGCAGGCTTTTATGACAAGGCAGAAGGGCAAGGGCAGGCAAGCTAAAAATGCTCCGTAGAGCTCTAGGTCATCAAGTGCTTCATAGAGTAGCAAGAAATAGGGAGGCACGTGAGCCAAGAAGGGAAAGTGCCACTATTGCAAGAAGCCAAGATACTACATCACAGAATGTAGAAAGCGCATAGCCAAGGAGGAGGAGTCAAGGATGATTGTTTTTTATGCACCTTTCACTGCTACCAAGTCTGCGTCTTTTGTTGCCAACCGTGACTATTTTTTTTACACATGCAATTATGACTCTTCTTGGGCTAATAGCGCATTTAGCTCTACTGAGGATGCAAGTATATGGTTCTTTGACAGTGGTGCTTTTAGGCATATTACATTTTGCAGGGATTTGTTTTCCTCCGTTATTATAGCTCTTGTTGGCAAGTTTGTATAATGTACCAACAATGCATCATAACTTGTTAGAGGTATTGGGGAGATTGTGTTGATAGCCATTGATGGCTCTATTCTTTGCTTGCAAGATGCATTATTTGTGTCAAGCATAAAAAAGAACTTGTTGTCTATTTCTTCTTTGGCCAAGTGTAGTTTGCAAGTCACCTTTGATGATGATAGATGTATGGTCAAAGATAAGGAACACATGACTTTAGTTTTGATTGACACTTTATGTCATGGGTTATATAAGTTAAATGCTTATTCCATTGATGAGTTGGTCTATCCAATGCCTACTCTCACTCTTATTACGTCATATGCAAAGTTATAGCATGCTTGCATGGGACATGTAAACTATTGTAGCTTGATACTTATGCAGCGTACGCATATGCTTGATGGTTTACCCCTCTTGGAGAGACCTCCTAAGCATATATGTGAGGGGTGCATTTTGAGAAAAATGCATCGTTTTTCATTTTCTCCTAATGTTGAGTAACTACCAGATTATAGATTGCTCTATGCAGACAAAGTCATTGCATGGGTATTACTATTTTGTCACTTTCATTGATGACTTTAAAGTTTACTCGTTTTTGCTGGGTCTACTTTTGGTGAAAAAGTCAAAAGTGTATGATGCATTTTTGGCTTTTGTAGCACTTGCTGAAAATCAATCTCGCTGCAGAGTTAAGATTGTACGTTCGGACCGAGGGGGGGAATACATGTCTTCTATGGTGAATTATTTTTTGAAGCAGAAGGGCATTGTCCATCAGTACACTATTGCTTAGACTCCAGAGCAGAATGGGATTGTAGAGAGGAAGAATCGATCACTCATGGAGATAGCTAAATGTATGTTGAAAGCAAAGAGCTTGCCACACAATTTTTGGATGGAAGCAGTTATGTATACTTGCCATGTTTTGAATAGGTGCCCTACCAAGGCATTAAAGAATGTCATGCCTTTTGAGGCTTGGAACAGTTGGAAACCTATTGTTGGACATTTTCGTATTTTTGGGTGTCTTGCGTACTCGCACATTTCCAAGGTACTTAGAAAGAAGTTGGACAAGGATGTTAAATGCATTTTTGTGGGGTATAGCAGTGAGAGCAAAGGATATAGATTATCTCTCTAAGAAGGTATTTGTCAGTAGAGATGTGGTTCTTGATGAAAAATTAGAATTATCCCTCGCTGGTTTTGATACATATCAGGCTACCAATGATGTATTTGTAGGGTTGTTGCCCATTTCTTTTGGTGATATAGTTGGAGCTTCAACAAGTGAACTTAATGTTCAGCAAGTTGCTCCATTAGGTATTGCAGAAAATCAGCCTATGGTTGATTTGAATATTCAGCAAAATGTTGAATTTGAAATTCAGCAAGAGATTGTACACAGTCAGGAAGCTAGGAAGATGCCTAGATGGTATTTTCAAACTATGAAAGATAGTTACTTGGATACTCCTATTGGTCGTACTAGAAGGCAAGCTTGTATGCATGATGGTGCACATACAATGGAGTTTGTTATGATAGCAAATACACTTGATGATAAGGAGCCTGAATGTTTTGAGGATGTACAACATAGTGTGCATTGGATGGCAGCAACGGAAGCTGAGTTTGATTCTATCATAAAGAATTAAACATGAAATTTAGGGTCTTTACCTGTTGGGAAGCAAGCCATTGGTACAAAGTGGGTCCATAAGCTAAAAAGGAATGCAGATGGATCCATTGATAAAAGAAAGGTATTGACTATGACAAGACATTTGCTCCTACATCTTGCATGACTACCATTCGGTCTACCAGCTTGATATAAAGACTGCATTTTTACATGGGTAACTTCAAGAAAAAGTGTATGTAGAGCAGCCCATTGGTTTTGTAGTTGTGGGATCCAAACACTTAAGTGTGCAAGCTGAAAAAGGCTTTGTATGGTTTGAAGCAAGCTCCACGAGCTTGGTATGCAAAGATTGATGCCTTTTTACTTAGCCAAGGGTTCATAAACAGCTGATCAGCATTTACCCTTGACATATGTAAAGAGGGGGGATCCTTGCTGGCCATATGTCTTTATGTTGATGATCTTCTCCTTACAGGGACACATGCTGATCATATTTCAGCATTCAAACATAATTTGCAGCAAATGTTTGAGATGTCAGATCTGGGGCCTTTACACTATTACTTGGGCATTCAATTCATCCATGATGCTAGAGGCATTGGATTATCATAGCCTAGATACATTGGTAGACTTCTTGAGAGGTTTGGCTTATAGGATTGCAAAGCTAGTTTGTACACCAATGAAACTTGGACTAAAGCTCTCCTTGCATGATGATAATGACTTGTTTGATATCCATACGTACGCTCCAGCAGTTGGATGTCTCATTTACTTATGCAACACAAGGCCAGACATTCAGTTTGCAATTTTAGCTTGATCAGATATATGCACTAGCCACACATCACTTTTTTTTTACAAGTAAAATGTGGCTGATTATATTACTCAAAAATGCAAAATCACAAATACATCATGTATACAAGCCTCTCAAGGTGGTCTGGGGGGGATGAGGGCAAGAAGCCATGGGGGGTATATCGCCAACTAGGGCTACCTGCCTGCATCAGGAAAAATAGGTCCTGGCCGCCCCAAGTGCGCATGAAATGATAGCGGAGCTCCTGACGAGCCCTGGACTCGCCCTATACCTAATCCCATCAGCCTCGGAGGGAGTGGATAATGGAGGTCTAGAGCTCTGCTAATGTCACCTGTGTGGAAGTCTCTCTCCACCGAAAGTCTCCTGACACCGCGCCTTCTAGATATGCCATCCAATAAGACTCCCTATGATCTCCCATACATTTGAGTAGTTTGTTGTGGGCTCTAGTACCTGGCGGATGGGTAGAGCCTCCAGACCCACCACTGCGCATGACCCTGCCTCAATAATGAATATTGTGTCCTGCATCGCGGCCTCATACAGAAGGTGACGGCCCTGGCTGACTGCCTGCCAACAGAAATCTCCCCATGAGATACATCCAAGGCTAGGTGCTATACAGCAAAGGATACGACATGCTTCTCTCCACACGAGTTGTGCCTCCTCACAAGACCAGAGCCAGTGCTTTGGGGTTTCCAGAGGCTGCTCTATGCAGCACTTACAATCTCCCTCTTGCATTTGGGCAAGCCAACTTCCCATCCGCCAAGCCTCCATGTGCCACCAGCCATAAGAAATATGACTCTCCTCGGCCTCCAGCTATCCCATAGGTGGCACCAGAAGGTCCGTCGAAAAGGCTCCATGATGTTGTACTCCGCCCAATGCCTACTACGTGACGGTGCCCAATCCATATCCTCCTACATCAGTACCTGTCTGCCAATCCTGGCAGTGTACTCTAGGAACCTGGGTGACTTCTTGGCGACCGTAGTGTCTGGCCATAGCCACTCTCCTGGATCCCACTCTAGCTCATCAAGTGGTCTGCCCTCCCAGATCCAAAGGCGCCACTTCGTGATCTCCTTCTAGAAAACATAGGTGTCCAGTTGCCATATCTTCCCCTAAAGGCCCACCACTCGAATCCTCCTCCACGAAAGGGTGCTATCCCCTCATCCTGCTGCCCTCTGTCAAGGGCCAAATGTCCGCCCTCTTGCACGGCGAAGAAAGTCCCCTGTGGGGTGCCGCCCACTCTACTTGCCACCTGTAGGGGGATGCCTACTGGGGAAAAAACTAGCTGCCTATACCTCCCCGGGCTCAATCGGCTCTCGTATCGGGGGAGCAAGCCACTCCAGAGGTATTGCTGCATCTATCTCCCTTCTTCTCAACTCCACTCCTCTTTGGCAACCTAATACACGCTGCAGCTCCTCCTCGTCCGCCATACTGTACACCTCCTGCCATGTCCTGATGGTACGAGCCGGGCCGGCCTCCCAACCAGCCCACTAGATGTGGGGGCACTCGCCGATTTGTACACTTCCCGCCATGTCCTGATGGTACGAGCCGTGCCGGCCTCCAAATCAGCCCACTGGATGTGGGGGTGCTCACTGATCTGTGCCCCTTCCCGATCTTTGACCTGGGGGTTCCAGATCACTGGTTGATGGTCTATCTCCTCTTGGCAGCATGGGGGGCTTTGGATTAGGGCCTTACGGAGGCCTTGCCACATGCGGAGTAAGCTGCATAGGAAAGGTGATCTAGGGGGGGGGGGGAGGGGGAGATTTCGGATGACGTGAAGATCCATCTCAGGGACGGCCTCCACTCACCGCCAAGCCTCGGTCTACAATCCTGAAGAACCTCCTGCAATAGGACCTTCCAGGTTTGTCCTCCTGCTGTGAGGCCGTGGACTACTAGCTTTCCCAAAACGGCCATACTCTGATACTTTGGTTATATGATCCCAAACCCTCCCTCTGACCGATGCCGTACGATGGTCGCCCACACCACCTTGGCCCTGGAGTCCCTGGAACCATTTGACCCTGACCAAAGGAAGTTCTATACTAGGCAGCGGAGCTGCACTACGCATGATGAGGAGAAGCACCAACACGAGGCGATGTACCAGGCCATCGCTAGGAGTACCTAGTTGATCAGCAGGGCTCGGCCGGCTAGTGAGAGATGAGCCGTGCTCTAGTAGGTCAGTTGCCTCCGAATCGAATCAAGGACAGGAAGAAACCGCTGGGCAAGAGTGATGTGAGTCCCACCTGGAACCCTAGGTACCGGACGGTCTGCCCTCTGCTCACCCATCTAAATCCCAAGTGGACGCCCTACTCCATGCTAGAGTCCGGGTCTGTGAGGAGACCAACCAACTTTCACCAGTTGATTTTCGCTCCCGCTACAAAACAGAACACATCAAGAGCTAGCCTCACTCTCTCCAGAATCAACTCATCGTCCTCTATGTAGAGTGATGTGCCATCTACATACTCTGAGTCCAACAACTCAGTCTCCTCTCTCACTGGAAGTCGGAGGCCACGTAATCTGCTCACACGTGACCTGAGAAAGTGAGACATCGCCTCTGCAAAGAGTAGAAACACGGGGCTAGGGGGCAGCCCTGTCAAACCTGAACAAAAAGGTGATCGGTCTCCACTAGGAAAGCTCCAACCGGTCTCCCCCTTTGGGGAGAAGACTAATAAGGCCTGCCGAAAGAATCCTTGGCATCTGTCCTGAAGTGAAAATATCATGGAAGGCCATCAGTAGGGGGTCCTTCACCATTTCCCAGTAGGTGGTGAAAAAGGCCTTAGATAGGCCATTCTCCCCCGGGCATTTCTGCCCATCTTGTGTATGGAAGGCCTCCTCTAGTTCCTTCTCTATGAAGGGGGCTAGGAGGGAGCGTCTGATCTCCTTTGTGACGAGGAACGGGATGGGATCCTAGACCTGCTGTCTACATCTCTGTCCACTAGCTGAAGTTGTTTCCTGCTGGAAGAGGCGCGTGTAATAGTCGGTGGCAATCTCCATCACCTCATATGGGCGAGAGTGAGTCCTCCCATACTGATCCCGAAGGCTGCATGCGTATCTGCTCTCCTGCGGTGCGAGGGTGGTGCACCTGGAATAACTCCCTGCACATCGTGTCCCCCTTCTGTGCCAAGAAGGCTGCGGAGGTTCCGAAAGAGAACTCTGAGCGCTTGTCCTCTAGGCCAGCAATGGCTGCTCCCGTACACACCTTTTGTGCGTGGAGGGTGGAATCCCCTGGTGCCTCCTATAATAATCTCTACGTGGCTATAAGGTCCCACTGGAGTGCTCTCTCCTCCTCCTAGCTCTACTTGCCTGGCCTGTATGGCTGCCTCTTGGCAGATTTTGCTCAACTCGGCTAGGACCTCTGTAACCTCCTCTACTATCTGGTCCCTCCTGTCCCACTCTCTAGTCCAAATCTGCTCTATCTGTCTCGTCACCTCCTCTCTCCTATAGATTGAGTCAGGGATCCAACAGGATCATGTGTCTAGGGCAGATGCTAGGGGATCAAGTGTCAGGAGAACCGGGCAATGATCGGACAATGTGGTGCCTACCAACTGCTCAATTTGGCCTCCACGAGAGCCTCTCCACTCTCCCACATAAAACCTATCCAACCGCTCTAGGAGGGCTCCACCTAGCCGCCTGTATCCCCAAGAGAAGTCCAACGAACTCTCCCTCTTGTGGAATTCAGGGTCTCTCCAGGCATTGCGTTCTCCTATTGCTAGCAAAAAGACCTCCCATGCCTCCTGCTTCTCCCCAGCCATGCCTTGGTAGTTTGTGCCTTTGCCCTGCTGGTCCTCCAAGGCCTCTAGGTTCTTGAAGTCTCCTCCACCAGGAGTCCACCTCTAGGAATCCATCCGCGATCTCCACCCAGAACCTTCTGCGTGTCCTAACCTCTGTAGGGACATAGACATTGAGGACTCCAAGACACGAGTCCCCAATATTCAATCTGATCCATAGAATCCTCCCTGCCACTATCCTTCCGTGGTCTCATACACAAGCGGTGAGACTTGGGCCAATAGAGGTGCATACACCTCCACTCCTGTCGTGGGCACCTATGGCGTGCTCCCAGTAAGTATGCGAGCTGCTTGGAAGTACCTTCCCAACCCATTGGGCTTGGGTGGGGGTGAGTTTATGCTTCTGTAGGAGTAAGATGTCGATCCGTCCAGCAAGGGCAGGCTGCAGCTCCTGCCGAACAATCAACTTCCTGGAACCACATGCCCCACTGTAGTGGAGACTATTCACATTCTAGGATGCAAGGTGCAGGCTCATGGGGAAACCTGTGATTGACCGAACAGGCATCTATTCGGTATGGAGGCTGCTGATGAGGAGGAGAACCTATGAGGCATGCAAGTACGCTTTGCCACTAGTCTCGATGGCGAGCTCCAGTCCCCCATGGTGGCCCTCGGCCGGACCATGGGGTGATAGATGCTCCAGATGGTACTATCAATGCATCTACAGCCATGCTGAGAGTTGTGACTCTGTACACTGGTAGAAATGGGCCACCTGTGCCAGGGGCCACTCGATCACATCCATTGGAGCTCTCCACTGTGAAGGAGCTCGAAAGATAATGCTCAAGTGTGGAACCTCGGCACCAACCCACTAGTTAATGTCCATCATTCAACCAGGCCACTGTTGTGCAAACAGTGCTAGTCCTTGTTCTCCCATCCACTGGGAGATGTAGTCCGCTACCTGACTCTTCAACTCTTCCTCTACCTGTGTAGCCGTCCACTCCCTTGAGTGAGAGGATTGAAGAAAAAAGGCGTAGTTTGCTCCATCCGGTGGTGCTAGTAGATGGAGCTTGCCCCTCCTTGACTTATGGACCACGAAGATCCCCACGTCTAGAGATAGTGGGAACTCTCCGCGCTCCGCAACTCTCAGGTAGGACCATGGGCCACTACGAAAGAAATCCTATGGCAACAGTTGTGCCTGTCTTGGGAAAGTGTCACAGGTAGATGAAGTGGCGACTGTATGGGAGGGGGAAGACTGCTAGTGCGAGGAGGATGTGGGTGTGTGTGGCTCATCACCTCGTGTGGGAGGAGGGGGGATGGGTTTGGGTCTCAGGAGGATCGAGGGATCAGGGGGGGTACTCGGTAAGGGGGGCTGTGGGGGGGGAGGAGGATCGAGGGATGGTGGGGTGGACAAAGGTGCATGGCGGGTGTGGAGGGGGGCAGGTGGCCCTGGATAGGGGGGGCTATGGGCCAGGGTCTGTTTGGGGGGGGGGGGGGGGGTGAGGGCTGTGGGATCTAAAGTGAAGCCACGCATCACATTTGCAAGCTGTTAAGCATGTTTTTCATTACTTGTAGGGTACTAGGACACTTGGATTGCTTTATGCCAAGGAAGCCATGCATCACATTTGCAAGCTGTTAAGCATGTTTTTCATTACTTGTAGGGTACTAGGACACTTGGATTGCTTTATGCCAAGGAGAGACCATTGCACTTACATGCTTATAGTGATTTTGATTGGGCTGGTGATTATGATTCTTGTCACTCCACTAGTGGTAATTGTTTCTTTCTTGGCTCATCTTGCATCTCTTGGCTTAGTAGCAAACAATCTACTTTGCCACATCATCATGTGAAGCTGAATACAAGGCAGCTTTCACTATCATAGTTGAATGTGTATAGCTGAGAGGTTTGTTGGCTGATTTATATGTATCTGTCATGGATCCTACCCCTTTGTTAACTAACAGTTAGAGTGCCATTGCAGTGGCACGAAACCTAGTGTTTCATACACTCACAAAACACATCGAGATCCACTATCACTTTGTCCAAGAGAGGCTACATGCAAGTAATATTAGCCTTATCTATTGTCCTACCACTAGTAATGTGGTAGACATCTTCACCAAAACTCTTCCTCGTGACAAATTTGAAGCATTCCACAATGCTTTAAACTTGATCTCCTTTGGTGGATGACCCTTGTATATTGATCACTCTTCACTCCAGGGGGGTTTGTTGGGTTTGACTCACGCTGATGTTCACAGAGGAGTGTTAATGATCCTTACTAGGATACTGGGACACTTTTTACTCTCCTTACGAGAGGTTTTTTCCCATATTTATTCTCTTTTATTTATGTGCCTGTGTTGCACATTTTTGGCACTTATCGTGTTTTACACCTTTCGGGTGTAAACACACTCTAGCAACCCTAAGGTTTAAGGGTTGTACTTTGTGCTTGCATCTTATACTCTTTAGATTATTGCATTGTGTATCATGCTATCACTCTAACACACTCTCTTCACTGTCAACTATACTCTTAGCTTAGCTTGAGCTTTGATCTCTCTTCATTCTCTCACCTCTCACATAGACTCGTAACTGGCATAAAAAGTTTAGTTCTATATGCATGGGTGAACCGTTGGTTCTTGTGCATTCAAATGTTTGTGATTCCATGTCTTGTTAATCATTACTGCAAAGTATTTTGTTACATTTATTGATGATTATTCACACAAGGTCTGGGTCTATCCCATAAGCAGATGTCAGAAGTCTTGCAGACGTTTCAACGCTTTCTAGCTATAATTGAGAATCAAATTGAGCATAGGTTAAAATGCCTACGATATGATGATGGTGGTGAATATGTCTCTAAGGCATTTGAGTAGTCTTGTAATAAGAGGGGTATTAAACGTAAGTTGAGTGCCCCTTAGATCCCACCCCGAAATGGTGTTGCAGAGTGCATGAATAGGACTATTCAGGAAAGAGTCGATAGTATGCTTAGCTAAGCAGACTTATCATAGTAGTTTTGGGCTGAAGTAGTCACTACTACAATTCATTTGATTAATAGCTCCCCATGTACTGCTCTTGGGGGTAGAGTTGTAGAGGAGGTGTGGTCTAGTAAACCTCCCTCATATGTACACTTACAAGTATTTGGATATGATACTTTTTGCCATATTCTCAAATATAAATGTAACAAAATAGATCGAAAGTCTGTTAAATACATATTTTTGGGATATGGTGATGCAGATGAGATGGGCTAGTGACTTTGGGATACGTAGGCTTGGAAGGTTATCAATGGCCATGATGTTGTGTTTTATGAGGATAAGATGCATATGAGACCAGAGCATGTGGTTGATGTATACAAGGTGATCTTTCAAGAGGAGCCTCCTACTACATTACAACCAACTCCAATTAGACAGCCTATAGCTATTAATGATGTAGTGGTCCAAGATCCAATTGTTGTGCAAGATCATGATGATAGACAAAGAGGATAGGTAGTATAGGCCCCATAGGTGGTTATGAGATGCTTTGCTAGAGCCTCACGTTCTCCTGATTGTTTTGAGTCCTCTATGTATTATATCTTGGTGACAAATTTTGATGAGCCTCTTGCTTATAGGAGGCTATGTGTGGAGGTGATAGTCATTCTTGGGAGAGAGCCATGCAGTCTAAGTTTGATTTATTAAAGAAAAATCACATGTGGGACTTGGTTTCCTTGCTAGATGGTAAACAAGCATTGCCATGGTTGTATAAGTTGAAGAGCACCCTTGGTCACCCTAAGCCAGCATACAAGGCCCATTTGGTTACAAAGAATTCTAAATAGGAAAAGGGAGTTGACTTCGATGAGATATTCTCCCCTATGTTCAAGATGATAACCCTTCGCTTGGTTTTAGCCTTGGTTGCACAATTAGATCAAGAACATTATTAGATGGATGTGAAAACAACTTTCTTACATGGGGACTTTCATGAGGACATTTATTTGCAATAGCCTAAGGAATTTGTGGAAAAAGGTAGGAAACATCTAGTGTGTAAGTTGAGGAAGAGTCTTTATGGTCTTAAGCAAGTACCTAAGAAATGGTATTATAAGTTTGATGTCTTTATGCATTTATAGGATTATTTTCACAGTGCTATGGATCCGTGTCTTTATACAAAGAATTCCCATGATAGTAGCCTTACCATTTTGGTACTATATATTGATGATATGCTAATTGTTGGGAGTGTTCATGCTGAATTGGATGTTTTGAAGAGTTAGCTGCATTGTGCATAATTGTTCTAAGTTTCTCACAAAAGGAGTACATTCATAAAGTCCTTAAGCAGTTCCATATGCAGGGTGGTGAGTCTCTTGGCTACCCATTACCTTCTCATGTGAAGGTCAACAAGGTGAATTGCCACAATCAGATGATAAGAAGGCCAAAATGGCTAAGATTCCATATACATCCACAGTGGATACCTTGATATATGCCATGATACCTGATTATAACTTAATTACAACAAACAATAATTAATGAAATTCTGAAACACAATCAATCTTGGACATTGGACATCATATTGGCCCCAAAATTGGCATCCTTTTTGGTATTTCTTTGTCTTTAATTGCAATTGAATTCGAATACAATGGGATTCTTTCAATCCCCTTCGCAATCTAAAAGCCCATTGCTGTCAAGAATGACCAACAAGTCTTCAAATTGATTTGCCCCTTGATTTGCTTAGGCAATTGGCCTTTACTGACTCCTTCAAAAATGAAATTTGCCCAAATTTGAATTTTGGCTAGTCCCTTGAATCTTGCTGAGAATTAATTTTCAACCTTTTAAAGTCTTGAGGCTTCAACCTCTTGGCATGCTTCCCTAGGTTGCTATCATCCCCTAATTTCTACTGTAAATTAGGATTACAGCAGAGAAAAATACAATTTCTTAGCCTCTAGGGATAAGAATGCTGAGTTCTTTGGAGCAAGGTAGGAAAGGGCTAGAAAATGATGAATAAAGTGAAAATTCAGATTTCCATCACAAGAAAATGGAAGAAATCAGTTGTTCCCTTGTCTAAACAGCCATGAAAGCTATCTCCATTAATGAAGCACATGGAATATGATGTATATCTAGTTGAAACAACCCTTAAACTGTTGTAACCTACTGTTGTAATCTTTTCAGGAACGGTCTCTTGCATTATTTATACACATGAGAACATGCATCACTTCTTTTCTGTTTGTAATAATGAATATTGGAATTAAGTTCCACAAGAATAACACATGAATTCCTGCAGGGACTGCGTGTGAACAAGGAGTTAATAACATAACTTTTAAAACAAAACCTTAGAGAAAATGTAATAAAGAAAAAAAAACGAGAAACTGCACACGAGCCTTCTGCATAGAACTCCCCTCCCAAGCTGGGGATGGACAAAGTGATGGTCCACACCAATGACGACATCACCCTAGCCAACATCCTCGACCCTGATGTTCAAATCCAGGCCAAAATAGTGCACGCTCTGTTCTCCAGTCAATGGTATAATGCATTGATGAACAAAATCAACATAGCAATGCTAGAGAGCATTGCTGCCCGGTCCTTCAACGAGGTAAACCTCAATGGCTTTGTGAGGAATACGATAGAGACGTTAGCCAAAGCATTGGCCACCGGTGGAAGATCCACGGGGGGAGAGTCCCCATCCTCCAAATTAGATTTCAAGCTAAGTAACTCTTGAGGAACATGTCTCCTATGGATCAACCATATGTAGCATTTGATATAAATTCTACCTTTATGGGGTAAAGAATCTTTTCCAAATAACTTTGGAGTTAATTGAGTGGTTAACACTAAGAAAATGAGATGAAGTTAAAATAGGAAAAGTGCAAGCGACTTAGGTAGACATGTTTAACCAAGGTGAACTGAGACTCCCTAGGTATATCTTGACTTTGGTGTTCCCTAAGTAAATATGTAGAAGAAAAATAGATAAAGAATAAAGAGGGAACAAGAATTTGCATGCACAAGATGATATTCCTTATTGTACTATACTTATATGTACACATTGTACTTTGTCACATTTTTTTTATTTTCTCCACACTTGGGTGCATTCACCTTTAAGTGGGAGATTGTTGGGGGTTAACCGCCGTTTGTGCCTAGCCACCTACATTTACTTGTACTTATTGCTTGCACAACTATACACTATAGTTGGTGGCCGCCCATCACTGTCACTTTAATTTTTCTATGACAATAGAATAAGGGAAGGTAGGTCACACATTGTGGCTATTGGAATTTTCACATATGGTTTTCTCTTTCTCTTGCTTGAACCTCCATAGCTCTCACATCGACTTGCTTTTACTTGTGCTCTCACTCGAGCTGCACCTTTTACTCAATTGGCTCATGTGATCACATTTGTCAATGGAGAGCTCAAAATGCTAGAGCCTATGTGGAGTTAATGCACGGCTTGCTTTCTAAGTTCCATTCTCAATTACAGTACTTTTCCCTCATATTTGAGTGTTGGAGTCATCTCCTTGTGTGCTATGCGGTAAGAGATCGAACTCTACGTATCAATCTCGATTTTGAGCTTCAAGAATTTTCTATTACAGAACGGGATAACCTAAAAGTCAAGCTAGCTGAATATAGGCAGTTACATATAACATAAATTTGTCATAACCATACTAATGCATCAAAAAATAGATCATTCCACCATACGAGGATTGATTTCAAGTATTTCTTCTTAACTTAAAGGCGACAGATGGCACCAGACTATTCCCGTGCTACCGAAATGTTGTTTTCATACGGTAGGATAACATTATTGTGTTTTACTGATGTAAATTTATGGTTTTAAGATTCAGCAAGCAAGTGGCATCTACTGCATACACATTCTCATCATGTAGCATTCCTCTATATGTTTCATTGTGCAAAGCACCCTTGAGCGGATCCTGAGCTGTTTTCACAAACGGTTCTTTAACGATCTTACCACCACATCTAGATACTTCTTCTTCCTTTTACCTCGTTATTGATACCCTCGAGTGGTCAAGATAGCTTGTTTGTTTCGAGATGTGTTGGATCTCTAAGCCCTCCTCATTCTTCCCCCTGGGGCACAGTTACTTGAGAGGCGGAAAACCCTATCAACATGGTTCCATCTGCCATTGCAAGTCTTGGTAGACCACTAGGCAGCCATTGAGCACCCTTTGTCTGAACGCCTTGGCCTCTTTGGGGTGATCGCTTGGACTCCTTTGGTAAGATAACCATCACTTTTGTAGTCTTGATACGCCAATGGGCGACCAACATGCACCCTTTCTCCGATGCCTTGGATGCTTTGGGGGGGGACACCTTGGGGTACAAATGGGCTTGAGCTTTTCTTCGAATCCCTTCTTGGTATGGTTTTGGGCTTGAGAGGGAGGTCTTGAGCTAAAAATGCATTACAAACTAATTAACTCTTTAAAACAGACCCAAAACAAGTAAATTACCAAAAGTTTCATTAAATGCTACATGGTCCTATAGAGTTCTATGTTTCATAAGAAAAACCCTAATTTGGGAGGATTTTTCTGCATCTATAAATTGATAGGCTGCCCACCATTTAGCCCATCTTGTTTTTGTAGATTTTCACCCATCAGCCTTCCATCAGTGGCTATCCAGCCCATGTGATTGGTGCCATGTCATCATCAGCTTGTCGGCTGCTGTCTGGTAATTGCTCCTAATGCTGGCAACCGCATTAAACACCCTACACAGCCTGTGTTTGCGGTTCCACCCCTCTGCCTGCTAATTAGCTCCTGCGTGGACATCAAATTGCTGCTGTTTTGGACAGTGGAGGCCCGTACTGCATCTGAGACACCTCCTACAATGTCACCCTGGTGTCTACAGCTCCAATGACCAGTTTTCGGCCTTTGACGGGTGGTACAGTGCTGCATTTACCAGATTTCAGCCATTAGAATGCAGCATTTTGGTGACCTTCCATATTCAGCACTCTCTCAACTCTAACTAGTGGTTACAGCACTTGGGATCTATCTCTAATGGACGTCACACTCCAACTACATTCACTACTTTGCCTTGCGTTTTTACATTACTGTCTAAGTTAGTGTTTTGGTTGTGTTCATACATTCTGTGTTTTCTTAGTTCAAACCCTAGCATATCTTCATGCCATTTTCATAGATTGGAGTTGGTTGCTAGCATGAGTTCTTGGTTTACTTGGACCTTGAGTGCAATCAGTCCATTGATCTACATAGTTATTTCTATTGACTCTCTCTAAGATTTAGAGAGAGACTACTCGTACACTTTGTCGGAGACTCTATTGACTACAATCAACATAGTAACTTTGAGTAGATGGCAAGGAGAGAGATGTTTACCCGAAAATGTGACTTTGGTACCTTCTACCACTTAAGAGTCACATATGGTTTGGCATTTAGCTCTCCAAACTAGTGGTTCACCCAACCATCTTATTTAAGATGTACTTAGTAGTCCCTTACATATTCTCTAATTTGTATGTTTTCTTAGGGATTGTTTTGGAGTGGTCATTAATATAATTTCTTTTCTTTGAGAAAAAGACTACATGGCTGAATATTGTACTTCAAAGATCTCTTTTCAAGGCAAACAGTTCATGTGGGGACTTCAAGTGGGAGAATTAACAACTGGTAATCAACTGAGCAAAAGAATTTTAGCTGCAGCATTGTGTCTTTTGTATGACTTTTGTAGAGGCTTTGTTGCATTTATTCAAGTTGTGCCTTATGGCTTTTAAGATAGGGTTTTATATCTAATATATGGCAGCGCCCATTACACATCAACATTTGAAACCCAGAGACTGGATCTTTGGACACCTTCAAAGAGGGCCTTTGGATGTGGCAATAATTTGAGGATTACTACCTTGGCAACTTTCTTGTTTGTGAGCAGCTGGGGTGATTGTTACAGAGAAGCTTTGACCATACTTTTGGGTCGTTAGGGATACTAGATTGGAGTGTTAGCCTCTCCTTGAGGTTTAACGAAATCACTTACATGGGACTTGCATGTTCGCTAAACAGCCTTATGTGCACTTGATTTTTTAGTATATGAAATCCTACAAAATAAAGAAATTTGTTTTTGCATGTTTTTATCTAGGCAATAAGGGTGGCAACACTAGCTGTTCAAAATGTTCGTGGACTTACGTGGCCTTCAGAATTTCAAGAATCGGAGCAAAGAAATTCTAAAAGTGATCTTCTGGATTGGCTTCAGATGATTTTTAAGTTTCAGGTATGAATGCTATGGCATACAAAATACATTCTTTGTGCATCAAAAAAATAAATTTTTGATTCAATCAAATTTGTCATTTGACTGCTAAACTTCCTTTTATTTCAGAAGGACAACTCTCGAAATCAGAGAGAGCACTTGATTTTGTTACTTGCAAATATTTACACCCATCAGTCACTGAATCCAAGTAATAATGACAAGGTGATGGTTTCAATGTATACTTAGTAATAATGACAAGGTGATGGTTTCAATGTATACTTAGTATGACTACTATTACCACTAAATAGATGATAGTTTGAGCATAGGGATCTCTGATTGCAAATTTCAGTTGGATGATGGTGTACTTAATCAAGTTATGAGACGATTATTCCAGAATTACAAGAAATGGTGCAAGTACTTGGATCACAACTACAACCTGATGTAAGTTGATACTATCAGAAACGAGCTTGGTATGGTTTCTACTTGAATGTTAATTGGCACTCTCCACATACCTTCTTCTGAAGTGAACAAATTTAGTCAGGGAGATAATTTTACTGTGTGAAGCATCCTCTGCTTTCGTTTATTTGTGGATTTTGCTAAAAACAGATTTCCAAGGGTACAAGAGATTCAACAGCGGAAAATTTTATACATTAGCCTCTATCTGTTGGTATGGGGTGAAGCAGCCAATATGAGATTTATGCCCGAGTGCCTCTGCTACATCTTCCATCATGTAGTATCATGTGTTTGAATACATCCAATTTTGAATATTCAAAGCTCTTACTATTGTTTAGTTTCTAAATATCTGGAGGGTATTTATATTTCAGATGGCAATGGAACTTAACACTATGCTTAACGGTAATGCAAAATGTTCTATAAACACCTCCTTTCTTAAAGAAGTAATTACCCCCATATATAAGTTGATTGAAAAGGTAAGTGTTCACTTTTGAAAATAAATAAAATATAAAAATCCTCTTTTAAGTGTATATTTTCAGTCTGCCATTTTCTTCAGGAACTTAAGTGGGGAAACACTGGTGCACCAAATCATTTGTGGAGGAATTACGACGATCTGAATGAGTATTTCTGGTCGTGGAATGTGTATTTGCAAGACAATATTCATAGATCATCAAGACATGTCTGGTGCTGATGGAAGATTTTGCTTAATGCAATACTTTTATGTTTGAAATAGGTCCAGTGAATGCTTCAACTTAGGTTGGCCGATGGATTGCAAGACAAACTTTTTTAAAGTGTCCAAGTTGAGTTCAAATGAGGTTGGTGCACAGAGTATTGTCACTCAAAGTTAACTATTATAAACGTCTATTGAAGCAGTGCATAATGCTGATCTTTTTTAGGTGAAACGTAAACAAAAAAATAAAGGTGATTGGTCTGGTAAGGTTGGCTTTGTGGAAGTTCGATCATTTTGGCATGTGTTCCGTAGCTTTGGAAGGATGTGGTCATTTTTCATTTTGGCCCTTCAGGTTGGTCAGCTTTTCAAGGAAAATGCAGATTGTTTTTTTTCTAAATCTGAGTATTCAATCTTGAGTATTGAGGTATATTGCATGTTGTAAAGGCATATTTTTGGCAGGCAATGGTTATAGTGGCATGGAATGGATCTGGTTCCATATTTAGTATGTTTAGTGCAGATACTATAAGCAAAGTTTCAAGCATCTTTATTACTGCCGCTTTTCTGAATCTACTGCACGGTAATGTATTATTGTGTTAATGGAAGTATCTATTTCAAAGTGATATTTATGATGTTTGTTTTGGAGAAGAAATGTATATTTTAGGCAAACATTGTTATGTTTTTTCTGTATAACTTGCTTACATTTCACTCACAAGCTCCATGGCTTTCCCTATGTACCCACACTAATTCACTCAAAACAAACCAGCGACTATGGAAATTGGATTAAGCTACAAGGCTTGGAAAAATCAGAAAGCTACAGAAATATTCAGATACTTACTGAAACTGATGGTTGCAACTGTCTGGGTTGTTATTTTGCTCATTAGCTACACACGCATGTGTGAAAGCACTACATCCGTTATTACCTTGAGAATCTGGCTTGGTCAGCCATTCAGAAGTTCATTTATGTATATGACAGCAATTCTAGCATTTCTCCTACCAGATGTTTTCAGTGCAATAATCTTCACATTCCCTAAGTATAGACGAATCATTGAAGACTGTAATTGGAGATCTGTCCGTGTGTTACTTTGGTGGTCACAGGTAAATTAAAAGCTTCCTTACTGTAATATCAACCTGTTCGGCATATGTTTTATAGTGAGCAGGGAATAATCTGACTTTTACAAGCATGAACACAGCCTTCTTCATTTGTAGGCCGTGGATTGCATGAGACACCATTCATCTTGTTCAAGTGAGCACTCATCTGGTCAGTTGTATGTCCTTTTAAAAATTATCTGGGTTCTTGCATTTAACTGCTCAATGCTGTCTTTCTTCAGGTATACTGTGTTCTGGATTTCAGTGCTCCTTTGCAAATTCTTGTTCAGCTATTATATTGAGGTTATCAAATCAGTTTTTGTACATAAATATATATCAAATACATGGGATTTAAAGGGGATCTGATTCCAAGCATTTCAAAGGAAGAGGGCATTTGGTACATCACATTCCAGAGTTTCCAATACAATTATCAATGTATTTGACAGGTAAAGCCTTTAGTAACGATCACAAAACACCTTGTATCAACTCCAACCCCAGGGCAATACCGATGGCATGAGCTATTTCCACAAGGCAAGCAATTTTTGTATAGTATATGTATGCTATTGCTCTTTTACTTGATGGGTTCACTGACAATTTTTTTCTGCAGAGAAGTACAATCTGAGTGTTGTAATCTCACTTTGGGCTCCCATCATTATGGTAAATGGTTAAGTACTGCACTTTAGGCTACTAGGATCCATAAAATTCTTCCTTTTTCCCTTGATTTGATCTTATTGCTTTTCTCTCAGGTTTATTTTATGGATACACAAATTTGGTTTTCAATCTGGTCAGCCTTATTTAGGGTTCTAGATGGGCTGTTTTCACGAATTGGTGAGGTGTGCTTTCCATACTTGAGATTTTTGCCTGGCCTTGAAATTTCTCCTGTGAATGATCTGCACTTTCAATCATTTATATGCCTTTTATCCGGTTTCACTTAGTGAAGAGGTTAAATATGACCACATAGTTCAGACTGTATTGCATCTTGAAAGTAACACTGAATGATATGTGGAGTTGCTACACATGTCATATCTTCTTTTGAGGCCTGAGACCACATATACAGATACGAAGTCTGGCAATGCTTAGGTCTCGGTTTAGTTCACTCCCTGGAGCTTTTAAGGCAAATTTGGTAGACACTGATGAACCACCTGGCGTCAGGCCATTTTCTCTTTGTCAATTGTATGAGAAGGTAGAGAAACATTTCTGCAATATATAACAGCAAGAGATTTTAAGACTTTGATTACCAGTTCTATCTACAATGGAATGCATTTACAAGTAGACTTGAATGGCATCCGTTTCTCTGCTATTTCAGATTGTACCTGGCAACAGAACCGATTTTGCCAAGTTTTCACAGATTTGGAATGAAATTGTTCACAGTTTACGTGAAGAAGATCTGATAGATAACCTGCAGATGGATCTACTTTGTGTGCCGTTTTCCTCAGACTTTCAACAGTGGCCTGCCTTTATGTTGGCAAACAAGGTAAACAGAAGACTCTTTCTAATCCTGGTAACAAGTAATCTGTTTGGGTTAAGTGAGAAATCTGCCATAATTCAGGAGATAGTACTGGCATGAGTAGTATGTATATTTATCATTCTTAATCCTGCTGGCCAAGCCTGGGATGTGATGTGTTATTAGGTTGCTGAGCAGCACAAGCGCATGTGGGACTGATCTGGGGCAGTTGATTGTGACAATTGTAGTTAACCAGCTTGGAAGCCGTCAGAATGGATGGAAGGTTGATTGCCCTGAATAGTCAATGAGGACTAGGAAGTTTTGCAGATGCAGGGGACACAAGACCTGAGAATGAATTTGACAGGTACATTAAGGCCTGTGAAGAAAATCAGAATAGATCGCAGGAGGAAGAGCAACGTATTGCAGAGATGAAAACAAGAGCCATACTTCAAACGAGGGTCTAATATTTTATCCTACCCAGACCTGATCCCTACTATGGATGTTGAGTGCTTTACCACACTCCAAATATGTTAGCCATGCCCCAAATATGGGTCTATTACTTTATCCTACCCAGACACGATCCCTAGTATGGATGTTGAGTGCTTTACCACATGTTATGACTGGTGGATATCTAGGAAGTGCAACATATTGCAGGGATGAAAACAAGAGCCATGCTTCAAACGTGGGTCTAATATTTTATTCTATCAAGACACAATCCCTACCATGGATGTTGAGTGCTTTACCACACTCCAAATGCATTATGACTGGTGGAGACCTAGTGTTGCAAAGTGTAAGATGTGGAAAACCTAGCATCTCAAAACGTTACCATGCAACCTTATAGAACATGAAAGAAACGATACATTATTTAGCCATACTTTTATACAAAAGAGATATAACAGCTAGGCCACCTGCAGGTAAATTCTACTTGCACAAGTCCATGGAGTATAGGTTACAGAACGTGTGGCTGGCACACTCCAACTACTGCAACCTGTGTGTCAGCATCTTGAGAGTCAATAGAGTACCCTCTAAAAATGAGGGTATTCCATGAACTTGCTGGAGTACACAGGAGTTTTCAATTGGAGATTGGTCCATAAAACCTCTCTCCTCCTTTATGCATGCTCTCTCTTCCTTTTTGTGTTCTCTCTCTTCCTTTTTGCATTCTCTCTCTGCAACTTGGACTTGCGTGTGGCCATGCAGAGCTGAAGTCCCCACAGCACACCTACAAGTCAATATACTTGGGAGTGGTGCAGCTCGAAAACCAATGTCAAAAGGCAAATTGACAAATTGAAAACCCTCTTCGAGCTTATTGCAGTAGTTGCAAAAACAGGAGTCAATCGGAAGTGAGTGTATAAGTAGACAGTCCCTTGTTTAGCTAGGTCTGATTTGACTCTGATGTATGTGAGTGCTGAAGTCTCCAAGTGTGTGGCTCTCTGCTCATGCTTGTTGTCCCAGTTAAAGCATGGCAGTTTGGGGCTCAGCCCATGCTCATGACTGCTGTGTTTTGACTCAGCCTTGCATCACCTGCTTGTTAATCAATTCTGCCCAGTGTTGCCCTCAGCAGAGTTACTATACAGCTGAATTTTCAGCACAGTTAACAGTTTTTCCCAGCATTGCATGTCAGTTTGCTGCCCACAAGGTCAGAAAACTGCTAAGTTTTGCAGTTATCCCACTGCCAAGTTGCCACCAACTCCCAATTGTCCTACTGCTTGTGTTTTGCAGCATTTGCCATCAATGCTACCACTGCTACATTTTTGTATTAGCCAGACTTGTTTCTATCATGTGCTTGATTGCATAATCAGTTCGTCCCAGTCATTCGGAGCGAGTTTCATATGAGAACACGGATACTTGAATATATGGCTACATGGGACCCTAGGCACACCTTAGCAGCACCTGCTTCTCTTGGTAGCTGAGTGCATAGGTATCTGGATACATGTCCATGTACCCTAGGCATGCCTTTTAGCAGCACCTTGCTTTTCTATGCCAGAAATTTAACAAAAGAAAGCTGCATCATTCCTTCAGCTAGTTCATATACATCATTTTTGCACATTTTACACAGGAAATCCTATATCCTGTCTAGAAAGCTTAGGAATGTAGATGCTCTGCAACCCTTTTGTCTAAAATAGTGACAGGTGAAGAAAATTCAAATGATCTTCCTAACTTCAGCTCAAGGTTTTCAGTACCTTTTTCTGAGCTTCATTTTTATGGTTTGCACTATCCTATGCCTGCAGATACATGAGGCAATTCACATAGCAAAAGAGGCTCCAGAGACTATGAATGACAACGATTTCACAGAACTTCTTGCTGCTGATGGCTACATAATATCTGCTGTTAAAGAAGGCTATGATCTATTTATTCATATTTTGAAGTCACTAGTGGCCGAAAATGAGATACTGTAAGTGGATGGTATGTTCTTTTAGGAGTATTTGTTGCACTATACTTAGGTTTACATAGATATCATTGATTTGACTATTGATTCGTTTTTGCAGAATCATAGAAGCACTTGTAGAAGAAGTGGAAATGAGTATTTCAAATCAGATGTTCACTAAATTTTTACATATAAACTCTTTGTCATTATTGTATGAAAAAGCTTTACAGCTTGTGGACTTACTGGTAAGCTATCACAGAATTTGGTTTCTTTGTACAAGCACTTTTGTGTTTTGTAACTGTTTTCTTTTGTTCTAGGTGAGAAGAGATGAATGGAAAAGGGGGAAAAGATATGCAACATTCCTTATTCAGGATATGCTTGAGTTGTACATCAGAGGCCTAAGGCGGGATGACTTGTGAGCTAGATTTTCACCTCATTCTCACTGTCAAAAGTTAAAAGTTAACATCTGTAGACCAAGAAAGTCGTATGAAAATGGCCTTTTCTCATCACCATGTTCTCTAAGGGAAGCATGAAAAACTATTTATGCAGCTTGCAACCAGGTGGGAATGACTTTTCAAGGCTTGAAGCTGTTCTCGGTGCAATAGAAACTTTGGAAACAGGCCAAGCATGCTGTTCAAAAACAGACAAGACTTGTCAGACACATTTGCTACTGTTTCAGAGACTAAAGGACCTTGATGGAGACTTACAAGGAGTTCCTTTAAATGAGAAGGTCTCTGAAATGATAGCTGAGTATTTGGGCAACTCTATCCATTGAGAAGACACCTGATGTTTGATGGTTTTCACAGATTAAACGGCTCCATTTTCTTTTAACTTCAGAGGCGTCAGCAATACCCTCTAATTCTGAAGCTAGGCAGCGACTAATATTTTTTGCAAATTCTCTGTTTATGAAGATGCCTGCTCCTCCTAAAGTTCAAAAGATGCTCTCTTTCAGGTTTCACTTGATAATAGTCTTGAAAGCTTCGAAGTAAATACACATAACACTGTTTTTAACTCTTTAATTCTTTGAAACTTTACAGTGTTCTCATCTCTCATAATGAGGAAGAAACAATGTATTCACAAGAGCTCTTGTCAGAGGAAATTGAAGATGGGCTCTCAGTTCTTGCATACCTCCAAAAAATATATCCAGGTAATCAAAATGATAAACTGTTGAATGTGAAATACATTTACATGAATATGATGTCCACATGCCTGAACAAGCAGATGAATGGCAAAACTTCTTGGAACGCACTAAATGTTCCTTTCAAGCAAATGAATGGACAAAAAGAATGTTTCAAGATGGACCTAAACATACAGATAGGGACCTCATTTGCAAATGGGCTTCTTTTCGATCACAAACTCTTGCAAGAACAGGTAACATTGAAATTGAATCTGGACTCTAATGCAGATTGCAAACTTTCACCGTGTTACCAGATATCTTTCTAGACTAAACTCGCTGTTCTCAGTGAGGGGTATGATGTATTATCAGCAAGCACTTCAGCTGCAAGCCTTCATGGATACAGTATCTGAGGAAGGTAATACAGTCTACTCTTGTGCTTTAGTCTTTAATCTTTAATGTTTATCAGTTTGATTTCTCAAATGTTGTATCTATTAAATTGGTTTCAAACAGAGATCAAACAAGGATTCAAAAGTAGCATTCAGTATTCTCCTGGGAAAGCCAAAAGTTTTCGGGGTCTGATCAATGTCAAATTCAATTGTATGATCACCTGCCAGAATTTTGCTCAATATAGGCGCAATGCAGACCCTTATGGAATGTCTATCATCCAATTAATGAAAGAGTAAGTCAAATACCTATCAATCTTCCAAGCACAGTTAAATGTCTGAGATAATGCCATACTTTAGCACGGTTCGTCTTCCTAATATCACTCTTTTTTTGGTCATATGGATATATAATTGCCCTACCAACATTTGCAAACATTTGGAAAGCAGTTGGTGCTTGTTCCCTGTATATCAATTTAAGGTCCTGCATAGTTCACTTCAAGGTGATCAATCATGCATTTTGCATACTTTGAGTATTAATATGAGTATGCATAAGTAAATTCATTGTATCGCCCATGTGATACATCTTATCAGTGTGCGGAAGTGACTATATCATTACTGAAAATTAACCAGAATATCTTGTTGGGCTCTGGAACATTTCCTTAAACCTTTGGACAGGTTGCATCTGGCCCTTTACTATAAGCCAAGCTACTATTCACAAGTCACTATCATCTCCCTGTAAATGCAGGCCTCCGCTACTTAGTGATATCATCTATGTCATGGATGGTGTCCTGCAAACCCAGTTCATCTGCAGGGAGTTCCTCCTACATAGTTTCATTACCGATGTAGATGGCAACTTGCTAACAACCTCCCTGTATTAAAGTTCCCCACCAGTAGGATGTCACATAGACCAGAGAATTGTAGGATATTATTGTAGAATGGCATGTAGGGTGAGTTTCCCTAGAAGGCATATGTGGAATATGCCAGTGAGAAATAACATATGACAATGCATGTCTCTGGTCCTATGAGTACTCACTTTGATCCACATGTATCTTGCATCCCATGCTCCCACCAGCCACACCAGGCTAGCTTCCATAGGCCTGCAGGCCAAAACAGTGGGCATTTTTCAGCAATAAGATGGTTAGAAAGGAAATTTGTTAGATTCTAGAATGGAAAGGCATAGGATGAGGATGGTCTAGTAGCAGAGCACTTCTCACATACATGTGACATACTAGCAACCATACTGACACAAATGTTCAATAGGGCTGTTTGCGAGGGATTCCCTGAGATTCAGACAGACCATACCATAGTTCCACTATTTAAAAGTGGTGATCCTTTGATCCCTAACAACTATAAGATCATCATAGTTGGCCACACATTGGCCAAAATATACAGATCCACATTGGAACACGAGCTTACTGCATGGATTGAGAGGAAGGATAGAAGAGCACAAGGATAGGCTGGTTTTAGACGTGGATGCACCACATCAGATCGCATCCTCACGCTCAATGATTATTGAGGAAGGACGAACACCACGCAAGATCTATTGTTGCTTTGTAGACTTCCATAAGGCATTCGATATGGTACCTCGAGCATGTTTCATGCAAAGATTGTAGAAAGTTGGTGTGCCACAAGGTATGCATTAGAGTATCTATGCATCATATTGTCACAAATTGTGTGGTGGGAAGACTTGCTTGAGCTACTGCACCAAATACATACTATACCCAAAAGAGGAAGCTCACTCAAGGATAGGAGAAGAGACATAGAGGCCAAAACGTTTTCTTGCTAGTTTTTTCTTTCTTCTTTCTTACACAATACAATGTACACAAAGTATAGATAAGATACAATATAAAGGAAAGTTGCATACTAAGTCAAATAGTGCATAATTGACTATACTAATTGACTAGCGCTATAACTATGCTAGTTGTAGATAGATGTAACAAACCAAACATAATAAGTGATAAGTCAATAGCCATGTGAGGATCATAATGACCACTGATGTGTGAAGTGTACACGTGGGAACCTCTCTAACCAGGTGTTCCATCATCAATATCCGCACATATTGAGCTTGCCATCTCAATAGATAGACTATGCCCATATACAAGTGCACTTGGATAGAACACAACAAACAGCTTTGAAATATTGTTGACCTATGGTGTTCATCTCAAAATACTAGGCTTTGCACATAGATTTACAGTGTCATCTACAAGGCGATAAAGTGCAAGAAGGTTTACATATTCCAACATGTGGAAGAGGTACAATGGACAACAGCTAAAAACCGATGGAACCACGGGGGTTTCAAAAATAAGGGTGCAAAGAGTAGAGGTTAAAGAGTAGAAGAAGAAAGAAAGATAGATAAAACAATCCATACACCCAATGAATTTGAAGCCAAGCCTTTGTATTATTGTCAAGTACAACAAAGCACAATCAATCCAACCCCTGCTAAGATAATTGATCAACTCAAAATCAACGGTCCAACATAAACCTTGACCCTGAATAAGAAAAGATCAGAAGCCTATTGTAAATAGGCCTAAGTGATAAGCAAAAGCATCAACTTTCTATACATGTGCATGAATCTTGATGGGGAAAGATCAATCCCATCACCCTAAAGCAATATCAATTATTAGAAATGGATAAAGACAAAGAAAACCTTGTAGGAGCCTTATTTTTGTACTTCAGCTCTTTTTCTACTGTGTGTTATAGTAGCACTCTAAAATGCTCTTAAGATGCTCCAAAATCTCTCAAACCTATATCTTTGACAAGTACAAAGCATTTCCCTATCCACCCAAAAGCAATTCCAATTAGTAGACTTGGTTGAAGGTGAAGAAAACCCTATATGGGCCTTATTTTTGTACTTCAGCTCTGTTTTTACTGTATTAAAGTAGCACTAAAAGGCTCATATGCTGCTCCAAAACCTCTCAAGACTATTGACAAGTACAAAGCATCCCCCTATGGTAGAGAGTGAAATCCTTTGCAAAGATAACCCTAGAGCCAATAGAAGAAGGCAAATCCCTGTGGACAGCAACCTGCCCTACTGTATACCCCATTATTCCCTGTTCAGGACAGGCAGATGAAGACAAAGAACTCTCTCCTTGTTAAGATGCAAGACACCCTGCTGGCTGACGGAGACCACTTTCCTTCCTCTTGAGTGTTAGATACGATATGTCTCCCTTTCCCAGCCACGATTGATGCAGTCCAGATCAGCCTAGAATGTGCCGAAAAATGCACTGGCATCTTTCTTCCTCTCCGCAGGTTTAATCTTCATCACCTCCTTTTTTCCTTTGCTCCCTATGTTTCCCCCTAAGTCATACACTATGCCACATGTAAACCATGATTTCTCAAGTCCTCTTGACTTAGGCACATAGTCAATTTCCCAACACTTAAGACTTCTTGGAAACTAAGTTAGTGCATTAAATAAACTCTCCCATAAGCCTGTCTCCTAATGTCCTGTAGGTAGAGCATGAAACTCTGCAAGGCATGGGTAGTCATCCACTTTCACAACTTAGGCCAAAATTTTTATGGCATCCACCCCCTCCAAACCTGCACATCCTCCAACTCTCGATCTTCAGTAGGTTCAAAGCCCTCATCTTCCACCTCAATATCATCTTCATCCTCCTCTTCAACACTATCATGTATAGTACCTGTCTCCAGCTCCTCTATCTCATATGCATCAGCCACATGTCTCTTGAAGACCTTGATCCACTTCCATGCAATAGAAATCCTAAATGCTGTCCCATCCAATTCACAGAGTGAATAGGTATCATTGTTGTATACATGTTTCACCACATGTGGACCAAACCACTGTTTAGAGATCTGTTGAATAGTGCTATGCTAATTTTTTAAATTTCTGTCATAATCGCCTTCCTTTATCACCCTTGGCCTGAGCGTATGCCTCTTATCAAACCTTTTCTTATTTTGAAGCCGTGATGCCTGCAATCTTTGCATTATTGTCTCAATGTCTTCAGGTCCCCTCTCTAGTTATCTCATGCGTAGAGCCAGCAGTTTCTCTCTGTTCAGCCCCTTCTCCCAAGGCAACATGTTCCAAGTAGCAACCACTTGTTCAATAGGCATGATAGGTTGCTGTCCATACATTAATTCCGCAAGCATGTATCCAGTCACTGCACTATCCATCATCTTGTCAGCCCATAAAATTGCTGTCCATACATTAATTCAGCAAGCATGTATCCAATCACTGCACTATGCATCATCTCGTCAGCCCATAAGGCATACGGTAACAATTGAGGCCACTTCTTCATACTTCCTCTATATGAATTTGCTAGTGCTTTAATGGTAGATAGGAGCCCCCACTCACTCTTTCCATTACCCTCCCGATTATAGGCTGAAATCAATGC
This sequence comes from Lygodium microphyllum, assembly GCF_053477565.2. NCBI lineage: Eukaryota > Viridiplantae > Streptophyta > Polypodiopsida > Schizaeales > Lygodiaceae > Lygodium > Lygodium microphyllum. Next base: position 78,106,439 of record NC_141137.1, on the reverse strand, counting down.
AAGTTTAATTTTCAACTAAGTAAAGAATCTATGAGCCTCATCTGTATCCAATTCTCCTTTGTCAACTGTAAATTTTTCCACACAACCATAACAACAAAAGACCTCTTCCAAAAGAAAAGTGCATACAACCTGTGTTGTCTTCGTACTAAGAGCTCTCCCTTCCACCTGATTTTTCAACGTAAACATGAGATATCTCTTTTGCCACATACTTGTAGGCATAGTTACCAAATCCACCTCCAATTTATAATGAATAGACAAGGGATAAGTTGACTACAATCCATCTCTATGTTTCACTGCTGAGTACAATTGACAAGTAGTTTATAATTCAACGAAGCGTGCAATATCCCAATACATCCATTCCACCAATATCTTGCCTTAATCTTTTCAAAGGTGCCCCAAATACCTCTATGGCCAGCCCACAGACTCTCATGAAAATCATGCGTTACTTTTACCTATGTAGCTCTATCACCAAGGGCTTGCAATGGAACCCCTTTCTTCTCCTTCACATGCTTCCAAAGATACCTATCTTTTTAAAAAAACCCATTTCTTTCTTTTAATCCTCTTGTACTCATCTTCAGAAAAATTGTTCTTTCTTTGACAGTGTGCTGAGGTATTGCCCTATATTTAGCCTGTCCCCTACATATGAGTCTTCCAAAAACACCTCTAAAGCTGTCACATACCCCCCAAAGTGCTTTTTCTTTGATGTCCAAGCTTTAGCTATCACTATACCCACATTATCTATTGCTATATTCACTATTATAGCATTTTTCCCTATCAGTTCAGCTGTTGTCCTTGCGGTATTGAATGCTGTCCCTATATTAATGAGAGTTGTGCCTGCAATTACAGCAGCTGCCAAATTCAGCCTTAGCAATAATACAATCATTTTCAGCAAGAAATTCATCCTCTTCTTCAGTATCCATCATCCCACCTTCATCCTCAAAGCGTGCTCTTGATAACATGTCTGCAACTAGATTATTCCCCCCTGTAATGTGCTGTAATTCAAGGTTTAGTGACTTAATATAAGTTATCTACCTTAACATGGCAATATCCAGTGTTTCACAACTTGTAATCATGCCCGATAATGGCAAGCAATACGCTTCAACGATCAAGCACCTATAAAGTATTCTTTGTCACATTTGAGGGCTGTTATAATTCCCCAAAGCTCTCTCTTCACTTGTGGGTATCTTTGTTGCCTTTTATTCTAGACTTTTGCACCAAACCTGATAGCATATCTCTTCCCTTCATCATCATCTTGCCTAATCACCCACCCAATATCAATCATGCTTGTATCCATTGTGATGATTATAGGCTTCCCTTTTGAATAATCAGCCTTCCTCAATGTCGGTGTTGACTTCAATAGTCTCTTTAATTTCTTCATAGCTTTAGTGTGCTTTTGACCCCACTGCACCTTTTGCCCTTTCCTCAATAACTAATAGAGTTCATCTTGTATATTCCCAATAGCTATCTTAACATTAGCACATGTAGCATATAGATCTCCTGAGTAGTTATTTGTAGCCCACATCCTCCAACCACAATCTTTGTCAATTGGCCATGCACCATTTTCATACAAACTACAAACCATTACATTAATTTCCAATCCGTGGTCAAGCAAAGCAACACAAGAGTCTCATGCTCCCCAACCTTAACCACAATTTGTGCTACAACCCATGCCCAATGGTTCTACATGTAATGACTTCTAGGGATAAATCTCAAAGCCTCATCATTAGTATGTTACATTTTCCTAACTCCCATATGAGTGTTGCTGCAAATAACTGGATTTTCAATCACTACATCATTTGTCTTGTGCATATATACTAAGGGTTGGCACACCACATACATATATGCACAAAGCCCTCACACAGAACCTTAGGGGTTGTTGCCCACCCTTTCACATCCAACTATGCAACCTTCAATTGTAGGTCGTGCATTCCTTTCACCAACTCATCCATAACATCCTCTTTTACTATCAAAACAATAGGTCCAGCCTTCAGAACAGCCACAAATACAGGTGACTTAACTACCAATTTCAACAGTCTTGCAAAAAACAGTAGACAAAGTCCCATTATGCAATCTTTCCCTTCTTCGGTGCTTCTTGACAAATGCATTTACAGCATCTTTGATACGTCGCCATTCAATCTTAAGTCACATTTCAATAGATTGATCTTCCAATAGATCATCCAACTTCTCTTGTAAAGCAGGATCTGCAACTTGCAAAAAAATCTAATTTTTCTAGGACTTAAAAGAGTCTACTACTCTACAATATCCAACTACTCAGATCTACTTTTAAACTCTCGTAACAATTTCATAGCTACGAGTTCTTTACTTGGCTTCATGACCCACTCTTGAAACATTCTATGAGTAACCAATTTGGCATCTTCTATGTAAAACTCTTCTCTTAATGCCTTCTTAAACATATGCCAATCAGCATATTGTAGATACAATTCTGTAATCTGTGCCTTTAATTCTTGCATAGTGATTCGCACAGAATATTTGCTCCATGCAAACCAAGCCACCCCATAGAATTCCATCTTTAGTGCATACAAATGCATGCTCTACAGCTTGTAAAGCTTTAACCATTGTTGACTCTAATTTTGTAGAAGCATGCATCCGTTGTTGCTGTTGTTGTGCCTGCAAAATCATATTCATACTTTGCATCAATTACTGAATAGCATCACTTGAACCCAATCATGATGTATCTCCCATCTTGCACCCCTCAGATAGCTAATGTCAAGGGATAAAGGAATGAAGGCTGGAACCACGGGGGTTTCAGAAACAAGGGTACACAAAGTAGAGGTTAAAGAGAAGAAGAAAAAAGAAAGACGAAACAATTTTCACACCAAATGAATCTGAAGCTAAGCATTTGTATTACTGTCAAGTACAACAGTGCAAGATCGATTCAACCCTTGCTGAGACAACTGATCAACTCAAGTTTGTACATAGGCCTAAGTGATAGGCAAAAGCATCAAACCTCTATACAAGTGCATGAATCTTGATGGGGAAAGGTCAATCCTATCACCTTGAAGCAATATTAATTGAGAGAGATGGATAATGACAAAGAAAACCCTGTATGGGCCTTATTTTTGTACTGCAGCCCTTTTTTTACTGTGTATTACAGTAGCACTAAAATGCTAGCTGCTCCAAAATCTCTTAAAACTGTCTGTGGCAAGTAAAAAAACTGTAGCGGCCTTATTTTTGTACTTGAGCTCTGCTTTTACTGTGTGTTATAGTAGTAGAAAAGGCTCATATGCTGCTCCAAACCTCTCAAGACTATGCCTTTGACGAGTACAAAGCATCCCCCTATGCTAGAGAGGGAGATCCTTTGCAAACATGACCCTGGAGCCAATAAAAGAGGGCAAAATCCCTGTGGAAAGTAAGTTGCCCTACTGTATACCCTGTTATTCCCTGTTTAGGACAGCCAAATGAAGATAAAGAACTCTCCTTTCTTGCCAAGGTTCATAGCTGATGGAGACCACTTTCCTTCCTCTTGAGTATTGCATGCCATATCTCTCCCTTTCCCAACCACAATTGATGCAGTCCAGATCAGCTGAGAGTGTGCCAAAAAATTGCTGGTATCTTCCTTCCTCTGTCCACATTTGATCTTCATCACTTCCTTTTCTCCTTTGCTCCCTAAGTTTCCCCCTAAGTCATACACTATGCCACATGTAGACCATGACTTATCAAGTCCTCCTAACTTTGGCATGTAGTCGACTTCCCAACACTGTAAACTTCTTGGAAACTAAGTCAGTGCATTGAATAAACTCTCCCATAAGCATGTCTCCTCGTGTCCTGTAGGTAGAGCATAAAACTTTGCAAGGTACGGGTAGTCATCCACTTTGATAGCTTAGGCCAAAATTCTCATGACAACAATCTTCATAGACCAAGTGTGGTAGATTCCTTGGGGCCTGATTCAAACAATGAAGAGTGGGAAGAAAGGGTTCCTTGTATAGAGATGTTGCCCCACCTTCCGATATCCACCCCGACCGTGATGTGCAACACCCCGTTAAACACAATAAACATGTCTCGGATGCAATGATGGAATGTAGTGAAGACACCCATGATGATGTAATGGCAGATTCTCAAGCCCCTCCACAATTCAAGCATGGTGCTCGTTCTTATGCACACATGACTTCTGTTGTTGAGGAGTCCCAAGACATGGAATGGGAACCTCTTTTGGAACTTGCCAGTATGCTATTGGGTGAATATGTTCAACACAAGAAGGAATCCTTTTCAGCCCAAGACAAAGAGTATGTTTTGGATGCTACCATGGATACTAAGACTATATTGCGTTCTTTTTCAGCAGTCTATGAAAGAGGGGTCATTCTCTTTTTCATCACCAAGATTTTGGTGCTCTCCTGGATCCACCAATGGCTAAATTCCATTTTTCAAGGTGATTGTGTAGAGGAAATCCTTGTTGGCCGCCCATGAGGACTCTATGAGATAATGCTCAAATGAACAAGAACTCAAGATTATCTTCTAGCCAGACTTCCATTGTTCTTTGATAAACGCCTAGTGTATGTAGTGGCTTGGTGACTGTTGGCGGACTTCCAATGATTGCTATAGCAAGAATTCTCGGTATGGGTTGAAGTCGAATGTTGTCTTGTAGTCTACTAGCCTTTACTTAAGGATGCTATGGAGGTAATTGGCATGGTTTTGGTTCCACCTAGCTTGAGGGCTACCAACTACAACCACATGTGCATGTTGTGGAACACCACGTGCAAAAGACCCAACTGGGGGCACTTAAATTGTCTTGGGATTCTTTCGTTGCACTATTGTTTGAACTGGGAAACCTTTGCAAGGCATTGTTTTTCTTGTGCATGATTGGGGCATTTCATGGTCGAATGTTTGGGTGGGGGCTTGGCTTTGCTAGTCCATGATGCTTTTATGGATGATGTCCCTCAACCAAATGAGGCTCCGATGCACCCTATTTTAGATAAAGGGAAACAACCTATACAACCTTTGGATTCCTGTGATCAGGATTGGGTAGATGTCCTTGCCACATGAAACAAAAAGTTTAATATGTGCTCGACAGCAGCTATGCCTAGCACTTTAGAAGATCCCTTATTCACTTATGTGCATCGCAAAGATAAAACATTGTCTGTACCTATTTCTAATGCTAGAGTTTTGATGGGCCCTCAAAAATCTTCTACTTCGAAGGCCTTTGCTGATCGTTCAAGGGACCCACCTGTGTTCCTTCAAGGGACCCACTTGCACGGCTTGCTTTTGATCCCCATGGTAAAGTAATTGCAATATTGGCTGACTTTCTAGATGACGGCACTCTTGTTATTTATGTTGCAAATGTGCAGTCAAAGGCAAAATCAGCCTCGATATTGAAATCCTTTCATCATGATATATGAAGCTCACCACTTGGAATGTGCATGGCATTTGTTCATGTAGCAAGCAACATGATATGTGGCACATTTTGCATGATAATCAATGGGATGCATTATGTACTCTTGAGCATTAAAATCATAATGAAGCCAGCAAAGTCATGGATTGCCATGGGTTTCGTTTGTTCTATGCAAGGGGCTCATCTCAACACTATTCAAATGTGCTCATGATCATACATAGCAAGTTTCAGCTGGTCCTTGTCAAGAATGACGTCCTTGGCCACTTTCTGGTTGTTGAAATTCTATTTGAAGGGGAGGTACAATGGTTGGTAGGCCTCTATGCACCAAATGACTCTTCGTCTCGACAAGATTTGTGGGATTGGCTGGCTGGCAGCTTGTTTGTCTCTTTGTAAACCAGGAGTATTGATGGGAGATTTCAATATGTGTGTTCATCATTCGCAGTCTACCTCTGAGTACTCCATGATGGATGTATCTGAGAGCCGTGTGTGTCATGATTCTGAAATGGTTGTTTTGAGGTAGGGCATTTGCTCTTGGCTCCACCCATCAGATTCAAGCTTTACCTTTCAATCAGCATAATACTTTGCCATATGGTCCCGCTTGGACCACATGTATGTTATGCACAATGATGTTTTCTTGCCAAAGATTCTAGACATCCAAGTGTTGAAACAATATATTTTGTCGGGATCACTTCCCTTTGCAGTTTGACATGCTTGTGCCATTCTTGGAAAGGCTCTCATTACGTTTTAATTCATCTTATCTGAAGCAGCCAATCTTTAATGGTTATATGGAGCAGCTAGTTGACACGTCTTTACTTGATTTTCCCACAGGGAGTGGTGATTCTTTTGAGCAATTGCTCCATAACGTACAAAGGGTTGCCAGGCATTATGGTATCCATCATGCTTCTCTTTGCAGACAAGACTGGTAGCACGCTACTGAAGCATTGCTAACATTGGTCCACTCCTTGCTAATTGATTCTCTCAAAGATCCATTCCTACTACCATTGGCGACAACTCTGACAAATCTCATTCAGCAATTCTAGTTGCAATCATATCAGCAAGCCACATTGCAAAGCTCAACTAGGAATTTCCAAGACGCTTCATGTCAATCGCGTAAATTTTTTCGAGGCTTGCATGCCTCTCCTAGTCGAGAGAATATGGTATGTCTCCAACATGCATATGCTCGATTGTTACGGATCCGCAATCCATTGTGCACATATGTAGAGAATACTTACTTGACCTTCTTGGTACTTTGTCTCCTACTCACTAGACCAGTAGAAGCCCATTCGGCTTTTTATGACCTGGTCAAGGATCAAGTTTCGCTAGATATGCATGATGATTTGGACAAAGATATCTCTAAGGGAGAGGTCATGGATATTTTGTTGCATCTACCCAAGGACAAAAGTCCAAGATGAGATGGCTTGACTAATGAGTTTTTTGAAGCACATGTTGCCACTCCCAGCAAACCTTTGGCAGCCATGTGCCAACAAGTCTAGGAGACTAGAATTATGATTGCCTCATGAAAGGTGGGAATCATTAAGCTCATTTCGAAAGTGTAGTCACCCTCAATGCAAAAACATTGACAGCCAATTTCTTTGATGGAATCTATGTATAAGATTATATTTAAACTCATGGCTAATCCTCTCTACAAGCACCTCCCTGCCCTTGTGCATTCTAATCAACATGGATTTATGAAGGACCGGAATGTCTTGCACAATGTACTGAATGTTTAACTTGCCATAGACTATACAAAGCACTCCAAGCAAGAAGTCGTGTTGGTCCGTTGGATCTCAAGAAGGTTTTTGATTATTTGATTAGTTTTTTGTGGTAGAGCTCATGCATGTCCCATCTAATACACATAGTTAGCACAAATGCCTATTCGCCAGGCATGCTCAATGGTGGGGTCATTGAATCATTCACTCTTGTACACTCAATCAAACAGGGTTGCCCTTTGAGCCCCGTTGTTCTTTGCCCTGGTGACTTCCATGCTTTCTCATTTGGTAGCCACGAGACAAATGACTGGTCTCTCTCTTCCCTTTGGTGAACATTTTGTGGGCCAGTTGTTAGCAAATGACATGTTCATGATCCTCAAAGCATAATAAGAGAACCTCCACAAGGTATTGGATGTATGGAAGCTTTTTCACCAAGCTTCTCATCTTCATACTAATGCAACCAAATCCTCCCTCATCAACTATACTAAACCATATCTACAGTCTCTTTGCAATGGCAAGGGATGGTGATCCACCATAGAAATGTTATGTAGCATCTAGGTTACCCCCTGAATTGGAGGTGAAGTTTCTATATTGGAAATCGCAAGCCTTGACTTTCCATGTCCACCTTTAAGTGGTATAGTCCATCATGCTTCTACACTAACGTATTTTTTGTTGCTTTTGCCTTGGACTACCTCCACCTTGAGGGTTCTTACTAGACACATTTGCTTTATGCTACAAACAAGGACACTTTGCATGCAAGTATCTCGTGGATCTCTAAAAGCCATGCTTGCACTCCTAAAGTATTGGTGGTGGGGCTATTTTGGATGCACACACTCACATGGTTGCTCTTTAATGGTCTCTCTTTTGTGCCATGTGCACTGATCGACACTCACGGGTGTTTGTTGCTCGGTTCTTTTTGGAAGAGCAAGGCATGGTTCATGATGACACAACCATTCACGGTTTGTGATGGCAAGTTCTTAATGCTGATGATCCCCCTTCCTTATCCTCTTTCTTCTTGCTCACCCAACTCGTCTACTCGTGGAAATCGTGTTGTGCTAAGAATTGCTCTTAGCCACTTGAACAGCCCCAAAACATGCTTATTTTAGGCTTCCACTCATCGCCAAGCCTCGGTCCATAGTCCTAAAGACCCTCCTGCAATAGGACCTTCCAAGTCTGCCCTCCCGTTGTGGCACTACGGACAACTAACTTGCCCAAGAGGACCATACTCTGATACTCTGGGTCTATGATCCCAAGCCCTCCTTCTGACCAATGTCGTATGATGGTCGCCCACGCAACCTTGGCCCTGGAATCCCTGGAGCCGTCTGACCCAGACCAAAGGAAATTTTGCACCAGGCGGCGAAGCTGCATTACGCAGCAAGAGGAGAAGCACCAACACAAGGTGATGTACCAGGCCTTCCCTAGGAGGATCTGGTTAACCACCAACGCTCAGCCGGCTAGTGAGACGCGAGCCGTACACCAATAGTTCAGCTTCCTCCGAATAGAATGGAGGACTGGAAGAAACTGCTCGGCAGCAGTGATGTCGAGTCCCACCTGGAACCCTAAGTACCGAACGGTCTGTCCTCTGCTCACCCATCTAAATCCCAGGTGGACGCCCCACTCCGTGCTAGAGTCCGGGTCTGTGAGGAAACCAACCAACTTCCGCAAGTTGATTTTTGCTCCTGCTGCAGAACAGAACACCTGAAGAGCCAACCTCACTCTCTCCACCATCAACTCATCGTCCTCTATGTAGAGCGTTGTATCATCTGCATACTCTAAGTCTAGCAACTCAGTCTCCTCTCTTATTGGAAGTCGGAGACTACAAAATCCGCTCGCACGTGACCTGAGGAAGTGAGACATCGCCTCTGCAAAGAGAAGGAACAGGTATGGGGCCAGGGGTCAGCCCTGTCAAACCGTTCTCTCCACCCGAAACTCCTCCCCTCGCCTTTCGCCTATGGGAACCCTGCTGGTGGCCAATCTGTAAAGGGCGGAGACCCCGCGAATCCAAGCCTGGCGGAAATCCAACCTCACCATGGTGCCCTCTAGGAAATCCCAGTCCACCCTGTCATAAGCTTTCTCGAAATCCAAGAGTAGTGCGGCCAGTCTCTACTCACTGTGCTGGGCCCACTCTGTCGCCTCAAAGAAGGTGAATATATTGTCCAGGATGCTCCTATCCTGGACAAAGCCTGTCTGTGTCATGGATGATGTCTGGAAGCACGGGGCATAGTCGCCTACTAATCATCTTTGCCAGTGCCTTATAGGCCACTAACAATAAGGTGATCGGTCTCCACTGGGAAAGCTCCAACCGGTCTCCCCCTTTGGGGAGAAGACTGATAAGGCTTGCGAAAAGACTCTCTGGCATCTGTCCTTAAGTGAAAATCTCCTCAAAAGCCATCAGTAGGGGGTCCTTCACCACTTTCCAAAAGGTAGTGAAGAAAGCCTTAGAGAGGCCATCCTTTCCTGGGCATTTCTGCCCGTCCTGTGTATGAAAAGCCTCCTCTAGTTTCTTGCATCCCATCTCTTTTGTGTCGCGGGACAGGATGTAATCCCAAACTTGCTGTCTACATCAATGTCCTTTAGCTGAGGCTGTCTCCTACTGGAAGAGGCGACTCTAGTAGTCAGTGGCAATCTCCATCACCTCGTCTAGGCTAGAACGGGTCCTCCCATACTGATCTCTGAGGCTGCGTATCTACTCTCCTGAGGTGCGAGGCTGGTGCACGTGGAAAAACTCCCTGCACATCATGTCCCCTTTCCGCGCCAGAAAGCTACTGAGGTGCAAAAAGAGAACTCTGAGCGCCTGCCCTCTAGGCTAGCAATGGCTGCTCGCGCGCGCACCTTTTGTGCATGGAGAGTGGGATCCCCTGGTGCCTCCTATAATAATCTTTGCGTGGCTGTCAAGTCTCACCGGAGTGCTCTCTCCTCCTCGCAGCTCTGTTGCCTGGCCTGTATGGCTACCTCTTGGCAGATTCTGCTCGACTCAGCTAGGACCTCTGCAACCTCCTCTACGATCTGGTCCCTCCTGCCCTACTCTCTAGTCCAAATCTGCTCTATCTGTCTCGTCACCTCCTCGCTCCTATAGATCGAGTCAGGGATCCGACAAGATCGTGTATCTAGGGCAGATGCTGGGGGATCTAGGGTCAAGAGAACCGGGCAATGATCAGACAACGTGGTGCCTGCCAACTGCCCAATCTGGCCTCTCCGAGAGCCTCCCCACTCTCCCACATAAAACCTGTCCAACCGCTCCAGCAGGACTCCACTTAGCCGCCTATATCTCCAAGAGAAGTCCAGCGACCTCTCCCTCTTGTGGAAGGCACGGTCTCTCCAAGCATCGCGTGCTTCTACTGCCAGTAGAAAGACCTCCCAAGCCTTTTGCTCCTCCCCGGCCATACCCTGGTAGTTTTTTCCTCTGCCCTGTTGGTCCTCCAAAGCCTCCAGGTTGTTGATATCTCCTTCAACAATCCAAGAGTCCACCTCTGGGATGTTGGGTATCTCACACGCCTTACTTACGCCTACGCTCATATGGGAGTGTGCGGGTGATCACTAGGACACTGGGGCACTTTTTACTCTCGGTAGGAGAGGTTTTTTCCCCCAGATTATGTGTACTATTTTGTATGTGCTTGTGGTGCACACTTACGGGCACTTACTGTGTTCGGGTGTGAACAGCCCCTTATAACCCTAAGGTATAAGGGTTATCATTTGTACTTTCAGCTAACACTCTATTCAGTACTATTGCATTGGGTATCGTGCTCAACTCTGTCTCTCACTCTCACACTGTCTACTGCACTTCAGCTGCACCTCGATCCTCTCCCATCTGACATTTGGTATCAGAGCTCAGCTCAGAGCAGTCTTCAGTCTGCAGTCTGCAGCCACCGCCAATTCTGCCCCAGCCGCCTGTTCCTGCCCAGTCCTGCCTGCGCCTGTCAGTCCGTCAGCGCGCAGCACCAGACGACTCCTCTGCCCAGCGTGCAGCTCCAACAATCAGAGCGCCTCCTGTACCTGCGTGCTGCCACCCCTGCCCAGCGAGTCCTCTGCCCTGTGTCTGCCCAGAGTGCCCCTTCGCCTGTCAGTCTGCCTGCGCAGCCTCCCTGCGCTGAGCTAGCCTGTGCCGTCAGCTCCAGCTGCCAGCGCGCCACCTGTCTCCACCAGCCAGTCCTGGGTGCCGCCTCCTCAGCCCAGCGCGCGCCCAGTCCTGCCTGCGCGTGTCACTGGACCTGCACGCCTGTACCTGTGCGTCAGTCCGACTGTACCCAGCAGTCATTACCTCGGGAATCGTGCCCGTCGTCAACACGCAGAGGTAACATTCTACACTTTTCTATTACACAGGAGTTCGTGCAACAGGTTCAGGTTCAGCATTGGGAAACGTGCTGAACAGCAGGTTCAGTTTTCAGCATTGAAAAACGTGCTGTGTCTGTCTGTGACACATTGAATGCACATTTTGGGGCTTTTGTAACAGACATTTGTGACAGAAATTTTGGGCAGAAAATTTTGGGGCTTTTGATGTTTTAGTGCTGCTGAGCACTAATTGCACCTTGGGAAGCGTGCATCAGTGACAGTTTTTGTGACAGAGTACCCTTTGCACATTAATTGCAGACTTGTGTTTGCTGCAATTTCTGGAAATTTGCAGATTTCCAGCCCGTACTGCATTGACATTGCTCTATTGCCTTTTGGGAAATAATGGCAAATCAGGGAGGAGATGTATTCACCTATGTGTCCAAGGAAGACCGATTGGATGGGAACAATTATTCCCTTTGGTCTTTTATGATGAAGAATGTATTAGTGGCAAAAAATTTGTGGGATTATGTCAGTGGAGAGGAAGCACGACCGGGAGTTGTGGCTCCCGCTACTCCTCCTCCAGGAGGACGTGCAAGAGGGCAACCTCAGCCCCCTCCATCTCAGCCCGCTCAGCCACTTCCCCCAAGAACTGCAGCTCAGAAAACTTGGGATACACGGGATGCACAGGCTATGTCGCTGATTGCATTGGCAGTTCAGCGTTCTATCATTCCTCATATTCGTTCAGCAGCTTCTTCACAAGAAGCTTGGTTGATATTGGAGCAGATGTTTGCAGGAAAGAATGAGACTCGCATCTCTTTCTTGAAGAAAGAGCTAGAGACTCTAAAGATGAATGAGGGTGATTCTATGCAGGATCATCTCAACAAAATTCAGGACTTGCGGGAGCAACTCATGAATGTGGATGAGTACTACTCAGATGCGCAGCTGCTTTCTACGACATTGAATTCACTGCCTCCCTCTTACTTGGCTTTTCATACTGCCTTGAACCTCACTATGAGGATTTCGAAAGAGCCCATCACTTTCATTCAGCTTGTCAGTTTGCTTCTAGAGGAGGAACAAACTAGACGGAACAGTGGTGTGGATGGTATAGCCTCTGAGCAGGCTTTTATGTCAAGGCAGAAGGGTAAAAACAGCCAAGGGAAAAATGCTTCGCAGAGTTCTGGTAGTAGTAACACTTCACAGACAAGTCAGAAACAGGGGGGCACGCAAGCCAAGAAAGGAAAATGCCATTACTGCAAGAAGCCTGGCCACTACATCACTGAGTGCAGGAAGCGCATCGCCAAAGAGAAGAAGAAGGAGTCAGGGATGTCTGTTTCTGCAGCTCCTTCCACTGCTAGTGAGTCCGCGTTCTTTGTTGCAGACAGGGACTATTGTTTTTACACTTGCAGTTATGATGTCTCTTGGGCTGATAGAGCATTTAGCTCTACAGAAGATGCTGACACTTGGTTCTTTGACAGTGGTGCTTCACGGCATATCACATCTCGTAGAGATTTGTTTGCTTCTCTTGGTGCACCTCCCGTTGGGAAGTCTGTTCAGTGTGCTAATAATGCATCATACCCTGTTCGTGGTATTGGGGAGATTCAGCTTACAGCCATTGATGGCTCTATTCTCCGCCTACAGGATGCTTTGTATGTGCCTGGCATTAAGAAGAATCTGCTTTCCATTTCTTCTATGGCACGTTGTGGTTTGCAGGTCACCTTTGATGATGACCGTTGCATGGTCCGTGACAAGGAACACATGACATTGGTCTTGACAGGTTCTCTGTGTCATGGGTTATATGAGTTGGATGCTCTTTCGGTAGATCAGTCTGCATATTTGACATCCACTCTTACTCCTGCTATGTTAGAGGCAGAGTTATGGCATGCTCGTTTGGGGCATGTAAACTATGGCAGCTTGATGCTATTACAGCGTACTCAGATGTTGGATGGATTACCTCTCTTGGAGAGACCTCCTGAGCATTTATGCGAGGGTTGCATTTTGGGAAAAATGCATCGTTTCTCTTTTCCCCGTGATGTTGCTTTTAGAGCAACAGCCAGATTACAGCTTGTGCATTCGGATGTTTGTGGGCCCATGCAGACACAGTCATTGGGTGGTTGTTACTATTTTGTAACATTTATTGATGACTTTACACGTTTGTGCTGGGTCTACTGCTTGAAAAAGAAGTCAGAAGTGTATGATGCATTTTTGGCTTTCAGTGCACTTGTGGAAACTCAGTCTGGTTGCAAGATTAAGACTCTCCGTTCGGACCGAGGGGGGGAATACATGTCCTCTATGCTGAATTCTTATTTGCAGCAGAAGGGCATTATCCATCAGTACACTACTGCATATACTCCACAGCAGAATGGGGTAGCAGAGAGGAAAAATCGGTCACTCATGGAGATGGCCAGATGTATGCTGAAGGCAAAGAGTTTGCCTCATAGTTTTTGGATGGAAGCCGTCATGTGCGCTTGCCACATTTTGAACAGATGCCCTACCAAGGCCTTGAAAACCGTCACACCTTTTGAGGCTTGGCACAGCCGCAAACCTTCTGTTGGCCACTTCCGTACTTTTGGGTGTCTTGCATATGCCCATATTCCACAGGTACTTCGAAAGAAGTTGGACAACAAGGCTGTAAAATGCATCTTTATGGGATATAGCAGCGAAAGCAAAGGCTACAGACTCTATGATCCCGTGACCAAGAAGGTTTTTGTCAGCAGGGATGTTGTATTTGATGAAAAATCAGAATTATCCTTGGCTGGTTTTGATACATATCAGGCTGCCCGTGATGTCTTTGAAGGGCTGCTGCCCATCACATTTGGTGATTCAGCTGGTACTTCAGCAAATGAACCTAATGTTCAGCCAGCTGCTCCTATGGAACATGCAGTAAATCAGCACATTGCTGAAACTGAAATTCAGCAGGAACTTGTACACAGTCAGGAAGCAAGACAGGTGCCTAGATGGTACACGCAGACTATGAGAGATAGTCATTTGGAAACACCCTTGGCTGGTCGTACTCGAAGGCAAACTCGACTGCATGATTCAGCACATTCCATGGAGTTTGTTATGGCAGCATGTACTCATGATAATGAGGAGCCTGAATGTTTTGAGGATGCACGACATAGTGTGCATTGGATGGCAGCCATGCAAGCTGAATTGGATTCTATTCATAAGAATCATACTTGGGATTTGGTGTCTTTGCCAGTTGGCAAGCGTGCCATTGGTACGAAATGGGTCTACAAATTGAAAAGGAATGCAGATGGATCCATAGATAAGTACAAGGCACGGCTGGTAGCTAAAGGCTACGCACAGAAAAAGGGCATTGACTATGAGGAGACCTTTGCTCCTACCTCCCGTATGACGACCATTCGGTCTATGATTGCCTTGGCTGCACATTTTGGTTGGAAAGTGCATCAGCTGGATATAAAGACTGCATTCTTACATGGGGAACTTCAGGAAGAAGTGTATGTACAGCAGCCCATTGGTTTTGCAGTTGAAGGCTCAGAAAATTTAGTATGCAAGCTGAAAAAAGCTCTATATGGTTTGAAACAAGCTCCACGAGCTTGGTACGCAAAAATAGATGCTTTCTTGCTTAGTCAGGGGTTTGTAAACAGCCCATCTGAGTCTACCCTTTATGTACATAAAGAGGGGGGATCCATGCTGATTTTGTGTCTATATGTAGACGACCTTTTGCTCACTGGAACACGTGCTGATCAGATTTCAGCATTCAAAAATAATTTACAGCAAACTTTTGACATGTCTGACTTGGGTATTTTGCACTATTACTTGGGCATCCAGTTTGTACATGATGCTAGAGGCATTGGATTATGTCAGTCAAGGTACATTGGGCAACTTCTTGAGAAGTTTGGCTTACAGGATTGCAAGCCAGTTTGTACACCCATGGAACCTGGGCTCAAACTGTCATTACATGATGACAGTGATTTGTTTGATATCCATACTTATGCTCCAGCAGTGGGATGTCTCATCTATCTATGCCACACTCGGCCAGACATACAGTTTGCCGTTTCAGTTTTGAGCAGGTACATGCATCAGCCTCGTATGTCGCATTGGCAAGCTGTGAAGCGTGTGTTTCGTTACTTGCAGGGTACTAGAGCTCTTGGATTGCTTTATGCCAAGGGGGGACCACTGCAGTTACATGCTTACAGTGACTCTGATTGGGCTGGTGATTTTGATACTCGTCACTCCACTAGTGGCAATTGTTTCTTTCTTGGCTCGTCATGCATTTCTTGGCTTAGCAAGAAACAATCCACTGTTGCCACGTCGTCATGTGAAGCTGAGTACAAGGCAGCCTTCACTACTGCAGTTGAGTGCGTATGGCTTAGACGCTTACTTGCTGATTTGGATGTATCTGTTACGGAGCCTACTCCTTTATATACTGACAGTCAGAGTGCCATTGCAGTGGCACGGAACCCTGTGTTTCATGCTCGCACGAAACACATAGAGATTCACTACCACTTTGTCAGAGAGAGGCTACATGCAGGTGATATCAGCCTTGTCTACTGTCCTACCACCAGCAATGTGGCAGACATCTTCACCAAAGCTCTTCCACGAGACACATTTGAAGCATTTCGCGATGCTTTGAATTTGACGCCCTTTGGTGGCGGATGATCCTTGTACACTTGATCACTCTTCACTCCAGGGGGGTTTGTTGGGTATCTCACACGCCTTACTTACGCCTACGCTCATATGGGAGTGTGCGGGTGATCACTAGGACACTGGGGCACTTTTTACTCTCGGTAGGAGAGGTTTTTTCCCCCAGATTATGTGTACTATTTTGTATGTGCTTGTGGTGCACACTTACGGGCACTTACTGTGTTCGGGTGTGAACAGCCCCTTATAACCCTAAGGTATAAGGGTTATCATTTGTACTTTCAGCTAACACTCTATTCAGTACTATTGCATTGGGTATCGTGCTCAACTCTGTCTCTCACTCTCACACTGTCTACTGCACTTCAGCTGCACCTCGATCCTCTCCCATCTGACATGGGAGGCCTTCTGTGATCTCCACCCAGAACCTGCTACATGTCCTAACCTCCTTAGGGGCGTAGATATTAAGGACTCCAAGGCACGAATCCCCAATATCCAATCTGATCCATAGCACCTTCCCTGCCACTATCGTCCCGTGGTCTCGTACACAAGCGATAAGACTCGGACCAATAGAGGTGCATACATCTCCACTCCTTCCGTGGGCACCTATGGCATGCTCCCAGTAAGTGCACGGGCTGCCTAGGAGTACCTTCCCTACCCATTGGGCTTGGGTGGGGGTGAGCTTGTGCTCCTATAGAAGTAAGATGTCGATCCGTCCAGCAAGGGCAAGCTGCAGCTACTGCCGAACAATCAATTTCCTAGAACCACGTGCCCCATTGTAGTGGAGGTTATTCACATTCCAGGATGCAAGGTGTAAGCTCATGGGAAAACCTGTGACTGACCGAACAGGCATCTATTCGGTGTGGAGGCTGCTGATAAAGAGGAGAAACTATGAGGCATGCAAGTACACTTTGTCGCCGGTCTGGACGGCGAACTCCAATCCCCCATGGTGGCCCTCGGCCAAACCATAGGGGTGATTGATGTTCCAGGTGGTACTATCAATGCATCTATCAGCCATGCTGAGAGTCGGAACTCTATGCACTAGTAGAAATGGGCCGCCTGTGCCAGGGGCCACTCGATCACATCCCTCGGAGCTCTCCACTGTGGAGGGGCTTGAAAGATAATGCTCAAGGGAGGGACATCGGTACCAGCCCACCAGTTAATATCCATCATGCAACCACGCCATTGCTATGCAAACAATGCTAGTCCTTCATCTCCCATCCACTGGGAGGTGTGGTACGCCACCTGACTCTTCAACTCTTCCTCTATCTGTGTTGTCGTCCACTCCCCTGAGTGACAAGAGTGAAGAAAAAAGGCGTAGTTTGGTCCATCCGGTGGTGCTAGTAGATGGACCTTGCCTCTCCTTGACTTACGAACCACGAAGATCCCCACCTCTAGAGGTAGTGGAAACTCTCTGCGCTCCGCAACCCTCAAGTAGGACCATGGGCCACTGCGGAAAAACTCATGTGGCAATAGGTGTGTCTATCTCGGGAAAGTGTGACGAGCGGTAGGGGTGGATGAGCTGGTGGATGTATGGGAGGGGGAGGACTACCAGTGCGAGGAGGATGTAGGCATGTGTGGCTCATCACCTCTTGTGGGAAGAGGGGGGGTGGGTCTGGGGGGGATCACCTGGACCAGGTGCGGATCAAGGGGCGTGCTCGATACGAGGGGTGGTGGGAGGGAGGATGTAGGCATGTGTGGCTCATCACCTCTTGTGGGAAGAGGGGGGGTGGGTCTGGGGGGGATCACCTGGACCAGGTGCGGATCAAGGGGCGTGCTCGATACGAGGGGTGGTGGGAGGGAGGATGATTGAGGAATGGTGGGATGGACAGACGTACATGGCGGGTGTGGGTGGGGGCTGGTGGCCCTGGAAATGGGGGGTTGTGGGCCAGGGTCAGTTGGGAGGGGGGGGGGGGGGGGGGGGGGGGGGGCGCGCATGGGATGTTTGGGGAGGTGGATATGGGGGCTGTGGGAACTCAGGAGCGGTAGTCTGTGGTGCAGGTAGTGAATGTGGGGGGATGCGGTCTTGCCGGGTTGGGCAGGCTGTGGAGTGCTCTGTCGAGGGGGCATCGCTCACCCACCTGCTCCCTACTGTGCCGAGGCTGGGTTTGAGACGTCGGCTGCGCCCCCCCTTGCCATCTTCCTCTCTGTCGTCTTTGTACTCGTGTGAAGCCGTCAGAGTCCACCTACGGGCCTATCGACGGAGCCACCTTGGCTCCAAAACACGTACAACCTGTTGCCTGATGCCCAAAGTCGTGGCAGCACAGATACTGTCCTAGGTGCCCCGTCACAATGACTTGCTGCCTAAAGGAGTGCCCGCCCGCCTCAATCTCTAGGAACTGTGGGATATTCTTGACCTCTTTCACTGCCACCTATACCTTTGGGATTGCTGCAACTGTCACTGCATCCGCAAAGGACGCGGGAAGGATAGTGCCAAAGAGCCATCCAAAGTCTTCCACCAACTATTGATACTCTATCGCCAGGCCGAGGAAACGAAGGGTGATCGGGTGCCGAAGAAACCTGTTATGGAGTGCAAATGCCTCCACAGTAAAGCCACTGTACCAAGGGACCATGTATATGACTCCCTTCGTGGACACGTAGGGTGAACTAGCAAGCAACTCACGAGCTGTGTCTCCCGAGTTGAGCCTGACCATGAAAATCCCTTGGCCCAATAGGACTGCCTCCACCATCTGCGCTGTGCCGATGCGCAGCGTCCGTGGAGTGAAGCTAGTCCCGAAGCTGGGCCCTGGCAAGGGAATGTCCTACTACCTAACCATAAATTGTTGTTTCCTTTAGGTCCAGCTCCTTAGCTCGAACGGCTAAGAGCTGCTCCTCAGAGAGGACGATACACAAGGTGTTTGACTGGGCGGCACTCTCTAAGTGCGCCGGCGTCTGACCAAAGGTTTCCATTGCGCATACGACAAAAGATCGACAAGTGGGTATGCATTTGGTCTTAGCAACAGCATGATTAGTTGAAGCAATAAAAAGCAACCCATTCTGGCTCTCTCGAGTTGTACTGAAGCAGAATACAGAGGCCTAGCCTTAGTTGCATGTGAAGTAGTTTGGTTGGTTAAGATGTTGGATGACTTGGGAGTACATATGGATAAACCAATCAAGTTGTACTGTGATAACATGAGCAATGAGCTTCTGGCAAGTAATCCTGTTTATCATACCAGATCGAAACACATAGAAGTGCATTACCATGTCATCAGAGAAGTGATACTTGGAAACAAGATAGATCTTATCTATGTGAAGAACGAAGACCATGTAGCAGACATCTTTACCAAATCACTTGGTAGGCATAAGTTTACTCCCTTCTGTGAGAACATGAGTGGATCGAAGCTTAGCTAAGAGTGAAGTACGTAGTGTGGAGAGTGAAAGCATGGCACCCAATGCAATAGATTGAAGTGTAAGGTGCAAGTACAAAGTACAACCCTTAAACCTTAGGGTTGTGAGAGGGTGTTCACACCCAAAGTGTGTGAAACATGATAAGTGCCCGAAACTATGTAACATAGGCACATAAAATAAAGGGAATAAATCTCGAGGGAAAGACCTCTTGTACAGAGAGTAAAAAGTGCTCTAGTATCCTATTGGAGATCACCAACACTCCTCTGTGAGCATAGACGTGAGTAAAACCCAACAAACCCCCCTGGAGTGAAGAGTGATCAAAATACAAGGGTCATCTGCCACCAAAGGAAATCAAATTTAAAGCATTGCAAAATGCTTCAAATTTGTCACGAGGAAGAGCTTTGGTAAAGGTGTCTACCACATTACTGGTGGTAGGACAATAGACAAGGCTGATATCTCCAACATGTAGCCTCTCTCTAACAAAGTGATAATGGATATCAATGTGTTTCGTGCGTGCATGAAACACTGGGTTCCGTGCCATTGCAATGGCACTCTGACAATCAGTGAACAAAGAAGTAGGCTTAGTGACAGATACATTCAAGTTAGCTAGCAAGCGTCTAAGCCATACACATTCAACTGTGGTAGTGAAAGCTGCCTTGTATTAAGCTTCACATGACGACGTGGCAACATTGGACTGTTTCTTGCCAAGCCAAGAAATGCAAGATGAGCCAAGAAAGAAACGATTGCTACTAGTGGAGTGACGAGAATCATAATCACCAGCCTAATCAGAATCACTGTAAGCATGTAAGTGCAGTGGTCACCCCTTGGCATAAAGCAAACCAAGAGTCCTAGTACCTTGCAAGTAACGGAAAACACGCTTGACAGCTTGCCAATGTGACATGCGTGGTTGATGCATATATCTGCTCAGGGCTGAAACTACAAACTATATGTCCGGCCTAGTGTTGCATAGCTGGATAAGGCATTCAACTGCTAGAGCATATCACACCACGGTTTTGAAAACAACAAATTTTCCCTCCCTCCCCCTCCTCGCCATCGACCCCCCCCCCCCCCCCCCGGTAGCACAACAGCGTGATAGGTAGGTTCCCAGCAGGGACGCGCAATGGAAACCTCTGGTCAGACGCCGGCGCATTGTGCGAGTGCCCACCAATCAAACACCTTGCGCATCATCCTCTCTAAGGAATAGCTCGTAGCCATTCATGTCACAGAGCTAGAGTTAAAAGCATAGTTACCTGGAACGGGAAACAGGAACGGGGGGAACGTCCAAGGTGGGGGAACGGGAACGGGGGGAACAGTACATGTCTTAAGTGCCCCAAATATGCCCTGCATGACCAAGTTGCCCCAAAGAATGTCCCTCTAATTGCCCCAATACCCCTCAATGTTCCAAATTGACTCGAATGTCCCAAAATTGACTCAATTATCCCCATAGCTCCAAATTGCTCTGAATAGCCCCAATTATTCTAGTTTCCCTTGAAATTAGACAATATAAATGGATGATTACCTTGGAATTGAGAATAGGAACTTTGCATGGACTCCTGATTGGCTTGTGGGTTGTCTTGACACTTTGAATATTCAAAAAGAGAGAGAGAGAGAGAGAGAGAGAGGAGAGAGAGAGAGAGAGAGATTAGTGTGTGCACATTAGGTGATGGACATGAGTGAACATTTGGTAGGAGTGTGATACGAGCAAAAAGAGAAAACGTGGAAAAATGTAAATTTCTAGTCAACAAGCCTGGAACGGCCGTTCCAAACACGGAACGGCAGGGGGAACGGTAGGAAACGGCAGGGAACGGCCTTGGGAACGGCTGGGAACGTTCCTTGGCCGTTTCACCTCCTCCAAGGGTCCGGAACGCGTTAAACCGTTCCTACAGGCCAAAACGGCCGTTCCCTGTTTCTATGGTTGAAAGAAACAGCGATCTTCCGTCAGGTCGTTAGACACTCCACATCGAGGGCCTAGCTGCAGGATTGGCTCCACTCCACGCTTCACATTGGCACAGCACAGATTGTGGAGACAGTCCTCATGGGCCGAGGGATCTTCATGGTTCGACTCACCTCTACGGACGTAGCTCGTGAGTTAGTGGAGAGCTCGCCCTATGCCTCCACGAAGGGGGTCATTTACATGATGGTTCCCTGGTATAGCAACTTCACAATGGAGTCATTTATGCTCCACAACAAATTTCTCAGACACCCAGCCATGACTTTGGGCATCAGGAAAAAGATCGTGTTTCGAAGCCAAGGCGGCTCCGCCAACAGGCCTGCAAGTGGACACTGACGGCTTCATACGGGTCCAGAGACGACAGAGAGGGAGACGGTAGGGGGACCGCCTCCACGATCTGCGCTGTGCCAATGCGCAGCATGGAGTGAAGTCAGTCCCGAAGCTGGGCCCTGGCTGGGGAATGTCCCACTACCTGACCATAAATCGTTGTTTCCTTTAGCTCCAACTCCTTAGCTCGGATGGCTAAGAGCTGCTCCTCAGAGAGGACGACGCACAAGGTCCGTTCTACGAGGACTACCAATCACGTCGCGGTGCAGATCGAGGGAGCAACTTGGATAGGAAGGAGGAAAAAACGAGACGAAGCGGTCAGATGGGCGGACAGACATGGGAGGGTTTTAACGAAGATAGTCCATACTCATGTGGGGGCAGCAAGTAGGCGGGCGAGGGGGAGCAGGCGATGGCTGGCTAACGAGAGGGGGCAGGTGGGCTGGCGCGGGGGATCCGGGGGGAGGGGAGAGGATAGCAAATGCGGCGCGACGAGCAGGAGCTTTTTGTCATGCTCATACCTTTCTTTGAGTCACATCCACACTACTTTATGGAGTATAGATATGGGGACCAAGTCTTAACCACCGTAGTAGCAGATCAGGGTGCATTCATGATGAATGGAGGTCGATGGAGAAACCCCTAGTGTCCATGATATCCAGGATAATCAAATGTAAGACCTCAGTGCCACATGAGATCATCAAAGCTAAGGTAGCAGTTACACCGATTGTGGTAGAGGCCCTCACCCGATCGGTCGCATACATACATAGCCTATGGGACTTACCCAGACACAGATATGCACGGTTGGCCCTTGAGTCCTCCAGGCAACTTGCTAGAGAGGGTGATACTTCATGTTGGTATGCACCAATTGTGCTCCTTCCATTTGCAATATAATATAAAGAAATACCGCAAGGGGCTTTGATCCGAGAATGTCCAAACTTATCATTACTATGAACATGGATTCCTCTTCAAGAGTTTTGCTCAATGGTGATATAACAACAGCCTTCCCCCTTCCTCAATCAGTTAGGTAGGGTTGTCCACTAAGCCCTTTGTTCTTCACCTTAGCCACTCACCCCATTCTAATGATGTTGTCATGTCTAGCGGCCAATAGTGAGGTGATCGGATTCTCTCTCCATTCACAACAACAATAGGTGGGCCAAGCCTTGGTAGATGATATCTTCATGTGCCTTAAGGTTCATCCGAGTAATATACAAAGAGCAATGGCCACATGGGACTTATTCGCCCTAGCCTCAAGACTACACATTAATGCATCCAAGTCAGCCCTTATCAGCTACACTAAGAGTGATCTTTGAGCCTTGGGCTAGCACAACGAGGTGGTGCTCAAAGGCTTGATTTTTAGACACTTCGGCTATCCTTTGGGAGGACACTTTCACCTAAAGTGCTCATAGATTGGATCTCCTCATGTATAATGAATAAGTTTGTGTACTTAAAATCACAAGATTGGCCTTTTCATGTGCTATTAAAAATAGCACAGACAATCATGATATCAATGGTTTCATATTACCTTCCCTTGCTCCTTTGGCAAAAGTCTCATTTACAGCAAATTACTCAACTCATTATGTTTTTGCAATGAAAAAAAGATTCCACATGGATGGGTATTGTCACGAGCGTTCCATGATTAAGTCTACAAATTAATTCTTGCTCATGCCATATAAATCCACACCCCATGCGAATGCACACTTAACAAGACATCCTCGAGCCAACCATGCGAACCCGCCCTTGCCATGTCATCATAGAACCTTCTAGAAGATATGTCATGTCGTCGCCTGCATCATTGATAATGTCATCATGGAACATTCTAGAAGATCTTTAGCCACCTCCAACATCTATAAAAGGAGAGGCTCGCCATAGAGCTCCTCAAGTCTTGCCAATGCCAGTTTTGGAAGCTCAAGGAGTCCAGACCTCCAAGTAAGTAACTTCAAGTTCTAGCTCTAGTTTTTGTCTAGTCATGGTATCTAGTCTTGGCTTGTCTCCCATTATACTCCTGTTGTCTTGTCTCCCATTATGCTTCAGTTGTCTTGTCACCTTGTAATCTCGTAGTACAAGATCTTGACTAATACTATCTTGTATCTTGTTCATCCCCGCTGAGGAAGATCTTGTAATTCTGATATCTTGTATCCATACTTACGGTTGCAGGTTGTGGGATTTTCCGTATCTTGTTAAGTTATCGTTGTACCTTATGCCCCTACATGGGATTATCTCGAAATCAAAATTCCTATAACAAATTCTTGCATCTAGTCTAGTCTCTTGAGCACAGTCTAGTGCTCCCATAACAGGTATCTCCTAGATCTCCCAGCACCATGTTTGCACTTCCAAAAGAATGGGTGGTGGGGCTGTTCTAGATTTGGAGATACACATGATTGCTCTTTATTGGTCATTGGTCTAGGCCTTGTGCAAGGTTAGGCAACCTTGGTCCTTGATTGAATCATTTAGTCCACTCCTAGAGATTGGTCCTTATTAAATCTTCTTAGCACCCACCTCCAAATCGAGAAGCGGCAAACTCCCTAAGAGTAGAACTGCTAGTGGTTTCGAAGCTTCTTTCCTCGTAAGGCAAAGAGGAGCAAAGGCCAATGTTGAATAGGATGGCACGCTACTTTCATGTTCCACGAGGCTACTGCAACTTATGGAACGTCATCTCCACCTCTTTACGGGCCATGCAACCTCTCCCCTCTTTGGACTAGGAGGCCCCTTGGCAGGATTGGATGATTAATGGTTAGTTGCTCTTGGGTCGTGCTTCAGCAAATCAAATATATCATTTGCTAATTTGAGATAAGGATTGGCTCGTCTAGAAAGATTATACCACCTGGTGTCTCCAGAAAGGCTAAGCGTGGTGGAAATCAGTAATAATGATAGGCTGGCTTAACAAAACACCTTTCCAATCCAAGATCTTCATTTGGCAAATGTTGATTGGTGCACTTCCCATTGCCTTAGCACTCTCCAAGTGAAGGATTTCCAATGGTTGCTACTTCTTTTATCAAACATCGGTTGAAACCCCCTGTCATCGGTTCTTTACTTGCCTGGTCGTGTGGAAGGTTTGATCACTACTATTAGCCATTTGGTTATGAGTGTTTGGGCTATCAATGTCTCTAAAGGACTGGGTCTTTGGACATCCCAAGTTTGTGGACCCTACGCAGGCTGACATGAAATTGCTCTTTCCTTTCTTATACTTCTGGGTTTGTTGGCATGTATGGACCATGAGGAATGCACTCATCTTTGATGCTTCATCAGGTGTACAGAGTCATATAGCCCGCTTGAAAGGGCTTCTTCATTTGCAGCTTGACTTGATTGAGTTAACAAATATTCTCACTAGACAAAATCTGCTTGCTTGGCACACTATAGTTTCTTCTGCCCCTCTTTAGTCACTCTGCTTCCTTTGTACCTTCACAGTGGCTATGCACAATGGCCTAGAGACATCCTACATCTTGTAATCAAGTAATCTTGTACTTTTTTTCGTAATTAATACAATTATCTTTTACGAAAAGAGAAGAAAGAAAGATCTATTAACGTCTCTAAAAGGCCAGAGTGGCCTATGAGACCATAGCCAATACAACTGGTATCATCATCTCTCATCAGATAAGGAGAGAGAGAGAGAGAGAGTGAGAGAGAGAATCCAAGATTGCTTTTAATACAATCATATTCCTTTGTTGGAACCACTGCACTTCATAAAAGCATCTTACCTTCTGGAATGAAAGTGATTACAGTTTTTGACATATCCTGGTCTTGATTATAAGCGTATATTGTCTTTCAATACTCAGTTTTCAATACTGATTATTATGTAATGCACAAAAGTTTCAAACCTTCTGACTTTGCAGATACCCAGCATTGCGGATAGCATACGTGGATGACGTAGATGAATTTGATGACAGTCAAAAAAAAAGAATAAAGGCATTTTACTCTGTCCTTATGAAAGGGAACCCTGACAGAGACTCCCCACAGGTTTGGGCCATTTGGATTCACATTAGAAAGAACAATGCCTTTAGGTCCTTTTAAAATTTGCATATTAGGAAAGAGAGATCAAAAGTAAAACTTTTAGGATTTATTAATATAATGCTTCAGTCATCAAAACTTAGTGATTTCCTCAACTGGAGATGTTTTTCATGTTATCAGGAGATTTACAGAATAAAGTTGCCAGGAAATCCATTTATGGGAAGGGGCAAAGCAGATAATCAGAATCATGCTATTATTTTTACTCGTGGTGAAGCACTCCAAGCTATTGACATGAACCAGGTCATTGGCTGTCCTTGATTGATTGTCTGGTGGTTTTGTCTAGTGTCAAAAGACCTCACATAGAAAAACTTGCTTTTTCCTTTTTGCACATTCATGTGAATACACAGGTTTTGATCGGATATGGCTTCAGAACTAGAGATTTACATTATTCCTTTGAAATGTTCCATGTTTACGGCTGACATACACATGACCTGTTCTGGTCTGTGTAACCTGCTGGTCAATGTTGAACTTTGTACTGTGTTCCTATGTCTGGTCATGGTAAAGAGTTCATGTTTTGGCATTTCCAATTTATCTTGACTCTCTCTCCATTACCTGATCTCTTCTTTACAGGTCATAGCAACATGACTCTTCCGCCAGCCCCTCCCCTGCCTTATCACAGCCTGCCAGCACTTGGCTGTTCTCTCACCAGCCTGCCTTCACTCCTGCTTCCTTCCCATCTTGTCTGTTTTCTCTTGCCTGTTCCCAACTCAGCTCCAACTTACTCCTGCCCCAGTTTTCAGTTCCCCCTGCCCCTATTCTTACCCAGCAGCTGAATGGAGGAGAAAACTTGATGTGCGAGACAGCAGGTGGTCCTCTGCCTTCCACATGCAACTCCAGTGTAGTTCCCACCATTTCCAAGGGCAATGTTTACCCACCAATCTAGGTTGAACCTAGCATGGAGCTAGACATCAAAGACAAAGTGGCAGCCTTGAAGGCATCATCTTTGGCCTGCAAACCGACTGCTAGAAAATTCCTTGAAGGACATGCTCGAAGCAGCTGTCATGACTCCACTAGGGAAGGGGCGTTTTAGGGTCAGTATCAGCACTCAGGGAAGTGGCTACCACTAGCACAATGGATGTTCGGATTTCAATGGACTCCTTTGATGGATGGTTTAAGGCAAGGACTACTCTACATTCGGTAGATTCGGTAGATCCCCCTCTTGTGAGAGAGAGAGAGAGCATTTGTTTCACAGATCCAAGCCATCTAGTAAAGAACAGGGATGCTCCCCTTGCACGAGACAGAGGAGAAGCTGGGGAGGATACAACTTCAAATCATTCTCTGCACTCTGTAGGTTTTCCCACTCCCCACAAGGTTGCAGAGATTGCAGAGAGGAGGTAGGATAGATTCTATATCGAGAAAAGGTGACAGAGGTATGGGCCATGGAGCCATGTCTGCTTGGGAGACTCCCATTTTCTTCTGATCCAAGAGAATCATCTCCCAACAGAGAGGATATGCCACTACAGTGGGAAGTTGCTTCGAAGTTCTTTTGCAAAGTTTCACTTACAAGGCTCCAGTAGTGGGTGCTTCAAAGACTTCATCTGTCTACATTTCAATAGGTGAGCATTGGCTTCATGCAGATGAAGACGAGGGTACCCTAGTCTCACGGAAGGCCTTACGGGTGTCTATGAGAGTGGAAGAATTACTCATTGGACTATTGATTGTTTACGTGTCAAATGACCAGCCAGATATAAGATAGCTTTGGACCAACCTCACTCGATCCTTACCTCATGTTTCATTGGATAGTTGGTGGGATTTCTTAAATGGTAGAGGCTTTGGAGGATAGGAGAGATAGATGTATCAACATTATCATGAGGAGAGCAAGCAGCCTGGGAAGATTTCACTTTCCAGATTATGGAACAGAACCCTTGGTTCACAGAAAGGTTTGGTAGATCTCCATGCCCTCTTTACTTCTGTAGACAAGGTGGCAATGGCCTGAATGTTCCCTAGGATAGATGGTCTTACGTAGATGATAAGGATGTGATAAAGAAGGCCCAGCTGACATCATTCCTGGCACCACGTTCCTGGCACCATGTTATTGGTGCAAATTAGCTGCTTTTCTTAGAGGGAATCAACGGACCCACTTTTAGAGTCAAGATCCTAGACCAACTTTATAAATATGAGGATCTTAGAGAGCCTATTACTAGAATTGGCAAGGCGGCTAGGAATTTAGATGAGTGTGTATAAGAGATCAGCACTTTTTTTTGGGAGAGGCCTGAAGTAGGGGAGATAGCCTCTTGGAGAGGGCTGTTAGAGCTTCGTTCGCAATATTTCAGAGGGAGGACAAGAGATGTCTAGGTGCCATGAAGGAAGCCAAATCAGGCTACAAGAATCTGTTTTTTTTCTCAAAGGAGAGAAATATTTCTTCTATGAGGTCATTAGAACAAAATATCCCAAAGCAAAATGCAAAATACAAAGCAGCCCTGTAAGAGACTTCCATATCAAAAAATTTATGTAACAAGGGGAGGTCTATTACCAAAGTACAAGAATCATATGAGAGCTTCCTCTTAGACTTCAACAAGAGATAGGGTGAATAGAGACCTCTTCCAGACTGAAGGCTCCAAACACTCCAAATAGGGAGTTAGGATTCTCAGGCAAGTAGATGTATACTTAGCCCAAGGCCCTCGAGAGGTTGTGTAGCTAGCCACATACTATTATACTACTGTGCTGGTCTCCACAACTAGACCTATGGGAAATGAGAGAGAAGAGGACACCACTTGGTGAGCAGCAAAGGGTGATCATTGAGAGTATGGGTCGATACTTGATGGCCCTTTCTCAATAGAGGAGCTTGCAAAAACCTCTAGCAACCCTGCCCATAGGCAAGCGCTCAGGTCATGATGGACAAGCCGAGGCTTTTTTTTTTGAGTTAATGGGATCTTATCAATAGAGACCTTGAAATTTATGTCATTGCTCTGCCTCTATTGGTCACCCAATTTCGTTAGGCATGACTGGAAGCAAGGTTTCTAGTGTTTCATCCGGTGGAGCCTCTATGGATGTGACTTACAATCAGGGAAAGGATCTAATGTGGGGGTGTAGGAGGAGACCCCAAAATAGATGCAAAAAGTACTTGTGGTGAGAAATTTAATGGAGTGGGGTTAGCAAACCACTTACCCAAATCTTCAAGAGACCTATAAGGCAAGGGAGGAGGGGGTTGTCCATATGCTGTGTGTCCAACAGCATGGGTGCTAGAAGGAGCAATTGATCCAACAACTAGAGGTGTAGCCCTTACTCGCTTGTCCAAGGGGGAAGTATCACCGATGGATGCAGTCATGTCCTGCTGTGGTTTCTTGGCTAGAAGACCCTGGGCCTTAGTAAAACACTCCTCATCTACATGGCCCGAACATTGTTAGTGAGTGCAAAACCATTGTTTTGAGTTGCCGCCTTGTTTTGAGAGTCCTTGCCACCTTCAATGTTCCCCTTCATAGAAGTAGTTACCAAAGCTCCATCTAAATATGAAAATGGAGAAGACTCTTGGTCATGCAGCCTCATGTAATGCAAGAACTAGCATTCAAACTAGAAGGTTAAAAGGACTACATGTTTTAGTTTTAGTATACCTCATATTGGCTTGGTTGCTGATTGCATGCTTTGCAAGGTTGCTTGTCTTGCCAAAATATATGACAATTTAAACCAGATTATCATTGAGAAGCTTGATGACAAAGCACAAATTTTTAAAAGGGCAAAGGGGCTTAGAATTACATTGAAGGACACAAAGCAATGGCACCTAAAGTCCCTTTGTAAAATACTACTGCAAAACACATAAAGGCCAAGGAGGATTGGGAACAGAAATAGAGTAAAATAATGTATTGGCTATCTATTACAAGTATCAATATGATGGGCTATTTCCAATAATTTGAAACGCCTGCTATTGCATGGAAGACTCTGGCAAGATTGCTTGAGGCAAACACAAAGGCCAAAAGGCTACAACTTAAGTCAAAGCTAAATCAAGTTAAAAGAGGGAATCTTCCATAATTAACGCTAAAGGCCAAGAGTATTATGAAAGCTTTTGGACCTATCAGTGTAGCAATTGATAATGATATTGTTGTGTGTGTGTATTTAGATGGACTTCGAGATGAGTACAAGAGCTTCAGGTCATCTATAAATACCAAGAATGATATCACTGACTTTGTAGATTTGATTTCTATATTGATACTTAAGGAGGGGGAGAAAGTAAGAACAAGCCTAAACAAATGTTTTACTCTACTAGGAGAGAGAAAGATCGTTGTCAAGGCCAACATGGTGGTCGTAGTCAATATTATGATGCATAGCAAAATTGAGAACAATTCCAAGGGGAAGCCAAAGAGGGCAAGCTATAGTTGTAATGGGAAAAAGCAACAAAGTAATTTTGTTTTCACTAGTAAAACCAATGATCACAAAAGTGAGTAGCTCTTTGTCATGCAACATTTTATAAATACTATGACTATCAATGGTTTATCTAACAACGATATATGGTATGTAAACTTAGGTGCCTCTAACCACATGACTTCTCATGGAGAGTGGTTTAAAGAGATACACAGTCTAGAGTCTCCAAGCTATGTGGAGACAGGGAATAAGAGAACCCATCCCATTACTTGCATGGAAAATATTCCCTTGGGTGTACAAGACGATAAAACTTGGCTAACGTGTTGTATGTACCAAACATAACTAAGAACCTAGTTTCTGTTAGTCAAATCGTGGAACTGGGATTGCAAGATCAGTTCACATTTGATGATTGTCATGTAGAGAATCCTAGAAATGATTGCACATTTACAAAAAAATGACATTCAGAAGCAGTTTACATATAGGTACACTCCTCAGCAAAATGGAGCTGCCGAGCAAGAAATCCTGCATATTACAAAGGTGGCTCGAGAATTAATGTCTGAAAGAGACTTGCCTTATTACTATTGAACTGATGTTGTATACAAACCGAAAAAATAAGTATTTGTGGAATATTCTCTTGAGGAGAAGGAATACAAATGATATAACACTATATATGTAAGTTGAGAATTAGAAGGTATATTGTCTGTGTGAGATCGGAGATGGAAGGTCTCACCTAAGAGTATACAATAGACAGTAGAGAGAATGAGAGTAAAGACACGGCTCGATACTCAACGCAATCCCAAAGTGTATAAATGAAAGTACAAAGTATAACCCTACAAGGATCATCCACCAAAGGAGATCAAATTTAAAGCATTGTGAAATGCTTCAAATTTGTCACGAGGAAGAGCTTTGGTAAAGATGTCTACCACATTGCTGGTGGTAGGACAATAAACAAGGCTAATATCTCCTACATGTAGCCTCTCTCTGACAAAGTGATAGTGGATATCTATGTGTTTCATGCGTGCATGACACATTGGGTTCTGTGCCACTACAATAGCACTCTAACTATCAGTAAACAAAGGAGTATGCTCCGTGACAAATACATCAAGATCAGCCAATAAGCATCGTAGTCATAGACATTCAATTGTGGTAGTGAAAGTTGCCTTCTTGTATTTAGCTTCAAAGGATGATGTGGCAACAGTGGATTGTTTCTTGCTAAGCCAGGAGATGCAAGATGAGCCAAGAAAGAAACAATTTCCACTCGTAGAGTGACATGAATCAAAATCACCAACCCAATTTGAATCGTTGTAAGCATGTTATTACAGTGGTCCACCCTTGGCATAAAGCAATCCAAGAGTCCTAGTACCTTGCAATAACGAAAAACGCGCTTCATAGCTTGCCAAAATGACATACGTAGACTATCCATGTATCTACTCAGGGCTGATACTACAAATTGAATATCTGACCTTGTGTTGTATAAATAAATGAAACATTCAACTGTTGGAGCATATGTATAAATGTCAAACAGATCACTATCATCATGCAAAGACAGCTTAAGTCCAATCTCCATCAGTGTGCTAACTGGCTTGCAATCTTGAAAGCCAATCCTCTCAAGGAGCTTACTAATATATCACGGCTCTGACAATCCAAAGTCTCTAGCATCATGGATAAACTAAATGCCCGAATAGTAATGCAAAGACCCCAAATCTAACATTTCAAAAGTTTGCTACAAATTTTTCTTGAATGCTAAAATCTAATCAACATGTGTCTCTATGAGCAGAAGATCATCTACATAAAGACAAATGACCAGCAAGGATCCCTCCTCTTTGCATAGAAAAGAGTAGACTCTGGTGGATATTAATGAACCTTTGACTGAGTAAAAAGGCATTAATTTTTGCATACCAAGCTCGTGGAGCTTGCTTCAAACCATACAAAGCCTTTTTCAACTTGCATACCAAGTGCTCAGATCCCCCAACTACAAAACCAATGGGCTGTTGTACATACACTTCTTCCTGAATTTCCCCATGTAAAAATGCAATTTTACTATCAAGCTGGTGCACAATCCAACCATAATGGACAGCCAAAGCAACCATACAACGAATGGTAGTCATATGGGATATAGGAGAAAATATCTCCCCATAATCAATGCCCTTCTTTTGCGTGTAGCCTTTTGCCACAAGCCTGGCTTTATACTTATCAATGGATCCATATGCTTTTCTTTTCAACTTATAGACCCATTTTGTGCCAATGGCTTTCTTTCCAACAGGTATTGCCACTAAATCCCATGTTTGATTCTTTATGATAGAATCAAATTCAGCTTGCATTGCTGCCATCTAATGCACACTCTATTTTGCATCCTCAAGACGATCAAGCTCCTCCTCATCATGTGTGTGTGCTGTCGTAACAAACTCCATTGTGTTAACATGATCATGCAAGCGTGCTTGTCTTCTGGTACAACCAGCAATAGGTGTATCCAAATGACTATCTTTCATAGTCTGCAAGTACCATCTCGGCATTGGCTTCCTGATTATGTACAAGCTCCTACTGAACCTCAAATTCAGCATCTTACTGAAAATGCAAATCAGCCATTGGCTAAATTTCTGCATTGCTTAATGAAGCAATTAGCTAAACATTTTGTTCATTTACTATAACTTCAACTATATCACCAAAAGAAATGGGCAGCAGCCCTTCAAACACATCATTTGTAGCCTGATATGTGTCAAAACCAGCAAGAGAGAATTCTAATTTTTCATCAAAAAACATCCCTACTGACAAAGACGTTCTTGGAAACACAATCATATAGTTTGTATCCTTTGCTAACACTGTTGTACCCTACAAAAATGCATTTGACAGCCTTGTTGTCCAACTTCTTTCTTAATACTTTGGAAATATGAGCATATGAAAGACACCCAAAAGTACGAAAGTGGCCAACTGAAGGTTTCCGGCTATTCCAAGACTCAAAAGGCGTTACATTTTTCAATGCCCTGGTAGAGCTCACATTACTGCTTCCATCCAAAAGCCATTTGGCAAATTCTTAACTTTCAACATACATCTGGCCATCTCCATGAGTGACCGATTCTTTCTTTTTACAACCCCATTCTATTGTGGAGTATATGCAATAGTATACTAATGGGCAATGCCTTTCTGCTTCAAAATTATTCAGCAAAGAAGACATGTATTCCCCCCTCGGTCCAAACGAAGAGTCTTAATCCTACAGTCAAATTGATTTTCAGCGAGTGCAACAAAAGCCTAAAATGCATCATACATCTCTGACTTTTTCACCAATGAGTAGACCTAACAAAAACGAGTAAAGTCATCAATGAAAATAACAAAACAATAACATCCACCCAATGACTTTGTCTGCATAGGTCCACATACATCCGAATGCACAATCCATAACCTTGCTGTAGCCTTAAAAGCAACATCATGAGGAAAAGAGAATCAATGCATTTTTCCCAAAATGCACGCCTCACAAATATGCTCAAGAGGTTTCTCCAAGAGTGGTAAACCATCTAGCATCTAAGTATGTTGCATCAGCATCAAACTGCCATAGTTAACATGCCCCATGTGAGCATGCCACAACTCTGCCTGTGATATAGCAAGAGTAAGAGTAGGTGCTAAATAGAGGGACTGATCAATCGAATAAGCATCTAAGTCATAGAGTTCATGACATAATGTACCAATCAATCAATAATTCCTTATCCCTGATCATGCATTTGTCATCATCAGATGTGACCTCCATACCACACTTTGCTAAAGAAAAAATAGACAACAAATTCTTATTTATCTCTGGCACATATGATGCATCTTGTAAACGGAGCTGTAAACGGAGACTAGAGCCATCAATAGCTTTCAAGACAATTCCCCAACACCTCTAACAGGGTAAGATGCATTGTTGGCACATTGCAAAGATTTGCCAACAGAAGCTGCAATAATAGAGAAAAGAAAATCCCTATGGGATGTACTGTGCTTAGAAGCACCATTGTCAAAGAACCAAGTGCTAGCATGCTCAGTACAGCTAAATGCTCTATCAGCCCAAAAAGAATCATAACTGCAAGTGTAAAAAAAGTAGTCACGGTTAACAACAAAAGATGCAGACTTTGTAGCAGTAGAAGGTGCATCGGAAACAAACATCCCTGATTCCTCCTCGGCAATGCATTTCTTACATTCCATGATGTAGTGACCTAGCTTCTTACAGTAATGGCACTTGCCATTCTTGGCTTGCGTGCCCCCTATTTCTTGTTGCTCTGTGAAGTACCTAAACTTCCAGAACTCTGTGGAGCGTTTCTAGATTGGCTGCCCTTGTCCTTCTGTCTTGCCATAAAAGCTTGTTTAAAGACTATAACATCCACCCCACTGTTCTTTTTTTTTTTTTTTACTCTTCTTCTAGGAGCAAACTAACCAACTGAAGAAAGATGAGTACCTGCGGAGAAATTCTCATGGTGAGATTCAAGGCTGTTTGAAAGGCCAAATAAGAGGGTGGCAAGAAATTTAAAGTAGTAGAAATCATCTATGAATCAAAATAATATGCATCTACATTCATTAACTCCTCACGCAAGTCTTGAATTTTGTTAAGATGATCTTGCATGGCATCACCTTTATCCATCTTCACATTCTCAAGCTCCTTTTTCAAAAAAGAGATTCATGTCTCATTTTTTCCAACAAACATCTGCTCAAGTGTGAGCCATGCTTCTTGTGAAGAGGCAGCATACGGTATATGCAGGATTATAGACCGCTGAACTGCCAATGCAATCAGTGACAATGCGTGAGCATCTCATGTATCCCAAGCCTTTTGTGGTGCTAATCTTTGGGGAAGTGACTGAGCTGGAGCAGGCCTTTGACCACATTCTCCTAGGGGAGGTGTTGCAGGAGCCACAACTCTGAGATGGACTTCTTCACCACTAACACAATCCCAAAGATCTTTTGCAATCAACACATTCTTCATCATGAAGGACCATAGAGAATAGTTAATGCTGTCCAATCTATCCTCTTTGGATACATATGTGAATACATCATTCAGCCCTTGATTGGCCATAGTAAATGTCATTGTTTCAAATAATACAAAAGCAAGAACCAAAGTTGGAACAAGTGGAAATTTGCAAATTTCCAGAAATTACAGCATACACCAAGTTGTAATTAGCAAAATTGTGTCACACTTGATAACAGCTATCCAATGTACACATTGTCCAGTGCTCAACAACACAACCAATGCAAAACCCCAAAATTTTACTATCCAAAATGCACAATGTCAGTCTATTTCAGACTAAATCTTCAGTACACGTGCCAATGTCCTCTAAACAACCAAAAGCCGCAAATTATCTTACACGAATGCCAAGAATTTGCAATTTGTGTGTGCCCGAAAACACGTGCAACAATAGAGATGTACTCCTTGAGCAAAAGTTCCTTTCTATGATTCAAATTTTTGAATAAAAAATAAATAAATGTCTCTTTTACCTTTAATATTGGCTGCCTGGTGTTGACAAGAGTTGATGGGCCTAGTGAAACGGGAGAAGCCTAGCACAGCAACCTTCAGGTGGTGAACCAATAAGACAGATGGCGCCACAAGATATGCATGGTGCTGCCAAAAGCAAGCGGCTCTGTAGGTGGCAATAGCACTGCAAATAGGTGACAAGGAAGCTGCAAACTACGGGGGCTAGGCCAGGCGGTGCTACAGGAGGCGCTAGCACTAGGCGCAGAAAGCTAGAGGCTAGTGGCACAGGTGGAGCTAGGGACGCTATGACCAGAAGCTGTAGGCGAGCGAGCCTGTAGGGTGGTAGGCTTGGACTGTTGATGAGCTGAGGACTGAGGCTGACAAGCCTGGAGAGCTAGACCGTACCAAAACTAAGCTCTGATACCAAATGTGAGATCATAGATGGAAGGTCTCGACTGAGAGTACATAGTAGACTGTAGAGAGAGTGAGAGTGAAGACATAGCTCGATAGCGAATGCAATCCCAAAGTGTGTAAGTGAAAGTACAAAGTACAACCCTTAGACTTTAGGGTTGTTAAGGTGCGTTCACACCCAAAAGGTATAAAGTACAATAAGTGACCGAATTGTGTATCATAAACAGACTTCTCCAGGTCATGCATTGGCCAGGTGAAGTGACTCATCAAGAATTTCATTTGGTCAAGTGGATATGGTAGCCCACAAGAGCTAAAGTAGCTTGGGATGTTATGATTTAACCTAGCAGATCTAGGGGTGGTTTGGGGATTATTGACCCAAATAGTTAGACCAAATCTTTGATGGCAAAGCTCATTGTGAGAGGCCTTCTTCCTAGTGAGGAGCCATGGAAAAAGCTACTACTACAGAGATTAGAGACCATTGCTCCTAATCATGGTGGTCCATGGCAGCCTAGCATTTCAACACATCCAAGCTACAAGGCTTGGGATTAGCTTTGAGGTCAAATTCGCCACATCTATTATATGGACATTGAGATTAGTATTTGCACGATTTCACGAGATTGACCTAGTCACTCTTGAAGAGAATTTGACTGAGCCACTTCACTTCAACCAGCTATCACGACAAAGAGAGGCCACACCATTGGAGAGAGGACCCTTCTATCTTGCAGGAGGCTCTCTTCACAAGTAACTTCTACAGTGGGATAGTGGCTTGCCTTTCTTGAGCTGCTGGCTCATATACAAAGACAAAGACTTCAAGGCATCAAGGATGCTAGAGCCATAAGGGAGAGCATCGTGGAAGTGGTACCCCCAAAATGGAGGACTGACAGAGAGACTTTGCAAACTTCGACTGGGCTCTTCACCAAAGGAAAGAGCCGCCTTGCAATGGTAGCCACCAATGGAGAGAGTGTATTTACGTTCTCAATAGAGATAAATGGAAGACTTCCATGAAAGGATCTCGATCAGTTAAGAGCTCATAGGATGCTCTCTACAGAGGATTACAGCCATAGCTGCTTGTGACAGGAACTTGATCCAAACCCTCAGACTTGCATGATAGATGGATAGATACATTGGGTGTATAGCAGGAGGTGGTTGCAGAGACTTCAATTGGACCCTAGGGACTGGGTATGGAGAGACTCATTTGGAGAGACACCACACGATATGCCCTTCTTTGGGTATACCACCAAGTTGAGGAGGAGGATACATATGAGTAGGATCAGAGTGGTGCTGCCAGCTGCAACTCAGCATTGGACTGCCCAGGGTATATCACAGCCTTTCTGGTAGACTTCTGCATGAGATTGGAGGACAGCTTCAGACCAAGAAAGATCTCACTCTTTCTTTGGTACCTAGCACACAAGATTCTAGCAGTTGGTACATGGCTTGGTTACGGTAGAGACCCTCTCCCTTGCACTAGATGTGGGGAGCATAAAGAGACATAGAGGCACTACATATGGGATTTCCCAAGGGCTCAGTAGGTTTGGAGGAGAGCCCTTAGGATGGTGTTTCATGGCATTGCAGATTCTATGATTGCTACATGGGGGATGGTTGCTTGGATCACAGACAAAGGCCCCGCTTGTGGATATGAGGATGTACACAGGAGTCATGGCTATCTCCTTTCAGGTCAGCTTGTGAGCAGGACTATTGTCCCAGCTTTCTCCCAGACAATGTGGACTCAGGTACATTGTCATAGATGGGAGCTCATAGCTAACATAGCTTGGTACATATGGATGGCCAGATGTAGCCAGGTCATTAATTTTTTGGACATATCTACTGCAGAGACTCTCTTCAGAATTTGGACAGAAATTGTGAATACTCTTGGTGGAAGATGCAAGAGAATACAAGGCAGTCTGGAGACTATGAGGAGAAGGAGAGATTATTTTCTTAGGACATGGGATTCCAGCACTTTCTTCCTTCCCCAGATGCACATGATCTAGCATATTATAGACCTCCCAATTGTTGAGAATCAGCAATCACACTCAAGCAGCCTCTTTGTATGGAGTCTCAGGGTCAAGGACATGCAAGGTGACTTATCCCATATGCACAATGGTGCCTACTGCAGTTTCCTACTTTCCTATAAAGCATTGTACTTGCTTCCTTTCTTAATGCAATGATAGTACTCTTTTCATTTCAGTAAAGTGTCAATGTCATTGTCCACATACACAAGATTGTGTTTATGAGTCCAAGTCTCAATCTTGGAACCTAATTCACTTGTGTAACAAACAGTGTCCTTTCCATCATGAGTCTACACTTATTTCTTCATCCTCCATAGCTTCCGGTTTTGCTATGCTCTAGATCCCGCATTTCTAACATGGTATCAGAGCACAGCTGAGCATGGCTTAGCATGTCTCAGGTCTCCTCTCTGCACTTTCAGCTCCTCTTCATCTCTGGACAGCTCAAGATTGGTGTATGACTCTATTTCCAACTTCATACTTCATCCTCACTCTTGTCTGCCATAGCCAGACAGTACCCAGCTCACTTGGAGCTTCTTGATCTACTTCTACAGCCCATATTTCCCCACGCTTCCTTCTGGAGAAACTTTCCTATGGTCCTAGCGCAACTCCTCGTCACATCAAAGGCCGACATTGGTAAATCGTAGCTTCAGCATTGCACAAATTGGAAGTCGCTGCCCATTCTGCGCCATATTCTGGTCGTACAGTTCGCGCTGCCTCTGCGTGCTGTGATCTGGTCCGTGTGCATAGGGCAATTGAAGCTCATTACCCAAGCTTCCTTCCCATCAAGTCTTATGTAAAATGGTTACGCCCACGAACTGCACGAGCTGAAAAACCAGGCTGCACCCTGCAAACCCTAAAGGGAAGCCATAGCCCTTGAACCAAAGCTCATAAGCCTATTCAATTTCTCATTCCTTTGGGCTCAACCAATAATTTGCAACTCTGATCTACTCAGTGCCTCATTCAAAATCAACAAGAAGAAGGTTCAAGAAGATCCAGCATCAACATCAGGCTCATCAAGAACAGTATCTATTGATACCTATCAAGTGTTATTTGACACTATTTTTCTTGTATCCTTTGATACACTTGAGTACAACACTCTTACTGATTTAACTCAGATCTGAAGGCATCAACATCAAATCAAGAAGGGAAAGATCACTTGGAGAAAAAGACTTTTGCAGATTTGGTATCCATTGACACTTAATCACTTGGAGAAAAAGACTTTTGCAGATTTGGTATCCATTGACACTCAGTTAGTGCTTTTTAGCACTTGTGTCTCTCAATCAATTCTTCTATTGCTCAAATCTAATAAAGTCTGAAGTTGATTTGCTACTGTTCCCGTAAATCTAACATGGGCAAAGACTCGCCAAATGCTCGATTCAAAGGAGTCGGATTCCACACTTGGCAAACCCGCATCAAGCTCATTCTGATGAAGAAGGGTCTCTGGGCCATCACAAATGGCAAAGAGAAAAAACCGAGGGACGCGGACCTTGCAACTACTTGGCAAAAGAATGATGACAGAGCCCAGGCCATTATCAAATTGGAGCTAGATGACAGTTATATCCATCACGTGGATAACTGTGAGACCTCACAGGATACATGGAAAAGACTTGACACCCTGTTCGGTGCACAATCCAAATCATCAAAGTATGGTCTCCTAATTGAATTCTTCAGGCTTGAAATGAAGTCCAGCACATCACTTGCCACACATCTTAATTACATGGAAGGACTCCTAACCCAACTTGCAGGAATCAACATTAAAATGGATGAAGATGTTTGCATCGGTGTTCTACTTCAGAGCTTGCCTCCTGAATATAATAACGTATCAACAACTTTAATCAACATGCCAACTCCTGAACTTGTTGATATCCAGGCATCACTGTTAGAAGAAGAAAAGAAGCTAAAAACTAAAGAAGAACCAAGTACCTCTAGAGATGAGCATGCATTATATATTGGCAACAGGTACAAAGGCAAGAAAGATCAGCTCTTTTGTGACTTCTGCAAAAGGACCGGACACACCGAGAAGTTCTGCCACGCAAGAAAGAGATCCCAAAAGGCCTATCTAGTCGCAGTCAAAGAAGAAGAAGAAAATGAAGCAAAGGAAGAAGAAGATGAAGATCACCAGGATCGGAAGGACAAGACTCATCAGTCCTTGTACTCTCATAATTCTGATAGACTGTTTTAATAACCTTGTATTTTCCTTGCCCTAATGCTTCCTGCCATAAGCTTTGTAAACTCCTTATGTAACTTGGCATTACAGTCCCTGTACACTTTGTGAGGCCCCTGTTACAGCCTCTGGATGTCCACCATGTTTATGGTACCCACACTTAGCTTTTTCTGCGACAGCCTCTGGTGTTTATTGCCATGTCTGTGGTATGCCCACACTTTGCAGGTGGTTCTCATTACAGCCTCTATACACTTTGTGCCTTTCCTAGTTGTGATTGAGGAGGGGTGTTGAGAATCAGCAATCACACTCAAACAGCCTCTTTGTATGGAGTCTCAGGGTCAAGGACATGCAGGGTGACTTATCCCATATGCACAATGGTGCCTACTGCAGTTTCCTACTTTTCTATAAAGCATTGTACTTGCTTCCTTTCTTAATGCAATGATAGTACTCTTTTCATTTCAGTAAAATGTCAATGTCATTGTCCACATACACAAGATTGTGTTTATGAGTCCAAGTCTCAATCTTGGAACCTAATTCACTTGTGTAACAAACAGTGTCCTTTCCATCATGAGTCTACACTTATTTCTTCATCCTCCATAGCTTCCGGTTTTGCCATGCTCTAGATCCCGCATTTCTAACACCAATTGGTTATTCATTTAGGCTTTGTAATAGACTTCCCCTTGTCACATAAAATTTTTGATATGGAAGTCCCTTACAGGGCTGCTTTGTATTTTTCATTTTGCATTGGGATAATTTTTCTGAGGAGCCTTATAATAGAAAATTTTTTCTCTTCTCTGAAAAAAAAATGCAATTGGTACAAGCTTATCATTTTCCATGAGCAGGAAAGGAAATTAAAAAGAGGAGAGGAGGGAGGACTCAAATATATTCTCCGGTGATTCTGCCTTCTTAGAGACCACCAATTATACGTGACTACGATTGTCAACAAGTACAATGTTAAAGGATATGTGCATGTCCTGTGGTTCTGGAAGATAGAGATATGATTCTGTCCAGGACCTGCAAAATAACTAAAAGGCATGTGGAGAATATCTTGATTATCCCTGAAAGATATATCCATAAATTACAAGTCATCCTCTGAACCATAAGGCTTGTGCTCAATTGATTTTATAATCAACTGATATCTCAATTGAGAAAGAGTTAGACACTGTTTGTACTTCAGATGAGTGGTAAGCTTTCCAAGCAAAATTTATTATTGATGTTTCCTCCATATGTGTATCCATCACAATGTTTTGCCTACAAGTGTATCCATACAAAAGTGAAAACTAGAATCAGCATAGATACACAG
Source organism: Lygodium microphyllum (assembly GCF_053477565.2). Lineage (NCBI taxonomy): Eukaryota > Viridiplantae > Streptophyta > Polypodiopsida > Schizaeales > Lygodiaceae > Lygodium > Lygodium microphyllum. The sequence continues at coordinate 78,065,276 of NC_141137.1, read as the reverse complement.
CATGTGCTCTTGTTATTTTCAAAAAGATAAAAATGGCTCTGCTGGTTTTCGTAACAAGTTATTCTTGTGCACTATTTTTCTTACAGGACTTCTTTCTAGAAGAAGCTCTCAAGATAAGAAACTTTTTGCAAGAGTTTCTAAAACATGATGATGGGATTGGGCCACCTTCAATAATAGGAATGCGGCAAAAAACCTTTACTGAAAGGTGAGAAGAATCAGGAGTCATTTTGAAACCTTCAACATTGTAGCTGTAAAACTTGTTTACCCTTCATGAATGGAACTTACACAGATCAAACATATCAGCACCAGGTGCTCAGAGTAGAATTACATGACTAGCTTGTGGGAAGATAATTTTCAATGTAGAGTCCTCAAGCTTTTTTCCTTTTCTTCAGTATGTCATCTCTAGCAGGGTTTCTACCCAACAGGGAGCTCAGCTTTGGCACAGTTGGACGGCCCAGTCTGATGAATCCTTTCAGGTTTGAGTCACACACATCTGGAAACCTAGCTAAATTGGCTACTTTAGGCTTGACTTAAAGAATTGATCAATATTGAGTTATACTATTGCAAGCAAAGAGATATGCAAATTGAATAGGACCCATTTGTGACCATCCTTAACACTGTCGCTTGTGTTGGACAGAGCCCACTTTCACTATGGGCAATCTGATATGTTCGATAGGATCTTCCACATAACTAGAGGAGGGATCAGCAAGGCATCTCTTGGCGTCCTTTCCAATGAAGGGATCTATGCAGGTTATCATGAAATAGTACTGTTTCCACCTTTGGAAGTTTAGGTTCTCAATTCTTATGTAGATCCCAAAACATTCTTATCAGCTAAGAAAATACATGAACAATATGTGAAAATAATGCAAAACACATGCGAAGGGGTATGTTCACCTGCTTGATGTATGATTGTCCATTTGCATGCATACAGTCATGCATGCACCTCCCAAAACTAAGTCCAGGCATGAAAGCACCTCCAAACAGTGAATCTGGTGCTTTAAGTAATTCTCAAACCCAGATGGTGCTACAAAACGTGTATAATGCATGAACATACTCCACTCCCATACCTCTATGTATTCTCACATGGTTGGATGTGGCATATGTATGATCATACATGCCATGCATACACCTTTACAAGTGAAATGGGTCATATTGGTGTGTGTGTTTACACATGCATAATGTGATTTATCAACTGGTCCCAAACAAAAAGAACCATGTATGACTTAGAGCAAAAACATGCATAATGTGATTTCTCTGCTGGCCCCAAACAAAAAGAGCCATGTGTGACTTAGAGCCAAAATAAGTGTGGGAAATTGTGGAATAATCATATGACTATGCTGTGGCATTTGAAATTCCTAACATGAAGTCTTATTATGTGTGCACATGCAAATAGAGATCACTCTGTTTAAATCTAACACACCTTAAAAATCACAAAGTGTAAGTGTGAAGCCATGCAGGATTCAACACATTTTTGCGGCAAGGTAGCATTATCCATAAGCAGTACATGCAAGTAGGCAAGGGACAAGATGTGGGCTTTAATCAGATAGCTGCTTTTCAAGCTAAGAATGCACTTGCGAATGGAGAACAAACAATGAATCGTGACATCTATCGTCTCGGTCATCAGCTGGACTTCTTCAGGATGTTAAGTTTGTATTACACAACTGTCGGCTACTACATCAATAACACGGTGTGATGTCGGCAGCTTTTTGAATCCCCTCAGAATATGATAATGCCTAAACTTTAAATTAAGCGTCACTAACCTATTTCCTGAACTGTTCTGTAGCAGATGGTTGTTCTTTGCATTTATATCTTCATCTATGGCCGCTTATATCTCGCCTTGAGTGGCCTGGATGAAACTTTGTCCCAGTTTGTGGAGCTTCAGAACAATGGACCTCTGCAAGCTTCTGTGGTTTCTCAGTCATGTGTGCAGTTTGGTTTGCTCATAATTCTCCCCACAAGTGTTGAAATTGGACTGGAAAGAGGCTTTCTCATAGCCCTGTGTAGGCTTGTCCTCGTGCAGCTTCAACTTGCCTCTGTTTTCTTTGCCTTCTGCATGGGTACTAGTGTCCACTTCTACACCGGAACCCTTCTCCACAATGCAAGAAAATACCAGACAGCACCACATGGTTCTTATCCATATCATGAATCTTTTGCGGAGAACTACCGATTGTACTCACGCAGTCACTTTACCAAAGGAATAGAACTGTGTATGCTTTTGACTGTTTATCATGTATATGGAGCTTCCGAGGAAAGGATCTCGGCTTATTTCCTAATCAACATCTCTTTATGGTTTCTGGCTGTATCTTGGCTTTTTGCACCATTTCTCTTTAATCCTTTGGGCTTTGATTGGCAAAAGACTATTGATGACTGGGAAGATTGGAATAATTGGGCTATTGGGATGTCAAGGACTACAAGCTGGGAGTCATGGTGGGAAGAGGAGCAAGCTCATTACAGGACTTACACTTTTCATGGGAAGCTTGTTGAGGTTGTTTTTGCTTCTAGATTTCTTCTCTATCAGTACGGCATTGTCTATCACCTGAGCTTAGTTCATCACAGTAAAAGCATCAAGGTAAATTGTGCAACATCCTACCACTAATATAAAGACCTGGTGTGACATTACATAACATTAGTAATGTGTCTGTGTAGGTGTATTTCCTCTCATGGCTGCTGATCTTATTTATGCTTTTGATTTCAAAGGTGCACACAGATACTTATTTTTTATTGCCTTGCATATGCACCATAAAATTTATTTCCATTCAGCTCTTGGTTATTCTTTATGCAGGTTATATCCATAAGTAAAAAAAGACTTAACGCAAAAGATATGCCTACTCTTAGGCTCACCAAGCTAGGAGTTTCTGTTGTGGCATTGCTGATAACAATGTGTCTAGTAGTAATAGGAGACCTCAAAGTGGGAGATCTGTTTGCAAGTGCTTTTGCCTTCATTCCCTCTGGATGGGCGTTGTTGCAGGTGATCTCTCTCTCTTTTTTTTTTTTTTCGTAAAAGTGATCTCTCGCTTTTTTTTTTTTGTAATAGTGATCTCTCTCTCTCTCTCTCTCTCTCTCTCTCTCTCTCTCTCTCTCTCTCTCTCTCTCTCTGTGTAGCTACATAGTACAATACATAGTGTTTGCTTCGTTAGGTATAGTATTTGGTACAGTTTGTGACTTTAGGTATGTAAAATTTTTAAGGTACGTGGAAATTATTAAAAAAAGATAGGACATGTACAAATTACCATGTAAATGTAAGATAATCTCAACAAAATGAAGAAACAATCCTAAAAAGTATAAGTTTTAAAACATATTGAAATACAACAGTGAACAGCATACTTGAAAGAAATTTAATATATGAAGCCATTCATGAATGATCTTAAAAGTTATACATCTAACAATATATTAACATTGAACAATCTGGTGAAAATGCATGCCCACTGATGAAAAATCAAAAATTGTTTTAAATTGCTCCCTCCCTCCACCTCCCCCCAACCCTCTATTTGTAAAGAAGTTTGAATTAATGAATTAAAATATTTACTAAGGGACTTCGGGCCAACCAAGCATACTCAAAGATAGATAGAAGATGACACATGGAGCCAAAAGACTAAAAAAAGCAAAAGGCTACAAGAATATTGAAAGGGAATCATGAAGTGGGCAAAACCAAAGTGGTGTAAATGATACCCATCCATGGAGCAACCACCTCTCCAAGGATCGCAACAGCCGAAACCATGGAAATAATGATCCTTGAACAAGGCCCATATGACCACTGATCCCTAAGGCCGAATCAAAAATAAATGCATTGACTGTTTGCCAAAAATGTCCAAGGCCAGTCCAATGCAAAAAATGAAAAAAGGTGTGGATGTTGCAACTATAAAGTGGCTGTGGACAGCATCTTGTCCAAAACTCAAGAACAGATGATTGCCTGCTGATGTTTCATTGAAGCCTATACTTGGGAAACGAAATCCTAGATATGTCTAGCAACTGAGCAGGAGATAAAAAGACGAACAAGAGTCTCATTACATGTAGTACATAAGACACATCTACCACTAAAGATCTTGCAACCATGCATAATCCCTATGGGGAGACCCCAAAAAGAAGCCTCCATATAAAATGGAAGCTTAGACCTCCACAATTGAAGCAACCAATCACACTACTTAGCTTGGCATCGCGAGCAAACCAAACTTTATCGTTTTCTCAGTCACCATCTCTTACCCTTAATCATTTTATGATAAACCCGATTGACTCATCATTTCAAAAAATCATCCAGTTTCACCAAATCCCAATCCAACCATAGGAATGAAGGTTGAAATGCAAGCAAAGGGGAATGCCACCAAAGCCATTCCTCCAGCCTTGACCACATCAACCTATAACCCTGAAGTACCTGAAAGTATTGACGGACACTACAAAAAGAATAAATCCAACTGGTTGATCATTTCAAAAAATCATCCGGTTTCACAAAATCCAATCCAACCATGGGAATGAATGTTGAATTGCATGCAAAGTGGAATGTCACCAAAGTTATTCCTTTAAGCATGACCAAATCAGCCTATACCCTAAGGTACCAAAAAGTATTGATGGATACAAAATAATAATAAACCCGAGGGCCAAGACTAACCAAGAATGAGAGCACCTCGTATAGTCCTCAAAACTAGTTATGCCATTCTCTTAAATGTATCATGAGCCATCCTCTTAAATGTGTCATGGTTCATGTGCTTATCAAGCCAATTAAGTAATCTACATGTGGCCACAACCTCATCTTGCAAGGACTTGGCCTCATTTCTAGAGTCTAGGGGATGCCAAGCAGTAAAGTGAAGGATCTGATGTTTTGACTGCTCGAGTCAAATTCAGAGCATGCCACCAAGAGGCTTGGATTCTAGTGTGGCCATGTGAGATGCCAATTTCCTCAAGAAAAGCCCTAGGAATGTTTGTGTGAGGATGATGCTGCGCATATAAGAATTATGGCAGGGCCAGTCACAAAGCTGGCATATGAATCTTGACATTCAACAAAGCAACGCCACCCAAATGCTTTGGTGTATTAAAATGTTACCAAAGAGAACCATGCTTGACCCAAACGATTATTGTGCCTTTTCCATAACATAAAACGGATTGGCTGCACCAATTCTTGCAATGACTTATTTGTCCAAGGAAGCAAAGGCAAGAAATAGGAGATCATAATTATCATGATTGTCTATGCAACTTTGAGTCGCACATGTAGAGGCCAGCCCTTAGACTTCCAACACGCAAACTTGTTATGAATGGATGAAGACATCCAATCAAGCAATGCACAAGGGGCCACACCCACCCCGATGGGATAAATCCATGTCTAGTAATCTCACCTTGAGAAATAGACCCACCCTACCAACCCAAAGCATGCAGATTTCTCTCTATACAACTAATCTTGCTCTATCCAGATTAGACTTCTCCACCTTAAGAAACATAAATGAATAATCTACAAGAGACTAGCCCAAAAGTTTAGCCCCACTAGGAAGAACCAAACAAATGATTTCACCATCAATCACTAGCTCATCCGGTAGAAAGAGCATCAAATGAATCACCAATGCAAACAACAAAGGACTAAGAGGATAGTTGTGTCAAAGTGATCGAGTGAGAGCAATCTCTTCAATTATCTCACTCTTCTCATCTTGCAAAGCATCATAGTTTGTATTTTGTATAATTCCTATCTTGAAGAAACTAAAACTCTACAATTCAACCACTCAGAATAAGTGGCCAAGCTATTTGAATTATCCCCAACCTATGGCAAAGTCACAAAATGCTCTAGGAAAGATTGCAAGTATCATAATTCAGCTGTAACAATTGATGCATGTTGAATCCCATATCCTTGTTTTCCTTTTGCATCTATAAACTTTCTTGTCTACAGCCTCTCCATCTCACTTTGAATGACATCCACAAGATCAGCCCTCTACAAACCAACAATTTTTTGCTCAATTAGAATACTGTTGTAAAGCACCCCTTCAAGCAAGTAATCTTCCTCGAGCATCTAATTGCAAGGAAAAATCAAAACTACTTTTATTGGCCAAACCCACCTATGACATCTGAGACAATTGAGACTTAGAATAAAATCCTTTGCCTCATCTCACTGAAAAGTGCGAGTAACATTGGTTGGGGGTGGATGCACTAGAACAGAACGTGATTCTTGAAGTGCTTGCCACTTTACCACAGATACCCAAGGAGCTTCCTTTGGAGCTTGTTCCTGAGAGGTAAGATGGAGCTCACACATAGTGGTATGCAAATTTATTTACCCATTTTTCCCAATAGAACCAAGAGGGGACACTACTATTGTTGAGACAAAACCTAAGGATCTTGCACTTGCATAGGCAGCTCTAGCTCGATCCACTCGATGCTGAAGTGCCTCAATATCGTGGTTGCATTATGAGATAAAGTGACCCAATTGGCCATATGTAAAACCATACTCAACAAATGTTGTTTGTTTCAACTCATAAACCAAGGCTTGCAAATCAAGAGCCTCAAAATGCATTTTGGTGGGATGAGGTTTGCCTATGTCCCACAACAAGCAAGCTATATTTCTATTTCAGAATGCCAATCGAGGCTCCATCAAAACATGTCCCAACAAGTGCAAGACTAGAAGAAGAAGCCACCATAGGTGCAAAGGGAAGTTTACCACATCCACCCAACGGAAGGCCAACCAACCATAAGACCAACCCTTCAAACACAATCTCAATCACTAAGAAGCATCCGTGAACATCATTCTTAACGAGCACTAGCTAGAATCTCTCGTGTACTTTTTGTAAAAAACACCTCCCTAGCCCGTCACGCTATTGCCGCCATCGCGCCCGCCCAGCTCTCCCCCCCGCCTCCCACAGCGCTACGCCTCCCCCCTCCTTCCGCCGTCCAGTCTTCCCCCCCTCCTTCCTATCGCGCTGCACTCCCTAGCCAGCCTAACGCGTTGCACCCACCTCTCCCACCAGCTCATCTTCCTTCGCTTCCCCCTCCTCCCCCCCGTCGAGCTGCATCTCCCTTCCACCCTAACGCGTTGTACTACCCTCCCTCGTCAACTCCTCCTCCTCATGCTTCCCCTCCCCCTCCCGCGCTAGCCCCCCGCCTAATCACCCCCCCACCTTGCTTGGCCACCTGAAATTCCTATGCGGCCCAAGCCTATAACTGCACCCCCCGCCTCCCTAGCCCTACGGCCCTACCCAAGAAGTCCCCCACCCACGTGTTCCATCGAGATCTAGCCATCTGTGGAGACCAGTGCCTCCCCCACTGCCAAAAAAGAGCATCCCCCCCCCCCCCCCCCTTCCAATTGCTCGCTCCATTTGCAGCAACACTTCCCCCCCTGGCAGCACAGTAGCGTGATTGGTAGGTTCTCAGCAAGGATGTGCAATGGAAACCTCTGGTCAGACGCCGGTGCATTCTACGAGTACCCCCCAGTCAAACACCTTACGCGTCGTCCTCTCTGAGGAACAGCTCTTAGCCGTCCGTGCCACAAAGCTAGAGCTAAAAGAAACACCGATCTTTGGTCAGGTAGTAGAACACTCCCCATCCAGGGCCCAGCTTAGGGACTAGCTTCACCACGCTGCGCATCGGCACAACGTAAATCGTGGAGGCGGTTCTAATGGGCCAAGAGATCTTCATGGTATGACTCGCCTCGGCAGACGCAGCCCGTAAGCTACTAGCCAGTTCACCTTATGCTTCCACGAAGGGGGTCATCTACATGGTCCCTTGATACAGCGGCTTCACATGGAGGCATTCATACTCCACAACAGGTTCCTTAGACACCCGGTCACCCTTCTCTTTTCCGGACTAGTGATATAGTATCACCAATTGGTGGAAGACTTTGGACGGCTCTTCGGCGCTGTCCTTCCCGCCTCTTTCGCAGACGCAGTGACAGTCGGGAGTCCCAAAGGTACGGGTGGCAGTGAAAGAGACCAAGAATATACCACAATTCCTAGAGATTGAGGCAGGCAAACACTCCTTTAGGCACAAATCATTGTGATTGGGCAACTAGGACAGTGCCTACGCTGCGATGACTTTGGGCACCAGGCAACAGAGTACACGCGCTTTGAAGCTAGGGCAGCTTCGTCGACAGGCCCGTAGGTGGACACAGACGGTTTTACACAAGTACAAAGACGACAAAGAGGGAGACAGCAGGGGACCGCACGCAACTCCTCAAACACAAGCACAGCAGCAGGGAGCAAGAGGGCGAGCGTCACCCCCTGGCAGAGCACCACGCAGCCCCTCCCTCCTCGCCCTACCCGACAGGACCACAAGCCTACACATCCACCCCCCACGGATGCGTTACAGGCCACCTCGCCCAAAATTCTACATCCCCCAACCCCTCCCCCCCTCTCCCCACGGCTTCCCCCCTCACCCTAGTCCACACCCCCCCCCTCCCCCAGAGCTACTATCCCCCCCTCCCTCCACACCCACCGGGTGCCTCCCGACCACCCCACCATCCCTTGATCCTCCCCCTCCCCACCATCACCCCCGCCGACCAGTCCCCCCTTGATCCCCACCCAGCACAAGTGACCCCCCCTCCCACAAGAGGTGAGGAGCCCCAGATGCCGACATCCTCCACCCACCGGCAGTCTACCTCCCCCCCCCCACACAACCACCAATTCATCTGTCCATGCCGCCCGTCACACTTTTCCAAGACAGGCGCAGCTGCTACCACAGGAGTTTTTTTGCAGTGGGTCGTGGTCTTACTTGAGAGTTGCGGAGCACGGAGAGTTTCCACTACCCCTGGAGGTGGGAATCTTCGTGGTACGCAAGTCTAGGAGCAGCAAGGTCCATCATCTAGCACCACCGAATGGACCAATCTACGCCTTCTTCCTTCAGACCTCTCACACAGGAGACTGAATGACGACTTAGATAGAGGAGGAGGTAAAGAGCAAGGTGGCAGACCACATCTCTAGTGGATGGGAGAAGATGGACTGGCGCTTTTCTCCCAGCAGTAGCCATGTTGCATGATGGACATTAACTGGTGGGCTAGGGCTGAGGTCCCTCATCTGAGCATTATCTTTCAAGCCCCTCCGCAATGGAGTGCACGGATGGATGTGATTGAGTGGCCCCTAGCACAGGCGGCCTGTTTCTACTAGTGTACCACCATGCACATCCATCATCCCCATGGTCCGCCCGAGGGCTACCATGGGGAAATGGAGTTCACCATCCAAGCTGGCAGAGAAGCGTATATGCATGTCTCATAGTTCCTCTTCTTAATCAACAGCTTCTACACCGAACAGATGCTTCTTCAGTCAGTTACAAGTCTCCCCGTGAGTTTACATCTTGCATCTTGGAATGTGAATAGCCTCCACTATAGTGGGGCACGTGGTTCCAGGAAGTTGATTGTTTGGCAGGAGTTGCAGCGTGCCCTTGCCGAACGGATCAACCTCCTACTTCTACAAGAGCACAAGCTCACTCCCGCCCAGGCCCAGCGAGTAGGAAAGGTACTCCCGGACAGTTCACACACTTACTGAGAGAACTCCATCGGTGCCCATGGCAGGACTGGAGACGTATGCATCTCTTTTGGCCCGAGTCTCACCGCTTGCATACGAGACCACGGGGCGATAGTGGCAGGGAGGGTTCTATGGATCAGATTGGATATTGGGGACTCGTGCCTTGGAGTCCTCAATGTCTATGCCCCTACTGAGGTTAGGGCACGCAACAAGTTCTGGGTGGAGATTGCGGCAAGACTCCCAGAGGTGGACTCCTGAACTGTTGGAGGAGACTTCAACAACCTATAGACTTTAGAGGACCAGCAAGGTGGAGACAAAAACTACCAAGGCATGGCTGGGGAGGAGTTGGAGACATGGGAGCTCTATCTACTGGTAGTAGGAGCATGCGATGCTTGGAGAGACCCCGCCTTCCACAGGAGCGAGAGGTCGCTGGACTTCTTTTGGGGATACATGCGGCTAGGTGGAGTCCTGCTAGAGCGGTTGGACAGGTTCTATGTGGAAGAGTGGGGATGCTCTCGTGGAGGCCAGGTTGGGTAATTGGCGTGGGCAATTGGCGAGCACCACATTGTCCAATCATTGCCCAGTTCTCCTGACACTTGATCCCCCAACATTTGCCCTAAACACACGATCCTATCGGATCCCTAAGTCAATCTATAGGACGAAGGAGATGAAGTTACAGATTGAGCAGATTTGAACCAAGAAATGGGGCAAGAGGGACCGGATCGCAGAGGAGGTTGCAGAGGTCCTAGCCGAGTTGAGTAGTATCTACCAAGAGGCAGCCCTACAGGCCAGGCAACAGAGCTAGGAGGAGGAGAGAGCACTCCGACGAGACCTTGCACCCACGCAGAGATTATTACAGGAGGCACCAAGGGATCCCACCCTCCACGCACAGGAGGTGCGCGCGCAACCAGCCATCGCTGGCCTAGAGAACAGACGCTCGAAGTTCTTATTCTACACCTCAGTAGCCTTCTGGGCACGGAAGGGGGACACGATGTGCAGGGAGTTTTTTTCAGGTGCACCAGCCTTGCACCTCCAGAAAGCACATACACAGCCTTCAAGATCGGTATGGGAAGACTCGTTCTAGCCCAAATGAGGTGATTGAGATTGCCATTGACTACTACAGACGCCTTTTCCAGCAGGAGACAGTCTCAACTAGAGGACAGCAATGTAGACAACAGGTTTGGGATCACATCCCAGCCCTCATCACAGAGGAGATGGGACGCTCCCTCCTAGTCCCCCTTCACAGAGAAGAAACAAGAGGAGGCTTTCCATACACAGGAAGGGCAAAAATACCCAGGAGAGGATGGCCTTTCTAAGGCTTTCTTCACTACCTACTGGGAGGTGGTGAAGGACCCCCTATTGATGGCCTTCCAGGAGATTTTCACTTCAAGACAAATGCCAGGGAGGCTTTCGACAGACATCATCAGTCTTCTCCCCAAAGGGGGAGACCGGTTGGAGCTTTCCCAGTGGAGACCGATCAACTTATTGTCAGTGGCCTATAAGACTTTGGCAAAGATGATTGGTAGGTGACTACGCCCTATGCTTCCAGACATCATTCATGACACACAAACAGGCTTTGTCCAGGATAGGAGCATCCTAGACAATGTATTCACCTTCTTCGAGACGACAAAGTGGGGTAGGGATTGGTCGTACTACTCCTGGACTTCGAGAAAGCCTATGACAGGGTGGACTGGGATTTCCTAGAGGGCACCATGGTGAGGTTAGGCTTCCCCCAGGCATGGATCCACAAGATCTCCGCACTTTACAGATCGGCTACCAACAGGGTTCTCATAGGTGGTAGGCACGAGGAGGAGTTTCAGCAGCAGGAGAGATCGGTCCCGACAGGACTGCCCCCTAGCCCCGTTCCTGTTCTTACTCTTTGTAGAGGCGATGTCTCGCTTCCTCAAGTCACGTGTGAGCAGGTTACGCAGCCTCCGACTTCTATTGAGAGAGGAGACGGAGTTGTTAGACTCGAGAGTATGCAGATGATACAGCACTCTACATAGAGGACGATGAGTTGATGCTGGAGAGAGTGAGACTAACTCTTGAGGTGTTCTGTACTGCAGCAGGAGTGAAAATCAACTAGCGAAAGTCAGTTGGATCCCTTACAAACCTGGACTCTAGTATGGAGTCGAGCGTTCACCTAGGATTTAGATAGGTGAGCAGAGGGCAGATCGTCCGTTACCTAGGGTTCCAGGTGGGACTCGACATCACTCCCGCCCAGCAATTTCTTCCAATCCTCGACTCTATTCAGAGAAAGCTGACCTACTGGAGTACTGCTCGCCTCCCCCTAGCAAGACGAGCCTTGGTGGTTAACCAGGTCCTCCTAGCGACGGCCTGGAACATCACCTCATATTGGTGCTTCTCCTCATCCTGTGTAGTTCGGCTTAACTGCCTAGTGCGAAACTTCCTTTGGTCCAGGTCAAATGCCTCCAGGGATTCCCGGGCCACGGTGGCTTCGGCGACCATCATCCGACATCGGTCAGAGGGAGGGCTTGGGATCATAGACCCAGAGTATCAAAGTATGGCACTCTTGGGCAAGCTAGTAGTCCGCGGCTGTTGGGAATAAAGAGCCATCGTGCCTTTTATATGTGCACGAGTGTAAACACACCCTTAGTACATTGTACTTTCATACATATATCTATCTAAAAACCTAAAGTGGTACTCTTGTTGTTGTACCTAAAAACGTGCTCACTCTCTACTCTTCTCTCTCGCACTCTCTGTCTCTCTCTACACGTAAGGACTATCTGCCTCGATCTCCGTGCCTAACCGGTTCCTACAAACTGATATCAGAGCCAATGGCTCACTCAAGGTATTGAGGGGTAGATCAATAGGTGTAACAATCTTGTGGACTGTTGAGAGGTGCAGGCGACACGCAGAGTCTCGTGTAATAGTCTTGTGGACTGTTGAGGAGCAGGCGACAACTACGTGACCAGTCGAGCTACGTGATAGGTGACACGTTGCATGACGGGGGCTCCACATGAACTATCGACCTGCAAAACGACAGGGGGTTGCACAACGGGGGCTCCACGATTGACTTGCGAACGGGCGACAGGGGCGACTGCACGGTGACGAGCTGACGCGGCGTGAGGAACCTGCGACGGGCGCGGTGTCCAGCAGGGCGACCAGTGAGAACAGCGAACAGGCGGCGTCAACATCACAGCGCACGATTGACGGGTCAACACACCCGTCATCAAATTTTTTTTTCTCTTCAAAATCCTTTGAAATTTCCCCCTTTAACCAAGGTTTCGCACGCGCAAGCACAATATCTCAAATCTGTGCAAAATTGTCCCAAAAATTTGGGGCTTTTCCCGAATTTGGGGATCTCAACACAAAATTGGACAATCTGACTCAGAAATCGCAAAGTCTATGCACATTTGCCTGGGAATTTTTGGGCTTTTCACATTTCAATGAAATTCTTTCACTAAAATTAATACACGCAGGACTTGGAAAATTTGGGGATTTGTCTAGATTTGGTGTGAGCAAGATGCAACAGTGATATCTGTCTCAGAAATTGCCGGAATTTATGACATTTTGTCCCCGACATTTGGGGCTTTTAACGTACATGCGCAAATTGGGCTGAAATTAACCCAATTTCTCGATATTGAGGCACATTGGACCCCGTGCAATTTTGGGGCTTTTGCGATTTGGGCAAAATTTGTGCAGCATTTGGTCATTTTATGTACATGCAGGTTGAATTCCGCGCAATTTGGATATCAACACTTGGTAAAATCTGGGGGTTTTGCTAAAATTGTTCTATTTTGGCAAAATTGGACTATCCTATGCATGACAGAGGAAATGCAGATGTGTGTTTGATGCTTTGAGCACAAAATTTTGGGGCTTTTGACCGTTTGTGTCAAATTTTATGCTTGTAGGTACATGTACAACAGGAATTGCAGCTGAAAGTTTGGGATTTCTCATGTAATGTGATGCACATGCCCTTGGAACAGCTGTAATCAGTTGGATAATGCTGTAGCACTTGTTTTGGCACTTCTAAAAACTTAATTACAGATCTGAAATCTGTACTTCTGCATGGTCATTTATTGCAGATTGGTACTTGTTTGTACCTTGGTCACTTGGGTGACAGTTTGGGCCTGCATTTGCTAGTTTTTTTGTCACATTTGGGCTGAAAATCATGGCTGGCAGCAATGACAGCAGTAATTTGATGCACATAAAGAAGCTTGAAGGCGCACATAATTTTGCAGTTTGGCAAAAACAGTGCTACAATATCCTGTTACAAAAGAAGCAGGCAAAGCCGATCAAAACCAAAGGGGCAAAGCCCATGGACATGGATCAGGATGATTGGGATGAGTTGAATGAGCTTGCACGCTCAACCATAGAGCTATCAATTTCTGATGCCTTGCTGTTCAACATTGAAGGTTTGGATTCTGCATATGCTATATGGACTAGACTGGAAGAACTGTATGCACAGAAGAGTGCTACAAGCAAAGTGTATTGGCTGAAAAAACTTATGGATTTGCGTATGAAAGAAGGTACAGCAATGTCTACTCACTTGAGTGAGTTTAACTCCATTTTCAGCCAGCTGGTTGCCTTGAAGTTCATGATTGATGAGGAATTTAAGGCTACTTTCTTGCTTTGCACTCTACCAGAGAGTTGGGATACATTCAGGACTGCTATGAGCAGTTCTAATGTGATCCTTTTGTATGCTGATGTCGAGAGTGCTCTACTTATGAAAGAGATGAATCGGCAGAACAATGCATCCAGTAAGTCTTCTAGCACTTTGCATACTAAGGGCAAATCACAGCAAAAGGGCAAATATGATGGCAAGGGACGCAATAAATCACATGGCAAAGATGTTGAATGCCATCATTGTGGCAAGAAGGGTCACTTTAAACGTGACTGCTACAAATGGCAAAGAGAGAAAGGAAAAAGCAAGAAGACAGATGATTGCAAGGAAGAGTAGAAGGACAATCAGCCTAAGAAGAGCAGTGTAAAAATTGAAGAGGTGAATGTAGTCACTCATGACAGTGACAGTGGGAGTGATGTACTCTTTGTCTCTTCACATTTTGGTACACATGCTTTACTTGCAGATATAGATGATGACATGCATACCTGGATTCTTGATTCAGGTGCTTCCTTTCATGTCACCCCTCATCGTGAGTGGTTTTCCGTCTATACAAGGGGTCGACATGGTGTTGTCCATCTTGGGGACAACTATGCATGTAAGATTGCAGGTATTGGCAGTGTGCAGTTACAGTTTCAGCATGGCTATGTCTTTATAGTTCAGCATGTATGGCATGTACCTCAGCTCAAGAAAGCTTGATTAGCACAGGCCAGCTAGATAATGATGGTTTTCATACCCACCTTTGGTGATGGAAAATGGAAGATCTGTAAGGGATCTAGGATTATTGCCAGAGGTTGCAAAAGTGATACTTTGTATCCACTTCATGTATCTAGTGTGCGTGACCATGTTGTTGCCGTGACCGAGCAGCCAAGCGTTTATTTGTGGCATGGCCAGTTGGGACACATAAGTCAAACAGGAATGAAAGTGCTTTCTCGTTTGGGTTACTTGCCTTGTCTTCGTTATGCTGATTTTGAGCATTGTGATCATTGCACTTATGGCAAACATGCACAAACGTCTCACAAAAAGTCTCTTTCTTTGAAATCCTCTCCTCTAGAGTTAGTACATTCGGATGTATATCAAATGCCAGGATTATCTTTAGGGGGAAAGAAATATTTTGTCACCTTTGTGGATGATGCGACACGGAAAGTATAGATTTACCCTATTCGTAGAAATGATAAAGTGCTTGACAAGTTTAAAAAATTCTTGGCATTGGCTGGAAATCAGACAGATAAGACACTTAAGTATCTTCGCTCTGACAATGGTGGGGAATATATGTCCAAGGCCTTTCAGGCATTTGTGACAGCAAAGAGATAAAGAAGGAGCTCACTGCCCCTCATAATCCACCCCAAAATGGAGTTGCAAAGCGTATGAATCAAACCATACAGGATAAGGTCCGTATGATACTGTCTCATGCTGCATTACCCCATGGTTTTTGGGCAGAGGCTGTTATGGCAGCCGTTCACTTAATAAATCGGTCATCAAACAGATCTTTCGGGGGGGGGAGTTCCCCAAGAAGCGTGGTCGGGCAAACCACCTTCATATGCTCATCTGAAAGTGTTTGACTGCGAGGCTTTTGTGCACATTCGTAAAGAAAAACGCAGCAAACTTGAGCCAGTCTTGTAAATGCATTTTCCTAGAATATGGTGACGAGGGTGAAATGGGGTATAAATTGTAAGATCCCGAGAAAAGGAAAGTAGTGCGCAGCAATGACATTATCTTCCGGGAAGATCGCATGCACAAACAGCCCGAAAAGACTGAGGAGGTCCATAGGGTTGTATTCCGGGAAAAAATACCTTTTGGACAGCAAAATGTGCACACTGTACAGCAGCAAATACCTGCTGTAAATGAACCTATGAATGCAGGAAATGATCAGCCAGCTATTGCCCATGAAAATGAGCCATTACATGTGCAAGAACAGCCAGGACAGCAAGTTGACAGGTTTGTTCCTAGTGCAATTAATGTGGCTGAGTATGTCACGTTGACACACTGTGCTGAACCATTTTGCTTCAAGGAAGAAATGGAGAGATAGGACAGCAAAAAATGGTATAAAGCCATGCTGTCAGAGATGGAATCTCTTGAAAAAAATGATACTTGGGACTTGGTGCAATTGCCTAAAGGGCAAAAAACCCTTCCATGCAAGTGAGTTTACAAGAGGAATGTCACTTTTGGTTCCTCATCCAAGTACAAAGCAAGATTGGTTGCAAAGGGATACAAGCAAGAGCATGGAATTGACTTTGATGAGATTTTCTCTCCTGTAGTCAAGATGACTACATTGAGAACCATTTTGGGCTTGGTTGCAGTTGAAGATATGGAGCTCATACAAATGGATGTAAAGACTGCGTTTGTACATGGTGATTTGCATGAAGACATATATATGCAACAACGTGAAGGGTTTATTGAACAAGGCAAAGAAAAAATGGTATGTAAACTCAAAAGGAGTTTGTAAGGGCTGAAACAAGCACCAAGAGAATGGTATCATAAGTTTGATACATTCATGCAGTCCCAAGGCTTTCATAGAAGTCAAGTGGATTATTGGTTGTATACCAAGAAGGCAACAAATGGCAGCCTGATTATCTTGGTTTTGTATGTTGATGACATGTTGATTGCTGGCAGGGATACTCATGCCTTGGACTCACTGAAGCAAAGTCTTCATGGCAGCTTTGACATGAAGGATCTTGGTGATGCAAATCACATTCTTGGCATGCAAATACTCAAAGATAGATCGAAAGGCTTACTCTATCTATCTCGGCAGGAGTATATCTCCAAATTTTTGCAGCATTTCAATATGGAGGGGGGGAAAACAATTGGGGTTCCATTGCCTCCATATGTGAAACTCAGTGCAGAGGACAGCCCTACATCTGATAATGAGAAGGCTGAAATGGCCAAGATACCATATGCTTCAGCAGTTGGCAACCGGTCCCTACAGTGGCCTCACACCAGAAGGGCAAACTTGAAAGGTCCTATTGTAGGAGGGTCTTCAGGATTGTAGACTGAGGCTTGGCGGTGAGTGGAGGCCGTCCCTGAGATGGATCTTCACGACATCCCAAATCACCCCCCCAGATCCCCCTTCTTACGCAACTTGCTTCGTGTGTGGCAAGGCTTTCGTAAGGCCTTAATCCAGAGCCCCCCAGGCAGGAGGAGATAGACTGTCAGCCGGTGATGTGGAACCCCCAGGTCAGAGATCGGGAAGGGGCACAAATTGGCGAGCGCCCCCACATTTAGTGGGGTGGCCGGCCCGGCTCATACCATCAGGACATGGCAGATGTACAGGATGGTGGACGAGGAGGTGTTGCAGCGAGTATCAGACTGCCAGAGAGGAGTGGAGTTGAGGAGAAGGGAGATAGACGCAGCAATACCTCAAGAGTGGCTTGCTCCCTCGATACGAGAGCCGATAGAGCCCGGGGAGATATGGGCCACCAGGTTTTCACCAGCAAGTATCCCCCTACATGTGGCAAGTAGAGTAGGCGGCGCTCCACCTGGGACTTTGTTCACCATGCAGGAGGGGGGGCGTCTGGCCCTTGGCAGAGGGCAGCAAGATGAGGAGATAGCTGTCCTTTTATGGAGGAGGATTCGGGTGATTGGCCTTCAGGGAAAGACATGGCGGCTGGACCCTTATGTCTTCTAGAAGAAGCTTAGGGAGTGGTGCCTCTGGATTTGGAAGGGCAGGCCACTTGATGAGCTGGAGTGGAATCTGGAAGAGTGGTTATGGCCGGCCACTGCAGTCGCCAAGAAGCTACCAAGGTTCCTGGAGTACACTGCTAGGATTGACAAACACATACTGATACAGAAGGACATGGATTGGGTGCCGTCACATAGCAGGCACTGGGCGGAGCACAGCATCACGAAGCCTTTCTGATGGACCTTCTGGCGCCACCTATGGGATAGCTGGAGGCCGAGGAGGGTATCATATTTCTTATGATTGGAGGACACATGGAGGCTTGGTAGTGGGAAGTTGGCTAGCCCAGATGCAGGAGAGAGGTTGTAAGTGTTGTATACAGCAACCTCTAGAAACCCCAAAGCACTGCCTTTGGTTGTGTAAGGCGGTGCAGCTCGTGTGGAGAGGAGTGTGCCGTATCCTTCATCGTATAGCACCGAGCCTTCGATGTATCTCATGGGGAGCTTTCTTCTGGCAAGCAATCGGCCAAGGCCATCACCTTCTCTATGAGGCCAGGATGCAGGACACAATATTCATTATTGAGGTAGGGTCGTACGCAGTGGTCAGTTTCAAGGCTCTACCCATCCGCCAGGTATTGAAGCCCACAGCAGATCGCTCTGAGGTATGGGAGATCATAGAGAGTCTTACTGGATGGCATATCTGGAAGGCGTGGTGTCAAGAGGCTTTTGGCGGAGAGAGACTTTCAATACAAGCGACCTTAGCAGAGCTCTGGACCTCCATCATCCACTCCCTCCGCGGCCGATGGGACCAAGTGCAGGGCGAGTCCAGGGCTCGCCAAGACCTATTTTTCGTGATGCAGGCAGGCAGCCCCAAATGCCAATACACCCCCCCTCCATGGCTTCTTGCCCCCATCCCCCCTAGACCGCCCTAAGAGGCTTGTACACCTTATATATCTGTGACTCTGCATGAGCTCCAACTAGTCTGTTGAGCATGAGCACTTCCTTGTATTCACGTTTTTCTTGAAGTAATATAATTGGCCACACTTTATTTGCAAAAAAAAAAAAGAATCTCTCGTATACAACCATGAGCACACTTGAATAGTGTTTAGCCTTGCAACCCACATAAAAAAGACAGAACCCATGACAACGGACCAGCATCATCATGGCTTTTGTACTCAACAATACACAAAGCATCCAAGCGGTTCTCATGCAAAATACACTACGTGTCATGTTGCATACTACAGGAACAAATCCAATGGACATTCCAAGTGGCAATCCACATTTGTAAAATCAAGAAATTCATAGGCGTGGTTGCTCACATTCTCGCTTGCACCTTCTCAGCTAAGGTTTCCAAAATTCCTTCATCCAAAAAAATAGCCAAAACCACAAAAGCATTGTGTCCCTTGCGAGGTTTCATAAGGGAAGGATTGCTTCCATTTGTCATAGGCAGATGAGGATATTGATCCATGAGGTAATCACCTTGCCTCTACGATCAAAAGCAAGGCATACCAAAGGATCCCTGGGGTGCTCTCGAGGGCGCTGGACCTGCGATCTCTATTGCGTGGCCTCCTTTGAACTAGAGGAGTCCATGGCAATTGAACATGGTCGCTAAAAGAATTTATTCTTTCTATGCACATATGTACAAAAGGCATCTTGAGTGCTTGACAATGAGCCCATCGACTACTACATTTCAACCTTCTTACCCTTTCTACATTGGACATCAACCCATCCTGAATCATGTTGATCTAAACAAAGCACAGGTTTCTTTTACTGGACCAAATCCTTTTTGCGAAGGCGTTCCCTAGTGAGTTGTGCCTCCATCATCATTTCAATATCCCTATTACAAGAAACCGTAGCATCCTTTTTATTTGGACACTCGGCCATGAAGTGATTAAGCTTTCCAGAAGTGAAACAATGACTTGTAAAGGTACCCCAGTTAAGCTTAAACCATAGGGGATGCATGCCAATGCAATTAAGGCACAGCCAATAGAGCCTTTTTTTGAAGGTGTCCCACAATATGCATAAATGATTCCTGTTGCCTACCCTCATACTGGGAGGCACCAAGACAATAAAAATCGCTGCCATTGCATCCCTTAATGGGGGCCAATAAACTGTAGGGCAGCTTTCTACTTCAACCCACACTGGGCATTCCTGTTTGAGCTGATTTTGAAAATCTGCCATAGGTCTCCATGATACCACACGCACCAACTATCTATCAAAAAAGAGGGGCAGCCTGTCAGATGGGAGAGGATCGAGGTGCAGCTGAAGTGCAGTAGACAGTGTGAGAGTGAGAGACAGAGTTGAGCACGACACCCAATGCAATTGTACTGAATAGAGTGTTAGACTGAAAGTACAAATGATAACCCTTATACCTTAGAGTTATAAGGGGCTGTTCACACCCGAACACAGTAAGTGCCCGTAAGTGTGCACCACAAGCACATACAAAATAGTACACATAATCTGGGGGAAAAAACCTCTCCTACCGAGAGTAAAAAGTGCCCCAATGTCCTAGTGATCACCCGCACACTCCCATATGAGCGTAGGCGTAAGTAAGGCGTGTGAGATACCCAACAAACCCCCCTGGAGTGAAGAGTGATCAAGTGTACAAGGATCATCCGCCACCAAAGGGCGTCAAATTCAAAGCATCGCGAAATGCTTCAAATTTGTCTCGTGGAAGAGCTTTGGTGAAAATGTCTGCCACATTGCTGGTGGTAGGACAGTAGACAAGGCTGATATCACCTGCATGTAGCCTCTCTCTGACAAAGTGGTAGTGAATCTCTATGTGTTTCGTGCGAGCATGAAACACAGGGTTCCGTGCCACTGCAATGGCACTCTGACTGTCAGTATATAAAGGAGTAGGCTCCGTAACAGATACATCCAAATCAGCAAGTAAGCGTCTAAGCCATACGCACTCAACTGCAGTAGTGAAGGCTGCCTTGTACTCAGCTTCACATGACGACGTGGCAACAGTGGATTGTTTCTTGCTAAGCCAAGAAATGCATGACGAGCCAAGAAAGAAACAATTGCCACTAGTGGAGTGACGAGTATCAAAATCACCAGCCCAATCAGAGTCACTGTAAGCATGTAACTGCAGTGGTCCCCCCTTGGCATAAAGCAATCCAAGAGTTCTAGTACCCTGCAAGTAACGAAACACACGCTTCACAGCTTGCCAATGCGACATACGAGGCTGATGCATGTACCTGCTCAAAACTGAAACGGCAAACTGTATGTCTGGCCGAGTGTGGCATAGATAGATGAGACATCCCACTGCTGGAGCATAAGTATGGATATCAAACAAATCACTGTCATCATGTAATGACAGTTTGAGCCCAGGTTCCATGGGTGTACAAACTGGCTTGCAATCCTGTAAGCCAAACTTCTCAAGAAGTTGCCCAATGTACCTTGACTGACATAATCCAATGCCTCTAGCATCATGTACAAACTGGATGCCCAAGTAATAGTGCAAAATACCCAAGTCCGACATGTCAAAAGTTTGCTGTAAATTATTTTTGAATGCTGAAATCTGATCAGCACGTGTTCCAGTGAGCAAAAGGTCGTCTACATATAGACACAAAATCAGCATGGATCCCCCCTCTTTATGTACATAAAGGGTAGACTCAGATGGGCTGTTTACAAACCCCTGACTAAGCAAGAAAGCATCTATCTTTGCGTACCAAGCTCGTGGAGCTTGTTTCAAACCATATAGAGCTTTTTTCAGCTTGCATACTAAATTTTCTGAGCCTTCAACTGCAAAACCAATGGGCTGCTGTACATACACTTCTTCCTGAAGTTCCCCATGTAAGAATGCAGTCTTTATATCTAGCTGATGCACTTTCCAATTAAAATGTGCAGCCAAGGCAATCATAGACCGAATGGTCGTCATACGGGAGGTAGGAGCAAAGGTCTCCTCATAGTCAATGCCCTTTTTCTGTGCGTAGCCTTTAGCTACCAGCCGTGCCTTGTACTTATCTATGGATCCATCTGCATTCCTTTTCAATTTGTAGACCCATTTCGTACCAATGGCACGCTTGCCAACTGGCAAAGACACCAAATCCCAAGTATGATTCTTATGAATAGAATCCAATTCAGCTTGCATGGCTGCCATCCAATGCACACTATGTCGTGCATCCTCAAAACATTCAGGCTCCTCATTATCATGAGTACATGCTGCCATAACAAACTCCATGGAATGTGCTGAATCATGCAGTCGAGTTTGCCTTCGAGTACGACCAGCCAAGGGTGTTTCCAAATGACTATCTCTCATAGTCTGCGTGTACCATCTAGGCACCTGTCTTGCTTCCTGACTGTGTACAAGTTCCTGCTGAATTTCAGTTTCAGCAATGTGCTGATTTACTGCATGTTCCATAGGAGCAGCTGGCTGAACATTAGGTTCATTTGCTGAAGTACCAGCTGAATCACCAAATGTGATGGGCAGCAGCCCTTCAAAGATATCACGGGCAGCCTGATATGTATCAAAACCAGCCAAGGATAATTCTGATTTTTCATCAAATACAACATCCCTGCTGACAAAAACCTTGTTGGTCACGGGATCATAGAGTCTGTAGCCTTTGCTTTCGCTGCTATATCCCATAAAGATGTATTTTACAGCCTTGTTGTCCAACTTCTTTCGAAGTACCTGTGGAATATGGGCATATGCAAGACACCCAAAAGTACGGAAGTGGCCAACAGAAGGTTTGCGGCTGTGCCAAGCCTCAAAAGGTGTGACGGTTTTCAAGGCCTTGGTAGGGCATCTGTTCAAAATGTGGCAAGCGCACATGACGGCTTCCATCCAAAAACTATGAGGCAAACTCTTTGCCTTCAGCATACATCTGGCCATCTCCATGAGTGACCGATTTTTCCTCTCTGCTACCCCATTCTGCTGTGGAGTATATGCAGTAGTGTACTGATGGATAATGCCCTTCTGCTGCAAATAAGAATTCAGCATAGAGGACATGTATTCCCCCCCTCGGTCCGAACGGAGAGTCTTAATCTTGCAACCAGACTGAGTTTCCACAAGTGCACTGAAAGCCAAAAATGCATCATACACTTCTGACTTCTTTTTCAAACAGTAGACCCAGCACAAACGTGTAAAGTCATCAATAAATGTTACAAAATAGTAACAACCACCCAATGACTGTGTCTGCATGGGCCCACAAACATCCGAATGCACAAGCTGCAATCTGGCTGTTGCTCTAAAAGCAACATCACGGGGAAAAGAGAAACGATGCATTTTCCCCAAAATGCAACCCTCGCATAAATGCTCAGGAGGTCTCTCCAAGAGAGGTAATCCATCCAACATCTGAGTACGCTGTAATAGCATCAAGCTGCCATAGTTTACATGCCCCAAACGAGCATGCCATAACTCTGCCTCTAACATAGCAGGAGTAAGAGTGGATGTCAAATATGCAGACTGATCTACCGAAAGAGCATCCAACTCATATAACCCATGACACAAAGAACCTGTCAAGACCAATGTCATGTGTTCCTTGTCACGGACCATGCAACGGTCATCATCAAAGGTGACCTGCAAACCACAACGTGCCATAGAAGAAATGGAAAGCAGATTCTTCTTAATGCCAGGCACATACAAAGCATCCTGTAGGCGGAGAATAGAGCCATCAATGGCTGTAAGCTGAATCTCCCCAATACCACGAACAGGGTATGATGCATTATTAGCACACTGAACAGACTTCCCAACGGGAGGTGCACCAAGAGAAGCAAACAAATCTCTACGAGATGTGATATGCCGTGAAGCACCACTGTCAAAGAACCAAGTGTCAGCATCTTCTGTAGAGCTAAATGCTCTATCAGCCCAAGAGACATCATAACTGCAAGTGTAAAAACAATAGTCCCTGTCTGCAACAAAGGACGCGGACTCACTGGCAGTGGAAGGAGCTGCAGAAACAGACATCCCTGACTCCTTCTTCTTCTCTTTGGCGATGCGCTTCCTGCACTCAGTGATGTAGTGGCCAGGCTTCTTGCAGTAATGGCATTTTCCTTTCTTGGCTTGCGTGCCCCCCTGTTTCTGACTTGTCTGTGAAGTGTTACTACTACCAGAACTCTGCGAAGCATTTTTCCCTTGGCTGTTTTTACCCTTCTGCCTTGACATAAAAGCCTGCTCAGAGGCTATACCATCCACACCACTGTTCCGTCTAGTTTGCTCTTCCTCTAGAAGCAAACTGACAAGCTGAATGAAAGTGATGGGCTCTTTCGAAATCCTCATAGTGAGGTTCAAGGCAGTATGAAAAGCCAAGTAAGAGGGAGCAAGTGAATTCAATGTCGTAGAAATCAGCTGCGCATCTGAGTAGTACTCATCCACATTCATGAGTTGCTCCCGCAAGTCTTGAATTTTGTTGAGATGATCCTGCATAGAATCACCCTCATTCATCTTTAGAGTCTCTAGCTCTTTCTTCAAGAAAGAGATGCGAGTCTCATTCTTTCCTGCAAACATCTGCTCCAATATCAACCAAGCTTCTTGTGAAGAAGCTGCTGAACGAATATGAGGAATGATAGAACGCTGAACTGCCAATGCAATCAGCGACATAGCCTGTGCATCCCGTGTATCCCAAGTTTTCTGAGCTGCAGTTCTTGGGGGAAGTGGCTGAGCGAGCTGAGGTGGAGGGGGCTGAGGTTGCCCTCTTGCACGTCCTCCTGGAGGAGGAGTAGCGGGAGCCACAACTCCCGGTCGTGCTTCCTCTCCACTGACATAATCCCACAAATTTTTTGCCACTAATATATTCTTCATCATAAAAGACCAAAGGGAATAATTGTTCCCATCCAATCGGTCTTCCTTGGACACATAGGTGAATACATCTCCTCCCTGATTTGCCATTATTTCCCAAAAGGCAATAGAGCAATGTCAATGCAGTACGGGCT
This sequence comes from Lygodium microphyllum, assembly GCF_053477565.2. Classification (NCBI taxonomy): domain Eukaryota; kingdom Viridiplantae; phylum Streptophyta; class Polypodiopsida; order Schizaeales; family Lygodiaceae; genus Lygodium; species Lygodium microphyllum. The sequence goes on along the minus strand of NC_141137.1, from coordinate 78,040,778 downwards.
GGAAATCTGCAAATTTCCAGAAATTGCAGCAAACACAAGTCTGCAATTAATGTGCAAAGGGTACTCTGTCACAAAAACTGTCACTGATGCACGCTTCCCAAGGTGCAATTAGTGCTCAGCAGCACTAAAACATCAAAAGCCCCAAAATTTTCTGCCCAAAATTTCTGTCACAAATGTCTGTTACAAAAGCCCCAAAATGTGCATTCAATGTGTCACAGACAGACACAGCACTTTTCCCAATGCTGAAAACTGAACCTGCTGTTCAGCACGTTTCCCAATGCTGAAAACTGAACCTGTTGCACGAACTCCTGTGTAAAAGAAAAGTGCAGAATGTTACCTCTGCGTGTTGACGACGGGCACGATTCCCGAGATAATGACTGCTGGGTACAGTCGGACTGACGCACAGGTACAGGCGTGCAGGTCCAGTGACACGCGCAGGCAGGACTGGGCGCGCGCTGGGCAGAGGAGGCAGTACCCAGGACTGGGTGGTGGAAACAGGTGGCGCGCTGGCAGCTGGAGCTGACGGCACAGTCTAGCTCAGCGCAGGGAGGCTGCGCAGGCAGACTGACAGGCGAAGGGGCACGCTGGGCAGACACAGGGCAGAGGACACGCTGGGCAGAGGTGGCAGCACGCAGGTACAGGTGGCGCGCTGGGCAGGGCGCGCTGTGCAGGACAGATAGCACGCTGTGCAGGACACGCACAGGTACAGGCGGCTGGGGCAGAACTGGCGGGGACTGGCTGAACTGGAGTGGGCTGCAGACTGCAGACTGAAGACTGCTCTGATACCAAATGTCAGATGGGAGAGGATCGAGGTGCAGCTGAAGTGCAGTAGACAGTGTGAGAGTGAGAGACAGAGTTGAGCACGACACCCAATGCAATTGTACTGAATAGAGTGTTAGACTGAAAGTACAAATGATAACCCTTATACCTTAGAGTTATAAGGGGCTGTTCACACCCGAACACAGTAAGTGCCCGTAAGTGTGCACCACAAGCACATACAAAATAGTACACATAATCTGGGGGAAAAAACCTCTCCTACCGAGAGTAAAAAGTGCCCCAATGTCCTAGTGATCACCCGCACACTCCCATATGAGCGTAGGCGTAAGTAAGGCGTGTGAGATACCCAACACAGCCTGCCCAAAAGATCATCTCTGTTTGTGGCCTATGTGAGCATGACCTCATAGAAACCCTTGGGGCCCACAAAAACCTCGTCAACACAATCACATCTGAGAATGGAAGCCAACCACCACCGAATCCAAGGGACCACTAGGATCCTGCCCATGAAGAAAAGCATGATGCCACGTTCATAAAATGCAGAGAAAGATCAAAGCACTTTTTGCGTATCCACACGTGCATCCACAATGTCCTGCTCATCACAATTTGGAAGATTACTATGATTGTGTCTAACATATTCTCCGAATAAAGAGTTAGTAAACTCTAGAAGATATTCCCAATCCAACTTTAGGGAATCATCAGAAGCATTGGCAGCTTGTGCATACGTACGCGGCGAGGATTCCAAAGGCGCTGAACCATCAACAGTCATCATAGGAGTGTCCTCATTATGCTTACAGTGAGTTTGCAAGTGTACAGGCCACACCTGTCTGCACAACAGAAGCCTGCAGGGTCACAAAATAACAGGGCTCTCTAGGCGAGCCTTCACAGTTTTATGCAGGTGGCAGATTCAGGTGCAGAAGCACAGGCTGCCTGTTTATCCGCCATGCACTGTTTCGCTGACAAGCTGCAGGTACAGGGCAGTAGCGCACAGGCCGCTGGACAGGCAGGTGTCTCACAGCCTTGCCCCTGCATGCAGCAGGAACAGGGCAGCAGGCGTGCAGGGCAGCAGACCAGACCCCCACACCCACGCAGCCTCTGAGATTGGCGTGCGGGTCACAGAAACAGCATCAGGGACAGCTATACATGCTGCGCTCGCGCTCTCTCTCTCTCTCTCTCTCTCACAGCTGCAAGAGCAGATCTGCGTGCAGGTTGCTGGCAGCCCGCAGGGTATTCCTCTGACGTTCCCAGGTCAGCATGACCTTCAGGTGGGGGGGTGCCAGGCAGGAGAACGCGTAGGACAGCATCTCTCTCTCTCTCTCTCTCTCTCTCTCTCTCTCTCTCTCTCTCTTCGTGAAGATAATTGAATTAAGTGGCAATACTTACATCAGACCATCAGGTCAGCAAAGAAAAGCAGAACAAACACGAATCAAGCCGGAAGGCCTCTAAGACCATGACACACAAATATCACACAGAAAGGACAGCTGGAGTGGAGCAAACGATATCCAACCAAGGAGTAGCAATGTTAGGAAGAACCAGGTCAGCTGAAACCATAGAGGAGATTTGCCATAACAATAAACCACGAACACGGGCCACATGACCATGGGTCCGAGGCAGAATAAAAAATGAATGCATTCCGAGTACGCCAAATATGCCATAAAGCTGTCCATTGAAGGAAATGGAAAAGGCAGGAATGATCTAATTGCAAGGCAGGCATAGAAGGCATCCTTCCCATAATCCACGAATGAGGTGATATCCGCTACTGAGTCACTGAGGTCCACACACGGGAAACAAAACTCCAAATCTATCGAGCAATAGGACAACAGATGAAGAGATCAAGCAATGTCTCATCGCATGTAGTGCAAAATACACAACAATCACGGGAGATCTTGTGAGCAAGCAACACATCCCCAATTGGAAGAACCCCAATAAACAACCTCCACATGAACACTTTACCATGATAAGGAATCTTAGACTTGCAGAGTTGGAGAAATCTTTCCTGCCACTTCTTTTTGCTGTCCCAAATATACCATAATTTATTGGCCTTTCCAGTGACCCACCTCTTAACCTCAACCATCTAATAATAGATTTGATTAGCTGACCTATTCTTGAAATCATCAAGAAGCACAAACATCCAATCCTGCCAAGGAGATGAGGGCTGTAAAGTAGGCAATGGAGAGTACCTCATAAGCTTCTCCTATAAGGACGACCAAATGTCATGATAGCCACGAGGCACCCGAAAATACTGAGGAATATACCGGAAAGAATAAGGACAAGGCTGCCTAGGAATAACACCATCATGGACTATCTGCAACCCCAAGCAAGCCATCCGATTAAACTTCTCTCACTATAAGCCTTTATCAGGCCAATCCAACAACCTAGAGGTAGCTAGCACTTCTCCTTGCAATGAATTCTCCTCCTTGAGAAGATCAAGAGGGCGCCAAATTGCGAAACACAAAATCTCTTGCCAGGATGCAATCAAATAAGAAAGGAGAAAATACTGGGAGACCTTAATAGGCCTCATGGAATTCAGCACATGCCACCAAGAAACTTGAATAACCGTGCCACTATGCGAGATACCAGTCTTTTCAATGAAAAATTTTGCAATATCTATCCAGGAATGACTCTGCATACATAAAGCCTGCAAAACTGCAAATCTCAAAGCAACCATATGGAAATTAACATCCAATAAAGCTGCTCCCCCCATCCTTTTAGGAGTAGTCACACGCTGCCAAGAAACCCACACCTGGCCCAAACGATTCCCTTTCTTTTTCCACAACATGAAGCGGATAGGCTGAACCAATTCCAAAAGAGACTTCTTAGTCCAAGGAAGTAAGGGCAAAAAAAACGAGACCATACCGATCATGATGCATCGAGCAACTTTAAGTCTCACATGAAGAGGCCAGCATTGAGGTTTCCAATACATAAACCGATCATGTATACGAGATGACATCTAGTCAAGCAAGGCATGAGGAGATACATCCACATCAATAGGATAACCCAAGCGTCGAGTAATATCACCTTTAGAAATCATAGCTCCTTGCCAACCCAAAGCTTGCAAATCAATCTCCATACAAGAAATAAGTGTAAATTTCTAAGCATTAATATGAAGCCCTGGAGCTAAAGTAAAGAGATTCCACATAACCATTGTCCGATTCACATTAGTCCGATCAGCCTTGAGAAACATAAAGGAATCATCAGTCAAAGATTACCCAAAAGTTGGGCACCACTAGGAAGAGACAAACCCACAATCTCGCCTTGATCGACCAACTTATCCAACAAAGAGAGCATTGGGTGAGTGACTAAGGCAAATAGCAAAGGTCTAAGAGGACAACCTTGCCGAAGAACAAGACAGGGCAATTTCATCTGTAAAACCCCTATTAAGTACAATACGTGCCACCACACCCTAACGAATGGTATCAACAAGAGAAGTCATGCAAAGACCAAAGCCCATGGTGGACATCAGCCCCACGAGAAAGACCAGCTGATATGATCAAATGCCTTTTCAAGATCAACGTGAAGCATAAACAACCTACTAGCCTAAGGCATTGGTATAATCAATCCCCAATTGAACATTCAAAATGTTATGCATGATATTCCGCCCCTTAATGAAACCATATTGACCTAGATGAACCAAGTGCGGAAATACTTTTTGCAATGTATTGGCAATAACTTTAGAAAAGATTTTATACAAAGAACCCATAACAAAAATGAGTCTCCATTGTTTCAAGGAAGTCGGAGAAGGAATCTTTTGAGCAACAACCGAATCACTGCAATCTTCCAATCTGTAGGCATCAAACCTGAATTGAAAGCTTCCATCCCTCCAAATAGGACCCTCGAGCTAAAAGAAGTAATCACTTGTTGGATACATTCCCAAAACTGATTTTGCAACAGAAAAGATTGGTTTAAACGTAGAGGCAAATAAACAAGCAGAGCCTTAAAGGCATGAACATGCCTATGTGTCAAATCCAAAACCAAAGGATAGTGATCTGACAAGACATGTCGCTCCACCCATATATCAATGATTGCAAGAAAAAAAAAGAATCACTCTGACAAATGTAGATCCTATCAAGTCTGGCCTAGGTGTTTGGATGCTGAAGAGAACGATAAGTATATCGAGATTGTGAAGGATACATCCAAGACCACATGTCCTGTTTCAAAGACATAGCTACCAATGCATCCCAAGCCTACCGCTCAGGACCATCCATAACCAAATGCAGTGAAGTCGCCTAATCTACAGATACACAACATTAAAATCACCCATAACAAAACCTTGACGAGCCATGGAATAAGGAAGTGCAAGTCATCCCAAAGCTGACGCAATTCTCAAGCAGTAGAAGGAGCATACACGCCCGCTAGCCACAAAACCTCCCCCTCATATATGATTTCAAGCCTCATAAATCTGCCACAAGAACCCTGAGAAACCAAGGAAGGTTGCATGGAAGATCTATATAGCTAGCATAACTGCAGATTTATGTGGAGCCCAACCATTAAAAAACACTGTATAATCCTTGTATACATAAGAAGATCCTAGCAAAGCATGTTGTTTGTTCTCCACAGCACAAAAAACATCCCAATTACCAGCTAACACAATTTTCCACAACCGATACTGCTTATTGCCCGAAGAAATGCCTTTAGCATTCCATAAAGCAATTCTCATGGTAAACCACAGGAGAGAACTACTGAATCACCACTTCCCCTTTAACATCCCTAGCTTTCGTAGACTGAAATCTCTCCATCTCACTACGGATCATATCTACAAGATCCACCCTATGCAAACTAGCAATCGAAGCACGAGAAGGAAACTGTTGTTGCTGAGAACGACAAACATCCCAAGGAGACACAAGCCTCCCACACACATCAAAACGCAAAGCAGAACCAAAAGCCCTTTTATCATCCCCACCAACTGCAGGTACACGCGAAGATTGAGGTTTCATAAAAATCCCCCTTACCTCTACATTGAAAAGTCTAAGTAATTGGTTGAGGAGATGGGTGCGAACGAGATTCCTATCTAGCATTACGTCTAACCACAATGACCCAAGAAGCTTCTTAAGGAGGTAAATTCCGACCAGTTAAGTGCGATGTACGCTTAATACCAACTTGGGAGACATCCTTATTTCCATTATCATGTCCATGCAAAGGCAAGAGCCACATGAATAACATCTTGCTGCTAAGCCATCTACTAGGAAGCATACTCTTGCATATCCATGTCAGGATCCAGAGAACGTCGCAATACCTCAAGGCTTCTATCACATTCGGAAATAAAATGGCCTAATTGACCACATCTAAAACTATGTCTAGTAAATGTGCCCCATTTGAGCCCAAAAACCAAGTTTGCAACCCAAGGTTCTCAAAACAAATTTTGGTTGGCCAAGATTTCCCTGTGTCCCAAAGCATACAAGCCCTGTTCCTATTGCGGGAGGCCAACCGGGGCTCAACCAACGCCTCACCAAGGTTTCTCAAAACCAAAGCAAGAAGCCGCCAAAGATGTGCAAGAAAATCAACCACCACCCAAATTGGGCATGCCTGCCTAAGCACCTCCTGAAACTCAGCCATAGGCCTCCATGGGACCATATGTACTAGCTAACCATCCATGAACAAAGGAATACGTTGCATAATGCAAGCACGCATATCCGGGGTACGAAAAAGAACTTCGAAAAACCCTTTCGGTCCATCATAAACCTCTTCAACAATCTGTTGTAAAACCAAGTCAGTTCCCATGACAACAACCACGTGATCCCCTTCCGGTAAATAGCTCGCTTTACCCTCATTGGCATGAACATAATCTGACATAAGAATGTTGGTAGTGGCAAGCATAAACTGAAGAGACCCATCAGTCTATGAGCAAGGAACATGAGCATCTTGCTGAGGCAAATTTGGAGCACATAAAACCGGTTCATCAACCAACATCTTATGGCATTTTCCCATCTCATCCCCTTCCATCAACTGCACTGAATCCTCAGCCAAAGAGTTATGCTGATTGAGAAAAGCCACATCAATGCCATTTGACTCCTACATATTCGCCATATCAAAACACAAGTGCTGCACAGAAAAATCTCTCTCTCTCTCTCTCTCTCTCTCTCTCTCTCTCTCTCTCTCTCTCTCTCTCTGTGTCCGAACAGCAACAGCCACCCAGGGTCTGTCACACCTGTTCCTAACTGTGGATGGGCAGATCACACAAGTCTGCAGATCACTTAGCAATGCAGCTGACAGTCCAGTGCACTCTGCAGGTCACGCTCTGCATCTATCATTTCTCCTCTCTCTCTCTCTCTCTCTCTCATGAGATACAAGTTAGTTTCTTGTCAAGTTTTACATTATACTTGGGACATGATTTGGTTTCCTTTCAGCTTTTATATGATAATCAAGACAAGGATTTATCATATAGTGATTCATCTCATGAACCTATTCAGCCTCTGGTAGATGTTAATGTTCGTTTTTGGCTTGCCCCTCCTAGGGGAGGCATGTTAAATGGTTGTAGGGGGTTGAAGAATTTTCCTTAAGGAGATTATTCTAGAAATTATAGACTTTTGGTTGATTGTTTGATTGGCTCTCCCATGTTAATACAGAATGTTGTTCAGCCTGCTGTTTCTATATTCTTCCATTCTTTTTCAATAGAAAAGGTTTTCTTTGCAGTTGTCACTTTTGTTGTTTTCACTATCGAGCTAATAATAGTATAGAACTAAATCTGTCAAAACTGTTCTCTATTAGTGTACTTTTTTAAAAAAAATTATTTGACTATTGTGGAGAATCGGCAGGCCTTTTGATAAGCTTTTGCTTATATCTGTTTTCTTTATTTTCTTCTTTCTCACATCCGATAAATATATGCAGAGCCATACGAGTCTAAATTTGTGCACAAGCACACAAAATCTTTAATGACCATTTTGTTTGTCGAGTGATTATTGAACATGATCAGCTTTTTTTTTTTTTTGAATTTAATATTCAGAATGCTCAAGCCTTTGATAAGCTTAAAGGCATGCTTTTGTCTAGTAAACCTCTGTAATACGATCCGCTTGTGTTGCTGATTGACTTTTTCTCCAGTATGCTCAGATCTTTAACGAGCTTACACAGCGATTTGGCATGTGGGAACTAGTAAAAGCAACAGCTCGAATCTATGATTATATAATGGGATTACTAATATTTGCTCCCATAGCTATGTTGTCATGGATCCCTATCATATCAGATTTCCAGACCCGGATTCTATTTAGACAAGGTTTGGGAATATTTAGACTCGGAACAGAAAAGGAGACCTTTATATCACTGCCTGCTCAACCATCGGTAATGCATATGTACCATCTACTACCAAACTGCCCTTTTCCACAGGGTTAAACTTGCATCTAATGAAAATGTCAGCACTCGTTACAAAGCCATACAAACACACAAATGGGTATCCAGAAGAAAAGCTCAGGCATACCTACTTCCACTGTACAAATTGTGCCGATTTCCAAATATAGTGTACTAATCTTTAAAAGTATACAGCATAAATTGCAAAGGTTCCATGCTTGTGTTAAAGGTATCAACCATGCTAATATGTCGACAGGAGTGTCACACTTCTATCCTCCAAGGTCATCATAGTATAATATTCTTCCCAAGAAGCACAGCTTGAGAGACCTCTTAGGATAGATCTTTCATACATTCTTTTACCCATGCTTCATCCAAATCAGAATATTTCAAAACAATATTATAGAAAACATGATGCCATGATTGCTGCCAGAACAAGATCTGTTTGAACACTTCACAAATAGCTCTATATCATCATTGCAGCACCCTATTGGGATGTGTACTCAATGAAACATGTTCTCAAGGATATGAATCGTGCATGAAGGTTAAACGGTACATCATGCTCATGTTGCAAAGTGTTAACTGTCTCATCAACCTCTTTTATAGATGGAAATTTTTAAAGTTACATGAACATTTTCTTCTGAAAAACTCCATAGGTAATAAATACTATTCATGTCACCTAAAAGAAATAGGAAGCAAGCCTCGCAGCATCAAAGAAAGGATATCTTTTTGAGACTTCAAATTGGCATTCTACGTTCGGGGACTGTACTGTTAAAGCAAAACCCGACCCGTATTTCCTCATGTTTTCAAGCATTATATTTCCAAAAACCAATCACTGCAGCCCAACTGAATTCACCATCAGTCACTTTTAAGTACTCAAAGATTTACAAATTAAACCCTGCTGAGAAGAGTATTTCATAGCAAGAGAAGAACTAAGAACTACGATTTAGAAAGGACCACTTTAATTTGACTTAACATTAGGCTTAGAAGTCACAATTGTGTTCTTAAACTGAACTTTTAGTATAACATATGTACCTCAAACATTTTGTGGAATGACATAAATGAAAAATAAGCAGAAAAATACATTGATGCTCCATAAAAGTTCAAAAGCTTATTGTGAGTCACATCTCTGTTTCAAAGTCATAAGATGAAGTTAATAGTTACTATGATGCGATATCACAGTATTGAGTGGATATATGATCCAATTGACAACCATTACAGCATGGATGGCTGTATGGCATGGATGGCTGTATGGCAATGCAAGTCCATGTTTTGCAGATCAATTAGTTTTCCAATAGTCTGAAGTGATTAGTTACCGGTAACAGTCCAGAAGAGGAGACCAGTGCATCAACTGGAACATCACTTGCATCAGTTGGTACAGGATCTTTCAATATTTGTAACGAGTAAGCCATCCCAACTGCAGCAAATAGTCATTAACAAAATTAAGAGCAATGTCCAATACAATCTTGGCAGCTTGTCATGGAACAGCTACTGCCTTCAACCAACAAACAATTGAACTTCAGGGCTCAACCATACCACATAATGGAGGGTTCCAACCTCTCTTCTTTGCATGGGCCAGATACTTGCTCAGAAATGTATCATAATACCTGATAATGACATGTAAGATGAATAAATGGACTAACCTAATGTCCATAGCCTGTAAACCTATTCCTTTTCCTGAAAAATATTGCTTACCCCCCACCCCTACCAAGTCGACCGCCAGCTTTATCAAAGGCTAATCCTGAAAGTTAATGCTGGACTCAAGAAAATATTTATGAATGTAAAAACGGAAAGATTGAAACCAGGTACCAGCATACCAGGTAACAGGATGAGGTCTATGGGCTCTTTAGCCTGCAATACTGCACCAACAATGTTAAGAGAAGAGAAAAGGACTCTAATTATGAATCAAACAATATCTTTGTATTATGTGTATGCAATATCTTGGCTGGACCAAAACTCTCTCTTCTGTAAACATCATGGATTTACCATCTTCTCGTGGTATTCCCTGGTTATCAATTGGCCTTGGCTCCAAAATTCCCATGGAGTTTGCTTGTAAATCTTCATTAGAAGTGATCTGGAAAAACTTCATATGGCTTTCCTTGTCTTCGATCCATGGAACATAAAGCATCTTTGGAAAATCTGAAACAAGACCCAAATTTAACAAAACAACTGTATAATACAAACATGCATTATCACATGTGGATGATCTTTGATGATTTTTCAATCACCACATTGCACAAGCAAGAATCAGGAACTGTAATCGTGTTTATACAGGAAAAAACCCTGCAAACTAACAGCAGATACCCATATTAACACTTCTAAAATTCTTGACAAAGAAACCATCTATAATAAAGTAAATCAACAAGAATGTTTATGCCGATGACGTGAAAGTGTAGGGCACATTGGAACATATTGTGTATTTATGCTCTGTACTAGATTTGTATATGTATGTGGATACCTGTATTCACTAAGCTACTGTTGACCATGAGGGTCTGCATCAGGGCATAACTGCCAGTGCAATTCATAAAGGTGTGACTCTTGGTTAGAGAAGGCCTTGGTCTCTTGTCCATCTATTTGTGTGAAACAATTTGGTGTCCAATGCTATCTCTTACTTGTGCAAAAACTAGCATCAGTTACAGATATCAACTAGCTCCTAACACTTCCAAAATTCTTGACAAAGAAACCATCTATAATAAAGTAAATCGACAAGAAAGTTTATGCCAATGATGTGACAGTGTAGGGCACATTGGAATATGTTGAGTATTTCCTCTCTATAGCAGATTTGTGTATGCATGTGGCTACCTGTATTCACTAAGCTACTGTTGACCTTGAGGATCTACATTAGGGCATAACTGCTAGTGCAATTCATGAAGGTGTGACTCTTCGTTAGAGAAGGCCTTGGTCTCTTCTCCATCTATTTGTGTGAAACAATTTGGTGTCCAATGCTATCTGTTACTTGTTGCAAAAACTGGCATCGGTTACAGATATCAACTAACCAACCATCTATAAAAAAGTAAATCAACAAGAAAGTTTATGCCGATGATGTGAAAGTGTAGGCCACATTGGAATATATTGAGTATTTACCCTCAGTAGTAGATTTATTTATGTATGTGGCTACATGTATTCACTAAGCTATTGTTGACCTTGAGGGTCTGCATTAGGGCATAACTGCCAATGCAATTCGTGAAGGTGTGACTCTTGGTTAGAGAAGGCCTGGATCTCTTTTCCATCTATTTGTGTAAAACAATTTGGTGTCCAATCCTATCTGTTACTTGTTGCAAAAACTAGCATCTGTTACGGATATCAACCAAGTAACCATGAGGGATATAGAGTGGGGAATTCCCCATTGATGCTTTATTTACCCGTCTGAAACACAAGTCATAATATACATCCACTTGAAAGTCCTAAAGAAGTTGGGGAAATATCATTCATTGAAACATGGACCAATGGTAATATGACCCCAAGTGAAGCCCTTAATGTGCACAGGAAAGACCTTGTAATTTGTAAAGCATATTTGCAAGCTATGAATAGAGAGCTATTTGGTTTATAATGCATTTTTAGCTCAACACCCATGCACAATACAAGATTGGATACAATCTCCCCATATGTATGGGTGAACACCCTGAAAATTTGAGGCTTTTCCCAAATTTGGTGCCGGACATGCATAACAATGACTGTTGACCCAAAAATTGCAAACATTGGGTGCACATGCCTCAAAATTTCATGTATAAGTGAAATTCTGCTCAGTTGAGCCAATTTCATTGAAATCTGTACACAATTGAACCCTGAAAATTGGGATTTTGCAAAATTCATGAGATTTCTGCAACATTTGCATGTATTTGATGCTCGGAAGGATATATTGATGCAATTGGGGCAGATTCACTGCAAAACTCTAGGAGCTTTTCGCATTGGTGACGCACTTTGAGTCGATTTGAGCTTTGGCATGCTGAGTGGGAGGAGAAATTTGAACTTCGGATGTTTCAAATGTTGTAAAAGGGCAGCTTCTCTTGGTATATGTATTGCTGAATGCTCATTATGCAGTCAAACAGTGGTATATACAACACTTGGGTTATTGCATTTGGGCATTATGGTGATGTATTACTGAAGTGGGAGCTGTCATTTATGCAAATGTATCAGATTTGATTCGTGTATATGCTGTAATTAGTACTTGAGACTGAAATTGCAGCAAAACATATGCTTCTTGGACAACTTGGAAGCACAAGTGTGTGTACTTGCTGTTGCATTCAGCAACTTTGCTAATTGGTTGAAAGTATTCAGCATTTTATTGTAGTCTTTTATTGCTGAAGATGGCTAGTAGTGCATCAACATCTAACACAAAAAATCTCTTTGAGATTCGTAAATTTGATGGCAATGGCTTTGATCTTTGGAAAGATCATATGCAAGGTATACTTTTTCTAGAGGATTGTGATGATGCCTTGGTAGAACATAAGCCTGTTGCTTTGTCAGATGAGGATTGGGCTAAAATGAATAAAAAGGCCATTACTTACATTAAAATGACCGTCACAGATGATATCTTAGTCTATATCAAGGAACTTGTAACTCCCTATGCAGTTTGGGAGAAACTCAAGGTTACGTATGAGAATACAACTCCTGTCAATCAGGTGCATCTCATGCAAAAGTTGGTAAACTTGAAGCTTAATGAGTCTAAGCCTACCAATGCTTTCACTGGTATTTTGAGCCAGTTATAGGATGCACGCTTGCTAGCTTTTGATCCTAAATTGAGGGTATCTTCTTGTTCATGACTTTACCCGATTCATGGGAAGCATTGGTTATGTCATTGAGCAACAACCCCAACTTGACATTTGATGGTGTGCATGCTTCTATTCTCAATGAAGAGACTAGATGCAAGGCAAGTGAGAAAAACAATGGATCAGCCTACAATGTAAGAGGAAGAACTGCAAAAAGGTCAAATGTTGAAAATAAGAACCAAAATCACAGCAAAAGCAAGGAAAAACAAGCAAGATGTTATTTGTTATCAGTGTGGTCGCAAAGGGCATAAAAAGCCTGATTGCAAGTACTTTAAAAAGGAACAAGAACACAAGAAGCAAACTAATGCAAATGGCAAAAAGAATGAAAAGGATGGTAGCTCTACCCCTAAAGAAATAGAAAAAGCAAATGTGGTATCTAATGTTGTTATTGAGGAGATAGAAGAAGATAAATATGCTAATTTAAAGAAAGGGGCAAGCCGACGTAGTGAGACTGCCAATGGACGCCAACCTTGCATTGACCTTGGGGAGAACTAACACGTCACCTGCGAGCCCTTCCGCCGCCTGTTGGCCCTTCAACCTTGCCGTCAACCTTGCCGTCCCTCTTTCGCCCTGCTAGCCGATTGCCACTGCCCCCAACTCCCTGTTCCTACTGCCACCTCACCTTCCGCCTCCTATCATAGTCACCTCCTCTATCCCACCACAGCCGCCTCCCTGGCTCACAGCAATCGCCGTGCCTATCATGCCTCAACCTGCTTTGCCTGCACTCTCTCACTTCGCAGCCATGGACACTTCCTCAGCCTCCTCATCCACCCTTGCAGCCTTCGTAAGATTCCTTGCACAAGCAACATCCATCTCCCCTTCCCCCGCACAACCCCAACAAGCAGACCAGCGGTTATACCCTGCGCCAACAGACCAGAAAGCACCCACACCACTAACACATGGAGCTAGCATATCGCCCAAGATTGCAACTGGTCCTCCACCATCCCCAGGGGGTTCCAGTGCAACCCCCCACATACACTCGACCGATGCCTTCCCACCAATTCGCTTTGCTTCGGACAAAGAGCTGCCACTCAAGAAGAGAGTGACAGCCCTAGAAGCATCATCCTTGGCCTACATAATGGTTGGAGATCGTCCGCCTATCCACAGTCTTAAGGACTCCATCCAGTCTACTCTTACTGGCACCCGAGCCAGGATCACGCGAGTGGTGCCCCTTGGAAACGGATGCTTCAAACTCCAGTTTAACTCACCCGAGCAAATAGAGGCTGCACTTGCTACCAGCTTTCTTGATGTTAGGACCTCAGTAGCATACTTTGATAGATGGATTGAGGGCCAGGACTATTCATTGCTTGGAGATGGCACTGCCATCACCATCTCTTTTCCTAGCCTTGACGAGTATTTTATGCCATACCTTTCTAAGATTGGCAATGCATTCGGCCACATCATACAAAGGGATAAGACCTTTGCTGACGTAGTCTCAGAAGGCCCGCATAAATACCCATCGGTCCAAGTGATAACACCCACAGAGTCTTTGCAATGCCTTCCCCAAAATATTAGAATTCCCTCCATTCACAGGGGCTTTCTTATCCAATCAGTCTCTTATACAGGCCTCCCTGGTCAGTGCTTTGCTTGCAGGATGATTGGACATCTTGCAACTGAACACCCCACGACACGCCGACACTAGACCCCCTTCAAGGATGAGGGAGGTGGTAGACCTAAGACATGTCAGAGGAGTGATGCAAAGCGCCAAAGACAGCGCAAGGCTAGACAGAGGAGGAGACTGCGTCAACGAAGAGAGCGTGCTAATGAGAGACAGAGGCACGAGGGCCTAGAGCTGAGACGGTGGAGAGTAATCAGGGGCCTCAGGCCGCTAGCCCATGTAGAGACACTGCAGCCCCACACTGCTCCCATAGACGCTCCTTTGGATGCCCAAGAGCCAGAGGTCCCATAGCCAATTATAGGGGCAGCATTGCAGATGGATGTGATTCAGCCCACGGAGGCAACAATACCAATAGCTTCTCAGGAGCTACAACAAGCTTCAAATACGCCACAGTCCCCCAGACCATTGCTCCATCAAATTGAGCTTCCCGAGCTTAGCCCATCTCAGGTACCTGACACACAACAAGCAGGGGAGGCCGTGATAGCCCAGAACAATGAGCAGGAGGTAGAGGACTTAGATACCTACTCTGAGGACTTCCCCCCATTACACCCCATAGCAAAGATAGCAGAGACGACACATGATCGGGTATATACTAGGAGGCAATAGAGGAAGCATGGGCTGTACAGCCACACCAGTCCGAGAGGTTGGGACACGCTCCATGAGGATACTCTCATGGAATGTACGAGGCTTCGAAGGTCGTCACTTTAGGCAAGGCCTCATGCAACAAGATCTGTACAGAGCTCTAGTGGGAGGGTCGATTGATTTTCTTATAATACAAGAGCACCATCTTTCGGCAGACAAGATATCCCGATGCTGCAAGAAGCTATTGCCAGGTCAGAGTCACACTTACTGGGCAGCAGGTGTAGGTGCTACCGAGATACAAGCTGGAGTATGTATATGTATTGGGGAGCAGTGGACTCAATCGGTACAAGCTAGAGTATGTATATGTGTTGGGGAGCAGTGGACTCAGTCGGTACAAGCTGGAGTATGTATATCTGTTGGGGAGCAGTGGACTCAGTCGATACAGGGCTGGGGTATTCTGATTCCAAGGAGAGCCATGTGGGTCTCCGTGAGAGTGCAGGAGGCACTCATTGGTTTGTTGGCCATTTACGCCCCAAATGGCCAACAAGACAAGAGACAGTTTTGGACCACCCTCATTCAGTCTCTACCACAGGTTGATCGCT
The DNA here is from genome assembly GCF_053477565.2 of Lygodium microphyllum. NCBI lineage: Eukaryota > Viridiplantae > Streptophyta > Polypodiopsida > Schizaeales > Lygodiaceae > Lygodium > Lygodium microphyllum. The sequence continues at coordinate 78,025,158 of NC_141137.1, read as the reverse complement.
GGATGGTAGGGGATGATTCAACATGGTGGGGGCTCGAGGACATGAGAGGCAGAAGCACAAAAATCATTAGGGGAGGAGAGCAGCTGCTTGGGAGGAGTTCCTATTCCAGATTAGAGGCCAGAACCCATGGTTCACAGCAGAGTTTGGTAGGACCACAGGCTCACTTCAGTTCTCCAGGAGAGACAGGGCGATAGGAGCCATGACTTTCTCCAGATTGATCGATTTTATGTGGATGACTGGGCCTACAACAAAGGCGGCCTTACAGGCATCATACCTGGCACGACCCTCTTGGACCACTCACCGATTCAAATACTTCTTCTTGAGAGAGTAGAGGGACCCCATTCTAGTGTTAGGATTCCAAAGCACTTGTTTTATGAGGATGATCTTAGAGAAACAGTCACACAGTGTTGGAGATCTAGACCCTTCTCAGATGGACGAATAGCTAGTGGCTTGGATGAGAGCCTATAGGAGATTAGTTCCCTCTTCAGAGAGGAGGCCACAAGGAGGAGATAGAGCCTTCTAGAGAAGGAAAGAGCTGCTAGGGCATCATTGGTTGCCTTAAGGAAGCTAGATCAGAGTACATATTTCATGCGAGAGCCTCTTTCTGAACTCAGTCTGGGGATAGGGTTAATAGGGATTTTTTCTGCACCACAAGGCCTAAACACTCTAGACAGGGTGTTCGAAGACTCAAGAGCTGATGGATCCATTGCACAGGGCTCTCTAGAGGCGAGACAGGTGGCCACACAATACTATACATCCCTTCTAGGATCCACCACTAGACCCCCTGGATATGAGAGAGATAGAGAAGCAGTTTGGCAGAGCACGCAGAGGATGGTTATAGACAGGATGAGCAGAAATCTGATGGCCCATTTTACAAAGGAGGAGTTGGAGGAGGCACTTTGGGCACTACCCTCAGGCAAGTGTCCAGGGGAAGATGGACTAGATAAATCCTTCTTTGTGAGCTACTGGGATCTTATAAAAAAAGGCCTTCACTCAGCCTTTCAGGAGATTATGGCATCAGGGACTATGCCAGAGAGACTCTCTGAGGGGTTGATTCATCTTATCCCAAAAGGAAGTGGAGATAGATTGGAGATCACACAATGGAGACCGATCACCTTGCTTGGAACTGCCTATAAGATCCTCACAAAGGCGATTAGTCTCAAGCTGGCACCATTGATATCAGATATTATACACCCCACTCAGACAGGATTCGTCCGAGAGCGCAGCATCTTGGACAACATCTTCACCTTCTGGGAGACCACAGCTTTGGCTAGATCTAGGAGGCAAGACCTTATTGTGCTCCTTCTCGACTTTGAGAAGGCATATGATCGCGTGGATTGGGAATTCCTGGAGGGCACAATACTCAGGATGGGCTTTCCAGAGCAGTGGGTCAAGGGTGTAGTGGCTCTCTATTCTTCAGCACATAGCCAGATCATGACTGGAGGGGCAAGAGGAGATAGATTCAGCATACATAGATCAGTTAGACAAGGATGTCCACTTGCTCCGCTCTTGTTTCTATTTGTAGCAGTGGCCATGAGTTCCTTCTTGAGAGACAGATCTACAGGTATCAAAGGCATCAGTCTACCCATCCTTGAATTTGAGGAGCTTCTTGATGTGGACTTTGCTCATGATACAGCAGTTTACTTGGATGGGAATGAGGGCAACTTTAGAGCCTTTGTAACAGCCATGGAGACATTTTGCAGAGCATCAGGAGCATTAATTAATTGGCACAAATCCTTTGGACTTTGGATATGCGACACTAGACAGCCAGAGTGGCAACCACATGAGGATTTCACATGGGTTCCCCGCAGGACTGCCGTGAGATATCTCGGATGCCACGTGGGGATTCATATTACCTCGGAGCAACAGCTAGCACCCCTCCTTTTGAGCATCAGACAAAAGCTTTTGTATTGGAGCTCGGCGAGACTCTTGTTGGCAGGAAGAGTAGTAGTTGCCAACCAAGTTCTTCTTGCGACCATGAGGTACATCACTTCTTGTTCGGCATTCTCTAGGTCGTGTATTGGCCAGGTGAAACGCCTTATCGGGAACTTCATTTGGTCAGGAGAAGATGGGAGTCCAGCCAGAGCAAAGGTGGCTTGGGATGTCATCATACAGCCTAGATCCAAAGAAGGATTGGGGATCATAGACCCAGATAGTCAGAGCAAAGCCTTATTGGTCAAGCTCATTGTTAGGGGTCTCCTTCCAGGTGAGGAGCCCTGGATGAAACTTCTGATGGGGAGGCTAGAGGACTTGACACCTATATACGGAGGACCATGGCAGCCCAGCATTCACTAGATATTTCAAGAGATCAGCGCCAAAGATTTAGGGAGGAGCTTCAAGGTCAGATTTGCAGCTGCCATTATTAGAGCTTGGAGATCTGTATCTCCAGGGCTCCACCAGCTCCTCCCGACTACTATTGAAGAGAAGAGGAGACAGCCTCTTCTCTTTAAGAGATCAGAGTCAGGCCACACCATTGGGCAGCATACACAATTATCATGGGGGAGATTCTCTTTACAGGTCGCTACATCAGTGGGGGAGTGGTTTGCATTTCAGGAGTTGCCATACGAGACCCAAAGGCAGAGATTACAAGGTCTTAGGGGAGTCATGGCTATGATTGAGGCCGTGATGGAAGGGGTTCCACCGAATTGGCAAACTGAAGCAGCTTCCTCTCAGACTTGGATTGGTCTTTTCTCTAGAGGGGATATCCTTCTAGCAGTCATTGCATCTAGCAGAGACAGGACATTCACTTTCACAGTTGAGGAGGATGGCCGCCTCCAACGAGAGGACCTTGACCTTACAGCACTCAGTGGCTGCTCCAGGTAGAGAATCAAAGTAGTGGCATACTTTCAAAGAAAGTGGCACATAGACCCAGACGCAACCACTTGTCTTATAGATGGATGGAGATATTGGGCATACCATAGGAGGCCTCTACAGAGACTTCAATGGGATCCAGGAGAGTGGGTGTGGAGGGATCCCTTCCTTGATAGGCCTTCCAATATCCCCTTCTTTGGCTACACTTCTAGATTGGGACGGAGAATACATATGAGCAAGATTAGAGCACAACCTGCAGCCACAATCCCCAAAACCCAACAAGCATAACTTATCATAACTTTTGCCTTTGACACCCACTGCATTCTCGGAGTCCTTGGCCTATTACCATGACATAACTACCATGTCCATCACGTGTGCTAGAAAACCTTGCACATTTGATTGATAACTTAATCAAATGTTATCAACAAGATTAAAGCATCACAAAATTTCATGTCCTCCTAACAGACCTCCCCCTTGAAATCCTTGCAATTATTCTCGATTGCACAACATTGTGCCAAAAGAAAAGCATACTGTATTGGAATTTACATAGGGCATCACACTCACAACATTGACCAATGTTGTCTAACCGTGCTATATATCCCAAAGCTTACTGAAAATTTCCAGCCTACATAAACATCAAATAATATTGAGAAATAGTCTAGAACTGTTGCTAGAAACCCATTGGATGCATCCATAACTCATGTTTCTCAACTATTCTCACTTCAAAACGTTAGTAAAGCATATTCTCAACATAAACCATGGCTGAAACTCTAAATGGCATTTGCTAACATATTGCTATACATGGAACCAACTATAAACCATTGAAAACTTAGCATAATCTGATCATAAACTAATCACTTGCTCATCTGAGAATTGATCACAAAATGCCACAAATGTGACCCCACCGCCTAAACAGATCACAAACTAATTGCAAAAACTAATCAATAACTAATGCAAAATTGATCCCAAAAGTGACCATAAACGGTTCTCAAACTAATCAAAAACTAAACCGAAACTTATTAAAATTTGATTTCAAAACTAAGGCAAAAGCTTATGTCAAACTGATCATGAACTGATCTCAAACTCATGCAAAAAGTATAGTCTTAGAGCCGCAGTAACAATCATACTCGTTTGCATACATCTCACAGTAACTAGTACATTGAGTAGTGACCTCATGGTAGACATATTGTCAGCACAAAACCTTGGATGCATGTTGAACACATCCAAGATCCACTACATATGAGAGCTATCTATTTCTAGATGAGTGGAAGTGCTACCTCCCCCTTGAGCATTAAGTAATACTCCAGATCCTTGCTCTATTGAACCTCACTGAGCCCAAACTAAAGTCATCTCTAACTAAAAGGCATCTAGGTAAAGCCGCAACAACTAACGATGGTCTGCAAAGTCGTCCTCTTCCATCCATTTTGCATCCATTGGTGAAAAATTTTGGAACTTCACCAAATATCTCCTGGAAACTTTACCTCTAACCTTTCTTTCTTTATATACCAAGATCTAATCAGATATCGAAAACTCGTTCATCTCCCCAACCTCAGGCTGAATTTCAGTAAACCTATTTTCTGGCACATCACAACGAAAAGGGCTCAACCACATCATTGATCTTTTCCAACACTTGGAAGGGCCCATAGTATCTTACACTCAACTTTGGATACAATCCCTCTCTTCCTTTCATCTTTTTCAAAAAAAAGCCTTGCCTTTTTAAAATGTAGCAATACATAATCGCCCTCTGCAAACGGCAAAGCACATCTATGGCCATCAACTGCGTTCTTTTGCTTTTCCTAGGATCTCTGAAGTACATACTTTATCTTAGCATAGGCTGCATCTAAGTCTTCCACATAACGGTCAGTCTAAAAGATCTTATCCTTAGTCTACAAGATAGGTGGTGCCTTCTTGCCACCCTCAACCACCTCAAATGAAGCTTTTTTAGTGGAACTATGCTTTGTATTGTTATAAGCAAACTGAACTAAGGGAAAATACTGCTTTCAGTGTGTCTTGTGGTCTGAGACATAGCACCTCAAAAGATCTAACACTGTGGAATTTGCTTCCTCAGACTAACCATCTATCTGGAAATGGAAGGATAATGAGAATTTTCGTATGGTACCCATATTCTCAAACAACCCCTTTCAAAATATACTAGTCATCCGAGAAACTTAATCACTGACAATCAACTCTAGCTTACCATGATACTTAAAAATATGCTGCAAAAACAAGCATGCCATATGATCAGTCTTTATTTTCTTCCTCATTGAAATGAAATGGGCTTGTTTGCTAAACCTGCAAATGATAGTCCATATCCCATCAATTCTTGTAGGTATCCTAGGAAGATCAAAAATAAAATCCATTGCAATGCTTTGCCAAGGTCTATCTAGAATAGGCAAGGGCTACAACAAACCCGACATCTTTTGCCTATCATGCTTTACCTTTTGACATCAATGCATGTCCTGACAAACTACTCTACATCATATCTCAAAGCTGGCCAATTAAAAAAAAATACTCCATTGCCTTGACTATGGCATGAATACCTCTATGTCCTACATACGCAGAAGTATGACTTTCAGTGATAACTCTAGGCCTCAACTACTTCGTGAGACACACAGTTGTCCATGCATCATCAAAAATCCATCTCTTAACACAAAGTGCTCCTGCCTTTGGCCATTGTACAATTGATCATAAACATTAGCAGAGTCTGAATCAACAACATATTGCTCTTTCATAGTATCCAACTCAGTGTGATAAACCATGCTGACGGCTGAAATTTGTGTCTTACGTGACAATGCATCAACCACAACATTCTTTTCACCATCAATATGTACAATCTGAAAATAAAACATAGAGAGAAAATTTGCCCCATCTCATATGTTTCTTTAACTTTGTTTACATCAAAAAGTATCTCAAAGTCTGATGGTCTATATGCACTGTAAAATCAGCCCCCAACAAATAATATTTCCACATAAACAGTGCATGAATTAAAACCAAGAGCTATTTTTCATAGACCTGCAAATTCTTTTCTGTGCCGTAGAGAATTCGGCTCTCATAAGCCACAACTCGGTCATCCTGCATAAGAACAACCCCAATGTTGTTACCAAATGTATCACACTTAACCATGAATGATCTTAGATCAAGCAACACAACAATAGGATCCGAAGCCATCTTTTCCTTCAACTTTTCAAATGCTTAAATTTCAATTGTTGTCCATCTAAATAGCACATTCTTCTTCTGCAAGGCATGCAATGGAAATGCAATTTCAGCAAACCCGCATACATACTTCTTGTAAATAAAAACATAAACCCAAGAAGCTACGGATCTCATGCACATTTCTCAAAGGTGGCCATGATCGATTGCCTCAACCTTTGCAAGGTCCATGCTAATGCCATCAACCAATACAATATGTCCCTAAAAGTGGATTTCATACAGAAAGAACTCACTTTTCTTATCATTCATAACTAGCCTATCTTCACACACTTCATTGAACACAATGTCTATGCTTTGTCTCATTCTTTGGATAGACAATCATATCATCAAAGAAAGTGCCCATAAATCCTCTATGTGGCCTAAAGATCTGATCCATCATCGAATTAAAAGTGACAGGAGCATTCGTAAGTCCAAAAGGCATAACAAGAAACTCATACAACCCAAAAGATGTCCAAAAAGCTGTCTTAGGCACATCTTCCGGTCTAATATGTATTTGATGATACCCTCTTTTCAAATCTATACTGCTAAATATGGTTGCCCCCACAATCTATCCATAACATTATCGATCCAAGGGATCGAAAAGTGATTCTTTATCATGATCTTGTTCAGAGCACGATAATCAATGCATATATGCTATGAACCGTTCTTTTTTTGCACCGAAAGCACTAGAGAACAAAAAGGAGATGAGCTGGGCGAAATCAGCCCTTTTTCTAACAGCTCATTCACCTAACTCATAATCTCCTCCTACTACGCTGCACCAACTCTCTAGGGTGGCTTATTAAGTAAGGCTACTTCCACGGATAAGATCTATGCCATGATTTTTAGTCCATTTAGATGGTAGCTTCCCTAGAAGTAATTGAAAGAAGCAATCCGTATACATTTTCAAAAATGAAATGCAATCCTTCTCCAACTTAGACATGTTCCCAACATTCCCACTATCATCTTTATCCTTAGTAAAAACCAAGTACACTCAAAGATTTTTTTTTATTACTTTACAAATGACAGTCGCATATAGGGTTTTGCATATTTCCAACCATACCCGAATACATTGGGTCTTCACACCATGCATTGGCTACTGCATACCATAGGGATTTGTGTCATACATTCCCGTATGCGGCCCCTGTCCAACCATAGCATGAAAAATCATGCTTCCATCGAAGTATCTTGGCTGCCCCATCATAGTATGCATGCCCAACTGTCCAAAATCCATTGGATTGGAACTTCCATGATGGCCTTGCATTTGTATTCCTTGTCCCCAGGCTTTCACATTACCTTCGATGCATCTTGCTATCCCAAAGGTGTAAAAAATGTCGTCTTCTTCTTGCCCTGGCTGCTCTTCTTCGGAGCATTCAAAAATTGGGTAAATTGAGCATCCCTTGCCAATTCAACACAGAGATTTGCTGCTATCCTCATTCGATTCTTAAACTACTCATTAAATTCCTCTTCACTTTGCTGGTCATCAGCCTCATCATGCCTTAAAGGACCTCCATCTTGCCCAACAACGATGTTTTCAGCTTACTCTCCATGGTTTGAGCCTTGTCCAAGGGGTCACGCATTGCATTTCCTTCATTCCCTTGCGAATTTCATATTGAGAGGCATCATCACCGCTTGAGTCCATCTCACTGGTATGAAGACATATTGCTATAATTTCTCAACTGAGAGCAAAAATCAACACTAGCACAAAGCTTTGACTTGCAACCAGGTGCCTCGAGCAAATCAAAAGGTTGAGTGGTATCCCAGCAATGGAACCATAAAACCAGTCTTCCTTCTTGGAGAGGGTGGTAATTCCCTGATTAAGCACTTAATTATAACAATTAGCAAATAAGTATAAATTGAAATGCACAATTTACCTTAATAATCTTGGACAATAGACATCCGCTTGAACCCAAAATTGACACCCCTCTTGATATTTCCTTATCTTTAATTGCTAATGGATTGAGTACAAGTTGATATTCCACAACCTCCTTTGTTGATCCAAAAGCCCCTTGTTGTACATACAGTCAACAAGCAATTTGGGCCAATTGCCCCTTGTCTTTCACCCAGGATTTGCACAAATGAAACCACCAATTGACCAAATGTTGCCCCAATTCACAATGGATGGCCTCACATCTAAAATCCCTATCAATTCCACCAATTTCAAGTGCTAATTTCATTGTACGATGCCTTCTCCGATTGGCATGGGTCCCAAGGTAGCTACTAAACCCTAAATTCTACATAAACTTAGGGTTTACAACAAAGATCTCTCTATTGTCCACCAAATCTAGATGAGATCTACTCAAAATGGTTGAGAAAATGCTGAGATCTCCTAAGAATGGGTTGGAGAAGGTGAGAGAAAGCCAAGATGAGTGAGAAATTTGATTTTCTTCGCGAGAAAATCCAAAATTCTGCATGTTGCCTGCTCCAACCTCCATTTAATACAGTCACTTACTAGGCACCTAAAAAATGCTGTCACCTAATTAGCAATGTTGTTGCCAGCCCCTAGAAGGTGACTCCCTGCTGTCATCTACCTACTAAGGCCCCCAGATCGCTATCTTTTGCAGCAAATTGTTGTTCCCTCATTAGAGAATAGACCAATAGCTGGCAACTCCCTCTCTCTCTCTCTCTCTCTCTCTCTCTCTCTCTCTCTCTCTCTCTCTAAACTATAAACTCACCGAATGGCTAAGACCTAGTCCCCAAAAACGTTTTCTCAATTTAACATGAGCATTTTTGCCAAGTGGCAGCCTTCTAAATTCAATTTTCAGCAATTATCCAACCACTTAATTAATTTTCAAATTAATAATCCTAAAAATTAAATCCTTCCCTTCTCACCCTGCCCAAAATTGAATGTGCCTATCCATAATTAAATTGGTTAGGCCATTTGCAACCTGGAGTGGTCCCCAACCTCTGTTGGCCCTTAGACTAGCATTAATTAATTAATTAATGCTAGTCCCTAGTGTCACCACCGACACTTATTGGCCGAATAACTATCATAGGGTCAAAACCGACACCAACTAACCCCCAAAGCCCAGCTCGCATATCTTATCACAACATTTGCCTTTGACACCCACTGCATCCTCGGGGTCCTTGGCCTATTACCATGAAATAGCTGCCGTGTGCATCACGTGCTAAACAACCTTGCACATTTGATTAATAACTTCACATCCTCATGACACCACATGAAGGCAGACAATAGTGAAGGGAGTAAAAATGCTGTCATTGTTGCTATAGGTGATGACAAAGATCGCTCGAGGGGCAGCATATCAAAATGCAAATGTGCAGCACCTATGAATGAGCTGTGCAGCAACCTGTGATGTTGGGCAGTAGCTAGTAGGATGGGCAGCTACAAATCACAAATCTCAGCTGCTGTTGGAGGCATTTTCAAGCATGGGAGGCTGCATTAACATAATGGCAACAGGCTGCAGAGTTGACAGCAGCAAAAATGCAGACTGCAGCCCTTTGTGGTGAAGACAAACGATGAAAACAGGGTAGAAATGGCTGCACTAACCAGGCAACCACCTACAGGCATCCAATAGGTGAAAAACACAGCAAATTAAGTGATGACAACTGCTGCAGCTCATGACACCAGCTTCCAAAAGCCAAATGCAGGTGGGCAGCAGGTCAACAAAGATGGGCAGCTGATAGCAACAGCTAATCAACGATGGTGACAGCTCCAGATGCTGTGGTGAATGGGCAGCAGCAACTCAGTTTGTGACAATATCCACTAAGCACTAGCTGCAGGAAGGGAACAGCACTCAATGAGTGAGACTGAGAGACTTTAGGGGTGCAGAATGCCAACAACATGCCCTTTCATCGGGAATTTTTGGCATTTTTCTACTGTGCACAATAAAAGCCTTTTCGACATTAAAAAAGCTTTCTTGGGGCTGTTTTTAAGTAGCAAAATTAGGTGCAAATGTATAAAATTTAATTATTAATGCAATCCTTGATTTTGGTGGTTCAATGAAAGTGCATCACAATCTTGCCAGACGTCACAACCACCCTAAATCACGTCGGTCTTCACATCAATCCTCCTAATCATGGCTGTTATCACACTGGTCTTCACAATCTTGATCATCACTCTGGCAGTACTCACAATCTGTGTCATATTGATGGTCCACCTGATCCTACCATCTGTATTGGTGTGCCATTGAATGTCCTTCACAAACATGCAAAATTCAAAGGAATGGCGGTGTTTAATGTTGAGGGGCGCCAACCAGTGTGGACAAACTGCTACATGCTGGATTCAAAGGAAATGCAGGAGGTTGAAGCCAAGCAGACTTGTGGATGTCTCAATCTTGATTCAGCTCTTCCTCTTGTTCGGTGATGCACAATGGATGTAAGAAGCGGAAAATGCAGAGAGAAGAGAAGTGAGAGACAACCAGATTAGCTGAGGTGGATCTTGGAGGGTTCACTATTATAAAACCCCACCTAGAACACGTGTGCATGCAAGATGTTTTTAAGGGTATTCTTATACCCCTTGCACCCCCTATCTACATGTGCCTTCTGTAACTCCACTAGAAAATTAAACCCCTTTTGTTGCATGCATGTGCTATCTTATATATTCCAAAGTGAACCCCTAGGGAGGTAGATTTCATTGACTAATGTACAGATCGAGATGAAACTACCAGAGGTCCAAGGAGATTAAGTAAATATGATGATAATTAATCCACAAAGCTAATAATATGCAATGGTTAGATCATCAAGAAAGTCTTCACAACTAGATATCTCCTTAGAGTTGAGAGTGGCCTTCTTGGTGTCCAACTTACTAGTGACATCTTATTCTTGTGCTTGAAAATCTTGCTGGTTGGTTACATCCCTAGTCTCCACTGGCACATCAAAATGTTCAAAAGAAAGGAGTAACACCACTATTTCTTGTGCCTGAAAATCTTGCTGGTTGGTTACATCTGTGGTCTCCAGTGAAAGAGGCACATCAAAGTGTTCAAAAGAAAGGAGTAACACTCCTTAACATGCAGTCAAATCTTATGGCTACCACAAAGACAGAATTTCTTCTTGTCAAGCAAAGGACAACACATTCAAAATGTACATTGAAGCGGTCGGCAAGATTATTGAAGAATCAATTTCCATTTCCAAAAATAATGATATTTTGGATCACTAAGAGGGTCAAAGATCCAGTGCCACATTGGTCTAAAGAACATTCATGACCAGATCAGAATGATACCTCAAGTGTTGACAAGCCTTTGGCCCTCATGACTAGAATTTCCTTTTGGATTGATTGATGCATCTACCACATTCGAGTGGATGATGGGACCCATCTTTTCGGATCATAGAAAGAATGCCATTATGTTCTTCGATGGCATTCTTGTATTTAGCAAGAACGGAGAGGACACTCATCCAAATCTAGAGATTGTTTTGAAATTTTTATGAAAAAATATTGCCATGGACATGTTACCGATGTACTATAGTTGAGGAGAACACTTCTTTGAATATAAATCCTTTTTATTTATACGTCACATTTTTTCTGCTTCTATGAAAAAGCATAGCTTTGCTTTACATTGTTGGTGAATCACAGCTACAATGGGACATGCTATACTGATGGTTCGGCACCTCCCTATAATTCCTACCACAATTAATAGAACCATTTCTACCGACTTTGTGTACGATAAAAGTACAAATTTGAATGGTATATTTCCACCTCCCTATAATTCCTACCACAATTAATAGAACCGTTTCTACCGACTTTGTGTATCATCTAAAGTTCAAATTTGAATGGTATATTTCCACCAACATATCAATTGTGCATCTGTCATAGCCCAGAAATTTCAAATGGTTAATAATACGCAAAAGCATTACTATTTTTCAATTCCTAGTTAGGTGAAAAAGGTGCTTAATGTTGTCACCTATTGTGCAATGTGGGCTTACCAGAATGCATTGTCTGCAATATATCAGAAACAACTAATGCAGTATCTACTTCTCTCAAAGTTGGTGTGCTTATATAGGCACAAATAACTCGGCTTTTTTTGTACCATGGAGCATCTAAAATGTGCTTTTGGATGAGAACATCTGCAAAAATTACCACAAAATAGTTGATCATTCAGTCTTCCAAGCACAATCATGTTGCAAAGAAACAAACAGTTTCAAACTTTAGTATGCATATCCTGACTTGTTATTTTGTTGTTATAAGTCAAAAATGATGATCAGCTGAAATAGATCATGATGACTTGCATTGGTTTTGGATAAACAACCAATTGACTGACATACACACATATGCCTAATTGACTTCAACTGAAACAAAGTACTCAGATCTACAAACTGTACTGCAATCTAGTTTGCATTTCATAATAAAAATGTCAAGAAAACACTATTCATGGCATCTATGATAATGATTCGTGAAAATTAATGGTTTTTCTTCTCTTCTTCTTTTCGCATACCTTCTAAAAACCCCAATTCTTGAAACCCCTAAATCCCTATTCTTTGAAACCTCTTCACACCAAAGTAGCACCTAGGTTCTAAAGAGATGAGAAACACATCAAAAGGGAAGACTCGTGAAATGTAATAAAATGTGACCATTAGTTGACATTGCAACAAAGTGTAGTCCTCAAAATGACAATCAATTCAAAATATCAAGACATTACATACTCAAAATTAGGAAATGCATGAAGCCAAAGAGATTTAATGCAACATTTACACATCGCACCAAAGTAGCACCTATTTTAATCTTCAAACACTCTAACAGTGAAGCCTCTTATAGATCGAACAACAAAGAAGTTGTGCAATCTCACTAATTGGAAGCTTATGGAAAAGGAGCTGATGCCTAGCAATCTAACGCTAGCAGATCTGACACTTGTTGATGCGAATCCTGACAATCGTGAAGCCAACAATCACAACACCAAGGTTTGATGCGGCCAATGACTGTTGCACACATGGTACCTAACTCAACCTGATGACTGGGTTGGCTACAACACCCGTTGCCACCACCCTACGTGTTCCTCCTATATCCAACATTGTCCACCTATCCAAGCAGCCCAACACGCAAATGCCAGCTACCCAATCCCAACCCAATCTGTTGACCACTTTTTGTCTATCACCCATCCAACCTCTCCTTGTACAGCACTGCCTAGCTCCTGTTAGAGATTTGGTCACCTCCAAGATGGGCACCAGACTTGGACAGGGCAGTTTAGGCATCATCGCCATGTACAAGAGCAGGTTGGACAGGAAAATATGCAGTCACCTGGTTAGTGCATCTAGTTTTGGGCAATCATGCAGTCAGTCAGATTGCTGCAGTCAAATAGCTTTTGACTAGCCAATCTGCATTACTTTATGGTTTATTGTCTGCTAATTTATAGCAGCCGGCTCCCCCCTACCCCCCAAAACCCCTGCGGTCGTTTTCACTTCCATCTGTGCAGGTTGAGAGAGATCTTCGGCTGTAAATACTTCAACAACCCATTGTGCATACTGCCTTCTGTATTCAGCATTCATTCTCTGCAATCATCAGCATCCTACTATTCACTCTTTCCTTCAGTCCCATTAGACACTTCCATATCATTGCACCTTGCCATGGTATCAGAGCAGACTGCAATGTTTTAGGGGCTGATTGATCGTAAGGACACCTGAAAAGGAGATTTCAGCACGACACCAATGCTGTGTTTTAAGCATTGGAGGGCAGGCGGGAGGCCTATGCATCGACACAAGGCTGGAGCAAGCGGACACGTGTGGGAAAGAAGATTTATTTGCTGTTTTTGTGCAGGGATAGCTGTCAAAGCAAGAGAAAGGCTGTGTTTTCAGCCTTTTGCAGCAGATCTGAGTTTTTTAATAGTCTCCAATGGTTTAAGGCATGTTTGTTTTTCAGGTGATAATGTCTTCCAAAGCTGATGTGGGATTTTGCGCTATTATGGATTGTAACATCCCAATGCTGCCGACTCTTCCACATGATCAAAAGCTTGAAGCTGACAACTATCACATTTGGTGGTTGAAGTGACAACGTTGGCCATATTGGAGTCTTATGATTTGGTGGAGCTTATGACTGAGTCCATTGATAATCTGACGATGAAGGATTCTTCCACACGCATGAGATATGTCTGCAGCTCTACGATAAAATGACCATGATGAAGCAAATATCTTTGGAGATAAAGATGTGGACTTTGAATCTAAACAAGTCCAAATCCATGTGCAAGCATGTGAATAAGCTCCAACAAGTGCAAATGCAGTTTCAAAATGCCAAAAAATCTATTACTTCCGAAGTTATAGCATCAACTTTTTGTCACAGCTGCCACCCCCGATTCAATGTATTCTATTCCACCTTGATTGCCTCAAGGCATACAAAGACCCTTAAGTGGAAAGATCTGGTTCCTACAGTCTTGGGCCAAGAGGAGCAATTAAAAAGTCTCAATCATCAGAAATCAAAGGCTCTTACAGGTCTGAATTCCCAAAAGAAAGGCAAGGATAAGAAGAAGAATGATAAAAACAAGAAAACATTAAAACAAAACTCGCCATCGTGGTCTACTTGTACACCTCAAACCTTGAAGGACATTTGTGTTTCCACAAACACCTTCCACTCACGCAAAAGTTGGAGTACGCCTATCCATTCCATCATAGAGCTGGTGGTGCATCTCAATGTGGCTTGTACCTTCAACTTTTGCATTTGTATTTAGTTCATTTTGCTCACACAAGTGACTTCTCAAGCTTCACCCCAAGATTCAATGAATAGAAGCCTTGTTAAGGGGTGAATTTATACTACTGACCTTTGTGGAATTTTGACTGATGAAAGATGACCCATGGCCAACAATGGATTCTCTTGGCACTGCTCAATTGGAACTCCTTGGAATTGTATTTGTACCACCAGATTTAGAGTTGTGTGAAGCTATAAAATTGGTGATTAATCATACTAATAGTCTTATATTGTAATGCCCTTGGGACTCCCAGGAGACCTAATTTTCAACATTATTCTAGGAGTTCCACATTTCCAACATCATACAAGGTAAGTGGCAGTAAAAAAATTTCTTGTGGCATAGAAGCATCCTCCATAGTCACTGCATCATGCGTAAAGACTACTTGAGTACCTAGCTGTGTAAGACCATGAACAGACAACAAGTTAAATCCAAATCTGGTACATAGAGGGCTTTAGCTGAAGAGTATTGCTAATCCGACAATAGGAAAATGGTCCCCACTCCATGAGCAGGTATGGAAGAGTTGTCACCAATGGTGATGGATCCCCCTCTAGAACACATGTCCTAAAGCCAGTCTTGTGGGTAAGTTGTGTGGGAAGAAGCTATGAGAATGTGCAACAGAAAGAGGAAAGTGAACATGGAGAGGAGACAAAGAGAGAATGCAGGAGAGAGAAGGAACAATGTGACTACAATGGCTGAAGGTAAAAGGTTACAATAGTCAGTCCCAACACGCAGCTCTACACATTAGTGTGAGCGCCAAACAGTAGCAAGGCAATGAGAGAATGAGGAGGGCTAGCTGCTCACAAAGGATCAATGATGGATAATGGATGATGAAAGTGGGAGGGTATGCCACCTATACATAGGCAAAGAAGAGGCAAAACCCTAAAGATGGTCAAACCCCCAAAAATGGCCAAAAGTACCCAAAAAGAAATGTGTTAATATGCCCTCCATCTAAAGTGTTTAAAACGCATAAAATGACAAACAAATACAATATCAGAGTCCCCAATGTCCTCATTAGGCTCATAGGCAAGAGATGATCAAACGAGAGACACATGACTACTAACACCCCCTCTCAAATCCTAGATATGGTGGAAGGCCAAAGAAGATGCGGATCCAAGGGTAGCAGAAAGAGTGCTAATGCTGATGAAGTCCGTCAATAAAGAAAGCCAACCAAGGAGCGAGACACCCTCTCCATATAAAATTTTGATCAAACGAAAGGCTACCAAAGGGCAATGGAAACGAAGAGGCCTCGAATAGATCACTCCTAAAAACTCTAGTCGGGGATGGGTGAGCCAAGCCTCTAACCCAACTATGAGACGATAGCGAGGAACTATCAAAGATACCATAAGCTACATAGAAATAACAAGGACCAAGGGCCCAGTGACAAGGGATAGTGGCATGATGACCAAGAAAAGAGATCACCGCATAAAAGAAAGGCCCAAAGTAGACTGTAAGCCCTAAAGTAACTCCTCGTAATCCTAGGAAGCCCCCTCTGAAACGCAAAGGACTAGGAAATCCACAACCGCAACACCCATATGGTTGCCCTCTAAAAGGAATGGAAGATATGAGGAAACCACCAAAGGAGATGGTGGGGGATGGAAAGAAACCTATGGGATAAATGGTGCACAATCAAGAACAGGTGTGGCTATAGAAAGAAGGCCCTACACAAAGAAAAGGGAATGGAGCATTGGTAGCCCCCTTCTACCAACATCTCACAAGAGTGGCTCCTATAGAAAAATCCTCCAGAAAGATGGCAAGCTCAGTGAAGTCATTGTGTGTCTCAAGACTAGGAAGGCCATAATCTAAGAGGAGATAGAAGCCCAAGTCTAGAACATGTAGAACCTTAGAAACAAAGCTTGATAAACGACCAGACAATAGGGGGCAAGGTACCAACACCACTAACAAGCACTGAAGAAATGTCACTAGCAGTGATGATACCCTCCGATAGATGGAAATCTTGTAATATATCACCTCGGGGAGTCATATGACTCAATGCCCATTGTCAAGGAGCCAAGTCTACTCAAAAGACGAGACAAGCGAAGAAGGCTCCTCCACTTGATAAATATGTAGAAACACAAACTCTGTGGTAATAGCAAGTAACAAAGTAGAGGTAGATAAAAGGCTCCGATGTAGATCCACCCTTCACTCTTAGACGAAGGTGAGGGTATTTCCTCAAGCACTTCTCCTCAAGTTGCCAGGTCTTCCCACAATGAGGACAGTTGGGATATCCTTTACACTTTCCCACAAAATCTCTATCAAAGTCGAAAGATTACTCCCACTTCTTCCTCTTTCCTATCTTCTACTTGGCATGTCCTATATATGTAGAGAAAGCCACATAAGCACACCGATGTGCACAAGCTCCACAAAAATCTACCTCGCTGTGACCTGCATCCTGCTCAAGCACCAATGGGACTATCTCCTCCCAAGTGAGAGTCTCCTAGCTAAAAGAAGTGAGAAGATTAGTATAGAACACATTATAAGCAGGAACTTTAGGCACATGGGACAAGACCTGAAGTTGGCCTTCCTCACCAAATTCAAGCGTGAAGGTTTTGAAGAGCGGATGCAAGAGGAGTTCATGAATCTAAGTCAATCCTTTCGAGAAAGAGTAGAAGCTCATACCTCGCGAACGGAATCCATCCTGAAGAGATGGACCAATCATCATTTGGATGAAGGCATCCAAAAAGGAGTGTTTCTCAAAGGCCTATAACTAGAAGTTTGCAAGTTCGTGGAATTGAGAAGACTAGTCAATCTGCAAGCTGTAATGATGGAAGATGTAAGAGAAGTGTCACAGCTAGGTCTTCCAAAGAAATGTATATACCAAGGGATACAAGCTCATCCTGAATCTCCTCCATCCTATGGATGTGATTCCTCATCAGAGAGGAATCTGTGATAGAAAGTTGTCATAGCTTCAACTCAAGAGAATATCAATGCCCAAATGCCTAGATCCAGAAGAGAGATGCCAAACTTCTCCAAATCTCTGCAACGGTGTGGATAAAGCTACCGAATCCACGATCACACCACCATGATGATCCATGGTAGGTCAAGGTATACAGACAGTAACAAAATCCCAAAGGTCATAGCGAACGAGAAGGCACTCCATGCGGCACAACCATAGAGGGTAGTTCGTTCCATCCAACTTGTCGAATGCAAATAGAAAGGGTAGATTTGGCACCCACTCAAGAGATGCCATCTGGAACCAGTCTATCTTCTCGAAGGGGTGGTTTAACCTGATTAAGCACTTAATTACAGCAATCAGTAAATGAACATAAACTGAAATGCTCACTTTACCTTCATAAACTTGGACAGTGGACACCCTACTAGCCCCAAAACTGGCGCCCCTTTCAGTATTTCTTTAATTTCAATTGCTAGTGGATAAATCACAAGCCGAGATTTCACGATCTCCTTGGCTGATTCAAAAGCCCCTTGCTGTTCCAATAATCAGCAAAGCATTCGGACAAATTGCCCCTTATTTTTCACCCAGGACTTGCTCGAATGGAACCCCAATTGGTCAAATGCTGCCCCAAATTCACAATAGATGGCCTAGCATCTGAAATCCTCACAATTCCACGAATTTCCAGTGCTGCTTTCAGTGTACAATGCCTTTGACCGATGGCACGGGTCCCAAGGTGGCTGCTAAACCTAATTACTGCTGTAATTTAGCAGTAAACTCTCTGTTGTCCACCAAATTTGGCTGTACTCTGCTACCAATGGCTGAGTATTACTCAGAATGCTTGAGCATAGACTGGAGGAGATGAGAGAATGCTATAGAGAGAGAGAAAATCAGCTGAAATGTATCTTTTGATTCGTAGCTCTGATGACAAATCCGATGGCATCAATAGCTTCAAAAGGGGGGTAAAAGACTAGCTCCGCTTCTCCACTGGTGAGCCCTCCTCTTCTACTGCCGCCTCTCTTGAGGCGGAAGAGAAAACCTGCTTCCCCCTCTCCTGTCGCGGCACGCGATCAATCGTCGTCACCTCTCAGAGCCAGATCTGATCACCTCCTCTCCCTCCACCAAGCTCAGAATGGCTGCAATTCAGCTTCCACTACCCTCCAACAGCCTTCTCCCTAGTTGCATGGGAAAGTTTTGCCAAGTAGCAACCTTCCTAATGCATTTTCAGCCATTAAATTAATTTTTCAAAATTAATTAATTCTAAAAATTAATTTCAACCCTTTTGACCTTGCCCAAAATTAAACATGCCCATCTGTAATGAAATTGGCTAGGTCATTTGCAACTTGGAGTGGTTCCCAACCTCTGTTGACCCTTAGACTAGCATTAATTAATTGATGCTAGTCCCTAGTGTCACCACTAACACTTAATGGCCAAACAATTGTCCTAGGGTCCAACCTGGCACCAACTGAGCACCAAAACCCAGTTGGCATAACTTAACACAACTTTTGCCTTTAACACCCACTGCATCCTCGGGATCCTTGGCCCGTTCCCATGAAATAACTACCATGTGCATCACATGTGCTAAACCACCTTGCACATTTGATTAATAACTTAATCAAATGTTACTAGCAAGATTAACGCATCTCAAAATTTCACATCCCCGTGACACCATCAATGCCAATTGAGGACTAGAAACCTCAGAAAAATATAATGGAAAAGAAAAATAGGATAGTGATCAGTCTAAATGATCCTGAACCACACGATCCCCCATAGCATACATGTCAACCATAAGTGTCCGTCAATAAAGTACCTACAAGAAACCAAATAAGATGTTGCCACTGGAATGAAAGTAACCAATAAGAGGTATCCTCCAAATAATCAAGATCCATCGGGCCATGGTACAAAAGAAGATTGACTAAGGCAAGATAGACAGGGAGTATCCGATGCCAAATGGAACACACAATACCAAGCAGAAAAAGAGAACAATAAATACAAAGTAAAATATGTATTCAGCCTATAATCGTAGCCAAATCTAAGGGCTGGTAATGTATCAAGAGTGCCCAAAAATGGTGTACATGCAATGAACACAAATCTGCCCTGCTACTAGCTTGAAAAAGAGGCTGCTCACCTGAGAAGAGTTGTTGCCTAGCCTCAAAGGCTGCCACCCAATAAGCTGCTTAGCAGCAAAATGAAAATTCAGGAGGGGGCTTATTCCTACAACAAGTGTGCCGGGGACTACCTACATAAAAACGCACGTGATATAGGGCCTATTTACATAGACCCAAAAACACAGCAAACACAGGATTTGCCTTTAGAAACGCACAACTGAATGGGCAAAAAACAAGCCACCCAACTTGGTAGAAGCCGCCTAGGTGCAAATTAAAGCCACCCAGCCTGCCAAAAGCTGCCCAAGGCCAAAAAACAAAAATCTACCCTAGTAAACGCAGTAGTAAAGGGCTGGAAATAGGCCGCCCTACCTCGTTTGACTCCAAACACAAGGTCTACAGCATGTGAGGATGACGCTTGGCAAGTTTCGTCATGGACAACAAGCTCCTCTTCAAGATCTTTGGCTCCCACACATGGCTCTAATGCCATGTGAGAGCCCTACCTCGTTTGACTCCAAACACAAGGTCTACAACATGTGAGGATGACACTTGGCAAGTTTCATCATGAACAACAAGCTCCTCTTCAAGATCTTTGGCTCCCACACATGGCTCTAATGCCATGTGAGAGTGTGCAACAGAAAAAGGAAAGTGAACATGGAGAGAACAAGGACACTAAGAGAGAACGTAGGAGAGAGAAGGAACTCTTTAACTTTAATTGCCAATGTATTGATTACAAGCCGAGATTTTCCAATCTCCTTGGCTAATCCAAAAGCCCCTTGTTGTACAAGCAATTAGCAAGCAATTTGGGCCAAATGCCCCTTGATTTTCACCCAAGACTTACACAAATGTAACCACCAACCCCAATTCACAACAGATGGTCTGGCATATAAAATCCTTATCAATTCCACAAATTTCAAGTGCTGATTTCAATGTACAATGCCTTTCACTGATGGCACGGGTTTTGAGGTAGCTGCTAAACCCTAATTTCTACATGAATTTAGGGTTTACAGCAGAATTCCCTCTGCTGTCCACCAAATCTAGCTGTGATCTTCTCCAAACGGCTGAGATTTGCCGAGATAACCTGAGAATAGACTGGAAAAGGTGAAAGAGTGCCAGAGAGAGAAGATATCCTTGAATTTCCATGCAGGAAATGGTTAAAATCTGATTGCTGCCTGTACCAAACTGTATTGAATGCAGTCGCCCAATACCAAGCGGCTCATTTACGCTATCGCTAGTCTGCACTTGCTATCGCAAGCCCAAAATTGTGGTCTTGCTACTATCGCTTGCCTCCAAAAGCCCCTTAATGGCTATAACCTATAGCAATTTGTTGTTCTTTGCTCAGAAAATGGACCAACAGCTCCTCTCTCTCTCACGGGCTGAAAATTCACTGAATGGCTCAAATCAAGCCCAAAAACGTTTTTTCTTAGCTGCATGGGTAATTGTGCCAAGTGGCAGCCTTCTAACACCAAACCCATTTTTCAACATTATCCATCCATTAAATTAATTTTTCAAATTATTAATTCTCAATTAATTTCACGCCTTTTGACCCTACCCAAAATCAGATGTGCCTATCCATTATTAAATTGGCTAGGCATTTGCAACCACGTGTGGTCCCCAACCTCTATTGATCCTTAAACTGGCATTGATTAATTAATTAATGCTAGTCCCTAGTGTGACCACTAACACTTATTGACCAAACAATTGTCCTAAGGTCAAAACTAACACCAACTGACCACCAAAACCCAATTGACATAACTTATCACAACTTTTGCGAGCTCCCAAAGATGGAAGGTGTCAAGTATGCATTCCACCTTACAAGACCAAAGCAAATAGTTGGAACTATCAAGCCAGTCCTCTTTCTCTAGCAAATTCTCACAAAGCTCACAACCAAGAGATGACAAACTAACATACATAAAATAGGAGGCTAACAGGAGCATCGGCAAACACCTTAGCGTCCATGGGCCAAAGTAGTGGCCACTGCAATTCATACACCCACCTCAATTGTCACCACTAGGATTCCATCTAAGACTTATTTTGGACTAAAGCCGGATGTTTCTTATTTCAGGATGTCTGAATGTGATACATATGTTCACATCCCAAAGAAGACACGTGACAAGTTCAAGCCCACACCCAAGAAACAAGTGTTTACTAGTTACAGTTTCCAATTATATGGCTACAAAATTTATGATCTTGTCTCCCGAGATGTCTATATGAACCGAGATGTTTAGTTTGTCAAGTTTCAAGCTGCAGAGGGAAGTAAGGGTACCCATTCTTGAAGATCGTAGTGACAGTTGGGCACTTGAGCCAATGCCTTCAAAGCCTATGCCTAGAGAGGCTCCTTTTACTAATGAGAAGATTGCTTCCCCATTGGCTGCCCCATCAATCGATGTGCCAAAGGCTTTTGCAGAGGCAAAAGAGATGAGCCATTGGGCGTGTCGTACACTCCATGATGGAGGGATTGATGGACTCCTTGAGGAGAGGCAACTACACGATGGCCTGCGGCAATCTTGGAGAAACCAAGCACACTCTGGAGAGCTTGTGTATGCTAACTACAGGTTGATGACCTGCGCCATGCAAGATTGAGAGGTGACATCCGTAAAAGAAGCATTACAGTCTACCCATTGGTGGAAGGCCATGGAGCAAGGGTTGGAGGCTATTGAACAGAATGGCACTTGATATCTTGTGCCACGTCCCATTCACAAGAAAGTTATTGGAGTGAAATGAGTCTTTAAAACCAAGTATCTCAAGCTTTAGCAGCACACTAGATAAACACAAGGCAAGATTGGTTACCAAAGGTTTTGCACAACAGCCCAATGTGGACTTCAACAACACTTTTACCCCCACAACTCACATGGCTACCATCAAGACAACGACTTTTCTTTTATTTGCCTTTCATTTACATTTATTGTTTTCTTCTAGACAGCTATATCATCATATATATGATTGTAGCTCTTAATCTACCATAATACTAAACCACGAACATGGGCCACATGACCATGGATACCCGATACTGAATCAAAAATGAAGGCATTCCGAGTACGCCAAATATGCCATAGGGCTGTCCATCTAAGGAAATGGAACAAGCAGGAATAATCCGAATGCAAAGAAGACGAGGAAATCGTCTTTCCCATAATCCACAAACGAACTGATATCTGTTGTTGAGTTGCCGCGGACCACACATGAGAAACAAAACTCCAAATTTGTCTAGCAACAGGGAAAGAGAAAAAAATGAAGCACTGTTTCACCGCATGTAGTATAGAACACACAACGACCGACAGAGATCTTGCGGGCTTGCAGCACATCGCCAGTTGGAAGACCCCCAATTAGTAGCCTCCACATGAACACTTTACCCTAATACGGAAGCTTAGACTTCCAAAGCTGGATGAATCTTTCTTGCCACTTCTTTTTGCTATCTTGAATATGCCATACTTTATTAGACTTTTCCGTGACCCATCTCTTGGCCTCCACCATTTGATGATAAATCTGGTTAGTTGACCTTTTCTCAAAATCATCAGGAATCACAAACTTCCAATCATGCCATGGAGAGGACAGCTATAATACTGGCAAAGTGGAGAACCTCAAAAGCCTGTCCTGTATAGACGACCAAATGTCATGATAACCGCGAGGTACCCGAAAGTGCTGACGGATACGCCGAAAAGAATAAAGACGAGCGTGTCCAAGAATGACACCATCAAGGACTGTCTACAACCCCAAACGAGCCATCTAATTAAACTTATCTCTGTGCTCTCTCTCTCTCTCTCTCTCTCTCTCTCTCTCTCTCTCTCACACATAAGGCTATGAAAACACCATTCTAGAGAAACAAAAGAATCATGAAGTGGGTACAACTGGGGTGGAGCGAACAATATGCATGCATGGGGCAACCACCTCTCCAAGCATGAAGCCAACTAAAATCATGGAAGAAATCTGCCATAATAACAAGCATCACATTGGAAATGAAGTCCGAAACCTATCTAGCAACCGGACAAAAAATGAAAGATGAGCAGGGGTCTCATCACAAGTAGTACAAAAAAATTAAAAATACATTTGCCACAGGATATCTTGCAAGCCCGCAGACATTACCAATGGGTAGACCCCCAACAAGGAAGTCTCCATATAAAAACTTTTCCTTCATAGGGAAGCTTAGACTTCCATAGATGAAGCCGGTGATTGCGCCACTTAGCTATACTTTCACAAACAAACCAAACTTTATAAGCTTTCTCAATTATCCATCTCTTATCCTCAATCATTTTGTGGGAAATCTAATTAGCTGACCGTTTCAAAAAATCCTCCGATTTCAAAAAGGCCCAATCCAACCACGGCAATAAGGGTTGAGAAACAAGCAAGGGAAAGTGCCTCTGAAGCTAGTCCTCCAAGGTCAACCATATCAACCTGTAACCTTGAGGTACTCAGAAGTACTGGCAAATACAACTGAAAGAATAAACCCTCACCTAACATGGATAACAGCATCCTGGATAGTCTTCAAGCCCAATCTCACCATTATCCCTTTGCACGTGCTTGTCAAGCCAAGCAAGCAACCTGAATGTAGCCAAAACCTCTACTTGTAAGGATTTCGGTTCCTTTCTAAAATCAAGAGAGCATCAAACATAGTTGTCAAATACGAAAGGTATGGTAGGATGTAGTATAATAAAATATGGTACTAAATGCTACCTTAAGATTCTACAAGGTACCATATGATATTAATACGAAAAAAAAAATTAACTTAACTCGTTTAAAACTATAAATAATAATACACATGTTTAAAGTGAAAATAGCAATGCCATTACAAATCAAGATAAACACTTGAGGTTAAAAGCCAAATTTGACATATGCTAGGCCCTCGCAATTACATGCGCAACATGCGGTACGACATACATCATACATGCATGATAGATCATAGGTAGGACTCACAAGTGGATACAATGATACAAAAAAGAGTGAGGGGATGAGGCATCGCTATCATCATGATTATCATCATCAAAACCATCTCAATGCTCATCAAGAGAGTCTAAAGATAACTCCTACTCTCATACTCTTAACCGATGAGGTTACCATCATCAAATGATAGTTCCCTAGCCACTAACTATGTGGGCAAAGGAGAGATGTCATCAAGAGGCACGAGATGAAAACTACTAGAGCCCCGCCTCACATATGTCTACAAATCACTCAAACACCCTTCATCGATGTCACAGGGCACTAAATGACCATACCCCTACTACCACCTACTCGAACTCCTCGCCCACAAGCATATTGATTGTGAGCATCACAAGTGTCTGTTGCTGCTATAAGCTTTGATAGAGCTCCACAAAGATCATCTCCTCCTCCTCATCAACCTCTTGATGTACACTCGAAAGAGTACCACCCCTCAACTTGAATGTATCAACATTCCCCTACACAATGCACATAAGATTATAAATACTAAACTGAAAAGTATAAAGTTCAAAACAACAAAATTAAAACTTAACTTATCATTTTAAATCTATGAATCATGATTTACGATTAAGTGTTTACCTACTTTTGACTACCCATGCTCATCATGGCCCTCATCGTGCTTAAGTTAGAGTAGCAATAGGCTAGCTGCTCAAAATTGTCGTGTGCTAAGACGATTGCAAATCTTCATGTGAATGAGAGAATAAGCACTCCAATTTCTCTCACATGCACCCAAAGAGCAATCCTGAGTAAGAACTCTCACGGCCAAGGGCTAAAGCATCTCCAACATGTATCCAAAATTCTACCACCAAAAGAGAGGCTTCACAAGTAACTCTCTCGTCCAACAAGTGAAGGAAGCAAATGCCACATGCCCTCTCCGATCTACGTAGCATCCTAGCTCCTCTAACACTTCATTGTGGTCAAGAACCACACAAGTTATATATGCAAGCTAGTCCAAATAGAGCTCTCTATCATCCATGATAGCTGGCAACTTGTAGGCCAAATGTACCAATGTTACAAAACCATGGATATACTTATGCATCCATACCCATCTCCTCTCAATTATCACTAGAACATGTGCACACTATGTCTCTATGATCACCATGCAAGCCCGCACCTCCACCAATGTCACTCTAAACAAGTGAATGAGAAGGCCCATGGTAGTCCATCACAATCACTCATACACAACACCCTCTAAAATGGAGTCGCGGCAATCACAATGACATGGACTTTCTACCAAACTTACTCATTAAGACACAAGTGCTACATAGCTTTAGCCTCCTTTATTTCATGTTCATCCCACTCATTCCATAGGGTGGACACCACTATCCCCCAGCAAGGGCACATCGCACCTCATAAAGGTGGTCCAACAATAACCACATGTAAGTAAATTGAGTTGTAGAAGGCTTCTTCAACTCAACCATGCTATGCTCACTATACATCGCAGGTACCTTTACCTTTACCATGGAGAAGGTAACAATTGATGTAGCTTTACGCACCAACCTCTTTCATCCACTTGAGCTTCCCAATGTCCTCCATGCATAAGTCCAAACAATGACTTGCACATGGAGTCCACATGATCATAGGAAACTCACCCTCAAGCAAACGGCCCATGCACCAACAATCGAATGCATTGTCAATAACAACTTGCACCACATTTAAGAAACCCACCTACAACTACAAATTACAATGCTTAGAAAGAAAGAAAGAAAGATATATTAACATCTGCAAAAGGCCAATGTGGCCTATGAGACAAAAATCAATACATCTATGTTCAATGTCATCTCGTCACAATAAAGCTAAAGTGAAGTAACATGAAATAAATAAATGTATCCTTATATGAGGCTGAGATCTACTAAAATCAAAATGAATCTAAAAACTAAAGATTATATATACATACATACATACATACATACATACATACATACATATATATATATATATATATGTATATATATATATATATATATATATATATATATATATATATATATATATATCTAGCTAGAGTGGTCCATCTCTTAGAATCGCCATCCTAAAATGGTCCAGGGCCGCTCTACTAATGTGTCAAGGGGCGAGTCTCCTGTGTCGCAATAATGGCTCTGATCTCATTATGATATGGGCTTCTTAGACATTGGCCAGGTGATCGAGGTCATCGTGCTCTACAAAGTGCAATGGCCTGGTCTAATCTGACTCCATGGCATGATGTAGATATGGTCTGAATAGATGGGTTGGATCTACTAAGCTAGTGGTACGTGTGGAATCTAATCTGTGAAAGAAGTCTGTCACTAGCCTCTACCTGGGTAACTGGAGTCCCATAAATGACAATAGACTCTAGGAACACAAAAGTAGAGTCCAACTGATCTAAAAGACATGATAGTTGCACCTGTAGGTAGAAGAGTATCAACAATAGTGACCAGCCCCAAGTGCAACATTTTATTCAACATTGGCTTCTATTCCTCTTTGCCTTGCATCTAATAAAATTCGAGACAACCAACATGTCAACTCTCAAGGAGTTTACTAGCTCTCAATCCAAAGCCAAGTGCCAAGAAGATTTCGGAAGGACCGATTTCCAAGAATGGATCGAATGATTCAAAAGCATGGAAGATTTACGATAAAGAGGCTATTCCACATTAACCACATGCCACCATGAAGTAGAAATATTGGTGTTTCCATGCTTAAAACCCTGAGTCTCAAGGAAAAACCTAACAACCAAAGACCAAGACTGCCAACCTTTACATAAAGCCTCAAGAGACCAATGGAGAGCAATCATACGTGTCTCCAAATCGAGAACATGCCCATCTCCCATTCTTTTGGGAGTGCAAGCATGGTGCAAGGAGGTCCAAGGTATGCCTATCCGTATAGAATCCTTCTTCCAAATCAAGAATTGGATGGGTTGAGTAATTCCCCGTAAATAAGACTTCGACTATCATGAGGACATGTGTTTTTGAAACCTCACTTAACATGTGGATTAATTTTTAATCACATGATTAAGTAAATAATGCACATGTGAGGTACAACTGGGGTTAAAGTAAATTTACAAGCCCGAGACCCGAAGAAATTACGAGATGTCAGAGACAAAAGTTGCTATAAGTTATGCCGCATAGGTACTTGGTGGTATCTGGTGCCAGTTGTTGGCCTAGGTCATCCATTTGGCCATAAGTGTCAGTTGGTGACAGTAGAGAAGTAGCGTTTAATGGTACCTAACGCCAATCTGATGGTTAAAGATGGCGCATAAACACTCGAGGATGGAAGTTGCCTAGCCAAGTCAGATTAATTTTCAGGGCACCGAAATAATTATTAGATTAATTTTCAGTATTTTGAGGCTGAAAATTAATATTTAATTATGAAAAATGCTGAAAAAACCATTTGAAAAGGCTGCCACTTGTGAAAAATGCCCATGCAAGACTGAAAAACGTCTTTAGAGGCTGGAGAGAGGCATTTCGATAAATTCAGCCTGCAAGAGAGAGAGAGGGGAGCCTGCTAGTCTGATTTGCAGCCATTGGAGGACCTTTTGAGGCAGCCAGGGGCAAAAGAAGACCAATCAACTACAGGAGACACCATCTACAGACTGTTGAGGCAGGGCAACAGTAGTAAATGATTGATTTTCTTCAGTTCTTTGCATCTACATGTTATTGTGGCAAGGCAACAGCTGCACTTGACTGATTTTCAATCATTCTCTGCGACAAAACTTTGAATTTTCTCGTTCTACAGCTTTCTGTCTCATCTCCCAGCCATTTCACAGCCTTGCTTCAAAGATCTCAGCATTTGGACCCTTGGAAGCTGAGAAATTGCAAATTTCTCTGCTATGAACCCTAATTCACAGCAAAAATTAGGATTTAGCAACAACCTTGGGAAGTGTGCCAGAAATCGGAAGCTCCAAGACTTGGATTCAACAAGGCTAAAGGTGAATTTCAGCTGAATTCAGGTGGAGTAGCCAGCCATTGAATTTGGGGCATTTCCATCGTCTGTAAAGTGGGTGAAGACCAATTGAGTGCCCGAATCAAAGGGCAAAATAGATTGAAGACTTGCTGGTCACTTTGAACAGCAAGGGGAGTTGAAATACTGAAAGGGATTGGGAGAATCCCATTGTAAGTCAACTTTTTCTTCAATAAAGCTAAAGAAATACTGAAAGGGACGCCAATCTTGGGGCCAATCGGGTGTACGTTGTCCGCGATCAGTAGGTAAATTTGTATTTTCAGATTTGCATTTATTGTTTGCTGCTCTAATTAAGTTGTAATCAGGGATTTACTATCCTATCCGAGGAGAAAGGCTGGTTTCATCGACCAAGGGCACAAGGGTAGGTAATATGAAACCATCCGTAACATAATTGTTTGAGCTATTTTCAATTTACATGGAAAGGCCAAGCTTGTGATTTCCAATATACAAACTTATCCATAATACATAAGGATATTAGTCCATTAGCACTTTAGGCAAGACATACATCCCCAAAGGATAGCCCAAATGCTTGAAAATAGTGCCTTTAAGGACAGCCTCACCTCACCAGCCCAAGGCCCAGAGATTAATTTTAGTGCAACTGATAAGGGCTGATTTAGAGGCATTAATGCAAAGCCCCAAACTAAGGGAAAACAAGTCCTATGTATCCATTTCTTTTTGTATATTATCATGGTCAGCTTTGAGAAATAGTCATCGGCCAAAGCTTGGCCAACTAATTGCTCCCGTGAAGGGAGAGAGGGTCTAACCACCTCACCATTAGCTGCAAAGCTAGATAACATCGTCAAAATGTAATGAGTGGCCAAAGCAAAGAACAAAGGACTCAACGGACAACCTTGCCTAACAGATCTCAGCAAAGAGGAAAGGGTTTTGTGACACCACCGTTGAGCAAAACTCTCCACAAGAAATCCATACAAATGGTGTTACTAAGTCCACACGTTCTAGGACCATATTCCATGCACTACATTAGTTGGCCAAAGAAAGACCTATCCAAGTGCTCAAAGGCTTTTTCCAGATCCAATTGAGCCATCACCATTTCCTACTTTGTGTAGTGAGTATAGTCTATCCCCATTTGAACGTTCAAGATGTTGTGTAGAATATTCCTGCCTTTGATGAATTCATACTGCGTAGGTGAATAAGATCGTAAAGGTATTCATGCAATCTACTAGCCAAGACTTTGGTAAAAAGCTTGCCCACAAAACCCATCAAGGACATCAGTCATCGCCAATGCTTCAAAGCTGAAGGTGATAGCAATTTGGGAATCGGTTTAATGAGACCCTCCTTCCAAGAGAGTGGCATATTCCCTGTCATCAAAACCTAAAGCGGTCAAAGGTGCAACCAATTGAGTTACATATGTCTCAAAGAATTCATTACTGATACCAGCCCACCAAGGGCTCTTATCTTTAGACAAATGCAACAGAACTTCCATCACTTCATCGTGTTATGTCCACATCCAACATGTCAGCAACATCCCGCAAGACTAACTAGGTCACAAAACAATGAGAAGACCACCACAACTGTATAAGTAACAAAGGATTGCAATCCAAGCAAGTCCATTAAATAGATCATCCACATATGTACAATTGCTTGAGGATTATGACCATTTCACCTACGGAGTTGCTTAGGTGGACCACATTTTTCATGGCAAAGAAAGCATAGAAACCCCGATAGAATTTATGTGATTAACAATTATTATCTTACAATCCCTTACATGACGTAGCAAGTTTAGCTTGCTAATAGAATCTCTTTTGGAAAGTATCAACAAGTTGCATCAATCCCACAAAGATAGAAGGCAAAAGGGAATCTTGCAACGGTGGCTTGCAATCTTTGCTTGAGAAGGATAGCATGATATATTCCATATTGACTAGCAACCATTTGCACATTGCATATCAACAAATCAAGAGAGGTTATCCCTTGAGACAGAAGATGCAATGAAACTCATGTCGTAGCTATTGCACATAGCCTTCAAATATAAAAAATTGGCACATAAGGAAAGGAAGGTTAAAGGTAAAGTTACGCGTCGTTGTTTGGTAAAGTTTAAAAACTATGCGCCATTGGATGCAAAGTGGCTAAAAGAGGGCAGCTTAGCAAATTCACCTCAGTTGTTGCAGCTTTACCTTGAGGCGTTTCAGTCAGGGCCAGCCTTGGATGTAGCTCCATCAAGTTCAAAGTGTAGATCCTGAGCATTGCCTAATGCTCAAAAGGGGGTTAGCACTTTCACTCTCAAATATCTAATGGTTGCTTTGTGCATTTTACAATTATCCCAAATATAGTATGCTAATAGATATCTGCTTTAGGACCTGCTATGATTAGTATCTAGAACACTATGTATGTTGTCATGTAGTTGTGTATGGATGCTTACCATGGCACTGAGTATCATACTTTTTGGGCAACAATGATTTGGATTACATCTATTATACATGGCAACAACAAGTGCACATATTACTTCGGTCATTTTTTATGTTGCATGTCAATGTACTTGTTTCGATATACCTTTGGTTTATACACACATGCAATTAGGGCCAATTGGTAGGTTTTAAGAGGGAGGTATATCACCAAAATAACAACTGGGCTGAATGAATTTTAACGAATATAAGCTCTATTTATTGAAATAAAAGTTTGTACCTTAGAAATGAGTAACATTGAAAGTTTTTCCCAATAAGTGGCTCATGTAGGGCACTTAAGCTATAAAGTGAGCCCTAAAGTTAACTTTGGTCCAATGAGCAACTCACTTATGATTAATGATTAGGTCATTAATTAACCCTTCGTCAAAAACAAAATTTAATTAAGGAGCAACCGGTTACTCATTTAGAAACTTGATCTTGGTTATTTGAGAGCACTTTCCCTCTCATTTTTTAAGCAGCCCAAGTTTGGAGAGTTAAAGCAACAAGAGAAAATGCAAACTTGCTATTTTTCATGATGAACAACAAGAGAAGAGTGTTTTGTAGCCATCACGAGGTATTGGACGATTGGGAAGCAATCTATCTTATCCTTTCTCCCTCTCAAGTTGTGCAAGCTATCTTACAACAAATTAAAAATTAGAATTTGTTATGTAAGCTCCTTTACAGCAGATCAAAATTAGAGTTTATTGTTTACAATAGATTAGTGCCTAGGGTTTGCATAAATCGGCCATTTTGGGTTTGGGATTGCTTGCTAAAGACATTCTGACCAAAACCCCCACTTCACCCCTTATTTTGGGTCACCAAGTCATTGAAGATTTAGGGCAGACATTAGGGCAAAAGTTTACAAACATGAATGTCTTTTTATCAGCCATTGAAAGCCTTAAATTCAGCATCCCATCTCAAGTAAAATGCATGTCAAAGAATAGGGTTTCTGGATAGCAAGTTTATATATCTGAATAACTTCAATTTGATGGTGAATTGAAGGTGCATTGGTTTGGGCAAAGCTCTAAGGGTGTTGGATAATCAAGGTTGGGGCCTCATTTGACAAATTAAATTGGTGTAGAACTAAGCTTTGTGCAATTTCCTCATTGATTGCAATGTGGCAATAATGAGAGACTATGGATGCATTTTTTAATGTCACATTGGTCAACCTTGGAGTAACTGCAACTCTGTATACTTAAAGACATGTTGGATTGAGTGTGTAATCCAAACAAATTCAAAGCTCATTGGTCAAGGTTGGTAAGAGCATCTAAGGATATAGTAATTAAAGCAAATTTGGTATTTTGAAAAGCCATGTACATGAGAAATCATTAGTGATGAGATTGTTGGTGTGACAACTGAGTTGATCACATGAGCAAGCACAAGAGGTCCATGTAAAGGCTCATCTCCAATATTGAAGAGATACCATAAGGAGTGCTTCACATCATCTACCATGCAAGAGCACTCTAGCTCTCAAGTTCTTTGTGTCATTTGTCTCCTTTGCTGAATTGAATAGTGTGTGTGATGTAAGTTTATATTCATTGTACTATAAATCAGATCTACAAGCCAAATTCATGGTTCTGTGGCCACATCGAGCATATTTCAGGCTGCAGCAAGTCGGCCAAATTTCACAGCAGCAGGGACACATGCTTCTCACATTCTTGCCTATAAAGGCAGCCATATTCAGTACTCTCTTTACTGCAGTACACTATTGCCTCAGCTGTCACATCATTGCTTGCATCATCCTCATCATATGCGATCAGCCAATGCCCTCACTAATATGGCTCTCACACATGCAGGGGCTGACTGTCCACAGCCTTACATTGTGTTCAAACCAGGGTGTTTTCCTTCAAATTTCTTTTGTGTTTCATCTTTCATCTCTCTGTGTTGTTTTGCTTTAATTGCACACTCCCTCACCCATTCACTACTTTGTGCACATTAACATCCATGTCCCCTTCTAATATGAGGAGTTGTGTGGAGTGTAGAGCCAACTAGGGGTACCTATTCAGAGCCTGAAGTGTAATCTCAAGATGTAGGGGACCACACGAACAAAAGATACAACCACCAAAGAACAGCAACTAGCTTTGCATGCAATTTCTCGTCCAAGTCTATTCGTTCTTGTGTATCATCTCGGCAATCATCATAACCAATTATAGTCCCTCTATCCTATGTCATACTATGTCCCCAAAGAGAAGCTCCATGATTAGGGTGTGGGTGAATAGAGTACCAAGGAGCCACAACTTTGTCTTCAACTCCTAGACTAGATCTTTGTAAACTTAGAGTCCAAAAAAGGCATGCTCATGGTAAACACAAGAGAATACTTACTCCACTTTATTACCCTAGGAGGTGAGCCACGATGCTGGAGTGGCAATCCAACTAACAAACATCATGACCTTCATCTCCCCTAAGTTGAGCAAAAAGCATCTAAGGAATCAGAAATCAGCGTGCAGTCAATCCAGCACGCCTGGCATCAAGAATCCAGCCTGCAATGTTGAGAATTTAAAAAGCGTTGATTCTATCCGCTGCTACACTTCGTATTGAAAACGGTTACCATGCGGGATACCTGCTGGTTCTATAATCGCTATTAGGCAAAGTTTATCGGCATCGTAGAGAAAATACAATTAGGACGCCCAAACGGTTAGTTATGCTCATTAGACGAGCGTTGGCAGGCCAGGGGGCAAAAGCTTTAAGCATTATGGACCGCAGTAAATTCGTACAACTTAGTCGCCCTACGACAGTTTAACATTGAGAGGAAGCGTTGACGAAGATCCAAACCAAGACTAGCCAAAGATCGACGACCCTGTGTGATTATGAGGTAACGAAATGGATTCTCTTCCAACCTTCTGTTCTGAGGGACGGATGGTGAAGGCGGAGCTCTTTTCTGATGCGTGTGCGGAGGACCTTCTTTTGCTCCACGATGGATGATGCCATGGATGACAACGTAGAGCAGGGTCGTTCGCTGGTGGTGCGAGTGGACCTGAGCTGCTGGTGCGACAGCCGGCGAAGCAGAAACACGGACAGGGGTGGCGGGTGTAGAAGCAGCATGTGTATGTGTAATGCTGCTCTCTGCAAGCACATGACGCTTCCTTCGCTATTCGGCCGCTTCACACCAATGCCATGAGCCTGCCACAAGTTCGCTAAGAATGGGGACACGCGTTTATTGTTAACTTGCACTACCTAGCATGCATGTACTAGCTAGCCTGGTACTTGTTGTGCTTTCGTAACATGGTAGAGCTCGCAATGTTGCGCCTTACTCATTTGGCATTTTCTATGAGCAATAGGACATAACCATGCTATCTTACAAATATAAAAAGGACCACACATGAAGTGTACAACTAACAAAGTGCTTCCTTAGTGATGAGATACAACACCAATTGATTTTAACGAAAATTCATATCTAAAATTGAAAAACCACAAAAATTAGATGTCACAACAATACATGAAGTGTAATTATGCATACTATGATTGTGAAAAGGCTTGAGTGGTGCATGAGTATGACTTACTAAGTTGATCTTGAAGGTATCTCTTCTTTACTGTTTGTGCATGCATGCGTGCACACTTGCACGTGCGCATGCACACTTGCACGTGCGCGTGCACACACACACACACACACACACTCTCTCTCTCTCTCTCTCTCTCTCTCTCTCTCTCTCTCTCTCATATCTTGATGCAAGCAAGACTAATGTAAGTTTTAAGATCAAGATGGTAACCCAATGGATGAGAGAACCAAATATGCCAAAACAACAAAAGTAGTGTCCTTGTCATTGTTTGATGTATGATGTATGATAGTCTTTGTTTGTCAATTATATGCAGGATATAAGGTCACTCACCTATGTAAGATGGACATTGGTATTCTATAAATTTTATTATATATGAATATTGTCTACATGTGCACACACACCTACATAAATAGGACTCAATGAGACCAAGAAAGAAATTTATGTGTATGCAATTGCATGTATGCATAGAGCATACATATTGGGAGTTACATTATCCATCAAGATGCCATGATGAAAGTATTAATCAACATGGATTGAGAACTAAGGGTGAATTGTAAGGGTCAACTCAACTCAACACCATTTGCAATGCCAAAACTTGACTTCTTCAACATTATCATGTCATATGCTTTGTCATTGATGATAATTATATGGATCTTGGAAAGAAATAATACATGACCTACAAGGATTAGCTAAAAGGGTCAAACATCAAAATTATTGTGTCATGTGTTTTTAGAATCTATATTGACAATTACAAAAATCATTCTCTTTCTAGCCAGTTCTTAATCTATAAATGGCACTATGTTTTAAGACTCAAACTTTATCATCAACCTAATAGAAGAAGCATTTCATAATTGACTAAAGAGAAGACGGCTCGAGGGTTTAGTGGATATACAATTTGCAAAGACTTAAGAACCAAGGGTGGGTTTTGGGGGGGGAGGGGGATTTTGTTGGTGCATATGCACATGTGCATTGGAAGGTGGGGGGAGGATTGAGGAAGCCCATTTGGGGGAGGGCGGTTTGTGCAAACTCACCTAGGTGGGGGGAGAATCGAAGAAGCCCATTTCCTTTGTCATTGACCAAATTTGCTTATACAATGTAAATATAATTGAAAATGCCCTATTCCACATCTCTAAGACAAAAAAAAAACTTAGAATCTAAATTTTTAAGTAATTCCCTTTGAAATACTTAATTCTTGCTATGAAATAATTCTAAATATTAAATTGTTAACCCCAACACGACGAGAGCGAAAGAAGGCAGAGAAGATGCAGGGCAAAGGTGAAAAGAAGGTAGCCCGACGGAAGGAAAAGAAGGAGAAAAGCCCAAAAGCGCAAGGACAACCGTTAAAGACCAAGGCAACCATAAAAAGGGAAAGGCGCATAAAAAGCGCACTCTAAAATCTTGTAAAAGAGTGTCGGGCTCTCACCCGTGCTATTTGTAAAGATAGAAAGGTAGTGAAAAGAAAGCAAGGAAGAGAAAAGAACAATGGAAAACAGGGCCTGGGCTATGACCGGCCATGTAAAAAAGGGAAAAAGGGAATGACCGCCCAAAAGGGAAGTAGGGTTTTATATATAAAGTTGAAAAGTGAATGAAGAGCTCATTCTTGTGTGTGGCCAAAAGTAGCTCTCCTCTTCTTCTTCTTCTTCTCGTTCTTGCTTGCTTGAGCTTGTGCTTGAGAGAGGGAGTGTGAGAGTGTGAGGGTGAGGGACCGAGGAGGAGAAGCTCTCCATCTTCTCCTCTCTTCTTCTCTTCTCTTCTCTTCTCTTGTCTTGCTCGCGGCAATGGAGCTTGGAGCGTGGAGCTTGAGGATGGAGCTTGCTTGAAGCTTGCACTTGGATCGTGAAGCTACCAGAGTGTGCGGGAGAGGAGGTAACTCGAACAGCATCAATGTAAGCTCACTACACCCGTAGATATGGATGGCGCGTCGGCTATGTGAGAGGTAGCCATTAGTGCTCGACTTGGAACGCTTGGAACAATAAGCGGTCCGTGGGTCTTGGCGGTTGAGTGGAAGCTCCCACATTTTGGTTCCGTTGCCGGGACCAACGGATTCAAGCTCGAGCACTCGCGCGCCCCATATCGAGCATCGAAGTAGGGCATTCACCCTGAAACGGAGTTTGAGATAGGTAGGAAGTTTGGTGTTTTTGATCTTCAGAACAGGTAAGTGTTTTGGAACAATCTGGTTATTAATGACTAGAAAACATGGAGAAATTGGTTCAGTGTTTTGTTTTCGATTCAGGATGTGTTTAGGATAGATTAGCAGTAGGAAATCACACACGAAAAGGCAGAGGGCTGCTGCTGTGAAACAAGGGAGAAATCACAGGAACAAAGGGAAAAAATGGAGTAGATGCAAGGTAACGGCATAAGAAACACCAGGGAAGGAACCTGGAGGGTGTAGGGCAGAACTAGCAGAGTATAAAACTCTAGGGGGGGGGGGGGGGGGGGGGGGTAGGAGGACCCCATTTCCAACCAACTGAGAGCGAAAGAGACAGAGAGTGAGAGAGTGAGCGAGCTGGGCAGCTATCCGATCGACTGGAGCTAGGAGGACATTGCATTCGGCGACTTCAGGTAATCGATCTCGTCCACCCCACTCCAACTCTGTCGCGGGGTAATCGCCCGACCAATAGGATAATACACCTAGTGAAAATCGAGCAAATCGCTGTGCGCGACCCATCGGACCGGCGGAATCGGACGGCCGGCCCAGTGTCCGATTCCCAGAATCGGACACTCGGACAATCGTTCGATCGGACCTCCCGTTCAATCACTAACTCGGACTAACTGGTCTGATCGGACGTGCCACGTGGCACTCGGACTGACCAGTCCCTTTTGTTAAAATCGGACGCTCGGACCAACTCGTCTGACTCAACCACTCGGACGCCCTGACTCGGACCCACCCGGTCCGATCAGACGGAGTAATACACGTCACCAGTCGGACCATGTCCGATCGGACCTCCTAGAATCGGACCGATTCCTCGCACACTCGCCCGTCCGATTCTTGAGAATCGGACACACGGGCCCTAAGACCCCCACTTCGCCCTGACATACCTGGTCCGATCCCCACAATCGGACCACTGGTAAATCGGATGTCCGATTCCCAGAGTCAAACCAGAACAAAACCTGACCCATCTAGAAGCACACTGGGGCACTCCCCTAGTGGCCCACCCCCCACGTGCGCAACAGGAAGCAGCATAGGGCCCTGTGACCCATAAGGCGGCCAGGAATGGAGTAGCAAAGCCTGTTAGGCCCAACACGAACAAGAGTGAGCGAGACACAGGGAAAGCACTCACAGCACTTTGATTGAATTTCCGCACTTGAAGAACACTTAGGAAAGTCAAAAGCATGTTTGAGCATGAGTGCACGAGGATAACACAATTACGAGTGGCCCTAAGTTGAGCACTGCATTCAAAAATTAAAAAGAACTCACTCAGATAAATTGCCAAAAAAACCCACCACTAGGAGAAAACCCAAGCGTGACAGACACACAGAGCGCAGGGCAGGATCAAGCAAGGAGCAACAACGACAAGGATTTGACTGACAACCAGGCTTGAGGATTTCACCATGAGAGAGGGAGTTCCAGATCATCGGTTTGCGGGGGAGCTAGATGTTAGCACGTTTTCGGAAGCCATACAGCAAATGGTGAGCAGTTACGATGCGCACGCCCGGTACGAACACCATGGCAGGACAGCGGAGGCAATTATTGCAGACCTAGAGGAGGAGAGGAGGCTAGCCCGCAAGGCGTTGCAGGGCATAGTAGACTATAATAGGGACCAACAAGCCAAGAGCCTAAGGCAAAGCATGGAGCTGCATGAGGTGCAGCGAGTGCTGAACTTGGATGGCCGAAACCGAACAAACTAGGAAAGAGCACTCGAGGGAGACCTGACGCTGGGCGAGCTCCTCATGAAACGGCTGCTCGATAACACCGCGGCGGAACAAAATGCCGCTGCACTAGCAACCTTGCTACTTGCAGGCCTAGGGGCAACCCATGGCTCAAAGAGCCAAGCCAAAATACCTATTGTCACTAAGCAACTCGACAAGTACCAACCACCGGATGACCCGTACAGCTTTGTCGAGCAGGTCTGGGAAGCCAATGGCCTCAATGACCAGACCTAGCGTTAGCAAGCATTCGGACTTTGCTTAAGCGATAAGGGTAGGACGTGGTATACAAGTCTAGATAATGTAGAACGAGCCAACTTCAATAACCTCAAGGATCTCTTCGTCAAGAGATTTACCGAACCCGGATACTCTGACAACCTGCTAGTGCGTTTGATGAACGTCAAGCAGAAGGAGAAGGAGGGCATCCGCGACTACGTCACCCACGTTAGAAGTCTCCTTAAGAGAATCCCCTTGGGCGAAAGACCGACCGACAGGGCAGTGTCAACCGTGTTCATCAGCAGGATTCGGGATGAAGAATTGTACAAAGCACTAGCGGGCAACTCGAGCTTGCAAAGGGATGTGGTGGCTAGAGTTTTTGAGGAGGCCATTAGGGTCGATGACCAGCTGAGGGAGCGGAGCTCCAGGAGCTCGAACCCGGAAGAAGTCAACCCACGGAGTTTAGAACGAACGCCAACCTCTAGCGAGCGATCCAACACGTCATCCCACGATAAGGGGAAGTCTGCCGAGGCAGACCATGGCTTGGCCGAGGTCAAGACAGAACTGGCCAAAATACAGGACATGTTAAGGCGGCCTACGCGTCAGCACACCCAGTGCGTGTACTGCGGAGGAAACCACCTGCCAGCAGAATGTCAGGACCCTAGGTCGAGACCCTGCACCAACTGCGGAAGGTTCAACCATGATGCCGCACACTGCAGACTACCACGAAGACTGCCATACACGCAGCCCTACGGCCAGCTCTATCCGGCTAACAGGCCACAGCCATTCTACGGAAGGGGAGCTCCTCTTGCCCTACCAACACCTACCGATATGAAGCCAGCGGTCCCTAGGCTGGACATAAACCCTACCGGTATCCCTAGGCCTAGTCCCTATGTGACCCACCCACCGAGCGATGCTCCTGTGCATTACGTAGAGGAGCCCGGTGACGAAGAAACCTACATATACCCGTACGTCTCACATGATGACGAGGGCAACGCAATCCTCATGGATTATCGACCAGTACCGGTGATGGCACTAGGACGAGGACGGGGTAGAGGCCTGGGAGGGCAGCCACCGGATCCAGTCACTTGTTGGACATGTGGACATCCCGGTCACGTCTCATCACGGTGCCTAGAAAGAGAGCAGCAAAATAGGGACAAAGCCGACCAAAGGTGTGCAGAGTGCGGAATCACTCATCTTTTCATAGATTGCCCAAAGCGGAAGCTGCCTTCTGGGATGGCTAATTTGCCGTCCGTCCCGCTGGGACTGTTTGGAGTTGAAAACCCCGATGGGGAGGCCACACCTATCCCCCTACGAGTGATGACCCGAGCACAAACAAAGCAGGCCGGCGTCTCTCTGCCAGGACCTAGCAACCTCGACGCTGCCTCTGTAGGAAAGAAAAGCCGTAGGCGGAAAAAGAAGAGGTCAGAGGCTAGGGTCGCACTAAAAACCAACAGCATCACGACCTTGCCCCACGGCAAGAAAGTCTCAGACTCAAAGGCAGAAACATCAGCCCCTAGAACTGCGCAACCGGAGAGCGCTAAGGTGGGGGAATACCCACACCCCAAGCGGTAATTGGAAGCCATAGAAAAGGTAAAGGAATGGGTGAGGGAGGCTCAACAGCACCTCAAGGACGTCGAGCCCATCACGGAGGATGAGATTGAGGACCTCTCCAGCATGAGTGCGCCGTCATCGCTACCCCACCCTAAGCCTGCCGAGGCGGCTACGCCATAAGCAGTACCGACAAGGACAAGGCCAGGCCTAGACGTAATAGAACCACAGGACAGCCCTGGCGATTGGCCCGGACAGTCTGAACATAGAGCAGGACAGGGGTTTAGCAATCTCCTAACCACACTAGTGACCACCCCTGTAACGGTTGCGCTAGGAGAGCTGCTCAGGCAGCACTCTGCCCTGTGGCAGGATCTCAAACGGTGGATCGACAGACCACACGAGCAAGCCCCAGGAAATGCTCAAGACCAGGATGCGAAAACGCACTTGCCAAGTTTGACGCTACACTCGAGCCCTAAGTCCTTGCACATCAACGCCTTCTGGGAGGGCTCAGAAATGCACGCAGTCCTGCCAGTCCTAGCCCTAGGGGACACAACGAGAAGGGGGATCGTGGACACAGGCGCAGGGGTCAATGTGCTCAACTATGCAGTGCTACAGAAGTGGGAAAACCCGCCCATCGAAACTGCCCGGTTTAACGTCACACTAGCAAATGGCATGCGAGTAAGACCATTCGGGGTCTTGAAGAATTGGCTAGTGAAGATTGCAGGAATCTAGTTCTCTGTCGACTTCATCGTCATGAAGGGAGTAGACTATGACATCTTATTGGGTCGACCCTGGATGCGCAATGCCAGAGTTATCGAAGACTGGGGTAACAACCTGATCTTCTTGGGCAACCGAGCTGACGCTGTGAGAATAGAGATGGACACTTGGAAGGCCTCACCAGTTGACCTAGATACCATCTCCACTCTACTCAAAGGAACCGACTAGAATAGGGAACCTCGCGGGTCCTTGACGAAGTATATCCCTTGCCCGGAGGACGAGCGGGATTGGATGCACGTTCTCGCTACGCTTGATTTGCCATTCTCAGATCATGAAGCGTACGAGCAGGCTGTCAAAACAGTTGGCAAGCCAAGAGAAACACAGCCCACACCTGTCTACATGATGGCAGCAAGCCTCCATGACGGACCTAAACCTGTCGCTTTCCAAGTACCAACCAATAGGAGAGAACTTCAGGAAATACTGGGACACCTAACGGACCGACTGGAGTGCAACGCAGCCGCCAATCTCAAGCCGCTCCAAGACCTCTTGGAACAACCCGAATGGAAGTGGACCAAAGTGCACGAACTAAATCTCAGATACAACTGGGCATTGGTCCCCGACCAACAAAATGAGGCAGAACATGCCTTGGAGAATGATGAGCAGTCCAGCGAGGCGGATTTCGGCGACGAATACGAAGATTGCCAACCCTTCGATGAAGAAAGTGAGGGTGAGATGGACACGGTAGAATATGATACCGAAGGGTGAGAGATTGAGCAAATCCGAGCGGATGCAAAACCACAGCCGAGGCCGACCCCTTGGTCCATCCAAGGGGTCATGTGTGCGAAATGCGATCGTGCATGGTTGGAACAAATGGGGGCTGTGGATTTTAAGTAGGCCGGCCTGACCCAACCAAAAGCGGCAGCCCTGCTTAGAACCGGGTCGCCCTCCAAACTGCGGCCGCCAGGAGAGACCACCTCCCCTAGTGAAAATGAGGAATTCGACTCTGAATCTGAAGTTACTTCGGAGGATGACCCAGAAATCCCTAGGCCACCCACGGTCAGACGCACCAGGGGAGATCTGCCCATCCACTTGAGGCGCCGACGACTACGACATAATAAAACAGAGCGCCCCAACGACGTGCAATCGGAACAACAACGAAAGCCGCAAGACCTCCCTAAGTGCTTTTCAAAATTCAAAAAAGGGGATAGGGTGGTGGTTCTGCTAAGTGCCAAACGCCAAGGGCAAATCCGCGAACCCATCGAAGGGCCAGCCAAGGTCAAGGAGATAAACCTAGCCCTGGAATGGGAAACACCCCGACCGGTGTTCATTGCCGAGAACGTGACCACGGAGGAAGAATCCAACCTCATCAGTCTTTTGTGGGAGTACCGGGATGTCTTTGCGTGGTCCCTAGACAAGCTACGAGGGATGGACCCGAGTGTTGTGACTCACAACATACCCATGACGACGGATGCAATGCCGGTCAAGCAACGACCATACCCCATGAATCCCAAGCACGCCCATGCTGTCAAGGAGGAAATTGACAAGTTAATGCGAGCCGGGTTCATTTACGAAATTGAGCACACGGACTGGGTATCACCCATAGTCATTGTGATGAAGAAAAACGGCAAGATTCGAGTTTGCGTCAATTACAAGAAAGTAAACGCAGCGACAAAGAGAGACCACTACCCCTTACCGTACACCGAGCACATGCTTGAGAGGGTGGCAGGTGAGGAAGCCTACAGTTTCCTGCATGGCTTCTCGGGATACAATCAGGTGCAAGTGCACCCTGCAGATAGGCACAAGACCGCCTTCGCCACTGAGTGGGGCGTCTTTGCCTATGTAGTCATGCCATTCGGGCTAACCAATGCCCCCGCCACCTTTCAACGCCTCATGTGCACCATATTCAAGGATATGCTTCGCAAGGAGTTGGAGGTCTTCGTCGATGACCTGTGTGTCCATTCGGCTTGGAACCAGCATCTCGAAAAACTCCGCGCGGTCTTTGAACGGTACCGTTTATATCGTCTCTCTCTCAACCCCTTGAAATGTCAGTTTTGGGTAAAGCACGGCTGCATCCTGGGACACGTGGTGTCCAAGAATGGCATTGCCACGGACTTCTCAAAGGTCAAGGTTATCGTGGACCTCCCACCCCCAAGTAATTATAGGGGGGTTCAATGCTTCTTAGGTCACACAGGATACTATCGGCGGTTTGTACTAAACTATGCGCTGATCGCTAGCCCATTGTACAAGCTGCTAATTGCCTTCGAGTGGACCAAAGCCTGCCAGCGAGCCTACGAGGAACTGAAAAAATCCCTAACAACAGCACCTATCCTACGACC
This sequence comes from Lygodium microphyllum, assembly GCF_053477565.2. NCBI lineage: Eukaryota > Viridiplantae > Streptophyta > Polypodiopsida > Schizaeales > Lygodiaceae > Lygodium > Lygodium microphyllum. The sequence continues at coordinate 77,982,094 of NC_141137.1, read as the reverse complement.
CCCAGATTGGACCATGTCATTCCACGTACACATTGACACTTCTAAGTTCACCGTGGGGGCGGTGCTGTGCCAACCTGGTGAGCATAACTTAGATTACCCAGTGAGTTTTGCAAGTAGGCAGCTCACTGAAACAGAGATGAACTATTCAACAATAGAAAGGGAGGGATTAGCTATGGTGTTCGCCGTGAAGAAGTTCCGGCATTACCTGCTTGCCACCCCCTTCACCTTCTTTGTCGACCATCAAGCTCTGCTCTGCCTAGTCAACAAACCTTGCACTACAGGACGTATAGCACGATGGCTTCTCCTGCTCCTAGAGTTCGACTTCTCAGTGGTAGTACGGAAGGGAAAACAACATTACATGGCTGACCATCTGTCCCGAATACCCACAGGAGAAGCTGTTGGACAAGGCATAGTGGACGAATTACCAGACAGCCACTTATTCCGCATATCCGGCAAAAAAGACCTATTCAGGGCCGACCTGACACCATATTGGGCAGACGACATAGTCCAAGTACTCGAGCATGGGCTGCCCGAATGACCAATGGAACGGGCACGACTTAGGCGATTAATCCTGAAAATCCAGCCTTATCAGTTGATTGCAGGCCAGCTCTATAGGCTGGGGCAAGACGGTCTGCTACGTAGATGCGTATGTGAGCATGAGATGCACGATGTGCTCTCAGAGGCGCACAGTGGCATTGCAGGAGGACACTTTAGCGGGGATACGACAGCATGGAAGGTGTTGCAATCCCAGCTATGGTGGCCCACGCTCTTCCGGGATGCCTCACAATTTGTCAAACACTGCGATGCGTGCCAACGGACGAGAGTCCCGGTCCGTAAAGACCAGATGGAGTTAACCCCGGTCATCGCTCGCCAACCTTTCGAAAAGTGGGGTATTGACTTCATAGGACCCATCAGCCCTGCGGCACAATATTCACAGGCTAGATATATAGTGGTAGCCACGGACTACCTCACCAAATGGGCGGAGGCGAGGGCCACACGGAAAAACGACGCCAAGACAACGGCCAAGTTTTTATGGGAACAAGTGATCTCGCGTTTTGGGTGCCCCATCGAATTGGTCAGCGACCAGGGAACGCATTTCATCAACGAAGTGATAGCCCATCTCCTATCCACATTCCTCATCATCCATCGCAAATCCTCACCATACTACTCTCAGGCTAACGGCCAGGCTGAGTCAACCAACAAAATTCTCATCACTGTCCTGACCAAAGTTGTCTCAACCTCACGAAGTGACTGGGATAACAAGTTGATGGCGGCCTTGTGGGCCTACCGAACAGCTTATAAGACGGCCATCGGACAAATGCCTTTCAGGCTAACCTATGGGACCGACGCTATTCTCCCCCTAGAATTCTTTGTCCCTAGCCTGCGGATAGCACTACAAGAACGATGGGAGGGGAGGGAGGCATGGACGCAACGCTTAGTCGAGCTAGAACGCCTATCAGAGGTACGTCTGCTAGCCACCCACGCGCTTATTTGTGAGAAAGCTAGACGCAAAACCTGGTTTGACAAGCACGTCAAGCAACGAGAGTTTGAGCCGGGCGACCAAGTGCTCCTCTATTCAGTTAAAGGACACAAACAGAAGATGAAATTAAGAGGTCTCGGGTCCTTTAAGGTCCGCGCAATCAGCCATACTGGTAATGTCGAGCTGGAAACACTGGATGGAGAGGGAATCGGCTTCTTTAACGGCAGTCGAAACAAAAAGTATTATCCGCCCACGCACCCACTGCATGAACAACCAATGGTGGAAACGCACGTTAAAATACGAGTAGCTACACTTACGGAAATCGGAGAAAATGAGGATGAGCTTGTAGAACCCGCCTACCTCCGCATCACGGTCACGGCCAAGCAAACATGCTCCTTCAACGCCCTGATCGACGAGGGGGTGGATTTTAACATCTTGACGCATGAGCATTGGACCCAACTTGGCGCACCAACACTTCATCCCACAACAGCCAGACTGAACCCATATGGGGCCAAGTCCTACCCGCTCCTCGGCACATGCAGGGTTGCAGTTTCTATCGAGACTGAAACTATTCCCATGCTGTTCTATGTCCTACCTGATGCCAGGGAGGCAGGCGCAGAGTCACTACTCGGGTGAACTTTTAAAAAGCAGACCCGCTGCAATGTTGATTATGAGTTACAACGCATCCACCTAACAATCGAAAATGTGGCGATTGTCATGACTTTCAACCAGCGCCTCGTAACCCCAGCATTGCTCAACGGACCACCATTAGAAATAGTTGCACACAGGACTAAGAAAGAGGGCTGTGCATATCTACTACACCCAAAACCCCATGCACCGCAACCCGCCAAACCTAAGGCAAAACCCCAACAGACTCGCTTGCACTGGGTGCCGAAGAAGCCTCGGGATCAGTCTAGAACTAGATGTGCGGATCCGCAAAACACATACACCCCTAAACCTAGAAGACCAAAACGCCATCATCACAAGCACCGCGTGGTTAAGAAAATATGGGTCCCCAAAACCCTGCTACGTGCACAAGGCTACTATGAAGGGAATGCCTTGTTGTGGATCCCAAAGGTCCCAACTGAAACGGGCCCCGCTCCTACGTCAATCGCAAAGTCCGGTCCTCTGACACTTCAAGACCACGAACCGCACAATCCACCCCAGTCATCCAACTCCTTTGAGAGTCATCCCACAGGCGTCATACACGCCCAACGGCCCAAGCACCGGCCACTACTCCCGACGGTATCACCCAACCACCCTAGCCCACAACCCAGCAGCCCTGCCGACCGCCCTAGCACGGTCCCTAAGATCAACCCCGACCCGTCCATTCAACCGTTGGTCGAGCTGCTGACTCAAACAGGTCCCCCAGTGGCAGCTCTGTGCCGACCGAACCTCTAGCCCCAGCAAGCCTCAACCACCCGACGGCCTCAAGCCTTCCTATGAACGGAAGTCATTCCTAACGCTGGCTGCGGACCTCGCTGAGGACACAGGGGTTGATGTTGTGGACTGCATCAAACAACTCGACGCCACTTTTGTGGCATTGGCCCTTAGCTATGACCGCCTAGACTTGGGACTCTTAGCGGAACCCCTTGCAACGGACGTGCGCACTATGCCTTGCTCTTGGGAGACTTTCGAATTCGCCTTCGCACAAGCTTCACGCTCTGCCGCTGAGCTACTCGCTCGCGAGGTCTCCGAAGAGCAAGCCATTAAGCAACGCCTCATCCCATCGTTTGACCTGCGCACGATGTCCAGCCTCACTAACCAAGAAACAGCGAGGTTGTCCCACCTCGCGGACACCGAATCTCCCTTCTTGAAGCAATGGTACACTCTTCGATTAAAGTGGGCAACAGAAGGATGCCGCACAATGACCAACGCCGAACAACGCCGAGCCATCAAGACGGCCGAGTATGATCCCACATACGTCGTGCCCACCTCATATCGAGTGTTAACCACTCTTCGAGGTCGAACCATGGACGACCATATCTTAGGACACCCCTATCTCGATCGCATCCTGACAGAAGAAGAGCTCCACATCGCAAGTCGGATCAACTCCGGAGATTTCCTTACCGATGTCCTCACATACATCACCCACGTAGGCATCCGACCCTGTGATCTGGATCGCGCTGCACACATCGAATATAACCCCAACTTCTACGATTGGCTCCTCCACAAAACAACCTGAACACCTGGAGCCCACACCCCAATCCTGGGATGGATTTTTCTTTTCCTTCAGGGAGAGGTGGGCAGTAAATCAGTGGGGCAGTAAATCAGTAAATCTAAAAAAGCAAACCAAGCATGAAAGTTAAAACTAAAAGTGAACCATGCATGAAAAAGCTCCAAATTAAAATGCCATGCAGGAACAGGTGATAGAAGTTGAAAAGGAAAAAAAAAAGAAAAAAAAAGAAAAAGAAAAAGAAAATCATGATTATGAATGATGAAATCTGTTATGGTTGTCCTACAAATTGGTTGCCAAAAATACTAAAGAGCGAATTGACTGGATGTACAGGTAGTGACCATGGCAGGCCAAGACAAAGCGGGCAAACTCCCTTTTTCGGAGGAGGAACAGGCGCGGTACGGCCGCACGGTGGAAACCAGAGCATTCAATCAGCTGAAGTTCCGCCATATATTCAACTTGGAGGATGTGGTTATTGAGGAACCAGCGGTGCGACGGATCATGGAGCAATGCCACTTACAACGGTACCTGGAAGCAGTGGGCCGGAGAATAGACTATGCCCTGTGCGCAGAGTTCCTACGCACCTTCAACAAAAACATAGGCACCATCACAGTACAGGATGCGGGAGCCACCAAACAGGTGCAGGTTGAACTGATCCCTGATCTGGTAGAACGAGCTCTGGAACTTCCGAACAAGGTGGAGAAGAAGCCGAAAAGGGACGTTTACGCCATGTTGGGAATGGACAAGGAGAAAGTCCACACCAACGATGGGGTCAACTTGGCAGACATCCCTGATCCAGAGATCCAGCTGCAGGCAAAAATGATGCATACCCTATTTTCGAGTCAACAGTACAATAGCATCATGTCCAGGATAAATGTGCCTTTACTCGAAAGCATCGCGGCTCAGGCACTGGATGAGGTAAACCTCAACGGCTTCGTGAGAAGGACGATTGAGGCCTCAGCAAAGGCCCTGGCAACAGGAGGAAGGGCCGGGGTAGGAGATTCCCCCTCGCCTCGATCGACCCGCAAGGCCTCATCCTCCAAGGCCTCCACCGTAGGGTTTGGAGGTGTCCTCACTGCGATCCTCCATGAGGCAATAGGGCAGGGACGTGCTGAAGAGGACAAACAGGGAGGCGGCGGAAAAGGAGGCGAATCGCCGTCGCAGTCCCAGCCCCGGCCAGAGGAACAGTCGGATGAAATAGAGACGGACACCGACAAGGAGGAAGAGCGCCAGGCTGCACCAGAAAGGGAAGCGGAGCAACGGACCAAAGCCTTGCATGGAAAGAGAGAGGAGGAGCGAAGGAGAAAAGAGCAGGAGGAGCTTGAATGGGCCCGAAGAGAGTCGGTAAGAGAAGAAAAGGAAAGAAGAAAAAGAGCTGAGGAAGAACTGAGGAGGAGAGAAGAAGAAGAATTGGACCTGGCAACGCGTCGCTCCATCGAGGAACAGCGTAGGAAAGAAATAGAGGGAGCGAGCAGGGCATACCAATCCGAATCTGAAGCACCCGGCCCCAGCACTGGTGCGCCGAAACCTGTGCCATCGGCTCCTACGGAAGGGAAGGGAAAAGACCCGGTCAGACCCGTCTCCCCTCTCCCCGAACCAACCACGCAAGCCACTCCCCTCAAGGTGACGCCCCTTGACAGGGCCGCCCTGATGCACACCGCAAAGGTAGATGAAAGCAATATAGTTACCTGGCTACAATTCTTAGTGGAACGAGAGTTGGCAAGGGAAGCAGCCAAGGCCACCCCAGTCTCAGGGGCCAAAAGGGCAGCAACGACCGAGCTAGAGCAGGGGCCAGAGGAGAAAAGACAAAAAGTGGAGGAGACTACCACTACTATGATCAGGCCCCACTCCCCACCCCCAGCAGGCCACTATGATGACTATGTAAAGGAGCTGCTCGCACAGTTGCAAACAGCCAGGCAGGAAAGGAGGGTGGCGGTGGAAGAGCTGGCAGCGGAGCGCGAATCGCAAGCTGCCCTCCAACTGGACAGAGTAAGACAAATAACAGAGTATCAAAAAGAAATTGATGTGCTTAAGGAGGAGGCCAGCACCAAGGAGGTGGAGGAGCTGAAAACCCTGAAGGAGTGCGATGCTACTTGGGAAGGACGAAGGAAAATTCTGATGGAGCGTCTCACCAGGGAGAGGGAGACAAATGCCCACCTTCAGCGCAGAAATGACCAGCTATCTGTAACTAACTTGGAGGCGCAGAGCCAACTCGAAAAAATTAGAGAAGACGTTGTAGAGCTGCATCAATTGAGGGCAGAACAGGTGCGCAGGTTACAGGCGACGCGGGACCAATTCAACGAGCAGATTGCAGAGCAGCACCGAGAGCAGTCCCGTTTGCACCAGGAGCTCGAAGCCCAACAACAACAGCTCATGGCAATGACCCTCCGACAAGGAGAGAGCCTGGAAGACATGGAGAAGCGGGCAAAGGAGTGGGCAAATCACAACGAGCAGAGAGTGCAAGACCTAGCACGCCGACTGGCCAAGGTTGAGGGCGACAAAGTGATGGTTGAAAACCAAGCAGAGGCAGCCCAACTTGCTATGATGGCTCAGCAACACACTTTCATCAACACGCTACTCCACACCACCCACTCAGAAACAGGAGAGACCAATGATCAGTTGTTGCAGAGAAAGCTAACCACTGTGCGCAAGGCCCTTACGGCAGGCCTGCACGTACCACTGCAACTAGGAGGCCCTCCGCAGAGCCTGGAGGAACAAAGGAAATGTCTGGCACAAGCAGGACTGACAACACAAGAAATGGATGATCTGGGGTTCATTGAAGAAAAAACACAGGAGGAGGAGCAAGCGGAAGGGGGTGAGCCCGAGCTTGAACTAGGGCCTCAGGACGAGGAATATGCCCCGCCACCCTCTCAACCCCAACAAACCGAAGTGCCACCCCATGATGCACCCGCCGAACGAAGAGCGGCCCACACCACCCGAAGGAAGGAACTAGTGGAGAAGGCAAGAAGAAAACTCAAGACCAGACCCGCCCTGAAACAGCCCGCCCCTTTCCCGCTGCGCACCCAAGTCTCCCCCGCTGAGTACCGCGCTGAGATGATCATCTGGGAGCAGCAGGAGTATAGCCGGGACCCCTTCGACCTATGCTTCGAGTTGCCCACCGCTCTGAATAGGGTGCTGCCTATTCAGTTGGTGGAGGATGTCATCGCCATGGGGGCCCGGCTCAAGGCGAGATGGTTAGAAGAGCGTGAGGCCCACCCAACTGCTTGGGGGACCGAGGACCGCGAATTTTGGTAGGACAAAGTCCTCCACGTACCCCACACCATGGAAGGATATAGTTCCCAACCTATCTGGAGGCAGCGGATTTTTGACGTCAACCTGGAGGCGTGGATGGCGTTTTGCAACACCCTCCCTTCAGAAAGGAACGACCCCACCTTTATGCCGTTTCCTCGAAGGGTAGGAGTGGATTTTAACCCATCCATCCACGGCAGGTTTGACTTTCCCGTTATTTACAATGCCAACTCCACTTCCCATAGGAGCGCCCTTCTCTTCACCCTGCCCGACTTGTATAGCTCCATAAATAAATTCCTTACTGAATTCTCTTCTTGTCCTGACCCAGCCTTCATCACCACCTATAACTACCTTAGGTTAATTAGAATACTAGTACACCAGGAACTTGCACCCCAAGAGCGCCACCTTCCGCCCCTTTATTTTGATCCCAACGCCATAGACAGCACCACCATGACTCGTTTCATGATGCGTGCTGCCCTTTTGCCATCCTTTTGTGTTGCACTGCTGGAAGACATGAATGACAGCAAGTTCACACAGTGCAATCACCCCTTTCTCTCCACCACCACCCTTAAAACCCGCCTCCATACTAAAGGCTACTTGCTAAGCTGGAAGTTCCTCAACAAGGCCCCTCGACCTCCACCCACCCTTCCCCATAATTCGGATGATGAGGGGTAGAACTCCCATTATCCCTTGTATTGCTGGCCCCATGTAACCATGGCAAAAAAAAAAAAAAACTGAACACAATCAAAGGTGTACTTTATCTCCCCATTACCACCCTTCTGCTCCACGCGGCCCCCGTCGCCCAGTCTCCTAACTACGTAATAATTAAGTATGCACACGCACGGCACTCATATAATACCTTCACAGAACTAATTCACAGTTTGGGTCCTCAAGTGCAGGACAACACTCTCAGCTTGCTCAAAGTTCGACCTGTCTCCCAAACTAAGTCTTGTGCACAATACAGAGACTAGCACCACCCCTAGGGAGAGACCACCTGACAGGTTTTCAATTGCAGGTATCGACAACCACAACCCAAGTGGCATTCATTCTTCATCAACCTCCCATGCTAATTGCCCACCCAGCATCCAGCAAGCTGGCAAAATCACCCAACGCGGCATCCCCAACCAACCCCCGCATACCCAGTCGCCAGTGCAGACCCCAAGCCCCGGTCCCCCTGAAGTCCTCTGTGCCTACCACCACTTGCACCCTCCGCCAGTAAGTGCCATGGGACTGGCACTCGTCTAGGAGGGGAGCAATGTTAACCCCAACACGACCAGAGCGAAAGAAGGTAGAGAAGACGCAGGGGAAAGGCGAAAAGAAGGTAGCCCGACGGAAGGAAAAGAAGGAGAAAAGCCCAAAAGCGCAAGGACAACCGTTAAAGACCAAGGCAACCATAAAAAGGGAAAGGCGCATAAAAAGCGCACTCTAAAATCTTGTAAAAGAGTTCCGGGCTCTCACCCGTGCTATTTGTAAAGATAGAAGGGTAGTGAAAAGAAAGCAAGGAAGATAAAAGAACAATGGAAAACAGGGCCTGGGCTATGACCGGCCATGTAAAAAAGGGAATGACCGCCCAAAAGGGAAGTAGGGTTTTGTATATAAAGTTGAAAAGTGAATGAAGAGCTCATTCTTGTGTGTGGCCAAAAGTAGCTCTCCTCTTCTTCTTCTTCTTCTTCTTCTTGCTTGCTTGAGCTTGTGCTTGAGAGAGAGAGTGTGAGAGTGTGAGGGAGTGAGTGTGTGAGGGTGAGGGACTGAGGAGGAGAAGCTCTCCATCTTCTCCTCTCTTCTTCTCTTCTCTTCTCTTCTCTCGTCTTGCTCGCGGCAATGGAGCTTGGAGCGTGGAGCTTGAGGATGGAGCTTGCTTGAAGCTTGCACTTGGATCGTGGAGCTATCGGCGGGAGAGGAGGTAACTCGAACGGCATCAAGGTAAGCTCACTACCCCGTAGATATGGATGGCGCGTCGGCTATGTGAGAGGTAGCCATTAGTGCTCGGCTTGGAACGCTTGGAACAATAAGTGGTCTGTGGGTCTTGGCGGCTGAGTGAAAGCTCCCACATAAATCAACACATCATCTTGTACCTCTATATGCACATACATACAAATCTCTCTCTCTCTCTCATGCCAGGAGGCATATTCCATAGTGGATTCCGTGAGGTTTTGTGGTGGATTCCGTAAAATTATATTTATTTGCCAGGGCCCATACACAAGGTGGATTCCTGTGCGCTTAATTACTCCCAATCTTCCAGATATTTTGGCAAAAGGTTTGGCGAGACTGGCAGCATAGGCTTCAAAAAACTCATTAGTCAAGACATCCCATGGCACATGGCTACCAAAGCTCTAGCGAGATTGGTAGCATAGGTTTCAAAAAACTCATTAGTCAAGACATCCCATCTTAGACTTTTGTCCTTGGGTAGATACCACAAAAAGTTCATGACCTCTCCCTCCGAGATATCTCTATCCAAATCATCATGCATATCTAGTGACACCTGATCCCTAACCATGGCATAGAAAGTCAAATGGGCCTTGGTGGTCTATTGATCTCTATATACATGCACAATGGACTACAGATTTGTAAACCACCGAGTCATGTATATGTTCGTGGAGATGCACCATATTCTCTCGAGCAAGAGAGGGATGCAAGACTTGAAAATTTTTATGCAACTGGCATGAAGCATCTTGTAAATTCTCAGTCAAGCTCTACAAATTGTATTGTTGATAAGATCTCAAATGGAATTGTTGAATGAGAATTGTCTACCTTGTGGCCAATGGTAGTAGAAATAGATCATCTAGAGAATCAATTAGCAAGGAGTGGACCAGTGCTAACATTGCTTTAGCAACATGCTGAAGCAGCTTGCGAAGAAAACCATGATGAATACCATAATGCCCAGCAATCCTCTACACGTTATGTTTGCTCAAAAGAATCACTTACCCCTGCAAGGAAATTAAGTAAAAACCTGTCAACTAACTACTCTATATAACCATTAAAGAATGGGCACTTCAGATAAGATGAATTAAAATGCAATGGGAGCATTCCCAAAAATTGGGGAAAAGGGGCAATAGGGTGAGCAATGAGTTGCAAAGGGAAATGATCTGACAAAACATATTGTTGCAGCACCCAAATGTCAAGAATCTTTGACAAGAATGCATCCTTGTGCATAGCATACATGCAGTCCAAGTGAGACCAATGGCAAAGGATTGTGTTGATTGAAAACTAAAACCCAAATCTGATGGATAAAGCCAAGACCAAATGTCCTGCTTCAAAATGACTATTTCAAAATCATGCCATACACAGCTCTCAAGTGCATCCATCACCAAGTGCTCAGAGGTAGATTGCAAACTATGAAGACACATATTGAAATCTCCCATCAATACTCATGGTCTACCAAGAGACAAGCAAGCTATCAATCAATCTCACAAATCCCATCTTGACCAACAAGCAGTCATGGATGTCATTCTTAACGAGGACCAATTGAAACTTGCCATACATGACCATAAGCACACCTAAATAGCGTTGAGTGAGCCTCCCTACATCGAACAAACAAAATCCATGGCAATCCATGATTTTGCTAGCTTTACTATGATTTGTATGCCCAACAACACATAACAGATTCCATTGATTATCATGCAGAACATGCCATATATCATGATGCTTGCTACTTGAAAAAATGCCATGCATATTCCAAGTGCTGAGCCTCATATGTCATGATGTAAGGATTTCAGTGTCAAGGCTAATTTTTCATTGATTGCACTTTTGTAGCCAAAATATCAAGAGTGTCCTCATTTAAAAAGTCAACCAATTTGCAAATGAGATTAAGTTGCTACTCTCTACTTTAGAAATGGAGGGATCATTTCCTTGTTTTGGAGTAGCCCTTAGGTCTTGATGATCTCAAGGGGTGATCATTTTACCAAGAGATCAAAAGTAAGTTGCCTAGGAGGGTCTCATGAATGGTTAGTAGAGGCATTCAGAGTAGAAAATTTTGGAGGGCCCATTGGGACCATAGCATTAGCAGCACATATGGATGATGCCTTATCTTTGCAACACACATAAGTGCATAAGGTGTCTTGTAAAGTGCTAAGCATAGGTGTTGTCAAGCACACATCTAACTATTTGCCTCTTCTAGCACAGACATCAAACATCAACCCAATCACGATCAAGGAAATCCAAAGGATACATAGGTCCCTTTATCGAAAATAGGGCATACCAAGGGCCTAGTTTGCTTGAGGACCATCATCCATAGGAGTATCATGGACTAGTCAAGCCAAATGCCCATCCATAGTAGTGGTCTTTCCTAGACATTTGGGCATGAAGTGCCCTAATTGTCCTCAAGGAAAACAATGCCTTGCAAAGGTTTCCCACTTCAAATGATTGTGCAATGAAGGCATTCCAAGATAATTCAAGTGTAGCTAGTTGGGCCTTTTGCACATAGTATCCCATACCAATCACATGCAGTTGCGATTGGTAGCCTGCAGGCTATTGTGCCAATCACTCCCATAGCATCCTTAAGCAAAGGCCAATAGACTATGGGACAACTCTGAACTTCAATCCATACCGGCCATTCTTGCTATATCAACTGTTGGAAATCTAGCAATGATCTCAAAGCCACTACATGCACTAGGCACTTGAAAAAGAGCAATGAAACTTTGGCCAGAAGTTCATCTTGAGAACTTGTCAAATTGAGTATGATCTCATAGAAGCCTTGTGGCCCAACAAAAGTTTCCTCTACGTTGTCGCTTTCTACTTTGATTTCAGTTCTTTTGACAATGGAGATGTCTTATCGGTGACTCACATGGCAGTGTCTATCTCCATACAAAAGAGATGTAATTTTTTGAAAAATATAAAAGGTTTGGTCAATTTTAGAAATCCTGTATAAAGTAGCATTTTATGCTTTAATACAATACTTAGCTTTGGCTTTAGAAGGGCATGAACAACCCTTTACAAAAAAACCAGTGCCATCATGTAGCATTTACATTAGTTTTAGTCTTAAAACATGTGGACTAGGACTTAAGTATAAAAGGTGTAGATGTAACATTATGTCAATCTTTTTACCATTAATCAATTTCAAGATCATCCTCTTGAAGGTCTCCACCATACATGGAGGTGAGTATCCATGTCCACCAGCCTGAGGTGCATATCATGCAATTCACCATTATAAGTTTCATGTACACTTGCAACCATGACTTCCTTGTGTCATGGTTTGTTGGAATATAATAATTATGGCATGGCTATGGCTACATATCTTCTTGTGTTTCTTGAAGTATTATTAGTTTCTTTGTGTTAGAACCATGCTCCATTACATTGGTATCAAAGCAAGTTATTGATCCAACCAATATGTCATTTTCAAGTTTTTTGTGTGGTTCCAAGCATGGAAGATTGGTTGCAATAGTTAAAGATATAGTCATTGTTTGGTTGTTTTACATAACCATGTTAGACAAGCTCAACTATAATAATTGTGGTCATCTTGAAGCTTTTGTCCAAGAAATGGAGAAAAATGGAGAAGATCCAATAACTTTAGCACGTCATGGCCGCTTACAAGCTAATTTTGAAGACAATTGGACAAAATGGTGTACATAGGGGTTAGAGACAGCTTTAGCTACTTTTTAGAGTATAGTCATTTTTCTCTTCTTCCTTAAGTTTTTTAGCAAGGTTCCATGTAGAAATCTACTTTTTTCTCACTACACGAGCCTTTATGAACAAAAGAGATATTACAAGAGCATTCTTTACTTCATAAGCTTGAAATGGAGTAGTGTTATGGCTAGGATTGGAGTGGATTCATCCATGTGTGCTATTGGTGCAATCTGCATTGGGATGCAAGCCTATTTCCAGCAAAATGACTATTTTAGGGCCCCATTTATTTGAGCCACTAAGCCATTATGCTTAGTTAACGCACTCATGATCTACAACAATCTTTGGCAAAGTAGTATCTACAACAATCTCATGGAAGCATTGAGCAAGGATTTAAGCATTAGAACATTTTGGAGACTTGAGACTTCAAAAGTACCTTGATTGGGGGGTTTTTAAGTCATGCAGCTAAATTTCTTCACTTTGAGCATAGATATGACTTAAGGATCATTGGAGAAGGGATGTTCATCAACTCTTGATCATCTATTTTATAGGATTTGATTGAAATTAATGCATCAAGTCATCAATAAATCAATGAAGAGGCAACTCACTCATTCTTGATCTCTCCATCTTATTCACTTGGTCGAGCCTTAATTCACTTGTTTGGAGGATAAAGAATTCAATATCTCAATGTATATGAGCCATTTATTTTGTTAGAATTCTTCACTTATTCAAATGAATAGCTAAAATGGCTTTTCCAACCAAGGTTCTCTATTGAGTTCTAGCTTGTCTAGAACATCTCTATCACAGAATTGTTCATTTTATCCCTAAACTTGGTTGGTTGTGCTTGAGTATTGAAGAGAACTAATCCATTGTAAAAAGAGGTAAGTGGCAATCAATGAGTAACTAATTGCCCATGGTAATCTCTCTTATCTCCATTCATTTGATCTCTTTAATTTCATCCCTATTGTATCTCGTGGAAGGGTGAAATACTATTTTCGGTCAATGCATTTCATCAATGTTTGATTAGCCTAGCATTGAATCTGCCATGTTCAATACCCGATGAGAAAAATTTGAATATCGGACGAGACCATTTCCTACTACTAAGGACTCTAAAGGGATTCACAACCAAGCCTGGGACTGAACTTTGCCCATCCCCTAGTGGTCTTGAGCCCATTTAGGGAGTCTTAACTACCACTATAATCCTCACCATAGGTACTCAAGTTGATTTTGAAGATAGAATTATATCACATATATGTTGAGAGAGGGTGGGGGGGGGGGGGAGGTAGAGATCCCTTGAGAGTCCGTATGCATGCACCTCTAGTTGCATGGGCACCCCTACCCTTGAAACATGCGGGAGGGGCACATGCACATTATTAAAAGTTTTTAAGAATAATTTTATTTTATTTTAAAAAAATAAAACAAGCATTTTAAAGCCCTCTTAATAAATTTTTGAAGGATAATTTGTAAAAATCTTGAGAGATGAGATGAAGCTACCTCGATGATCTACATCAATTGAGGGCAATGTTTTACAACCATAAATTTGTTACAGAGCTCTAAATAGGTTATTGCATGCCTATAGGTACCTACAAGTGCTTATAAGTGCTTAATGAGTCATATAAATTACTCTAGAGAATTTTCAATATTCTTTTAATCCCTAGAAGTTCCTATTGCTTTCCCTACAAGTGCCCTTACAATCCCTACAGGTGCCCACACTATTGCCCAAGTATTTACATTTGTTAAACAAGGGCTATAGGTTATTATAGGTGTAATATTTTACACATGATATTTGCAGTTTGATCAAATGCCATCTTCTGGCAACTACCTGTACTCTATGACTTTTATTGATGATAATTACTCTAACCATGCATGGGTGCATTCTTTGAAAGCTAGGTATGAAGTGTTTTTATTCTAAAGTCAAGCTTCATCGCATAGTTTCTAGCTTGAGGCTATTTTGCATAGTTTATATACTAAATAAATATCCCACTTGAGTATTGGACTCTATCACTCCACAAGAGGCTTGGCATGGTTAAAAAAACAATATGTTGCTCATCTATAAGTTTGAATTTGCTTGGCTTATTCATTAATACGAGCATAAAGACACAAAAAATTCGATGACAAAGTTATGGAAAGTGTCTTTGTTGGTTACAATGCTATAATCTCTACTTTCGTGTACCAAAGAGATCATATGCTCACAAGATATATAAAACACTTTATTACCACTTTTTAGTGGTGATTAGACAAATGTAGAAAAAATGAGCCAATATTTAAGCCTATACAAGTTTCTCATGAATCCACAAATTAACTTGCTTTTTATGTAGATGTGAATTACGCACTTCTTGATGAGAGAGTAGAAATTGAGAGGGCCATAACTATGCCAAAATGACTAGTGCAAACATTGATTGAGTGACAGATTGCAAGCCTATTGCTACTCCTTGATAGGTTTGAAGTTAAGCCTTCATGATGTTAGAGAGACTATGAACCCTAAGTATATAATTTCTAAATTACGCCTCACTCTTGTGTGTGATGTTTTGAGCTGAATATTTTTCTCTACCTTCCTAGTTCCACCATAATTGTTGCTTGCAAAAGAAACAAAGAGAGTGTGTGAGTGAGAAAGAGTGAGAGACATGGTACTTTTTGAGACTCCATAGCTAGTTGAGAGTGAGAAAGATTGAGTGAGTAATTGGTTGAGGGACCAAATAAGTGAAGCTTCTACTCCTCCATTTCTCTTTTTCTACTTCTTTGTACCATGGAGAAAAGTAGATCAATAGCAAATCAAGAGCTCAATGTAGAAGAGGATCTTCTTGCTTTCTTGGGATAGA
Organism: Lygodium microphyllum; assembly: GCF_053477565.2. Lineage (NCBI taxonomy): Eukaryota > Viridiplantae > Streptophyta > Polypodiopsida > Schizaeales > Lygodiaceae > Lygodium > Lygodium microphyllum. The sequence goes on along the minus strand of NC_141137.1, from coordinate 77,966,811 downwards.
TTGAGGGAGGTATAGATGACACAAAGCCAAAGTATGAGTCGACTGTGAGAGAGATAGACGCATTCCACGATAGACAATAAGCTCTTGAAGCAATGAGAATCCATCCAAAGTTACGTTGTTGCACAAAAAATCAACATTTTTTTTTGCATTGCTAAGACCAAGGGCAAAATGCCTTCTTGAGTGGGAGCTCATACTCTCATTATATGTAGGAATAAGAGGTCATGATTGCTAGAAAGGATCGAGTTTTGTTCTCATGGCTAATTTGAAATGTGTACTATTCATTTACAATAGCCCATTGTAGCAGGTTAGGAGGTTGTGCTTGTCAAAAGGATTAAGTTTTAGCTTTACAAATGGATGCTCCTTCTGAAACACACATGGTTTGGATAGGAAGGTGATGTTAAAGGAACTGACTTGAGAGAGATGGAGTAGGATGTAGGTCAGAATCAATTCTTGTGTCTCCATCTTTTGCCAAAAACCATAAAAAATAATTTAAAAAGTACAAATTTCATTCCAATCTAAGCTTGGGAGAATGAATATAGGCATAACATTGTTACTTGCACAAATTGAGGCTTCTCACTCAGCTTAATCACCACCTTGACTACATTCATGCATGCATATGAAGGGTAATTACCCCCCATCCAAAAGACAAAAACTCATCCTAACATGTCATTAAAAATTGAGGTAAACTTGAATCGACCATCATGCTGACTAGGTTGCATAAAAATCACATTAGGAAGATTACTCAAGATGATTAGTCCATCAGCTTGCCTAGAATCACCTTGACTAAAAATTCATCTTAAGTGAACTTTTAAGCTCAAGTTAGTAAACACATATTGCATTTCCATAACCTCTACTATATGTATATAGCTCCATTGTTCCATGAACTCTAAAGTTACCACATCCAATAAGTATGGTCCACTTTTAGGAAGGTATTCTATGGCATCTAGAGGATGACAATTTACCTTGACTAACATGCAAAATTATGGACCCAAGATAAATTGATAACCTATAATACATGCAAACTTGAAGTATGGATAACAAATAACAAGCCTAGGCCAACCCCTTGCATTTTGAAGCCACTAAATCAAATTGATTGTGAAAGTATCATTAGGTTCAATTGATCACTTCAATTGGCTACTTTTGCAGTAAAAACCATAAAATTTGTCATCATCAAGCAATTTGATCACCTCTAATTCACACAAACTCTTAGATACATTGACATAGGACAATATTTGGTTGCTACATTATACATTGGGTAGGACACCAACTATTAAGAATTTGAAAGAGGGCAAGAACCCAATTAGGATTCATCTTGATTGCCATATCATCACCTCAAATTAGCCAAAATTTGATTTAAGCTAAAACTACTAAAAAATTATTATGTGCATACTCTACATACCACAACTACTACATCATAAGAGATTGATTGTAGAAGCTAGAGAATCACTAGATTGAGCAAAGGAGCAAGAGTTGAGAAAATTAGGAAGCCATAAACACTCTTATCTACCACATTTACATTTATAGATATTCCATATATCATCTTGTCTCAACATGTATTCCCAAATTACTAAGGTTCTTTTGAATTAGAAGAGAATAATTGATTGATTCGATTTATATGCATGTACATAATCCATTCTCTGTGAGTAAGGTTGATTGCATCCATATTTTGATTGTCTCTAAATCACCACAATCACATTATTAGCACATCTAGATAATTGTATCTCTCCCATTCACTATCAATGTTAATTTGGAACAATCACAGTGAAAAAGCATCAACTTGAGTAGTTGTACACTATGTGTGCATTGATGCTTGCTATAGAATCTTGCTTGAAATCTTGAAGTCTTGGGTGCAAATTGTCTATTCTTGCAAGTTGCATTTATGCATCAAATCTTGAGTCATCTTGGCCTTGCCAATAAGCATTCATAATGATTCATGTAGCATACATACCGATCTTGCAACTGAATCTTTCATATCAATTGCATCTTGGGAGCTCAAACTAGCTCCTAGAAGCAATCAAATACCCTAATAAGAGCTATTGAGACTCATCTATCTTAGCTAGTTCATTTAGATTAGGAAAGTATTTAGAGATCCAATTTTGGTTGAATTGGGGAGGTCTAGACTCTAGACGCTTATAAATTTGACTCTTCTATCACCTCAACTAAGCGATCCAACCAATCTTGGTAGACCCATATATTACCTTAGTAGATGTGCATAGCTCCTTCACTAATCTTGGATCACTTAAAAAGTTACTGTTATATTAAATGGCTCATTCACATGAGGAATGCTTAGCAAAGAGGGCCACATTGCTTAATCTCACGAGACAACCCAAAAAGTATTTCATGGGGTCTTCTCCAGAATCCTATTAGAGTGTCCTAATTCAAAGCCATCTAATCTAGGATATCCTACACTACTCTTAGTATTGCCCTTTGAGTTTAGACCACCTAGATGAACTTTTATTGTTCACGCAAGAGACAACTTTCATATCACATTGAGTGATTCCACAACCCTTTTTGGACCCATGAGACTTGCAAGGATTCATTTGGTAAGATTGTCTTTATAATTCTCATGGACCATCTAATTGACAAACCTGAACCTAAGTAGACTAGATTGTGCCTAATACGTGGTGCTAATATCAAACTCCACCAAGAATCTCATAGCTACATGATATAGATTCTTGATCAGCTTACTAGTTTTCATGACCACATTGAGTGAATAGACCTATCTTGCATAATTGTATCTAGAATTCACATAGTGTTTGAATTCAATACAATCTAAATTTGGACAATCTACAGTGTTCCTAGTATTGCTTTGCATAATCAATACACAAATACATCATGACGTGTGCAAGAGACATACTCTAGATTACATCAAGGGAATGCGCAAACACCTTGGAGGCTATGAGGCAATCATTGACCCATTTCATGAGAAATTCTTTGGAATTCATATTCTAAATGAACTAGATTTATTTAACAAAACCTTATCTAAAATTGACATAAAGTATCCAAATCAAGTACCATCTAGTCTAAATAGACCTAGTTAAGCCTAAAGTTTTCTCAAATAATCTAACCCAAATAGATACCATTATCCCAAATCATCTTAGCCCCAAAGTAGATCCCACTCAAAGAATAGGAATCAATTTTGAGATTGTATTGAGTGGATTAGAGGATTAGTTTGATTGAGTAAAGATGCACTTAACCATCTCATAGAATTGGCTCTTAACTTCCAATCCATTGGTCCAATTAGAAACTACAAGTGTTTACTTGTTTTAAGGTATTTATGCTTAAAGATAATACGTTCATCCTACCTTAAGAGCATTGAAATCCTTGTTTGAAAGTTGCTAATTAAGGTAGGAAAAACTCAAAAAATACATATTAAAACACAAGGGACCTTCAAAGTCAAAATCTAAGAAATCCAAGCAACCAAAGTCTTTTCACCATAGGTATAGAAGAGTCAATGTCACACTATGATGAGCCCCAAAATCCTATTGTGTGATAAGGGCTACCATGCCAGAAATAGATTTGTTTACCTAGACCATCCAAGCTAACTTCTCCAACATTTGAGCTTATTCACTTCTACACTCAAACAAAAATTATGCCCAAATCAAAGTACCAGTATGCTAGATTTGAGCCCAAGCCCCCCCCCCCCCCCCCCCCCCCCCAAATGCACACATAAACATACACATGCACGTTGACAAAGCCTATCACTACAAAACCCAAAAAGGTGCATCCTAAGAAACCAATGGCTAATATTTTTTGGTTACATACACAAAAAGAAGACACTTGAATCCTTTAGTTAGAATGCATGACTACCCATGGTTGTTGCCAATCAAACTAAAAAGGTACTAGTAAATAACAAACTAACCCTAAAACTTAGAAACACAACAAAAGTAGCTTGTGCCACTACTAAAATAGATAAAATCAATACAAAAGGATACAACACATGCTTCCTAAAGGGATAAAAAGTAGCCTCAAGCATCTTGCACCTCTCCTAAAGAAGCTATACCACAAGCTACTACTTCCACTATAGTCAACAGTTTGGCATAGTAGTCATCATTGATAGTGGTCAATCTAGAACCTACTAGATAAACCATTACTACTTCCAATTAGAGATTGGAACCAAAATAACCACAATCCCTAAGGTACTACTTCTAATATAGTCAAGAATCCTGCATAATAATCATCTTTGGCTGTTGTCAATCCAAAACCTACTAGATAAATCATTATTACTACTTCCAATGAGAGAGTGGAACCAAAACAACCAAATCCCCAATTGCAATCATTTTACTGTGCCCACCTAAGGAAAAAATTCAAGCACTTCTAGGATGCTCAATTTGATATGCCAGAGAGCCAAATTGATTGTTCTAATCTAAAAGTCCACGACATGTGCAACTTTCCACTTGAATCTCCATTCGATTTGAAGCCCAAATTGATTGAATTATCACTAGTGGATATTGCAAAAGAGATGCCTCAAAAGCTATTATGACACACCTTAAGGAATTTGAAGACACTTTGCTCATTCTTGCATGTGACTTGGAGAGAGAGAGAGAGAGAGAGAGAGAGAGAGAGAGAGAGAGAGAGAGAGAGAGAGAGAGAGAGAGAGAGAGAGAGAGAGAGAGAGAGAGAGAGAGAGAGAGAGAGAGAGAGAGAGAGAGAGAGAGAGAGAGAGAGAGAGAGAGAGAGAGAGAGAGAGAGAGAGAGAGAGAGAGGTCCTCCTTGGTAATCGATGCAAGCATTGTATGGAGAGTGGTCATCTTGACTAGTGGTGAGAAAATCTCATCAACGTCTATCCCCTTTTCTTTCTTAAAACCTTTTCCTACCAATCTTGCCTAATACTTAAAAAATGCATCTAATGGTGACATCTTTAGCTTATACACTCACTTTCATTGAATGAACTCCTAAGTTACATTGCATTCTTTATCAAAGAATCCATCTTTGTCTACATAGCATTTTGACCCTCATGACTATCATCCCTAGGCATCACATCCTCATAGCATGAAGACTCTCCAAAATTAATTAGGTCATGACATAATCAAGGGATGGAGTGTATCTGTTTGCTTGCCATACATATAGTGCTCACTCATATCAAAATCTCAAAATGAAGCAAAGGGACATACTATAAATAAGAAAGGGTCTTCATTCTTGTCAGGAGACATGTAACCTAATTGCTAATAGTGAAGAGGTACACATGGTTGCCTTGTCGTAGCTATGACATGATCTTTGACACTAAACAAATGCAGAGAATACAAAGGAACAAACTTGGGTCCTCATGCAACAATGAGAGACTCGTTGTAAATCTTTCATGAATGACTCCAAAAAATATCATCATATCCATAGTCATTTGACTTCTAGTGCTGATCAAGCTTAGTACATGCCATAAACTCTTAAGCACAAAGGAAGAAACATTTTCAAGATATAATGGCACATCCCCTAATTCAACAATGTCATGTGCATAATCATTACCTCATCAAACACAACCATTCATACCCATCATATGACACAAACCGCTCTATGTGTGAAGTGATATGAAAAGATACATCAAAGTCAATGATACAACCTATGATATGCCATTATCCATGGCAACTAGAAAAGCACCGCCAAGTGTAGAGGCATATAAGACATCACCATCATTGCTATTACTGCAAATAGCGTATACCTCTTCCATCTTTACCTTGGATTTGTCTTCCTTTTTGCAATGGTCAGTAACCATTATATTACATTTACCTTGGTTCTTCCATTTGTTCTTGATGTGACCCTTCTTGCCACAATAGAAACACTCTGCATGGTTTCGTCTCTGAGACTTGCTCCTAGACTTGCCTCTTGAAGTGTTCTTCTTGTTGACTCAATAAGTAAGCTACTCCCAATATCTACACTCATCAAACCACGCATAGGTATTGAATTGATTGTATCTATCCTAAAAGTATCCCAATCTTTAGGTAAACTAACAAAAAAAAAAAAGGGTTTGTGAGAGTCCTAGAAAGGTATATTTTGAGATGAAAGCTAGTTGAAAATGGTGTTAAACTCATTCAAGTTATTGGATATAGATGTCCCCTCTTCTATGTGAAGATCAATAAGCTTTCTTAGCCAATATAGATGAGATGTAACCCTATGCTTGTCATAAAGATTAGAAAGCTTTTTCATACACCATAAGCACCATCATCCATGTCCCTCATATTGACGTGCATTTGCTTAGAGAGCATCAACACGATAATAGAGCATGCAAAATTATCCATATCCTCACAATCAATCTTTCCATGTGTTTAAGTTTCACATCTTTACATTTAATGGGCTCAACATGGTTCTTTTGCACCAAAACATTGTAAGTTTAATCTCTCAGTATAGTAAGAGAAGTTCAACCTATCCAACTTCTCAATGTTAGAAAGTGCATTCTCAAAAGAAGATGATAAATCCATTAGAGCTGCTATTAATGCAAGGCAAGAAGCAAATAAATGATGCTAGTTGCACTAATAAGAAGATTGATAATACCACAACTCAAATGCAAATTGCAATGGCCAACTAACGCAGCGATGGACACAATGCCAAATCAAGTGAGTGATTAGTATATCACAAGAGTATACCCACAACTCAGCTATTCAGTACATAAATTTTCCATTAGCAATGTGAAGTAAAAACAATTGTAATCCCCACAGTAAAAGTGTCTAGGCCACTACACACCAAAGTGTCTATGTGATGGATACCATGCTCAACTTGTTTGCATGATGCTTGCCAGCGAATAACTTTCCATTTCTCAAATACGTTGGCCTATAGTTATTTGGATCAAATGGCCTACTTTTTATTCAAATCAGATGTGCAATGTACATTGGATGTGTAGCACCTTCAATAAAAGCTAGATTTTCAGCATGGGATGATTCCATAAGTAGAATAAACTTGAACTTTAGTACCTATTATAAAGGGAGCTCTCGTTCAACTGCCAAGATCCACGGATCTCTTCTTCTTTCAAGCATTTCAAGCAAGCACTAGTGACTACCTCTCACATAGCCGATGTGCTATCCCTCTCTACGAGTGTAGTGAGCTTACCTTGATGCCCGATTGAGTTTCTTCCTCTCTCAAGCATTCCGATAGCTCCACGATTCGTGATGCAAGCTCAAGCATCCTCAAGCCTCTTCCTCCAAGCTCCATCCTCCATAGCCATGCACGAGATGAGAGAAGAGAAGAGAAGAAGAAGAAGAAGAAGAAGAAGAGAGAAGATGGTGGAGGGCTTCACCTCCAAGATCCCTCACTCACTCACACTCCCTCCCTCAAGCACTCACAAGCAAGCAAGCAAGAGAAGAGAAAAGAGAAGAAGAAGAGTCCACTTTGCCACACACCAAAGAATGAGCTCCTCATTCACTTTTCAACTTTATATACAAAACCCTAAATCCCTTTTGGGCGGTCATCCCTTTATCCCCTTTTTTACATGATCGACCATTGTGACAAGGTCCTTTTTCCATTTCCTTCTGTGTACCTTCTATTTGCATTCCTTTCTATCGCCCATCTACCTTTACAATTTGAGCATGAGGGATCCTGGCACTCTTTTACAAAAATTTTTAGGGGTGCCTTGTGTTTAAGAATGCACTTTTGCCTTGGACTTAGCTTGCGCTTTTCCACTTTTTCGATTTCTTTTTGTGCTGAGGTTAACACCTATGATTAATGTATGAATAAAAACCCCATCTCCTTAACTTCTAAGTAGATAAATCCTTTAGCATCACATAAAGATCACCCACACACAAAAAGTTTGAGGTTTAGATCATCAAGGGTACCAATAGATGTCAGTAAGCATTAAAAAAGATCTACTTAGGTTGGATCATGACCAAACGAATCTCCTCTTTTGATGAGGATGGCGATAGCACTATAGATGATGAGTTTATACCTATCAACAGATCCAATGTTCCTCCAGATACATTACTACAAGCATTGCTCAATGCATATGATACTACTATAAGGACCTTACCTGTGAATAAAGCCACTTCATTTCCTTCTTTTAGCCAACTCAATGCTACTTCCACTTCATCTTCAAAAGCTACACATACCAATTTCTACAAGAAAATTCATGTTCCTGAGAAAGTTAGTTCTTTTTCTATCTGCTCCATTGATGCTAAGCCACCTGGAGAGATTAAGCTCTTAATCTACATGATGTATGCATATGTAGGTCAAAAAATCCTAGATAAGCCAAATACTAGTCACATTGATATCCTTAATGCAATGATTCATGGTTTTGTTTGTGGACTCAAGCAGTGGTGGATCTCTATTCACCCCTAAGTAAAGGTGGCTCTAGTCTAACATGCTTGTACAACTATTCTTTGAGTTACTTCTTGGTGAGTTAGTAGGCAATAAATTGGATGATATATTAGAAGCCGTGGAAGCATTCTTCAGATCAAAATTGTGTGACCCCATGCAATATAAAGAGTACATGATCTACATGAGAGACCTCTTGGATGAAGGTCTAGGTGCCCATGATAATAGTATGAACGAACACTTGGTATGTTCCTTTCTAAAGCCCATTCCATTTTATTGCAAGAAAAAACTGAAAAATGAGAATAGATTTTTTTCAGATAGCGTAGGCCAAATTATACAGATCATAGAGTGAACAATCAAAGAAGTGTGTTAGCATTAAAAGATGATAGCCCTTAACAAGAAATTTCCACAATCACTCTATAAATCAGCTGTCAAATATGATGTGGATTTCGACTGTAAGCAATGTGCCTATACTAGTGGTGGAAATGGAAATTATTATTCCAGATCCAGAGATCATTGTTCTTGGTCTTCCTATTATTATTAGGCAAGAGGCCATAATTACTTCAACAGACAAGATGTTCCAGAATACCTCTCACAGGCATCGAAGACACTCATCTCGCTACAACAAACATGGCAGACATTCAAGGAAAGATTCTTCTTGTTCCTAGTAAAAAAATTCCAATCAAGAAAAGAAAAAAGATCTTAAATGTTTTTTGTGTGACATCTCTTCACATTTGGCTAACAATTGTCCTACCAAAAGGAAGTAGTCAAATAATGCTGCTAAAGTCAATATGCACTACTTAAATAAAGACACATCCAGTGCCAATGACTACTCCTATGATGGGTATGATTCCTATACTAACAGTGAAACTGCCAGTGACAACTCGTGGTACATTGTTGGAACACATTCTGTTAGTGAGTCAGAGTCAGAGATAGATATTGACACCTATTCAAAGAAGGAAGGTCTCCATACTGAATCCAGTTTGGTGCTATCTCCTCTTTCCTCCGAAACCACTATTTCCTCTGATAATTCTATCCATTCTGACTCTGTTATACCAGTGAATGCACACTCTGTTCATTTTTCAAGCAGAAAAGACAAACTGTTTCTTGGTGCAGCCTCTTCTACTAGTGGATCTTACTCTGGAAGAGCTAAAGGCAAACAAAAGCAATCAAATTTCTGAAGATGATAGTGATACATCTCAGAGTTAGAATCTTCGGACAAAAAAGTCAAGGACAAGTTTTGGTAAGAATTCTTCCATAACCCTTATGACTTGCCAAAGCCAGGTACACTCAATTTTGAGACAAAGTCCAAAGAAAATATGTTTGTTTCACATAATTTGGAACAACTGCATAATCCCAGAACTACTATCAAATTACTTCAATCTCTTACTACTATTTCTCACTCTACATAAAAAAGAAGGTTTGGAAGCTTTTTCAGATATGGAAAAAGAATTACATTCTCTTTGCAAGGCTTTTAAAAGAATCCTCAGAGGTCAAAAGCAACTGGCTCAAGGAACAACAAAATTTTTGACTAATTTACACAGCCAAGTAGCAACTGTGGACATTCCCGCTAAGCCAATAAATCAAATTAGAATGGCTCCCTCTAAACAAGCTCACAAAGTTAATGCCTTAACCAATGGTGGACCCATGCCAATGATCTGTGTTCAACTCAAGACTATGCCAAAGTTCTCTTTATATGTGGATGCACTCTTAGACACAGATTCAAGTCTTGCAATAGCTCCTTATAAATTATTTCTGCCTAATTGCATCAAGGTTAGCAGTCCTATCATTGTGGAATTATCGAATAACAAAAAGGCGACATTGATCCATGTGACCCAAGCCTATCTACATCTTGGCTTGATAAAAGTCCCTATTGAGATACAACTAATGAAACATATGAGATATGATCTCTCAATCGATATAGATATCCTTCAACACCTTCTCCATACACATTCTGGGCAGAACATTTCACAGCTTCCTATCTCGGGAAAAAGGCTCCTTTGCTTCCTAAAATTGGGAGAAGTATTTATACTCTTACTAAATTTCCTTCTCCTCACCAGCTTGCTATCAAGCAAAATTGAATAGAGACAGAAAAGTAGAAGTATGCAAAATAAATTCAACAGGTTACAGATCATTTGAAGTCTTTTATGCATGAGGATCCACTCATGTTTAAAGAGAAAAGAGTCTCTTTTGCCATCTCTTTATCCCTCAAGCTCAATGTCATACCTATCAAACCAGACCATTCCAATATGAAGGAAGAGGATTTACTCCTCTGCAAACAAGAAATCTTGTAATTATTGGATAAATCGTTGATAGAATCAACAGTCTTTGCATGGGCTTGTCACGCATTCTATGTGAACAAACACTCAGAGCAAAAAAGAATGGTAATCAACTATAAGCCTCTTAATACTTATTGATTGGTGGCTATCCAATCCCAATCAAGGATCTTTTGATTAAAAAATTGAAAAGGGCTACTATTTTCAGTAAGTTTGATTTGAAATTAGGTTTTTGGCAATTGCCTCGAAAGCTAGAAGATTGCTACAAAATTGGTTTCTGTGTTCCCCAAGGCCATTACCAATAGATGGTGCTTCCTTTTGGCATCAAAACTGCTCCAACCTATTTTCAAGGGTGGATTGATTTTTTCTTCTCAAAGTTTCCTTTTTGCTTCGTTTACATTGATGACACCTTAGTGTTCTCAGGCACTATTAAGGAACATATTGATCATTTATATCAAATTTACTAAAGCAGCAGAAGATGCAGGCATGGTCCTTTCTCTAACCAAATCCATAATGTTTACATCTTCAATACAAATTTTGGGCTTGGAAATCCAAAATGGTACCATTAAACTTCAAGATCATGTGCTCACAAAGGTTCTTAACATGCCAGATTTGTACCCTCTCCTGAGAAAAAGACAATTTACGATGTGGCAACCTCGCCATACCCTTGCGGTACAAGGCATCAAAAACATTATTCGGCATCTTCCTCCTCTTTGATTACCTTCTAGACTCCCATTTATCCTTTACACTTGTGCCTTTGACTTTGGAAGGGGTGCCTGGTTGTGTGAAAAAGGCATGTCTATTTCACCCACCCTCACTTTTACATATTTGCCAATATGCATTAGGCATGTTTAATCAAACCCAACAAAACTATCCATCCTATCAAAGGGAAATATTGGCAATGATTAAAGCTATTAAAGCTTTTAGAATATTTGTTGAGTTTGTCCCCTTTACCATTCGGACAGACCTTTAGCATGTGCCAAGTTATCTTACCAAAGAGCACCCAATGAAATCGGTAACAAAATATTGCTAAGGTAGTCCCTCTTTTTTGATGCCCTTGATGTAACTTTTCAACATATTCTTGGTGTATAAAACACTGTGGCAGAGCGTTTTTCACGTCAACCACCTTAGACATCTCACCCATCATTTACTTTTACTTTTTGTGCAATATTCCTTGTGCACTTATGAACTTTACAGCTAGCATGCACTCAAAGATGCGGATACATGAAACATTTAGACCTAGCATGCACTCAAAGTTGCATCAATGTCAGTAGTCCTATCATTATGGAATTATCAAATAACAAAAAGGTGACATTGATCCATGTGACCCAAGCCTATCTACATCTTGGCTTGATAACCCTATTGAGAAACAACTAATGAAACAGATGATATATGATATCTCAATTGGTATAGATATCCTTTAGCATCTTGTACCTTAAACATTCTGTGCAGAACATTTCACAACTTCCTATTTTGGGAAAAAGGAAGATATTCCTTTGCTTCCTAAAATTGGGAGAAGTATTTATACTCTTACTGAAGTTCCTTCTCCTCACAAACTTGATGTTAAGAAAAATTGGATAGAGACAGAAAAATAGAAGTATGCAAAAGAAATCCAACATATTACAAATCATTTGAAGTCTTTTATGCATGAGGATTCACTCATGTTTAAAGAGAAACAAGTCTCTTTTGCCATCTCTTTGTTGAGATTTGCAATCACATCCATGCTGCCTCTTTGTATGAAGCAGATGGGCAGAGGATATGCAAGCTACTTGAATCCCATAGGCATAGAGAGGAAGATTGCCACCTACCCTATTCTATATAACATTGTACTTGGATGTCACTTTCATATATGATGAATGCAATGTCACTGTCTTTTTGTTCTTCAGCTTAGTGTACTTGGTTTGGTTGTGTTTGTACTTCCAGTCAAGTCTTGATTCCTGTAATGTCTAAGTACTCATGAATCTAGTGTTGGTCAATGAGCCACCAAAGTTGCCATGCTCTAGATCCATGTCTTCAACATGGTATCAGAGCGTAGTTGAGCATGGATTAGCATGTTTTATCTCACCTTTCTACTCCTACAGGTCTCCTCTCACTCCTCTCAACTCAAGTCCAACTTGGCTTGAGTGCATGAACTCATTTTACACCTCCATCTTCACTTTGCCCTCTTGTCTGCCATTGCGAGATAGTATCCAACTCATTTGGAGCTTCTTGATCTACTCCTATAGTCCATATTTCTTCATGCTTCCTTTCGTAGAAATTTTTGTGTACTCATGGCGTAGCTCTCTATCGCATCACAGCTCGACATTAACGAGCCCTAGCTCCAGCATTTTAGAAATTCACTATCACTGTCAAAACCTATGCTGTTGTTGATTGTATGCTTAATGCGGCCCACATAGTCCGTGGTTTACCCTGTGAAGATAGGGCTTTTAAAGCTTACCACATGAGCCTTATCCCCATCAAATATTGCACAGAATGATTATGTCTACACGCTTCTACAAACAAAAAATCAAACGTTTGTCTCAGAAACCCTAAAAATCCATCATAGCCAATCTTTCAAAAGCTTTATCTCTTCTTCGTTTTCTCTCCTACCACTCAAGCCACAATGTTACCACTCAAATATCATTAGATTTGGCATACATTCTCACAACAAATCATTGAGGAGGGGAGATCTTGGTGAATTTTTTTTTGCAAGATTGAAGCATAGTCAAGCATAATGTCTCTTGACATTGATCTAGTGACTCTTGTCACTTGTGTCATCTGACACAATCAGCTTTGCCTTTGATCAAATCTGAGTTTTTTGTGCTACTCTAGCATCAAATCAAGGAGGGGAAGAATCAGACTTGCAAGACCTTGAAGACCTCAAACATATTTGAAAATTTCAAGTTCAAAGGGCATACTAGTCACCTAGTATCTCTTGATACTAATCACCTTGTGCTTCTTGGCACTTGTGCTCCACTCTTCTACTGCTAAAATCTAAAATTTTTGGAGTTGATTTGCTACTGATCTTGCAACCTCAACATGGGCAAGGACTCATCGATAGTTTGATTCAAAGAGGTTGGGTTTCACACCTGGCAGACCTGCATCAAGCTTATCCTAATGAAGAAGGGTTTTTGGGCCATCACAAATGGCAAACAGAGAAGCCTCGGGATGAAAAGCTTGTAGTCACATGGCAAAAGAATGATAATAAGGCACATGCTGTTATCAAACTGAATTGGATGACAACTACATCCACCATGTGGATACCTATGAAACCTCTAATGATACATGGAAGAGATTAGATACTTTGTTTGGTGCAGAATCAAAGTCATCTAAGTATGGATTACTGATTCAATTTTCTAGGCTAGATATGAAATCAAACACATCTCTTGTAACTCACTTAAACTACATGGAAAGTTTCTTAACTCAGCTTGCAGGGATTGATCGCAAGATGGATGAATATATTTGTATTGGTGTGTTGTTAAAAAGCCTGCCTCCTGACTATAATAATGTGTCAACTACATTGATCAACATGCCTAGTCCTAAACTAGTTGACATGAAGGCCTCCTTGCTAGAAGAAGAAAAGAAGATAAAATCCAAAGAAGAACCAAGCACCTCTAAAGATGAACAAATGTTATATGTAGGTACCAGGTACAAGGGTAAGAAAGATCAACTACTATGTGACTTCTACAAAAGGAGAAATTCTGTCATGCAGGAAGAGGTCCCAAAAGGTCTATCTAGTTGCTGTTAAAGAAGAAGAAGACCATGGAGCAAAAGAAGAAGAAGAAGAAGAAGACCACAAAAAGAAGGACAAACTTCATTAGTCATTCTATTTTGATAGACTTTTTTAGCCTCGTATTGCATAGCCCTAATGCTTCTGACATAAGCTTGTAAACTCCTCATGTAACCTTGTACTACAACCTCTCTACAATTTGTGAGGGCCTTGTTATAGCCTCTGGATGTCCAACATGTCTTTGGTACCCACACTTAGCCTTTTCTATGAGATGACATCCTCTCGTGCTACCATGTTTGTGGTGTGCTCACACTTTGCAGGTGGTTGCTCATTAAAGGCTCTACACACTTTGTACTTCTCTGGTTGTGTTGAGATTTAAAATCACATCCATGCTGCCTCTTTGTATGAAGAAGATGGGTAGAGGATATGCATGCTACTTGAATCCCATAGGCATAGAGAGGAAGACTGCCACCTACCCTATTCTATATAACATTGTACTTGGATGTCACTTTCATATATGATGAATGCAATGTCATTGTTTTTTTGTTCTTTAGCTTAGTGTACTTGGTTTGGTTGTGTTTGTACTTCTAGTCAAGTCTTGATTCTTGTAATATCTAAGTACTCATGAATCTAGTGTTGATCTATGAGCCACCATAGTTGCCATGCTCTAGATCCGTGTTTTCAACACTCTTTACCCCTCAAGCCCAATGTTGTACCTACCAAAGCAATCCATTTTGGTATGAAGGAAGAGGATTTACTCCTTTGCAAACAAGAAATCCTACAATTATTGGATAAAGGGTTGATAGAATCGACAATCTCTACATGGGCTTGTCACACGTTCTATGTGAACAAACAGTCAGAGCAAAAAAGAGGTAGAAAAAGAATGGTAATCAACTATAAGCCTCTTAATACTTATCTAATTGGTCAATGGCCATCCAATCCCAATCAATGATCTTTTGATTAAAAATTTGAAAAAGGCTACTATTTTCAGTAAGTTTGATTTGAGATCAGAGGTTTTTGGTGATTGCCTCTAAAGCTAGAAGATCACTACAAAATTGGTTTCTGTGTTTCCCAAGGCCATTACCAATGGAAGATACTTTTGGCATCAAAACTACTCCAACCTATGATTGATTCTGTCTTTTCAAAGTTTCCTTTTTGCTTGGTTTACATTGATGACATCTTAGTGTTCCTAGGCACTATCAAGGAATATATTGATCATTTATATCAATTTGCTAAAGCAGTAGAAGATGCAAGATCCATCGTGTTTACATTTTCAATAGAATTTTTGGGTTTGGAAATCCAAAATGGTACCATTAAACTTCAAGATCATGTACTTGCAAAGGTTCTTAACATGCTGAAACAATTTACCATTGTTAAACAACTTCAACAGTTCTTAGGTGGTCTTAACTGGCTGAATTTTGTTATTCAATCTGGCAGCTCATGCTACAGATATGTACCCTCTCCTGAGAAAAGGACAATTTATGTGGCAACCTCGCCGTACCCTTGCGGTACAAAGCATCAAAAACCTTATTCGGGACCTTCATCCTCTTCGATAACCTTCTCGACTCCTACTCATCCTTTACACTGATGCCTTTGACTCGATAGAGTGCCTACATGTGTGAAGAAGACATGTCTATTTCACCCCCACTTATACATATTTTCCAATATGCATCAAGCATGTTTAATCAAACCCAACCAAACTATCCATCTTATCAAAGGGAAATATTGGTAATGATTAAAGCTATTTAAGCTTTTAGAATCTTTGTTGAGTTTGTCCCTTTACCATTTGGACAAACCTTCAGCACGTGACAAGTTATATTACCAAAAAGCACCCAATGAATTCGGTAACAAAAGATGCTAAGGTGGTCCCTCTTTTTTGATGCCCTTGATGTAACTTTTCAAGATATTCTTGGTGCACAAAACACGGTGGTAGAGCTTTTGTCACACCAACCACCTTAGACATCTCACCCATCAATTAATTTTTGTACAATATTCCTTGCACACTTATAAACTTTACAACTAGCATGCACTCAAAGATACGCATACATGAAACATTTAGACCTCTACGGAATAATGGGATGATACCTATGGCAATATAGCCTAAGCGTAACAAAATAATGGGATGATATCTATGGCAATATAGCCTAAGTGTAGAGGTTTGAATGTTTCATGTGTGGCATCTTTGAGTGCATGCTAATTGTAAATTTTATAAGTGTGCAAGGAATATTGTACAAAAAACAAATGATGGGTGAGATGTCTAAGGTGGATGGTGTGACAAAAGGTCTGCCATAGTGTTTTGTACGCCAGGAATATGTTGAAAAGTTACATTAAGGTCATAAAAAAAGAGGGGCCACCTTAGCAGTCTTTTGTTACCGATTTCATTGGGTGCTTTTTTGGTAAGATAACTTGGCACGTGTGTTGAAGATCTATCCAAATGGTAAAGGGGAAAAACTCAAGAAAGATTCTAAAAGCTTCAATAGCTTTAATCATTGCCAATATCTCCATTTGATAGGATGGATAGTTTTGTTGGGTTTGATTAACCCCGGATGAATATCGATAAAAATATAAAAGTGAGGGTGAAATAGACGTGTCTTCTTCCCACAAAGAGGCACCCCTTTCAAAGTCAGAGGCATCAGTGTAAAGGATAATTGGGAGTCTCGAAGGTAATCAAAGAGGAGGAAGATGCCGAATAAGGCTTTTGATGCTTTGTACCACAAGGGAATGGCGAGGTTGCCACATAAATTGTCTTTTTCTCAGGAGAGAATACAAATTTGTAGGATAAGTTGGCATATTTGTCCTGACCTCAATCCCTAGAAGATTTCATTCGTTCTACTACTCTAGGGATAACAAGAGACATACATCTAAAAACCATTCTTTATTGTATCGCTAATAAGTGAGTAGAGGATCCTTTCATCTAGAGGCCCATAGTATGGATCTGGAGCATTAGTAACTTAGGAAGATAGGGGTCATCCATAGCTATGACATAGTTAGGCCTAAATTTAAAGAAAATTGGACTATTAGACAAAGGAGACACAACAACACCTACTATCATATCCATTAATTCTACATGTCTAGTGTCTAGTACAGCTGCCATACATGAAACATTCAGACCTCTACCGAAAAATGGGATGATACCTATGGCAATATAGCCTAAGTGTAGATATGGGTAATTGTAGAGGCGATCAACCGCTGAGACCCATGGATTACTTATTATTTCAAGCGTTCCAAGCTGAGCACTAATGGCTACCTCTCACATAGCCGACGCGTTATCTATCTCTACAAGTGTAGTGAGATTACCTCCATGCTCGATCGAGTTGCCTCCTCTCCCGAGCACTCTGGTAGCTCCACGATTCAAGTGCAAGCTTCAAGCAAGCTCCATCCTCAAGCTCCACGCTCCAAGCTCCATTTCCGTGAGCAAGGGAAGAGAAGAGAAGAGAAGATCAGAGAAGAGAAGAGAAGAGAAGAAGAGAGGAGAACATGGAGAGCTTCTCCACCACGGTCCCTCATCCTCACACACTCACTCCCTCACACTCTCACACTCCCTCTGTTAAGCACAAGCTCAAGCAAGCACGAAGAAGAAGAAGAAAAAGAAGAAGAAGAGAGCCACTTTTGGCCACACACAAGAATGAGCTTCTCATTCACTTTTCAACTTTATATACAAAACCTTAAATCCCTTTTGGGTGGTCATCCCCTTATCCCCTTTTTACATGGCCGGCTAGGCCCTTTTTCCATTGTCCTCTTATCTTCCTAGCTTCCTTCCTAGCACCCATCTACTTTTACAATTTACACTAGTGCGAACTCGACGCTCTTAAAATAAATCATGGTGCACCTTGCGCTCTTTTACAAAAGTATTGACTTGCACTTTTCTTGTGTGCATTTCTCCTTGATTTAAGATCTTTTAGTACTTATTGTGTTTCCATATTTTTCTTGGCGCGCCTTTGTCTTCCGTTTCACTTTGCCTTTGCCTTGTCTTCTACTTTAGATTTTCTAGATTTTCCACCTTGTTCGTTTGAGGGTTAATATTACCCCCCTCCTAGACGAGTGCCAGTCCCATGGCACTCACTGTCGTAGGTAGCAGGCTTTGCCATGCACAGAAGATGTGGGTGGAAGGGACGTCTGTGGTTGCCTTGGAGGAGTTTTGGTGGTGGTGCAGATGAAGGTCATTGGGGGCACGTTGTTGGCATGGGTGGCTGGTGGTAGGGTTGTTGGAGTTGGTGATAGGCCTATTCTTTGTTGGGAATTGTATTGATGACTGGCATAGGTGTGGTTTGTTGCACATGACAATTCTTTGGTGGGCTTGCATGATGATAAAGGACAAGAGTTTAGAGTTGAGTGTTGATGAAGAGTTGACGGTACTTTTGTTGGAGTTGTCAATACTTGCAATTGAAAACCTCTCATATGGTCTCTCCCTAGGGGTTAGTGCTAGTCTTCTTGTTATGTGCATAAGTGCAGTTTGATTAGTTTGGGAGACAGGTCAAGCTGAGAGTAAAGTCCTGCACTTAAGGATCCAAACAGTGTATAGATTGTGGTTCACATATTATGTGAGTGCCCGTGCATACTTAGATATTACGTAGTTAAAAGACTATTGGTTTGGTTCCTCGTAGCAATGTGTGGATGAAGCAAGGGTTCAATGGGGTGGAAAAAATTGTTGATGTTAAGGAGAAGTACACACGAAGGCTTCTTGAGATACCATTTATGATTTTGACAACACGATGTAGCATAATTGAGCTAATTAACACCTTAGCTTTTGGTAGCTGGTGGCTACTTGTATTGTTTGAAGCATATGGTGTACTTTCCATGGTCTTTCGTGCCTTGCTTACAACTATTGATTGCAATGGTACTGAGATGGAGTGAGAACAAAGAATCGTGCAAATGGGTTAGGGTGACAGGTCTAACCATAGGCGAGACAAGCTTCCTAGGTATGTCCTGCCCTTGATGTGCCTTGAACAATTGTGGGGGGTGTGTAAAGGGCTAGGGGATTAGATGGAGCCAGCCAACTAAGGTCACTGGACGTACCTAATTTGAGGACCCCTAGGTGTTGTGCTGTGATTGTGAGTGCTTTTTTTTCTTTGGTTCTTTATTTTATTTTATTTTGTTATATATATATTTTTTAAAAATAACATGAATACAACCATTGCAATACATTGAGGCTATCAACCTTTCATTTGGATTGGGAAATGACGAGAGTCAAAGGCTGTGAAAATGGATATTACAACGATGATTGTGTTACTAGCCTCGTTGCTAGGGGAACAATTGTTGAGATGCGGAGATACACTTGAGATTTTGTAAAACCTCTTTGTAACGTGTGATATTGGTACAATTGAGGTAATAACTCCCGTGAGACAAATGTAGAGTTTGACCCAGAAGGAGAGAGTAGCCAATGACTATGCTTTGGGACATGCGATGTGGGTGGGCTGCAAGGGTGATTTTCGCTTTCAATAGTGAGGCTTCCATCATGGCTCTTTATGGGGTTGGTGGTCTTGTGGTGCCTTGGACATTGAACACTTTCATATAGAGACCTGTGTCGTCCTGTATCCACTTGACAACTCGTGAGGGTACATGCAAGTCATACATTTCAACTATAATGAACATGTGCAATGCAAAGAGACATCACTTATTTGAATCCCATGGCGTTGACTTAGATGCATATCACTTGTGCTTGATTATCTTTTTTTGTTAAAGGCATGAAATATATTGAAAGTAGATATGGAAAGTTTGCACAATTGGAGAATTTGCCCCTTTTAACCATCTAACGACAAAAAGTCATGGCCAGATAGCACTTGGTAAGCATCTTATACAAAATAGAGGCTATTCTATTTGTATGAGGTGGGGTGAGTTCGGGTGACTAGGCAACTAGGGCGTTATCGGTTGGGGGCTCTTATCAGGCCAGGTAGGGGAGATATCGCTGGGACCCAAATGGTGTAGTCCCTGGCCGCTACCGTATCAAGAATGCTCTGAAATAGTTTAGCAAATTCCTTCTTGCTTTTAGCTTCCTTCTCCTCTTTTGAGCATCAGGTGCTCGAGCATCTGGGGAGGGCCTACACGGCAGGGGTCACTACCCATGAGTGTTCCCTTGAGCCTTCCTCTTCTTGGCCTAGGGAGTTTTCGACCTACGTCCTGGGCGGTGTCACTTTGGGCCTCATCTCGACACATACCTCTTTAGGGTAGGCACGTAGCATTTTAGTGAAGGAGCTTGTGCCGTTTGGTCCCTTCTATGGAGGAGAGCTTCTTTGCAGGCTAGTTGCATGGGGTGCTCCATGTCGGGTTACTATGGATGAACTTGCAAAAATGTGAACCAAGGGTTAGGCCTTGATGCAGGGTAGAGCTATTTGCATGGAAGGGATTAAATAGTGGATTATCAAGCACATATGACGAGGAGGGGTGAGGTGAGGCATGCTGTGTTTGCTGTAGAGGGATGACCCCTGTGATGATGTTTGTCCTGCCTAAAATATGGGGTGGATTCCATCCGCTAGTAGATCTTTGCTCATGCCAAGTTGCATGGAGTAGTTGTAATGGAATGTGGCAGGGCTCATCCCCAGAAGAATAGATCAAAAATGGGAAAAGTTGTGCAGAGTAGTTGTAATGGAATGGGGCAGGGCTCATCTCCAAAAGAATAGATCAAAAAGGGGAAAAGTTTGTAGAAGGGGATGGCACCCTCAAAGGTGTTGGCCAGGGCTTCCAATGGTGGGAATGAGGGCTACATGCCCTCCACTTAGAAGCGGAACAGTCACATGACTTCTAGACATGTGGTGAGGGGAGGACATGGGGAGCTCAGCTTGTCAACCCAAAATTTTCTTCCTGTGCTTGGCTATCATTGCTTGTGTGTGTTGGCATTATTTATACACAGTCACACAACACTCATTGTTTATTTATGTACACATTTATGAATCCATGTCACTTTGTGAGGATAAAAGCCAATTGTAGAACTCAGGATTGTACTGGAGTGTGGCACATGCATCCAATACTTGTGGCAGTCTACTCAATAACAACATATATTTTGCAACATTGAGTAGCATGGTACCTTGTCCAAGTCTACTTGCAACATGTAGCTCCTCCTCAATGAGAACCTTGTGAAGCAGAGAGTTTTCTTGGCTAGTTCAAGCTAAGTCCATACCCTGAATGGCAGTTAGTACTTGAAAGGAAGTTGGTGCCACATAGGTTGGGTCTCTTTGAGATCGCCATTTGGCCGATCGCTCCTCTGAGACAGGGGCTCCTAGTTCGGCCATTATAACTCAATTTTCAAACCAACATTTTGTAAATTGAGTTTGACCCTTTGATTGTTGCTTTAGTTGCTCTATCTCTAAGAGATTTGGTCGGCAAAGCGCTTCGTTGAATGTCACATTAAGCGTAGTTCGCCCGCCTCCTCATCAGAGATGAGTTGCATGCGCTTATGTAGGAGCATGTTGTAGTGGTCGTTAAGATATTCTTGCTCTTCCTAGGTTAGGGGACATGGCAAGTATTCTTCAAGCTGCTCCCTAAGGAATGTGCCCATGTCTGCAAGGACGTAGACACGTGTGAATAGTTTGAGTTTAGCGTCCAACTCAGTTGAGCACTCTATGACACTTCTATGTTCTATAAAGGCTTGCTCGGTTACTATCTCATGCAAGGTTCTAGGAGTTTCTCTAGGCTTTAGCATGGCTGGGGGATCGGGCCTAGATGAGCAAGATTGGTTAATTCTAGGATTGCTCATATCCTAGAGGTTTTTGTGTTTCTCCTGAGGCTTTGCTGCTATTGTGTCATGGTTCTCCTTGGATGTGACTAGTATAGTCTTGTCACCCTGTTGTGACACTGTTGTATCCACTCTTGATTGGTTAATGCGAGTTCTATTGTCGATGGATTGAGCGTTGTAAGCAACTGTTGATGGTAATGGTTGCTCTGATTTTTCAGAACACACGAATGTATTTGAGGTTTCACCATTGCTACTCCTAATGCTTCTCCCTATCATATCAAAGCTTGACATCGTGGTCGCCTGTCTCTAGCATTTTGTTTCTTCTCAATCACTGCCTAGATTGCACCCCTGACTGTTTGTATAGCTCCCATAGAACATACACGCCATGATTCTTATTGTGGCTATAGGGCAATGAAAGCTCACTATGTGAGCTCTCTCCCATCAATTGGTTTGTGAAATAGTCATGTCGTTCAGCTGCTATGAGGGAAAAATTAGTCTCCTGGAGGAAACCCTACTATGGCATACATAGTCACTTTTCTTCAAACTCATTTCTAACTCTATTTTCCTATTCCATTCAGCTTGAGTAAGTCATCTGCCCACTACACTCAGTATTTTGTAAGAGCAAATCAATTAGAGAACACTCACCTTGGAGGATTCAACATCAATAATCAAAACTCAATATCAAGCTCAACAAGCATAGTATCTTTTGATACTCATTTAGTGCATCTTGGCACTATTGCTCTTATGTCTCTTGACACAATTGGGTTCAACTCTTGTGCCAATTTGCTTCCAAAGATTTGCTGTTGCTCCTGCCATCCAGAATGGGCAAAGATTCACCCTCATGCTGCTTCAAAAGTGTCGGCTTCCACCCATGGTAGACAAGGATTAAGCTAATCCTCATGAAGAAGGGCTTGTAGTCTATCACAAGTAGACAGGAGAAGAAGCTGAGAGATTCATCTCTTGCAGCAGTATGGCAAAAGAATGATGACAAAGTCCAAAGAATCATCAAGCTTGAGCTTGATGATAGTTATATCTTGCCAGGTCCCAAAATAGGCCCGACACTCTCTCTAGGCACTAGCCGGGTCTCTCTACACTCAAAGAACACACCCTCTTGGCCTCATGAATAGGAGCGTCTAAGGGACACACTACCCTAGCTTTTATCGTAAATTTTGCATTTGTTTTGGATTGTAATCCAATGGTAAAGCCTTCCCCATACTCCTTGGAGGGAGTCCCTACACATATCGGTGTAAAACACCACGTAAGCAGTGATAGAGGAGGCACCCCTCGATTGAATACTGTGACCCCATTGTGGCTCTCCTACACCTCTGGGATTGACCCCTCGATGCGCCGCTAACACAAATAACATGTACATCACAAAATCCACTCTTGTTTTCAAATGTTCCAGGAGATATAAATATTTTCCTCACTAAGTAGTCCCCAATATAACTAATAGTCTAAACTTACAACTTAGGATATCTCACATACTCAACATGGGTCATATACATGAAGTATGCATCCAATAATGATACCATGAGTTGAATGCATTGCAATTGTGTATGAACCATAGTGCTCAATAATTTTATCATTTAGAAACCAACATTGTGAGGTGCAAAGACATTTCTTTCAATGATTTTAATCTACACGTAATGATGCGTTGTTGAGGGTCAGCACCGAGTATTCTCGTGGTGTTAGACCCTCTTAAAATTAAACCATAAACATCCTATATGCCATGCATTAGCAAAAGTTCAGAATTTAGAATCTTATTAGCAATTGGTCAATCTCAAAACCCCTCCTTCTCCCTACCGCTTAGGTTATGCATGCGTTAATAGGTGTAGGAAGCATTTTTTAATGTGTTTTTTCTTATCAAAGTGATAAAGACTCTACTTTAACACAAAGATAAGGCTGATCTGAGCCTCATCCCTCATGCTGCAACCATGTCACACATCCACACACATAAACCTTATTTTTTCTTATTTTTTGAATGCAAAAACTTGATATTTTCTATTTTTTCTTATTTATTTATACATAGAATAAGGTATTTTTTTGATTTTCAAGTTTGGACTGATCATGTCTATTGAGAATTAATTTTATATAATTTTTTATTCCACATGAACCCCATAAACACCACAAAAACCCTAAAATTGACCATTTTTCTTAAAACCACGTAATTATGGGTTCATGTATAAATTATTATGGTGACTGAATTTTTTCGGGCATCGAAATCCACTTAGGAAAACTCTAGCTGGACCATTTGCCACTGTTCAATTTTGCATGAGAATTTGGTTCTTGATGCCTCCCGACCACTTTTCCACTTCAAGAATGGGCTCAAACACTTCAAAAACGGGTCCCCAAAATCCAATTCTCATTGGCAACCATGGGATAGGGCGACTTAGCCCGTTGAATCCCACTAATTGATATGCATAGACATAGCCACAAAAAGCATCAAGCTGTGACAAGAAAGAAACAACCACACATATCATAGCTCTTGCCCTTCCCCCTAACAAAAATCATGGCATGAAATCCACGAGGGAGAAGATAAGTAGTACCTGATCAAGAGGTTAAGAATCAGTTGTCAACCAACTGCTCCAACACAGCCTAGCTAAAAAACCTAGCTAAAAAGAATTATAAAAGAGATTGTTCTAAGTGGTCGTCTGACCTACCTACCTAACCGAGGACACAAGAACCAGGAGCTCCCACTTGGCGAGGACTCCTATAGCATGATCTCATTTAGTTATTATTATTTTCTTTCTATTTGGATATCTTTTCCTTCAGAACCTAATACTTGGGCATATAAAAAGGAGGGAGCCGAGTATAGTGATCCATGGAGAACGGGGCATCGGCCTCAGATCCTGTCTCGGCACCCAAGAATCTACCAAGCCCTCGCAAGGCGACACTTAATTCTTTTTTAACGCTTACCTTTATTTTCTCTCCAACCTTTCTTTTTCTTTGCTTTTATGGCAATATGTAACCCCAAGGAAGGGCAAGGCATCGGCCCCACGTCTAGGCCTCGGGTCTGACTCGTTCTTAGGAGCCTACTAGGCCTTTGCAAGGCGATAGACAATAACTCTAGGAATTTTTTTCCCTTGTTATTTTAGCTTGTATTTGTTGGGGGTTAGAACCCATTTTTACACACCTATGTATACTGGTTTTTCTTAATATATTTCTTTCTTGATCATATAGTTTTGGGCAGGCTTCCGTAGCTGTCTCACCACTAATAGAAGCTCCTAGAAATAGCTGCCTAGGAGGCTAGCAAGACAGGGTCACTTAGGACTCCTCAAAATGGCTCTTTTAATGCTAGACAATGGCTTCACAGGAGGTGGCCAACTGGTCAAACCTCCCCCCCAGACATATCTAGCTAAACCCCGGGACTTCATGTGACGAGTTGTCGGTCCCCAATAAAATAAAATAAAACCCCCACAAATACATATATATAAGCAACCTAAGGGAAAAAGCTCAGAAAGGTGACGATACCACCTAGATTGGCCACAAACCAGAAGCTCCAATGCAACAAAAGCTCTCTCCAAGCACTCCTTCGAACCTGTTTGGTAGAACACCAAAACAAAAACCGATCAGTGCTCTTTGGCATAAACTAACTGACCAGTCCTCCTTAATCAACCAAAATTCAGAAATTTTCACTAACTGACTAGTCCTCCCTAATCAACCAAGATTCATAAATTTTCACTTAATTAGTGACTCTTGGTGGCAAACGCACCACATGTCGGACATTAGCTCTAGGATCTAGCTGGGCCTTCTAAATTCACCTATACAATTCCATGGCCTCACGACCAAGAGCGTATGGACGCTATAAAACTAATTGAACCAAATAATGGATTTGTACATATTATTTCTAAAACATAGTCCAATATGTTGCCCATTTCGACTCCAAGCAATTAGAGTTCCCAAACATAATGGTGTCTAGCACCTCATATCACATACACAGGGACCACCCCTCTCAGTTGATTGTTGTTGCTTAACAACAGCTCTCCTACACCCTAGGGATTAGCCCCACGATGTGCCGCTCTAACATAAAGCACATGCAAAACATAGTTCTCTCTTTATATTCATTCCAGGAGATAATTCAAACCATAACAAATCTGGCCCCAAAGGAAATGAACATCTAAACCTATCGCTTAGGAAAACTCACACTCAATGTGGGTTGAATATTTGCAAACAAGTGCTATGCATCCAAAAGATAATACTCATGATATCACGTATAAAATGCGGATGCAAAGTGAATGTCCTTAAGTGCAAAAACAAGTAAACTTATTGATCAAACAGTATGGATTGTGTGCAAACAATTCTTTTCATGACTTCAACCTAATGCAATGAGTCATTGCTAAGGCAGCAATGAAGTAATTCGTACTGCTATTGCTTTTAGACTTAAAACAAACCAATCCTACATGTCAAGTTATGCATAAAATCAGTGTTTCAATAATATTCAACTTTCCACAATCCTTTTCCCCTATTGTTTATGATTTTTCATTCATTGATAGGTGTAAAGAGTACTTTTTATATGTTTTTTGTATTAAAAAGTGATAAATATGCACTTTAAGATAAAGAATGGGGATAAACTGAGGCTAAACCTCATGCCCTAGCCCTACCATAGATTCACAGACATTCATTATTTTTTGAAATTTTTCCATGTGTAATATATATTCTCTCTTTTTTAAAATCTAATTATTTATTATTATTATTTTCTAATTTTCAAGCATGTAGAGCTTGCACAACCCAAGAACCAGCATTATATTTCATATGACCCCATATGAACACCAAAAGAACCATGAAAAATCATAAAACCCTGAAATTTTCCCCAATTCTTGCACTTTTTGCCTTGCGAGTTTCTTCGTTTTCATTTTAATTATGCGAATAGCAAGAACCAACCTGAAACCATTTTTCAAATTATGCATAAAAGGTTTATCCATAGTTCAAAGGAAAAATCGAACACTTATGCACTTAATTTAATATGTATCTATTTGTATTCCAAAGTTGAGAAGCCGCTGATGCTCTTCCATGGCCACTAACACATCCCCAATCTTTGATTTATGCTCCATAACACTTCGGTGTCATCACATGTCCAAAATCTATCGCTTCAGCCCACCCTCGTCTCACATAGATTAAGCCATGGGAACAAGGTGTAGAGAGGAGAGAGAAAGACTAAAATAATTTTTTTCTATTTATTGCACTATTTTACGCATGGTCTATAGTGATGCAGAGCAAAGAAATTCTCTATCTCAACCCCCAAAGCATTCCTTCTCTTTCCCCAGTTTGCAGAATTCCCTAAATTGATGGATTTGAGGGGGCGCAAAAAAATTTGTGCCCCCCCTCCTTCATACTGAAAAAACGCTTTTTTTAAATCCCTTAGCTTAATCCTTAACATTAGAAGTTAAATGGTTCAATTTTTACATGTTAACACTTCTTAAAAGTGGTTCTGGATTACAGAGGGCCAAACGAGCTCAGAATTGTGAAGGAATGGACTATTAGCTTTGTGGCATTGAAATCTATCAATCGGGCCTTTGTCACGCACTTTTTGGCTCTCGGATTCAATAGTTGCTTCATAACACCAAACCTTGTAGGGATTAAATGGGGGGTCAAATGACCTCCAATTGGACGAACGTAGACTTGTGTTGGGTTCTCATCATCAAAATGCATCTAGGAAAACTCTTGTACATCTCCATGAAAATTTGCCCTTGTACATCTCCTCGGGTCTTTTTAAGCTTTAAATTGGCTTCAAAAATCCACTCTCAATTACCTATCCATACTCGAATTAATGTTACTATTTATTAAGAGAAATAAAATATCATTGTCTCAAGAGGAATTGGGAGGGTGCTCAAGCACAAGGACAAGTCCTTGATTAGATCTCAGGACCTATGAGTTGTGGGCTTGTTATGCTTGTGCTTCATAATTTTGACTAAGCATCATGTTTTAATTTTCTCAAGCCTTTTGAATTCAAATATGATCCTCAAAGTAACCATCACTTTCTTATATCAAAAGACAATCAAAATAATATCATTAATCAATCAACATATGCAACCTAGTGTGTCAACTTTTCTTCTTGTTTATATTTTTCTTTAATACCATATGTAACACACCCCATACACATGCGATTCAGTTCCTAAATGAGCACTTTGAATTCTTTTGATGACTCCATCTCTTGCATCTCTAAAGGTATTTGATCGGTAGCCAATCACTTCTAGGTTTTATTCTAATAATTCTGTTGTGGGATGCTCATCCTTGTGTTCTCAACTAGGCTCATGGGACCCTCATCTTGATGTGTATCCCATTGATCATCAAAACTTGAGGGTGACAAGGCCATTCTTGTAGCTTAAGTACCTATATTGGTTTTTTTCTCTACTTCTTATGGTCTGCCACTAGAACTAGATGATTTGCTTGTGTGTTATAGTGGAGTATATACTTTTAGTTTTCTAGTTAGTATAGCCTCCATCTTTATAATTCTTGATGAGGTCTTCTTTCACCTATTCGACTTCTATTCTAGGTACTATGGAGCCAAAATTATGTCAAAGAGCTACTTCAACTATCACTATTCTCTTTCTCAAACACTTTAAGACATCCTCCTTTGATAGCTCCATGGAAATCTATATGGCCTTGAGATTTTTTGGCTCAACAAGAGCTCGTTAAAGGGACATTGAACGAATGATTCTTATTCTTTGAAAAGCTCCATACACCAATGGCAACCAATTGGCTCATACTCTTCCTCCAAACCATCTAAACTCTTTCTCTCACCACTCCTCATGAATAAGAAAAGATAGAGATTCAAAGGATGTAGTAGACTCACCCACTTAGTTTCATAGCATCATAGTGCATCAATAGAAATGGCTCATCAATGGTCTCACAATTCATGTGTTGGACTCCAAGTCACCACATCTACTCCTTATCCTTGATATCATGTAGCTTCAATGTTGAGGTAAGAAGATTGAGAAGAAGAAGGCAAAGAAGAGGATGGAGAAGAGCTCCTCCCTATTAGGGTCCCCCCTCTCTCTCTCCCCCCTTCACACAATACCTCTCACTCAACTTGTTCTAGTTCAAGTTATGGAATTAAGAGGGAAAGGAGAGAAGGAAGTGAGAGATGGCAATTATATTCACCCTCACTTGGGCTCTCACTCAACTCACACTCTCTCCCCCTCACTCTTAAGCAAAGGTTACCACAAGATGATAGAGAAAAGATAAAATATTAGGAACTATAAATTGCACACAAATGAAGAAGCTCGCTATTCACTTTTACATATTAGATATGTTAGGGTTAAATTTTTCACTTTTGATTTGGCATGCTACCCTTTAAACATTGTGCTTGTGACCAATTCTCTTCTTTGTCTTTGCATTAGCTTCTTGTAAACATGGCTAATATAAAAACAAATAGAAATTGTATGCAATGCTTACATAATCATGAATCTTCTGATGTAAATTTGGGGATTGTTTACAATTTGCATGAGAATGAGCATGGCTCTCATTAAATGATTGTAGCATAAAAATGTATTTCACCCATAAATGATTCAAATGAAAGTGTCTAAAATAATACATTGAGCTCTTGAAATTTTGATAACATTGAAAATTTTAATTTTCAACGTCCTTGATTAGTCCTCTTTTGCACCTTAATTTGGATTCCAACTTGTCTTCAATAACTTTTCTCCTATGAGGATTAATAGAGACACATTTATTAGAATGAACATGAGGTGGCTGCCTTTTATCCTTTCAATTGGTCCCTTTCCAAAGTCACTTGAATTAAGGGTGAGACTAGATTTTTTATTCTCCTATCCTTGTCTAATCTCCTACATTTTTTGACTATAAATGAAAGACCCCTCCATAGTCATCACCAATCTATCTTTCACTAAGTGAGAGCTCTTCTAAGTAGTCTTAAAGTATTCACCTATCATCCCTTGGGATCACCATCTAAGCTTCACAGTGGAAGCACATGGGTGGATAGAGCCATCCTTGTATCAATTGTTTGGAATTAAAGAAGTTTCTATTCTTCTCATATTTGCTATGTATTCTCTACTTCTTGCTCAAATTTGTTCGCTGCATTGTCTAATTTTTTGCATGGTATCAAAGCCCAGGGGACTCTAAGGAGTGAAAAGTATGCAACATGCAAGAGGTTCAATAGAGAAAAGGAGCAATGTCATATGTAACATCAATTAGTGATGCTATTATACTAGCAATTCAAACATCGACCACCAACCTTCAAGCAAGTTAGATGGTACAAACTACACTTTGTGGAAGTTTCAAATTTCTTATGAGATTTTGGAGACAATGTTGGGGTCTAATTTAGATCCACAACCTACTCCTGCCAACCTATCAAATTTGAGTGCTATGATTCCTCCAAATGTAGATCTTCTATGGACCTAGAAACAAAGGAACATAGATGCATTGTGTGCCTTAGTTACAAGCTATTTTGGTAGTGTTTTGATTCAGAGTACAACCAAGGCAGTAGAGGCTTGGAACATACTAAGAAGGATTCAGAACCTAAAGAATCAACTAGCAATGGATAAGTTTGCTAAAGAAGAGACAATTGAAGCATTCATTGCTCGAATAAAAAATCTATGCAATCAAATGGTTGGCTCTAAGATACAAAATTTTACCAACAAGGAACTAGTTTGGAGGTGTCTTTGGATTTTCCCACCAAAGTTTGATGGACTAGTAGCTATCCTAAATGCTCAAATGAGCAAGCTTTAAGATTTGAGGAATTTTGTATACGGCTAATATAGGAGGCAATTGTAGGATAGACTCCCTTTAAATTGACCTATGGGACTAAAGCAATTTTGCCCGTAGAGTTCTTCGCTCCTAGCCTGAGAGTCACTCTTCAAGAAAGATGGGATGGGGAGAAGGCATGGATAGAGCACCTAATTGAGCTTGAACACCTATCAGAAACTCGACACCTAGCCACCCACACATTGATATGTGAGAAGGTAAGATGCAAAAGCTGGTTTGATAAGCATGTCAAACAACAAGAATTCAAACAGGGAGACTTAGTACTCTTGTACTCAGTCAAGGGTCATAAACAAAATATGAAGTTTAGAGGACTAGGGTCTTTCAGAGTCCACACCATTAGTAGAATAGGTAATGTGGAACTCAAAACCCTAGAGGGGGAGGGCATAGGTTTCTTCAATGATACTCGCATCAAGAAGTACTACCCTCCCACACACCCATTACATAAACCTCCAATGCTAGAATTCCTTGTCAATGTGAGAGTGGCCACAATTACGAAGATTGAACATGAGGATGAGGAAACAATAGAACCAACTTATCTAAGCATAACGATCTTTGCCAAGCACACGACCATCCTCAATGCATTAATCGATGAGGGGGCTAACTTTAATATCCTAACTCACGAGCATTGGACCCAAATTGGCAAACCGCAGTTACAGTCCACTAATGCCAAACTTAGCCCATTTGGGAGACGCTCATATGCACTCTTGGAAAAGTGCAAAGTAGCAATCTCTATCGAGTCTGAGAGACTACCAATGATCTTTTATGTGTTACCAAACACTAAAGATGCAGGTATGGAATTGCTACTAGGATGCACGTTTAAAAATCAAGCTCCTTGCAATGTCGACTACGAGTCCGAGTGCATTCACCTCACCATAGGCAATGCACGTATAGTCATCGCTCTCAGCAAGGGATGCACAACTCCTTTAAAGTTTGCAAAGCCATAGGTAGAGAAACCCACCATCAAGTCTAAGGAAGGGGGTCATGACCCATCACAACCTGCCAAACTTCAAGACATGCAAATAATTAGAGCCAAAGTTGAACCCTACAAACCAAAGCTTCAATGGATACCTAAACATCAAGGCCCGCCATCTAGGAGCATGCTCCCATGACCCCGCAAGGCGAAGAACTTACACTCGAAACCTAGAAAATCGAGATGAAACTATCGACCTCGATAAACGGCCAAACCGAATTGGGGCTCCAAGACCTTATTGCAAGCTCAAGGCTATTACAAGGGTAATACGTGGATATGGGTACCTAAAGCTAAGATAGCCAAGGGCACTACTCAAACATTGCCCTCAAGCTTGACCACCCAATGCATCAAGGCAAATGAGACACACATGCCACAAGAAACTCAAGTTGCTGCGAAACTCATAGAACCTCAAAAGCTTAGGCCAACATAGCCGAAGCCGAGCTATCAACAAAAACTATAGTCTGCTACTCACAAGCAGCCTCAACCCACTCCAACGTGTGCCCTTAAGGCCTTAGAAGCATATAGTAGTGTAACACTCACAACTCCAACCAAGCTAGTCAAACAAGAGGCCAAGCCACAACCTCCGGAGCAACCCAAGCTGCAACAATCACTTGCTGAACTATCTAGTTTTGTCAAATCCCAACCACCAATTGGCCTTAAATGCTCTTATGAATGGAGATCAATTCTAACCTTGGCCACAGACTTAGCAGAGAATACAAGGGACGATTTGGTTGCTTGCCGCCTTAGATGCTTGGATGCTATCTTTATGACACTTGCTAAAAGCTACGACATGCTACATTTAGGACTTTTGGATGAGCCTATGCGACAAAAGTGCATACACTTCCTTATTCTTGGGAAGAATCGGAATTTGTATTCATTAAGGCTTCGAAGAAGTTGAGGAGCTAATGGCACTGCTTACGAGTTTTCGAGATGTTATTGCTGAGACCTCCTTCTCTGCGTAGGACACAGGCCTTGCAAGACACGGTTTTAAAAAAAACCGGAGGCATGGGGTGAACTAGGCCTAGGGAAGCTTCAATAGAAGCTTCCAAGGTTCTGCAAGAATAGGGAGATGACGTGGAGAGGATGATGACGATGGTGGAGATGATGATGAGGGAGGTGATGATGATGATGATGATGATGATGGGGGCGCATCACCAGGCAGTGGTGCGACAGTCTTGGCGGCGACAGCAGGCGGGCAGCTCCTCACAGCGGCAGTAGCACGATGATGATCCCCCCCCCAAGCTTTGGAGGGGGGGTTTTATATGGGTTGAAGGGGGGCGAGGGGTAGCCACACAAGTGGCATGTAGCATGCTTCCCCTCCCCATGCCCTTCCACCACTCAAGCTCCGCACATACTCCCTCTCCCTGCCATGCAATGGCTGAAGGGAAGGGAGTTAATACATAAAAAAATTTGCAAAAATTATCCCTTTTTTTTCTCGTGAAGGGGTGTTCCTACCGTGGCTTGCGGTTTCGAGCCACGGATTCATATGCACCATGCGGGTATGGTATTGTTAATGCATGAGGCTAGAGTTCTTAGGCCAAAGTTTTGTTATTGCGAAAGATCACTCGAAATTGCTTTTGTGCGGGATCAAGAGTCGTTAATATTTCGTTGTAGAAATATTACATTCTCTCCCCCTTAGAGGAATCGAGATGTCCTCATCTCGAGAAAAATCTGGGGGTATTGTTGGTTGAGAGTACTTTCATCCATCCAGGTGGCATCCTCTTCCGGATAATCTTTCCACTGGATGAGGTATTCCCTCAAGGTCCTGGATCTCAAATGCCTCTCCCTAATATCTAAGATCCTGTCAGGCCGTAGCTCAAGGACTCCTTGGCTCGGCATTACAACTTGTTGATCATCAAGCACATGACTAGGGTTGGGCACATCTTTTTCAATAGACTGATATGGAATACATTATGAACTTTTAGGCTTTCAGGGAGTTGCAGTCTGTAAGCATTAGGACCTAGGCACTTGAGAAACTTGTAGGGCCCACAATACCTTGGACTTTGCTTTTTGTATTCACCCAAGGATAGGGAACTCTTCTTTGGACGTACGCGAATGAAGACCATATCACCTGCAACGAAGGATCTGTCTTGACGTTTCAAGTCTGTGCAGGCCTTCTGTCTGTCGTTGGTGGCTTGGATGTCCTATCTTATTGATTTGATTTGGTCATCCATGTCTTCCAGCATCTGCCTTGAAGCTTCAACCCTCAAGGTTGGATTCGAAAAGCTCAAAGGACTACGACAATCGTGCCCATACAATGCTTGAAAAGGGGTCATCTGAATGCTTTGTTGGTAAGAGCATTGTAGGAAAACTCAACCAGTGGTAAATATTGAATCCACTTTTTGGGCTCATGACAGCAGTGTGCCCTAAGCATATCTTCAATGACTTGGTTGACTCGTTCTGTTTGACCATCAGTTTGGGGATGGTAAGCTGTACTGAAATAGAGTTGAGTCCCAATGGCCTCGAAGATAGCCCTCCAGAAGTGTGAGGTGAAGAGAGAGTCACGATCACTAATGATTCTTCTGGGTAACCCATGCTGTTTGAATATTTCCTTGATGAATAACCTTGCAATGTCTGAGGCTTTATAGTTCGTCTTAACAAGGATAAGATGTGTAACCTTGGTGAGCATATCTACCACGACCATAACGGAGTTGTATTCTCCCTGAACTTGGGACAGGCCAACAACAAAGTCCATACTAATGAATTCCCATTTCATTTGGGGAATGTCAAGTGGTTGCAATTTCCCTGGCATTTTGACATGTTCGGCCTTAATGTATTGACAAGATAAACATTCCGTGACATACTTGAGAACGTCACCTTTGAGCCTATCCCAATAATAGGTATTCTTAATCTCATTAAGGGTTATTATTTCTCGATAAACATTGTCAATGTGAGATTTAGAAACAAGAAAGAGTCAAAAGGGCTAGATGGTGGATTGAAATAATTAGGAGGTATTCTCCTCAACCTAGCAGCCCGATACCTCTATGAGGGCGAGGTCTTAGTGACCCTAGTAGAAGAAACAACTCGTTAGGAGGAGGAGGAAGCTCTAGTGATCCCCTTCTCTTGGTAAGTCAGCCCACT
Source organism: Lygodium microphyllum (assembly GCF_053477565.2). NCBI lineage: Eukaryota > Viridiplantae > Streptophyta > Polypodiopsida > Schizaeales > Lygodiaceae > Lygodium > Lygodium microphyllum. The sequence goes on along the minus strand of NC_141137.1, from coordinate 77,932,153 downwards.
TCAAGTGGAGTTATAGTCATATTATCACAAACTCCTACAACACATTCGATCATTGTCATGGTGCAATCTATTGCCATTCCTATAGGAACGACATATTTGCCAGCTTTAGGATACCATTTACCCATCTTTAATGGGTTAGTAGAAGAGGATGTGGAGTTTGACATTAGTGAGTTCCAAAAACTCATGTTTAACTGTCAAATTCAAGATGAGGGACATATAATGATGTTCTTTAATGTAACGCTGAAAGGAAGGGCTGCAATGTGGTATCATGGCTTACAAGCGGGTACCATAAATACGATTGATTTATTTTTTGCACCCTTTTGAAGGGAATTTTCCTTGAAAACAGGTGGTCAGTATTGGCTACATGTTCTAAATGTGATACATCAAGAGCCCATGAAAATGCTTGAGCATATGCCAAGAAGATGAAAGAGGTCTTTTTGCAAGTTGCAAACCTCTATCCCTATTCCACCTATTGCCTAATTGCAATACTTCTTGCATGGAGTGGACTTCAATATCCAAGTGTAGTTGAATAGTGTTTCTCTAGCGGATATAGATACTACAATAAATCGAGGAGAGGAAGTAGAGTCTCGCTTACAAGTAGCCTACACATCGAGGGAAAATTTAAATTCAAGCCTTAATCCTAGAAATAATGCTTATTCTTGGAAATAATTTGGGATTGGTTAGTGGAGAGCAAGGTGCAATCAAAACTTCTATGACCAACCCGAATGGTAGTGGGAAGCATGATGTAAAATGTGCCTTTGTTGTCAGCTTCTCTGAATATCATTAAGCCAACTATGAGTCAAAGAGCTCCTTTTGTAAACCAAGAGTCCATGCAGGTAGCAAATCCTTTGCAAGTTGTGCAACTAGTAAGAGAGTAGCTCTCCTAACACCACTAGTTATGAATCCTCTATGTCAAATATTGCAAGTTGTACAACCTAGTGAGAGAGTATCTCCTAACGCCACTAGTTATGAATCCTCTACATCAAATATTGTGCAATCTAGTGAGATAGTAGCTCCTAACACCACTAATTATGAATCATCTACATCAAATATTATAGAGAAAGTAAAGGATATGATGAAACATTATACAGATATAATCATTGAGCAAATATTGCTAAATCACCATAGATGTTAATTTCTTAAAGTGTCAACAAAATCAGATGGGTACTAGAAAGCCTGATGATGGGGGCCATCACGATTCAACAATAAGTGGTGTGGTGGGTAGCATTTCCCTCGCAAATATCCTAATGTCAAATGTGATATATATGGGAATTTTGGTCATTTAACTACCACCTATTGGAGTAGGGTTAGCTCTCTCTAGCAAGGTAGTCAGCAACCTGGGTCGTGAACTATTGCATGAATAATGAGAATACCAAAGGAGAGGGCCCTAAGCAAATTTTACAAAGGGATAAAGGCACACTTGAGGAGATGCCCAATGGGGTAAGTCTCATTGAAACTTTACCAATCAGTGAGAGTTATATCTCCTAACAATGTTAGGGTAGTAACTAGAGGTCAAAATTTGAAAGATGCTTAGAAAGATGACCCTAGTACAAGCAAAGTTAATCCTAAACCTAGCAAGGATGACAAGAAGGTGTTGGATGCTAGGTGGGGCCTCTTAAAAATGAGGGTATTTTAGGGGATTATGTGGTCAAAGGAAAATAGAAATTGAAAGAAAAGGATAATACTAAGATTATTAAGAAGCCAAAAGAGCAGTGGTGTGGAAAGAGAAGAGAGTAGTGGCAAATGTTTGTGAGTTTGACCTAGCAAACATGCTTTCTAAAGTTAAACTGAATGTGAATATGCTACAACTAATTCAATCACTACTGAAAGTTCCTAAGGAGTTCAAGAAAATAATATGAACGGGTTATATTGTTGAATTTTTTGTGTCCATCGAGTGGGTAGTGAATTGTGGGATCATGTAGAGAAGCACTATCCAAGGGTGCAGGCTTATGTCGATGGAATCTTGATAGACAATGTAGTGGTGGACCTCGACTCAACTGTAAACATTATGAGCATGGATTTGTTGGAGAAGCTAGGCCTACCAATCCAAAATGATATACTAATGGTTTTAAAATGGTTGGTGATTGCCTAAGACAATCGGAAGGAATGGTAATGCAAGTCCATGTGATGGTTGCTAATATTGAGCGCGCGCATCCTTGATTTCCATGCTATCTAATTTGCTAGAAGGGCAAGCTATCAATTTTTGCTTGGTTATTTGGTGGATATCCCAACTAGTCCATTGATTTTTGGACATGGGTTAAAGAGTATAAATCTAGATGCATTCCTTGAGCACCTATTGGATGAAAGGGCATTACCTCCCATAACAGAGTTGTTACAAATCGTGGATCTAGAGCATGGCAGATGCTATGCCGGGTGGAAGATGAGGATCAAACTCATGATGTTATAGACAAGTAGAGACAAACTATTACACAAGTGAATTAGATTCCAAGATGGCAACTTGCACTCATAAGCACAATCTTGTGTAGGACTGAAAAAGTCAAGACACTTAACTAAAAGTACAAAGCATCATGACATTATATTCATTCCATATAAAAGTGATAGTCAAGTATAATGCTTTATAGAAGTTGGGTTATTCCACTCTCCTCACTATCCACATGGGATTCAGTATAGCTCTTCTTGGAGCATAACCCCCCCTCAAGTGATGAGTCCCTACACTTGCTGGCTTTTGCCCTTGTGGGAGCTTTTGCTCAACCGCCAAGACCCATGGACCGCTTATTGTTTCAAGCGTTCCAAGCCGAGCACTAATGGCTACCTCTCACATAGCCGATGCACTATCCATATCTACGGGTGTAGGGAGCTTACCTCCATGCCGTTCGAGTTACCTCCTCTCCCGTGCACTTCAGTAGCTCCACGATCCAAGTGCAAGCTTCAAGCAAGCTCCATCCTCAAGATCCACGCTCCAAGCTCCATCACCGCGAGCAAGAGAAGAGAAGAGAAGATAAGAAGAGAGGAGAATATGGAGAGCTTCTCCACCCCACGGTCCCTCACCCTCACACACTCACTCCCTCACACTCTCACACTCCCTCTCTCAAGCACAAGCTCAAGCAAGCAAGAAGAAGAAGAAGAAGAAGAAGAGGAGAGCCACTTTTTGCCACACACAAGAATGAGCTTCTCATTCACTTTTCAACTTTATATACAAAACCCTAAATCCCTTTTGGGCGGTCATCCCCTTTTACCTTTTTTTACATGGCCGGCCATAGCCTAGGCCCTTTTTCCCATTGTCCTTCTATCTTCCTAGCTTTCTTTCCACCACCCATCTACATTTACAATTTGCACAGGTCCGGCGCTCCTTGAATTAAACCATGATGCGCTTGCGCTCTTTTACAAAAGTTTTGACTTGCGCTTTTCCTTGTGCGCCTTTGTATTTTAAAATACACCTTTCCCCTTTTGCAGTTGCCTTGGACTTTCTAAGGTTGCCCTTGCGCTTTTGGCCTTTTCTCCTCTTCTTTCTTCAGTTGAGCTACCTTTTTTCCACCTTTGCCCTGTGTCTTTTTTATTTCCCTTTGCTTTCTTCATGTTGGGGTGAACATTACCCCCCTCCTAGACGAGTGCCAGTCCCATGGCACTCACCATCATAGGTAGCAGGCATTAACATGCACCAAAGACGTGGGTGGTAAGGATGGAGGTGGTTTGCCTTGGGGGAGTTCTGATGTTGGTGCGGATGAAGGTCGGTGGGGGTACTAGCTTTTCCGATTGTCTGGTGATATGATTGTTGTAGGTGGCAATAGGGTGATGCTTGGTTGGAAATGGCCACGCATAGCTAGCACGGGGGTTGGCATTCGTGGGATGCTCCTGGTGGAGCTTGCGCGTGATGATTCTTTGGTGATTGGCATGATGGAGTGAAGGACAAGAGTTTAGAGTTGGGCATTGATGTCGAGCTGACGGCGCTTTTGTTGGAGTCTTTAATACTTGCAATTGGAAAACCTCTCAGGTGGTCTCTCCCTAAGGGGTAGTGCTAGTTGTCTTAGAATGCACAAGACATATTTTGATGAGTTTGGGAGCCAGGTCGAACTCTAAGAAAGCTTGGAGTATTGTCCTGCACTTGAGGACCCAAACTGTGTATAGACTTTCATGTAGATATTATGTGAGTACTCGTGCATACTTAGATATTATGTAGATAGAAGACCGTGGCCTGGTGGCTCATATTTTCATATGGATGAAGCAGAGTGGTTTATGGTGGAAAGAAGTACATCTGAAGGTGGGTGCAATATCCTGTGCATTGTGATTGTAGACATAGTAGGGTAGGGCCCGGGGATAGTGTATGAGCCATAGGTGGGAGACATTGGGGCTATCGATGGGGATGGTGTACTGTTCATGGCCATTTGTGCAGGGTGTGCCCCAAGTGATTGCCATGGGTTTAAGGCAGAGTGGAAGTGGAAATTGTGTGAATGGTTCAGGGTAACAGGTCTAACCACAAGAGAGAAAAGCTCCCTAGGGTTGTTTTGCCCTTGATGTGCCCTGAACTATTATGGGTGATGCTAGGGGGCTAGGGGACTAGGGACAGCCAGTCGACCAAGGTCACTGGATGCATCTAATTTGAGGACCCCTAGGTGCGGTGCTATTTTTTTTTTTTAAATTTAGTACAACCATTGCAATATGCGGAGGCTATGAGCTTTTCAACGGGTTGGGATATGTCAAGCCTCGGAGGCTCAGGAAATGGATATGACCGTGATGATTTGGCCCTAGCCTCGTTGTTAGGGGAGCCATTGTTGCGATATCGATACGATTGCAGCATCCCTCGTCGTGAGTGTAGAGCTTGGCCCAAGAAGAGAGTGTAGCCCATGACTACGCATTGGTTCATGCGATGTGGGCACTCGCAAGGGTAATTGTTCGCGTTCAGCAGCATGACTTTGTTGTGATTAGTGCACGGTCGTGGTTTTGCGGTGACCCAGGCATTGAACATATTTGCATGAAGACCTGTGTTATCATGCATCCACTTGTCATGTCGTGAGAGCACATGCTTGATTTCGGTAAGTAATTCAACAGATGTAGTTATGTTAAAACATGACTTTTCGAAATGCTATGATGTTAATTGCAATGCCCATGCGATCACTTGTCAAAGATGCGGCATACATTAGTGATAGGTAGAAGAAGTTGTACAAGTGGGGAGTTGCCCTTTCACCCATCAAAAGACAAAAAGTTAGGTCCTGATAACTTGTCAAGTTGCTTGTACATCATGGGGCTTAGTCGGTTTCTACTAGGCGGGGTGAGTTTGATTGGTTAGGCGACTGGGGGCTGGTGCTGGTGCGGGATTATCGTGAGGTTGGGCAGGGCACATGTCGGCCGGGACATGGATGGTATAGTCCCGGGCCGCCACGATTTCCAAAATGCCTTTAAACAATTCGTTGAACTCTTCCCTGTCCCTGGCCGCCTTTCCTGCCCTTGGGCATTTGGTGCTTGAGCACTCGTGGGGGATTTGTGCAACTGGTGTTGCCACGGCTTGCACGCTTCGTTGAGCTTCAACTTTCCTGGTCCGAGGATTTTTAGGATTTCGTCTGAGACGGTGCCGTTTAGGTCCGCATTTCTTTGCATATCTCTTGAGAGTGGGCACATAGCGCACCGGCGGAGGGGCACGTGTAGCATGTTTCCTCATCCACGAAGAGCATCTCTGCACGCCAGTTGCCTATGGTTCTCCATGTTTTCCTTCTGGGGCCCTGCAAGATGCAATCCAAGGGTTAGGCCTCAATACGGAATAAGATTGCTCACATAGGAGGGAATTCAGTGTGGGTTGTTAAACGTCTATGACTAGAAGAGAAGGTGCGGAACATGTTGTACTCGTTGTAGAGGGATGGCCCCCATAATGGTGTCCATTTAGCCTCTAGCTACTAGCAGATCTTGACTCACGTCGAGTTACATCGGTTGGTGGTCCTGCTTTTGGGAGGGCTCATCCTTGGAAGGATAGGTTGGAAAGGGAAATGTGTATAGAGAGGGACTGCACCCTGCTTTCATGATCAGAGATGTTTGTCAAGGTTTTCCATGGTGTGAATGCAGGGTGCATGCCCCTTGCCCGGAGGCGAACATGATCATGTGAAAGGGGGACCAGACTAGCCTAGCATATTGGCCCCGATTCTTCTGTCTATGCTTGACTTTTTATTGCTTGTGTGTGTTGATAGTGTCTATACAGGGTGACACAAAAATCATTGTTTATATATATACATTTTTTCGAATCCCTGTCACTTCACGAGGATAGAAACCAATTGTAGAACTCAGGATTGTATTGAAGTGTGGCACATGCATCTAGTACATGTGGCAGCTTACTCAATACTGATAGATATTTTGCCACATCGAGTAGGATGAAACCTTGTCCGAGTCTACTGGCGACATGTAACTCCTCCTCAGTGAGAACCTTATCAAACAGAGGGTTTTCTTGGCTTGGTTTAGCCGAGTCCGTGCCCCGAAGGGAAGCTGGTGCCACATAGGTCGGGTCTCATTTGGGATCGCCATTTGGCCAATCGCTCATCAGAGAGACTGTCATGATCTGAGCTCCTAGTTTGGCCATTGCAACGCAGTTTTCACACCAACGCTGTTCAAATCAGCTTTGGCCTTCTGACAGTCGCTTTAAGTGCTCTATCTCTAAGAGATTTGGTTGGCAGAGCGTCTCATTGAATGTGACAGTTAAGCGCAGTTCGTCGGCTTCCTCGCCCGAGATGAGTAGCAAGCGTTCGTGCAGGAGCCTACTATAGTGCTCGTTAAGATGTTCTTGCTCTTCCCAAGATAAAGGAAAGGGCAAGTATTCTCCGAGTTGCTCTTTAGGGAATGTGCGCATGTCTGCCGGGACATAGATACGTGCGAACACCTTGAGCTTGGCATCCAACTCAGCTAGGCATTCTGCAACACTTCTATGTTCAACGAGGGCTTGCTTGGTTGCCATCTCATGCAAGGGCCTAGGAGTTTTCCTGGGCTTTAGCGTAGTTGGGGGCTCAGGCCTAGATGAGCAAGATTGGTCAATGCTAGGAGTGCTCATGCGCTTGGGGTTTCCATGTTTCTCTTGAGGCTTCGTTATTGCGTCATGGTTCTCCTTAGACGTGACTGGCATGAATTTGTCATGCTGTTGTGACAACGTTATCCACTCTTGATTGGTCGATGAGAATTCTATTGTCGGTGGATTGAGTGTTGAAAGCAACTGTTGATGGCAACGACTGGTTTAATTTTTTCAGAGCACATGGATGTGTCTGAGGTTTCACCACTATTAGGAGAGACATCAATGGGGTTCATTGGTGGATGGACTTGATGCTTTATTCTCCAGCTCTCCAGTGCTCTTGGTCTCAATGCTCTTGGGGTCCACAACCACCTATAGTTGCTGTCGTTTGCGCTGTTTTCTCCTCTTTCTCTTGGTCAATGAAGGCATATCTCTCAATGGTTCAGGACCTTGGACTAGGTCAACTGTTGTTGTGCCTAGTTGGGCCATAGCATTTCCTTTCTCTAATGTGTCCTCATGGAACATAGCCACGGCCCGCTGAATATCCTTCCTAGGTTGAGTGGTGTGATGTGTCATCTCCTTGGCCACATCTTTGAGGGGTTTCTCCTCGAGCCTAGGCTTTAGGTACTTGGGACGGATTGGAGCTGTCAAAGATACTGGTTGCGGCACCTCCTCCACAGATGAATTGTTAGGGACACGTTCTGCAAGGGGTGTGGTTACAGCCGAGGGCTGTGACTGCTGCGATCCCTGATTGAGAGCAGTGGCGTTTAGTCCAGTGGGATGGTTACTCTTGGTGGATCGCAATGTGGAGTCCCTGGGGCGATCGGACGTGGCTGTGTCTTTTGTTGTCCTCTGAGCACTCACCTGTGTAGATCGATCCTGAGTTGATCCAGTCACATCGGGTCGCACGGGCATATCCTTGGGCCGAGAGCTACGACTAGTGTCATGTTTCCCCTCTTGGGTGTTTGGAAGCTCTGATGGAGACAGAGATGGGAAGTGAGCCCCTGCCATTGATGACTGTCGTTGTGCTTTCTGGGTCCATTTGGGAAGAGAGGACGTAGGAGACCTAGGACTCTTAGGCGGACCTGGCACCGGCTGGATGATTTGCTCGTGATTGTTGGAGGATTCTGTCATTAGCTTTTTTGGGCAATCAGCCTTATCATGAGTGACGTTGTGCATGTGGTGCTCATTATTCTCTTGGGAAGTCAAAGGCTTCCTGGGCACTAGTGGACCTTGTGCACACTCGACGGATCCCTCTGATATCTGCTTGCTAACCACGCTAGACTGAGGATCTAGTTTTTGATGGGTCATGTTCAGTTTCTTGATTTTAATCGTAAGGGGCACAATCACTCCAATATTTTTGGTTCGAGACTCGGATTTCCATTTAGGGTTCCTCCCATGCCTCGTTTCTTTTGACCTAATTTGGGCTCCTGACTGAGGTGGTTTAGCAGGGGGTTTCAGTATCCAAATCCATCGGTTGCTTGCATAATACCCTTGAGCACGAAGCAACGCCTTGGATATCCATCATGGTGTTGTGTTAGCTCTCCAATGATGCCTTCGTCTATAAGGCTTGGGCTTCTTTCGTGATCTTCTACGATATTTGTAAGTCCAAACCCTATCCTTGGGCTTGTCTCCTAACCTCTTTGTTTCAAGTATGGTCTCACTCACTGGTTCTCTTCATTCAACCTGCGCTTGTATCAACTCTTTCAACAAATCCTTGCTCTCATTACTAGGCTTGGTTGGTATGTCAGAATGCTCCTTGCCCTTCCCTCAAGGTTTGGTGAGGTCACCCTTGCTAAAAGTCGTGATTACCTTCACACCTGGTAGTGCTAGATGTATCCTCTGTGCTATGTAGTCGGCTTTACACTTTGTTGCCTTTTTGAAGGGCCTTCCTAGGAGGATTTCGTTTCCACAATTCTCGCTATTTGGAGGAACATAGAATAGGACTGGCAAGCTTTCTGTTTCAATAGTTACAAGGATTCTGCACTTCCCTAGAAGCGCTTGTGTGTGTTTTCCTTAAGGATTAAGAGTTACATCAGTCGGTTTGAGCTCTGGTTGACTTAGTAGAGTCCATGCTTTGTAAGTCAAGATATTGAAATCTGCTCCTTCATCAATGAGAGAATTAACACTATGCTCTCTTTTTGCGGTGAGTTTGACCCTAAGATAAGCAGGTGGCACTATGTCTTCATCGTCCGGGTCTTGGTTTACAGCTTCAAGCCTTCTGATACATGCCTTTGAGTCCCTAGTTGCACAGCCAGATGTGGATTCTCTACAAAGATCTTGGGTTGTTTGTGCAGCGCTGCTCAGGGTACATCTATCGTCCGAACTGTCATGTCTAGTCATCCTCGCATTGGTAGCTTGATGCTGTTGCATTCCGCTGTGACTAGTCGCAGTTTGAACACAATGTACATGTGTCCTTGTAGTGTGGCCTTTTTGCCCTTGATGGCTAGATTGGCCCATTGAAGTTGTAGGGTCTCTGTTTGCCTCTATTCAGGTGTGAGCTTTTGGTTGCTCCTTTTCAAGTGAGAATCCATGCTCGTGTAGAACCATTACTGTTCGAGGGTCTAAGTTGGAGGGCCTGTCACGGCATGCGTTTTCTCTCCAACCTACTTGGGGGAGATGCAGAGGGGGAAGAGCCCCCTCTGCGGGGGTCCAGGGAGCGGTCCCCTCCCCGACCCACAAGGCCGTTACGGTAAACACCATGAGCAGTTTGGAGGATTGTTCAGCCAAATCTTGAACCACTTGCTCGAAGTTTCGGCCCAGTGGTAGATCTATGATGCGCCTTTCGCTCTATGTAGCATGTGGGGTCAATTTCGGGGTTCAAAGTTTTTCTAATTCGTTGCCTCATTCGTTTTTGGGTCCAATCAGGCTTTTCCACTCAGCAGTTTGCATCTAAGTCCCTGGTCTCGCAACTGCCTACTTCTAGCTGCTAAGCGGTTGCGCCCTATGATTTTGCCTATTCCGTGTGCCAGAATCAAGTTCTGAGTGTCCTAAGGGCTTCCGACAGTTCACGTTGTTGAGTGTTGGCCGGGTCAGGTAAAGTTTTCTGAAAATTTGGTGAAACTGCACACTCGGTCCAACTGGTTTGAATTGCAGGGTCCGAGTGCCTGATTCAGCACGTCCGAGGTCCAAGTGGGAAGGGTTGTATGTGACTGTCCGAATGCCAAATTCGGCCGGTCCGAGCCCGGGTGTCCGAGGGCCGAGTGGGCTGAGGCTGGATCAGGTGGTCAAGTGGAAACTCTAAGGTAGTCCGAGTGCTCGATTTGGACGGGCCGAGTGTGGGCGTCCGAGTGGTAGTGGCCAAGTGGGTCGAGTCGAGCGGTCCAAGGGCCGATTTTGGGCCTCGGACCAGAGTACTCGTTACTCGGACGTGCCAGGCGCCGCGCGTCTTTTCGCCGAACCTCACAAAATTCGTCGTATTAGGTGCTGGAGGGTTTCCCCCTTGTCGAGCGGCTCTAGATCCATCCTACTAATGTAGGGAAAGGTGTATAATTACTTGGGCTGGCCAAATATCTCTCTGATGCCAAGATTGAAGCGGATCCCCTCACCAAGCTTTCCTCTTCTCTTTTGCTCTCTTGAAACCCTGTAGTGCACAATGTGGCCTTTCTTGCCACTTTTGGCCCTTATACCCCTTCTCGGGTATGGTATTGATGCCCCCAATGGCTCACTTGCCACGATCTTAGGCATCACAAGCGTGTTTTTTACCACTTTGCACGATTCTTGCCCTGTTTTGCAACAGTAAATCCTAGTGTTTATTTTCTTTGTTTTTCTTTGTTTTCTCCTACCCTAATGCATCAAAATCATAAGGTAAATACCTACACTACTCCATCTCACAACATCAATCTCAAAAAGCAAAAATCCTATTTTCCAAGGAGATCGAATACCATCTTCAACCCCCTCACTTCCTACCTATCTCAAGCACCGGTTCAGGGGGAAAACCCTTACTTCGAAGCTCGATTTGAAGCGCGCACATGCTCAAGGCTTGAATCCGTTGGTCTCGGCACAACAGAACCAAAATGTGGGAGCTTTCACTCAACCGCCAAGACCCACGGACCGCTTATTGTTTCAAGCGTTCCAATCAGAGCACTAATGGCTACCTCTCACATAGCCGTCGTGCCATCCATATCTACGGGTGTAGTGAGCTTACCTCCATGCCGTTCGAGTTACCTCCTCTCCCGCGCACTCCGGTAGCTCCATGATGCAAGTGCAAGCTTCAAGCAAGCTCCATCCTCAAGATCCACGCTCCAAGCTCCATCACCGCGAGCAAGAGAAGAGAAGAGAAGAGAAGAAGAGAGGAGAATATGGAGAGCTTCTCCACCCCACGGTCCCTCACCCTCACACACTCACTCCCTCACACTCTCACATTCCCTCTCTCAAGCACAAGCTAAAGCAAGCAAGAACAAGAAGAGGAAGAAGAAGAGGAGAGCCACTTTTGGCCACACACAAGAATGAGCTTCTCATTCACTTTTTAACTTTATATACAAAACCCTAAATCCCTCTTGGGCCGTCATCCCCTTTTCCCTTTTTTTACATGGCCGGCTGTAGCCTAGGCCCTTTTTCCCATTGTCCTTCTATCTTCCTAGCTTTCTTTCCACCGCCCATCTACATTTATAATTTGCACGGGTGAGAGCCCGACGCTCCTTGAATTAAACCATGATGCGCTCGCGCTTGCGCTCTTTTACAAAAGTTTTGACTTGTGCTTTTCCTTGTGTACCTTTGTATTTTAAAATGCGCCTTTCCCCTTTTGTCGTTGCCTTGGACTTTTTAAGGTTGCCCTTGCGCTTTTGGCCTTTTCTCCTCTTCTTTCTTCAGTCGAGCTACCTTTTTTCCGCCTTTGCCCTGCGTCTTTTTTATTTCCCTTTGCTTTCTTCATGTTGGGGTGAACAGCCCTCCCCCCCCCCCCCCCCCCCCCCCACATGATAATATGGCCTAGGAGACTAGCTCATAGGCAGCCTAATCAAGTTAAAGCTTGAGACTTTACATCTTTGGCAAGGGTTTTTACAAAGCAAATCCACTAAGGGAAACATAGAGATCCGCTATGGGAACAAATTCCTTAGAACAATCTGTCAGAGTTGTTGATGTAGTGAAAGTATCTCCTCCTTCTTCTTCATTCATGAATTGACCTTGGTGGTGGTCATTGTGCATCTGCTATGCTCTTTTCTTGTGAAAACATTCACTGGAAATATGGCCATTCTTATCACAATAATGACATGTCATCCGACTTTTGTTGTCGATGTTGAATCCTCGACTTCTTCCTTTGGGTCGAGTAGCTTCTTTGGTGTATAGGAGATTTTCCCTTGAGATAGTCTCTTTTATATCTTTACTTTTAAATTTGCTTTCCCCATCAAGCAGTGAGTTCTCAATGTCTTTGAGTGAGAGATTGGGAACATTACTTAGGGTGGACACAAGGTTCTCATATGGATCCTTATTTACACTTGCTAGCATTACAAATGTTGCTTCATCTTCATCAATATTCTTCTTAAGAGTTGCAAGCTGGGTTTTTAGGCTCTTGAACTTGTTAATGCGTGTGGTTATAGAAGCACTGTCTTTGATATCTAGTTTATAAAACTACATGAGTAATTTTACCTTTGAATTCTTCGCTTGGGTACCAAACATCCCTTCAAGTTTCTCCCAAGTAGTTCTAGCATCTCTAATGCCAGAGATATGATGTAGCACATCATCACTTAGTCCCCAGGCAATGATGCCTAGTGCCTTGTTATTCATCTTCTTCCATTCTTTGGTTTTGAACTAGTCTTCTTCAATGAACCCGTCTTCATCATCACAGCTCCGATGGAGATCAGACCCGTTCACATGGAAAAAACCCAAAAATCGTATCCGAAACAAGATTAAAAAATTAATAGTGAATGATCTGGGCAGCAGAAGTAAGGGCGGGAAAAATAATAAATGTCAAAACTATAGAATCTTCAGGGTTGACACATCAAATTGCAGTTCGGATGGGGTTAGGAGGCATTCACATGAAAAAAACAATAAAATGGAGCTCGATGACACCAATAAAAAGTAATAACGAAAAATGGAGAGGTTGAAACAGGGTGGAGGAAAAAGGAGAATTATGCAGAAAGGGTGATCGGACAAGGTTATCCAGTCAGAATTGAATCCGGAGGAGAATAGGGTAGGCTCATGTGGAAAAAGGTCAAAAACATGCACAAAAAAGACACAAAACCGTACAAAAAGTAATTACTGATAGACCGTACGTCGGAATAATAGGCGGGTAAAAGAAAAAATATCCAAGGAAAGGCGTAGGAGAGGGCTGGTACGTCAGATTACGATTTGGAAATGATAAGGGCGTGTTCTCATGAAAATACATCCAATTGTGCAGGAAAAGCATCAAAAACTAATAACGCAAAAATGGTAAGCCGAAACAGGGGGAGGTAAAAAGGAAAAGTGTGTCATTCAAAGGGACGAGCTCTGCTATAAGATTGGATTGGAAGTTTGGTGAACGTAGGGGATGTTCTTATAGAAAAATGAAAAATTACGCAAGAAAAGCAACCATAAGGAAAACGGTCTCGATGACAGGGGGTATGAGGGTGGGTGGGTGAGGAAGGGACCCCATCAGGGTAGAACTAGTATGGGGTAGACACACATTATTGGATAATGACATATGCAAGGGGTATGCACATTCGACGCATAGGGACATGTCCCCACACTTAACACCTTGTCAACCAATTGGACGCTGGTGTTAGGGTAGATTGATCGACACAGCCACGGACTTGTCAACCAACTAGATGTTGGCGTCCCCACACTTAAGACATTTACCATCATGTGCAAACAAAATGGATAGAGTTAGAAAAACTTGGCCCATTTTGCTGAGAATTGCGGTTGACGGTTGATATCACATTCTGTGTTGCAATCAGCGTGGCAAGAAGTACCCAGATGACTTCATAGCATATGTTCAGCGGGGCAAGGGCCACGCAACAACACCCAGGGAGGTAGCTTTGCTAATGAAGGTGCAAGAAATCCGATGATGACGAAGAAGGTTGCACTCCGTACATAGTCACTCAAATGGAAAGGGAGGAACAGTCGCTCACTCCACAACTCATATTACTCGAGTGAATAATGAAGGAAACCCGCATCACACACCCGGTTTAGAATTCAATAAGGGGAATAGGACAAAAGGTATATGCCAGGGTGCATAGTTGAGGGTGCATTCGTGCATCTAATCCCCATGTGGCATAGGTGCAAGGAGGAAGGCCGAGGAGCCTTATTGTGCAAGTGTACAGAAAAGGGTGATGTGTCATGTGATGATGGTAGAGACCCATCCCGTGTATGCATAGGGAAACATGAACGTACCTGACTCCAATTGTCTGAATGTCCCTCAATCTCATCTCTCAGAATTGATTGAGGAGAAACACCAATCACACTCAGTCCACCCTTTGTCTCACACTCTGTTCAAAGATACAAAGGGTAGCCCATTCCTGAAACCCATTGATGCAATCCTCACATTCACTTGTGCAAAGATTGTATGCCTTGTACGCATTTGATAGTGCAACAATGCATCCCGCCCTGTGCTAGCATACAGTGCAAGAAGGAAGGCCAAGGAGTCTTATAGTGCAGTGCACAGGAACAGATCGTGTGCTGTGCATTGAGAGGCCCAACCCGTGCATACAACACTCCATTCACATATGTCATCTCTCATTTGATTTGAAGGAAAGGACTAGTCACTCATCCCACCCTCTGTCACTCTTTTGATAGATACAGAGGGCAGCCCATACTCACGTCCCCATCCTGTTAGGATGAAAGCTCGCATCACTCAGGGGGTTGGTGATGAAGATCGTGTTGGCTGTTGTTGTCACGAAAGTGTTGAAGATGATGCGTACCCAGGGAGGTAACTGACACGTTTGGTACTTCAATGATTTGTATGAAAGGTCGTCTGTTAAGGAGGGCAGTCTGACTGATATCGCAGAGATAGCGCACCAAGGGAGGGGGCTTCAAATTGCTTCTATAAAGGTTCTACTAGTGAATCAGCTATCCTGAACGGCGGGGTGTTGCCACTTTTCCACAGTCAGCTTCCTGTCCAAGGGTGTTTTCACCTTTTCTTGGAATGAGGCCTACTATGACATGGAATTTCTTCATTTTCTCCCATATCAGTTTTCTTTTCTCTTTTTTGTTTTTTTTTTTTTCAGAAGGGAAATGATAGAACCACCATTTGTCAGAACCATCCTCTCCACTGCGAGTGATTGAAAATAGAGGATAAGAGATCAGGGATAGGAGGTGGGCCGGAGGGGACAGAGGGTTGCATGCACCTCTTCAGGAGTGGAAGAAGAACGGCTATCAGAAGTAGGATTAGAAGAATTATAGTGCCACTTCAATGGGGGAAAGGAGGGGGTGACTATGTATTTCTTCAGGTGATAGCCATTAATTAGGAAGGGATCATTAGAGGCATCAACGGTCTGCACTTGGACAGAGCCATTAGGATTGATAGTAAGTACCTTGTACGGGCCCATCCACCATTGTTGAAGCTTGCTAGAAAACTTGCCAAATCGTGAATCATAGGCTAGAACTAGATCACCTTCGTTGAACTCCTTGTGTTTGATGAAGTTGTCATGGTAAGCCTTACATCGGACTTGAGTGGTTTCCATGCATTGCAGGGCCATTCGTTGAATCTTGTCTAAACATTCCAAGTGCAGGAGGCGGCATTGTAGTGACTCATCATCTCCGAAGTGTTCTTTAACTACCACTCGCAAAGAGGGTAATTCTAGTTCAACCGAGAAAACAGCTTTTGTACCATACACCAGTTGTCCTGTAGCAGCCTTATGGGAGATTCTGTATGCCCAAAGGGCCTCTGTAAGTCAATCATCCCAATCATGATGATATGCATCAATCGTCCTTGTCAGGATCGAGCAGAGGATGTGATTGGTGACTTCAACTTGGCCGTTGGCTCTGGGGTAATAGGGGGTGGACTTGCGATGACGGATCTTAGACAGAGTTCTGCCGTCAACTCTTCCATGATCTTGTTAAGAAAATGAGTACCTCTATCACTTACCAGCTCGAGGGGACTGCCAAAACGGGTGATAATATTCTCGTACATGAACAGGGCTACGTTGTTACCATCATCTCGCTTCAGAGCTTTAGCTTCACACCACTTTGTAACATAATCCGTACTTACCAGGATGCATCTGTTCTGCTTCCGTTTGGTGGGCGAATCAATGGGACGCACCAAATCAATCCCCCACTTCTCAAATGGCTTTAGGGGAAGAATAGGTTGCAGTGGCATGTCACTTGTTTTGGTGGGTTTTCCCATTCACTGACAAGCATCACATCTCTTGCAGTAGTCATATGCATCCTTGTGGAGGGTCGGCCACTAGTATCCCGCTTAGCAAAGCCTTCCTGGCTTTTGCTTCTCTTGCGAAGTGTCCACCATATGGTTCATCATGGTATGCTCTCAATAGTATGTCGATTTCATCTCCTGCAACACATCTGCGCAACACTTCATCTTTGCCTTTCTTGTACAGTGCACTGCCAAGCAAGGTGTAGGGGGCTGATTCTAACAGAAGCTTCTTCTTCTCACGGCTTGAGATGCTAGGAGGATATTGTTGAGTTGCCATGAGGTTGGCTATGTCTGCATACTAGGGAGTAACTATTTCGACTAGAAACAAAGAACTATCAGGAAGGTCTGAATCATCCTGTTCCTCTTCTCCAGTTTGAGGGATCCGTGTGACAGATGATCGACTAAGACATGGGAATGGCCATGCTTAGTGACCACTTCAAAATCGAACTTCTGGAACAAGAGCAACCATCTCATCAGTCATCCTTTGACATCTGCTTTGTTCATTAGGAAAGACAGGACTTCATGATCCACACAGAATTGAAAATGCATTGACATTAGATAGTGTCGAAACTTCTCCGGTGCAAACACCATTGCTAAGCACTCAAGCTGTGTCACTGTGTAGTTCCGCTCTCTATTAGTGACCTTTTGGCTTGCATAATATATTGGTTGATCTAATTTAGAAGGGTCCTTTTGACATAGAACAACACCTAGCCCTTCAACTAATGCATCTGTGTGCACATGAAACTCCTTCGTCCGATCAGGAGGCTGCAAGATAGGTGCTTGGATGAGGCACTGTTTAAGGGTATTAAAGGCTTCTTCGCAATCATCAGTCCAAAGGAAATCTGTATCTTTCCTTAGGAGCTTGTGCAGAGGGGTTGCCTTGGTTGCAAAATGTGCAATAAATCTTCTGTAGTAGCCCACATAGCCAAGAAATCCTCTCAATTGCTTGAGGTTTGTTGGTGTGGTCAAGGCAGAAATCTTCTCAATCTTTGCTGGGTCTGTTGCAATCCCTTGTGCAGAGACAATATGGCCCAAAAGAACTCCTGATGAGATGCCAAAGACACATTTGTCGGGGTTGAGAGAAATCCCATGCTCTCGGTATTTGTCAAAGCATTGCTCTAGGTATCCCCAATGCTCACATATTAAGCTATAGACACAGAAGTCATCAAGATACACCTCGATGAAATCATGCAGATGATTTTGGAAGGCGACTATCATTACTCATTGGAAGGTGGCAGGATCATTACAAAGCCCAAACGACATCACTCTATAGGCATAGGTCCCCCATTCTGTGGTGAAGGTTGTTTTAGATTGGTTCTCTTCTGTGATTTGGACTTGGTTATATCCCCTGAATCCATCCAAGAGGAAATAGAGCTCATTGCATGCCACTGTGTCCAACAGTTGGTCTGTGAAAGGGATAGGGAAATGATCCTTCTTCATCTTCGAGTTCAGCTTACGAAAGTCCATACATATTCGAAGTTTCCCGTTCTTCTTGGGTACAACCACAATGGACAAAATCCATTCACTGTTAGCCACGGGATAAATGAACTCGGCTTTAAGAAGCTTCAATAATTCAGCCTTTACCAAAGTAGAATAATTAGGATTCATACGCCTTTGTCTGTACCTCACAGGTTTGGCATCAGCTCTAGGTCAATGTGATGTTGGCATACTGTGGGTCAATCCCCTTTAGATCTTTATACGACCAAAGCAAGCACGTTTAAGTTCTCCTTTAGTAGGTCTCGCAGGACCACTAGTTCTTCTTCCAAAAGATTGAGACCCACTTTCAGGTGACGTTCAGTATCGTCAATATCCAAGAATGTCACTTACCTTTCACCTTCCACTTCGCGAATGAATGTCCCACGGATTGCTTCTGGATAGAGGTCTGACTCCTTCAAGGGAGTAGTGTCATCATCTGATGTTCCACTAGAACCAGTGTCCTTCTTCAGAACAGATGACTCATTTATCTGTTGAGATTGCTGGAAGGATATCAGAACTTTGTTTGTTTCTGCATGAGTGGTGATTTCTTCTGGTCTTAAAGATTCATCTTCAGAGGATGCGTCTAGGAATGTCACATAGCACGGACCTTCTATAAGCCGTGGCTCTGATGGCTCTGGCTTCTGTTCACAAGGGGCATCATCATCATCTTTTCTCCAGAATGACTAGTCAAGGCGATAGGAGCCCTTGAACTTAATTTTTATACCTTTGATCCATTGCTTATGCAGATTTTGCATACTTTGTGGTCCATTGGTCAACCCAAATGGCCGGAGCATGGTCATTCCATCCAACACCCCAAGAACTTCGACCTTTGAGGTCTCTGTAGGAACATCAACAAGATCGTCCGCTAACAGAGGAACTTCTTCATCTGCACTTTCATAACCTACTTCATTTTCTTCCTCATCGTTTTCATCCTTTTCCTCTGGAGGCTCTGTCTCTACTTCTATAGAGGCTCTGTAGGCGAAGAACAGATACCCCGCCTCTGTGTTTGCTTTTGCTTTTGCCTCTGTCTCTGGCTCTGCCTATGCTTCTGTCTATGCTTCTGACTATGACTGCCATGTAACAGGGATAACAGTACATCCATGCTTCTATCTCACTGTCAGAGGTGATTTCAGTAGTCACTTCGAGTTGAGGCAGGAGGTATTCTCCCATGGACAAAGACTTTGCTTCCTTTGGTAGTGGCTTACAGTGCCCACTGTTAGGGACTATGCCTTTGTTTTCTTGGGAAAGATTTGTTTAATAGCCTCTTCGTCTCCTAATGTACCATCTGTTACTTCATTGGAGGAGTCTGTTACGACTTTGATGGATGTGGATCCATTGCCTTTTTGTGATCCATACAATTTCAACACCACTTTGTTGGGTCCTCTACCTAGGGTTGGGGTGCCTTTGGACCAGTCCGTCCTGGCTCTTACTTCAAAAAGCCAAGGTCTTCCCAAGAGTAGAGGGTACGAGGTCCTATAAGAATTTGGTTTGACTGTAATCTATCTTTTTGAAAATTAAAAAAATAAAAAAATATTACTTATTTATATAAGTATTATGTGTGCATATGACCCATAACTATAGCAATAAGAGTCTTCTACTTATGGACTTTGCATTGTTGAATTCAATGTGCATTTGTATGAAAACTTTGTAGTACTATAGATCATTCAAGTGAAACTAATCTCATACGTGGTTGAGTGATAATCATAGTTGTAATGCCTTGCTTTCCACGTAAAACAATGTACAAAATCACAATCACAATTGCTTTTGCAAAGGCTAGTTGGTTTCATTAACATTACATAAAAACCAACCAAATCATATTGAAGCTAACCAATGACATGCAAGTGCTGTAATCATGGTGTGCGAGTGGTTTGATTGTATGGTGCATTAATTATGGTGCAATTAGCATGCTTAAGCACTTTTTTTTCATGTAGCTACCTTAGAACAATGTGATACATGCAGCCAAAAAGGATTGGAACATCATTAACTAGCAAGACAAGCTAAGGAAAAGCGTATAATTGTTTTAGTTGGAAATAAGATCTCAAAAATTTAGATAGTGTTCATTTTCTTATACAAACTCTTACTAAATGTGTACTTTTCCAAAAAATCACATCCTCACTCTCAACAAGCAGCTATTAACTTACCCATTGCAAACAAATCAAATAAGCGGACCTAGGAAGTTTGCCACTCCAACCTCTCAACTTAGAGCTTAATTGCTTATCTAGCCCAAAGAACTTTAAACATAATCACAAAAGGATCCCTTATGTCTCCCAAAAGAGATTGGAATTTGACTCAAGAACTCATTGCATAGCTTATGGACAACTCTTGCATCTAAACAGTACATTCTAAAGGAAATTAAGTTTGGTGAGACTAGTGCTAGGGAAAACAACTCATAAGTCAAAACTTCAAAAAGGAATTCAATCTCTCTCTCCATCAACTAAGACAAAAAACAAATGGAAATTGTAGGAAAAATAAGAATGATGAATGGTCCCCAAAAGAAATAATAATATCTAGCACAAAAAGGGAGAAATTTTCATACAACTCTCAACCCTCAATTTGATAAGAGTGCATAGAACAATTTGTGTTACTGATAGGTCAAGAAGGCAATATTCTTATGTTGAAGACTTAGGATGCCCTAGGAAGATCAACTTTAGGTAGTATCTCTTAAAGAAAAAAAAAAAGTTGGAACTTTTATGACACTACAAGGAGAAGTTGATGTCAAGATCTCAATGAAAACAAAGACTATAAACATGCAATTCATTGTCTTAACTCAAGATGTGAATCTCAATGAGAAGTGCATATAGGAGTAAGATAGCAAGGCTAGGTTATATGCAGAATTGGCCTCTAGATGTTAAAGGATAAAGTTAGTTTTCATAAGTCTCCAATGATAGCTAGCTTTACATTAGATAACTAATTAATAGGATCATTGACAAAAGAAGTATACCAATGCATGAGTAAAAAAGACCCATTCACCAACCTTGAGTTTTTGGATGATGAACCCTATATCCCTCATGCTATGTAAAGATCACCTTGAAATTTGTACTTAACTATGAAATTCTTATGTTAATGTATGAATGAGAAGAAGAAAACTTTATAAGCTTTGTACCATGGTAGATATTCGAGATCCTATCTTTAATGATATCAATGCCGCATAGTGGCAATGCCCTTTAATGAAATCAAGATTCAAGAATCCTAAGACTAGGAAATTTAGGATGTTCTTAAAATTGACAAATCCATTAGGGATTGTAAAGTAATATATCATAAGGTTGGTGACATTCATAACTTTTACACATAGTCATGTAGGTTACCAAAGACAATAAAGGTTTTGGAAAATCCTCGTTGGGCCCACAAAGCTCTTAAAAAACTCCTATTCATGTGACAAACCATAACATATGCTATTCATAAATCATAATTAGAATTGCATAAATCATAATTAGAACTACCTAAAATGTCCGTTCAATTACATACGTATAGATCTATATCAAGACCTATAAGATTATCTCTAGTAATTAGTGTCAAAAACTATGTGAAGTTTGTAACAAACTAAGGAAGCAAACTCAACTATCAAATTACATGCCATTTTAACTTTACATCTCTCCTTAATTGCATATACTGCGCGGAGTATGGAATTATGCCCAAAAATGGAGATGCACTACAAATAATAGATAACAAACTACACAACTAGAGTCCAAGAATTGGATTTACCTTGTAATGGAAAAATTTTCCAAGAATTACACATAGACCACAAATACTAAATCTTCAACCTCAAGTTGCATGCAAGGCCTACTATTGGCCAAGACTATGAGAAATATCCCAAGCTTCACAAAAAACAACACATACAATAATAGTTGCTACACATATTGATATACTATGACCAATCTTATTCAAAGTATGACAAAAAACCAAAATGCCCAAATATAGTTTTCAAATGTTATTGAGTATTAAGGGCCCAATCAATGTCATGTCATGTAACAATAAGTATTCTTTCTCAATGAGGGATAAATTTCTCAATCCATGCAATATAAAAGGTCTCGATGTCCCAATAACTTATTGAGATAGCTAAGAACCGTATCAGTCCTTGTTTAGATACCTTAGTAAGCTTTGTTAATAATAGCTCATTACATTAATCTTTTATAGACTATGTTAAGACTTGCTACTCCAAACATCATTAATGTGAATCTACCTTTAAAAATCAATGTTATTCTAATATTATATTAACATAAACATGTTCATATTGACACAATCCACAGATCTTTATCTTCAATTTTTTATATTCTCCCAAGATTGTCACAAAGATTGCATTATTTCTCCCATAACTGTTGTGCACCACCAATAGTCCCAATGACATTAAAATATACTTGCTAAGACAGTGACAAAATGATAGTTAACTTGCATAGCTCATCAAGCTCCTCCCAAGCATCAATATCTATATCTTATGGCTTTATACCTTTGCATTTCAATGGCTTAATCATCTCCTTTTACACCAAAACTTGTCAAATTTGGGTATTCCAATAATTAAAGTTATTGTTATCCAACTTGTCAATGTTAAAGATAGCACTATCCCTAGAAGCACTAGAAGCACTTGCCATTATGGCCGTTACAAAATAAAGAGAGAATGGGTTGCTGTAGTTTCAATAAAATAGCCTCAAAATTGAGCCAAAAGTGTATGCAACAAGAGGATCATAAATCAATATACTATTGTCCATAAAATAGACCCGCTAGAGTGCTTGAAACAACTCTCTTCTCTCAATAGACGAGCTCAAATCTTAATTATAACAATGTGATCCATAAAACTAGAGTAAAGGAGCTATGAGCAAATGTCCAAGATAACAATGTGGTCCAACTAGAGTAAAGGAGATATGAGCAAATGTCCAAGATAAAATGTTCCCACTCTAGACCTTGTGATCTTCGTATTGGTAAAGGTGCCTGCCACGGGCAAGTCTGCTAGCACCTACCCTGGGTGTGTCTTCTTTGCCACGCAATCACCCTGCTGCTTGAAAGAGAGTGTGTGTGCAATGCGGGCAGCCCTTGGTGGAGGCATGACTGCGACGAGGCATGCGTATCAGAGGCTCGCATGAGGCCCATCATGGAGAGATACAACAGTGTGTATAGCTGCAACAATAGTAATGATGGCAACGCATCGATACGGAGGAGGAGCAGAAAGCTAACAACTACATCGACGTTGCGGCCAGTGAACGACCTACCTCGACGTTGCGGCCAGGGACAACCTACCTGGAGCATGGCGGCCGCAACAGGGAGTATTACGTGTGGATATGGGCGGGCACGCTGGGGCTCGAGGAGCCTAGCCCAGACTGTCGCCTTGCTGCTGGACACCACCAACACCTTTCCATAGATGCAGTGCAAGCCACACAAGTGCTTACCCCAGAAGCTCCGTGTCTTCAATGGCGCCAACTCTCTCAACTTCGCCCGCCAGAGAGCAAGAGAGAGGCCAACAAAAATTCATGATGGCCTGGGATGCTCATGTCTGCTAGGATGACAACGACAGAGATAGCGAGGGAGAGGCCCTAGTACGGCGTATGCGTCATATGTGTCTTTGCACAAAACTATCGACAGAGCCGTATCTACCAACCAGCTGTGGTCGGCCTGGTGCGCTCCGGGCAGGAAGTGTAGCAAAAATCCATAGCAAATGAGTTGCAAGTATAAAAGACGTAGTAGCTGCAACTAGCGCACGCAGTGCTCCAGATCATTCATGGACTGATCAATCAGCAGAATTTGTATTGTGGAGTGCAGCCGATGCAGATTTGAGAATTTGTATTGTGGCCTGTGCAGCTACCTATAACAGTACTCGGGGTGTGTTATGTATGAAATTATTATCACTGGAAGTACCTCTTCAATATCTGCTATCAGGCGTTATGTATTCCTCGAAATTATCTATAAAATGGAGAAATTGTTATTTAGCTATAGTAAAGCTCATTAGCATCTCACTTTTTGTCTCTTGAACTTGTGCTTATAACTTTCCCTCTCTTAACACTATGCTTACCGACACACACACATATCATTTGAGCAATGGATTAGTAAGGATGTAAATGTGGTTATAAAGAGGTTGAAGAGAGTCACGGAGAGGAACATTATGTGGATGTAGCCTTGACTTTGAGGCTATATCAGTTTATGAGCCCAAACTTTCTTACCATTCAAAATTGTTATACTCTTGTATATGATTATGGATCTACTAACAATTACCACCATCATCTATTGATGATTTTTTCTATACTAAAAAGGATTTCTTACATGATAGATTATGTATATGAAGGTGCCAAATCTAGAAGCTCAAGCTTTAGATGGACTTTCATTTATATGGTAAAATGCTATATGTTGGTATAAAATAATGGGGTTACAATGATTATTCTCTACACTTTTGCATATGTAAGCTTCAAAGAGGTGAGATTTAATCAAATGGTCCATTTTCATGGAAGTATGGACAAATTCAATATGCACACACAAAATTAATTGCATCAAAATACAAGATAGATGTTATGTGCTTTATGGTTAGGTATCCAAATTGATACAAGTCTACATGGATAAAACTTATGGCATGCATGATGTGCTTTCTCGTTTTATAATACATGTTAGGCATTGCACACATGATGTTTTAAAGTAAATACTGGGACATATTTGGTCCAATACGCCTTTTGCTAAATTAGAGAGAGAGAGAGAGAGAGAGAGTCTTTAATGGGCTCCCTTCCAAGTCAAACTTTCTCATATGACAAAGAAAGAATCCTACCACTCTTACCTCCTAATAATAATATCAATTTCTCTATTTCTTTCCACACATCAATTCGACATGTCTATCTCTCTAACAACTACTGAAAGCACCTTGATTAAGGGGCATAAGCAAGGTAGGTAGTGATGGGTGGATGGTCACCATATGATAGAATAGATCATGATCCATGAGAGCATCAAATGTTCAATGCAAGCAAGGGTAGCGTAGCGATGTGGGTGGCCATAGAGATGCACTGATGGGGGTCAGAGGAGGAGGCTACGAATGCATCAGTGATTCTAATAGAGTGGAGCAATCTATTGGTGTTAGGTTGAGGCCGTGGTAATATAAGTGCATTCCTAGTTTTGTGCAATAGTAGGATAGGCAACAAGACTATGGTAGGTGGCAAAGTGCCATGTAGAGAGAGAGAGGGGGGGAGAGAGAGTGTGTGTGTGGGGGCAAAGATAGAGAGAGAGGGGAGGGATTCCACATCCTTGCATGCATCATAACATGCATAACACTTGAGTAACCATCCTTGCATTATGCACCCTTACATTACACTATTGGAACACATGATTTTGACTTCATGTGGTATGCAATTTTAGGGGTTATAGTGGTTTCCCATAAAATCCTACCAAAGAAGATATCACCATATCCACAAGATCGTGGATTGGAATCTAAGACTATTCATCCCATATTGAGCAAGGCAGCTACTTCCAAAATGCGAGAGGATACCCTATAGCATTAGTCCTTCTTAGCAACAAGGAGGAGCCTATTGTGAATAGAGAGTTTATTATACAAGTGGGTAAGGTCACCTCAAGTGATTGGCTTTTATCAATTTAGGTGTTACTCTCATGTAATGGCCTTTGCAACCTTTCATCAATCTATATTATTATAGTGTCATCTCAAAAATTGGTTCACAATCTCATTTTAATGAAAAGGTATAAGGTTATGCCTACAAAAAGTAAATACAAACCATGCATAAGTTATGTTTCCATGGAAGCATATATCATCTAAATTTTGTAATCAAACACATTTTTTGCTCTAGTCTAAACTCTCCTCAATTATATTCATAAGTTTTCGTGCACAAGCAATAC
Organism: Lygodium microphyllum; assembly: GCF_053477565.2. Classification (NCBI taxonomy): domain Eukaryota; kingdom Viridiplantae; phylum Streptophyta; class Polypodiopsida; order Schizaeales; family Lygodiaceae; genus Lygodium; species Lygodium microphyllum. The sequence continues at coordinate 77,906,639 of NC_141137.1, read as the reverse complement.
TATTTTATGGCATCCATAATCCAATGTGTCATGAGTGAGATAGGCCCTAGATGGCTCAAAGGGTGTATCATACCAATATGAATACCCTTGACTTAGCATTTCCTTGGAGTCATTTGACCTAAAAGCTCGCCAATCTACTCCCATGCTTGGAAAGCTCAATTAAGCAAGCTTGCAAAAAAAAACACCCCCTTTTGGAGGAGCCTCATGTCACACTATAGCCAGAGCCCCAATGAGATAGCCTCATACAGTTGTTGATGATGTAGTAGCCGAGGATTTGTGTATTCCGCAAGAACATGATGTTGGACAAAGAGGACATACTATACAAGGCCCATAGCCAATTTTGAGACACTTTGCAAGAGCTTCACATCCTCCTAATCGCTATGAGCCCTCAGTGGACTATGTCATAATGGTAGACTCTGATGCCGTGCAAGTGGGTATACAAGTTGAAGAGTGCCCCTAGTCACCCTAAGCCAGCATATAAGGCCATATTGGTTGCTAAGGCTTTTAAGCATGAAAAGGGACTAGATTTTGATAAGATCTTCTCTCTTATGGTCAAGATAACTACGCTATTGTGAAAAAAGGTAGGGAACACTTAGTGTACAAATTGAAGAAAAGTCTTTATGGGATTAAGGAGACACCTAGGAAATAGTACCATAAGTTTTATGCTTTCATGCATTCACATGGGTATTCCTATAGTGATATGGATTAGTGTCTATATAGAAAGAAGGCCCTGTGATGGAAGCCTTATTATCTTGGTGCTTTTTTTTTATTATATGCTTATATAGCTGGGAATGCTCATGCTAAGCTGGATGCTTTAAAGACTCGGCTCAAGAAGAGCTTTGAGATCAAGAACATGGGATAGGCCTCACACGTACTCGGTATGCACATTACGTGCAATCTCTCTAAGAAACTTCTTTACTTTTCACAAAAGAAGTACATTCACAAAGTACTTGAGTGATTCCATTTGCAGGATGGTAAGCCTATTGGCTATCATTTACCTTCTCATGTGAAGTTTAGTCAAGCCGATTGTTCCCAATCAAATGATGAGAGGGCTGAGGTGGTTTCATATGCATCTGTAGTGAGCAGTTTGATATATGCCATGATAGCCACTCATCTTAATATATAGCAGTAGGGGTTTTGGTACGTTATATGGCTACAACTGGCAAGTGACATTAGGAGGCCATGAAGAGTATCATGAGATGCCTTAAAGGCACTGCAGATATGTGTATTTGCTATGGTATCTAGGGTACATGAGTTGTGGATTACACTGACTTAGATTATACAAGACATGCAAACAATAGGAAGTCCACCTCTGGGTCTATATTGGAGGTGTTATCTCTTAAATGTCCAGGGTGCAGAAATGCACAGCCTTATCTATTAAAGAGGTTGAGTACGTTGTAGCCACTAAGTCTTTCAAGGAGGCCCTATGGTTAGGCCATCTAGTTATCTTGAGATGACTATGAATCCTACACTGCATTCGGATTCGATGAGTACCATTCAATTGGCCCATAGTCAAGTCTTTCATGCGAAGGAAAAGCACATTAAGGTGCCACTGTCACCATTCATCAAAGAGTGTAGAGGAAAAGTCCATTGAGCTTGTCAAGATCTCTACGAATACAAATCCTACAAATATGCTTAGTAAAAGTCTTTGAATGGAACAATATGCCCTCCTTAGAAAGATTATGGGTATATGATGAGATGATGAATTTCCTCATTCTATTGTACTCTATATACATGTACTTTTCTCTTTTCTCTTACACTCCTCATGTAGACATTTGCCTTTAAGTAAAATATTGTTGGGGATTAAAGGTTGCCTGCATCTAACTTCCTATACTTACTTCTATATAGTACTCGCATACATATACGCTACAGGTGGTGGGTATCCACCATTACTATCACTTTATTCTTTATTCTTTTAGTAGCAATAGAATAAGGAAATGTAGGTCACACATTGTCAGTGTTTGAGTTTCCACATGCTAGCCTCTTCCTTCTTGCTTGAATCTCCATAGCTCTTACTCTCTTCTTGTTTCCACTTTTGCTCTTTCACCTAAATGAGCTAAAAAGAATCATGGACCATGTTGAATCAACCATCCTTAAGCTACCATTCAAAGGGGTCATTAAAGAGATATATGAGCAAACAACCTCGACTTCCAATCATAGGCATTAGCCCTAGATTGCCTACAAGAGATTATGAAGGACTTCATGGTGAAGTCTTTCCAAGATGCCTTACATTTTGTTGCACATGCACACATGGTAATGATTAGGCAAGGGGTACATTCATTAGGCTATTGAGGTTTAGATGCAATAAAGTTCTAAGTTTATAAGGGATAGCTTATGGAAAATGAGGGGGATTTTGGAGATTCCTTTCCTAAAAATTTCTAAGAATATGAAGTCCACTAAGATGATAGAGGATTTTCCTACTCTCATAATACAAGGCTCAATGCAAAGACAATAAGAAAAGAACAATTTGATGTGTAAGACATCTAGTAGGACTCTCCAAGAGACATGCAACAATGTGCATGAGGAGAATCATGAGGCCTAAGAAATGCAGGGCCTACATTTGATGTGTTCTACCTCTACAAAATAGATAAGTAGTAACCAAGTACTTTTAATTTAAGTGAGAGGACATCTTAGCCCTTGTAGACCTTCATGAGGAGGATAATGAACCTTGTTTTAAAGTATGATTAAGTCTTCAATACTTAGAAAAAAATTCATGTTTCTCATTGTAAGCGTATGGTTTGACACTTCTTTTCATTTGTTTTTGCAACCTAATTCTTGTAAATCTTCCATTTGATCAACAATAAAATATATTCATAATAGACACTCTTGCACATGACACTAGTACAAGAGTAAACATCACATTTGTATGTATACCTTCGTATAGGGATTGTAATTTGAATCTTGTTCAATTTCTTATAATGGCATGCCATGAAAGGTGGAAAACTCTCTCTCTTAAGCTATCGAGTATAATTATTGGGCCAATTTGTTGATCTATTTGCCCATTAAGTTGCTCTCTTTGGTTACACATGTTTCCTATTGCTCATGAAATGGGAATGCTTGATAGATACTTCTCATATTAAAACTTATGTTCACTAATATAAGTGTTTTATACATCCAAAAAAGTGAGATTTAGTATCTCCATTTAGCCATTTATTTAACAAGTTGCAAGGATCAAGAGAACTTTAAAGTGCTCTCCATCTTAGATGATTTCATGAGGCATACCACATAATCTAAAGATATGTTAAATAAAAAGTATTGTAGGTTGTGAGATATTTAATGTCTTACGACATGGGATAAATATGATTTAAGTACTATTGAATCTACCTATGATACTGCAAATCATATCATGACCTTGAGATGTTCATGGAGACCTAGGATGAAATCCATTATGATACATTCTTATGGAGTATTAGATACTAGCAATGACTACAACAATCCTATCGTCTTTTTTGCATTGTAATTGAATTTTTGACTAGGTGAATATCAACAAAGTTGTGTGTGTCTCTTTGCATCATTCAACCAATAAAAGAGTTTCCCTTATCATGAACATCTTTTGCGATAGAGAAAGAGTGACACAAAGATGATTAGTCATGAGAAGGTAATAGTCTTTAAGATTAGTCATGTGATAAGGTAAAAGTCTTTGATGTAGTCTTGATGAGAACCTTCTTGATGTAATCTGCCCATATTATTGCAAAATCACTATCTTAGTTATGATCATTCATCGTCTCTTAAAGTCTTCATGATGAACCATTATTGTAGTCGCAATTCAAGGCACTCAAAAAAGTGCATCTACAACTAAATTATGCTTTTTAAGAGTATACATAACTTAGAAACACATTCAAGACAAGAAACTATCCCATCTTCCATGTTTTTGCTTGAAAATGCTTATAAGCCTTGAAATACTTCAAGCTTTGATTATGAATTTTAGCAAGAAATTGATCTCCTAAAAATAATACGTTTACATCCTCAAACCATGAACCATACCAAAAACTCCTTATAATAAATCTCATATATTATTTCATATTACTGAAATTATAGCTTTCAAAACCCTAACATGATCACCTTGATTAAGCACAATGCAATCACCACACCAATACCCGCTTCCACTACAAATTGTCTAACCAAAACTTGAATGATAATAACATGTCCAAAAGTGAGCATTGTTTTGAGCTTCATAAAAGTTATCTTCACTTACCCTATACATTGGAAAGGGCTTTTATTCTCTAAGGTCATGGCAAGAAAAATCCATGTGTAAAATGCTTGATGAAAGGCAATAGTAATATGAGCATAAGAGATGACATGTCTTGAAAAGAGATTATATGCCAATATAATTTATCTTATGCATGAACCATTAATCACGAGCTACTATTATTTTGATAGCTAAACAACGATCGCCCAGTGTTGAATATTCTTTCCTTTGTTCTTTCTAAATCCGAGAATGTCATCAAAGAAAGTGTCAATATAACATCCATTTGGTTGAAGTAGTTGCAAAACAATCTCTTAGTTTCAAAAATATCTTTGTTTTTCTATCACATAAGTGATCAAAGAAAATATCAATACATCACTAATGACCCTTGGATGTGCTCCATCATTCCATATCAATCCAAAAAGAGCCACCATGAATTGCACCAATTGAAATATAAAAAGCAACTTATGTACATCTTGTAGTATTTCCTCAATCTAGAGCTACCACCCTTTAGATCAATGTGACTAGAGATCTTGGAGTCAATCCAAAATTGTGACAAATACAAGAATGAAAATATGATTTTCATAAAATTTTTGGTAAGGCCTAAATTGAAAGGTGAGAAGTATCAAAGCTTGCTTGAAAGAGCTATGGCAGGAGAGCAAGAGCAAGAAAGAGAGAGACCAAATGGGAACTCCAACAGTCACAATGTGTGACTGGTTCAAACTGTCACTAAAAGAATAAAGAATAAAGTGACGATGGCGAGCACTTGCCACATGTAGTGTGCAGTGGTGGATACTGTCAGTGTAGTGATACACGGGCCGCTAGGCGGAGGCGCCTTTACCCCCAACAACCTCCCACTTAAATGTGAATCTGCCCCAATGAGGAGTGAAAAAGAAAAAGGAAAAGATATTACAATGTACATATGTACAACAGGATGAGGAAAAAATGTCATCTCATCCAATGCCCATCAATCTCATAAGGAAGGCAAAGCGCTCAATAGTGAGGCTTTTCGTGAGCAAATCTGTAAGGTTTTCGTCAGTGAAGATCTTGACAAGGTCAATAGACTTGTCCTCTATGACCCCACGTATAAAGTGATACCTCACCTCAATGTGTTTCATCTTCGCATAGAAGACCGGATTCTTGGCTAGCTAAATAGCACCCATAGAATTCGAATGCAACATAAGTATAGCATCAATCCCAAGGCCATCAACCAAATAGCCTCCTTGCAAGCCTCTGTGACTGCAAAATACTTGACCTCAGTGGTAGAGAGAGTCATATACTTCTAAACCCTGGACATCCAAGAGACAACACCTTCAACATAGATGAATACATAGCCAAAAGTAGATTTCCTACTATTTGCATGTCCTGCATAATCGGAGTCTTTGTATCCCACAACTCCTATATCTTGACTGCCATAGCAAATACACATATATGTTGTGCCCTTCATGTATCTCATGATACCCTTCACAACATCCCAATGCTTCTTGCTAGGTGTAGCCATATAGCTTGCCACAACACCAACTGCAAAAGCAATCAATATCTAGACGAGTGGCTATCATGGTATACATCAAACTGCCCACGACTGATGCATAAGGGATCTTGGCCATCTCTGTCCTCTACTCATCGGTTTGCGAACAATTGGCCTGTGAGACCTTCACATAAGAAGGCAATGGACAGCCAATAGGCTTCACGTCCTACATGTCGAAACGCTCAAGGACTTTATGAATGTACTCCCTCTCTGAGAGGTAGAGTAGTCCTTGATGTGTGTCGTGCTCAATACGCATACCAAGAATGTGAGAGACCTGTCCCAAATCCTTCATCTCAAAGCTCTTCTTCAGCTGAGATTTAAGAGTATCCAGCTCATCATGAGCTTTCCCTGCTATCAGCATATCATCCACATAAAGTATCAAAATAAGTAATGAGTCATCACGAGCTTTCTTCGTATAAAGACGCGGATCCATAGCACTCCTGTTGTAGCCATGTGACAGCATAAAGGCATCAAACTTGTGATACCATTCCCTAGTTGCATGCTTTAAGCCATAAAGACTTTTCTTCAATTTGCACGATAGGGACATCCTACCAGGTTCTGCAAAGCCCTTAAGCTGCTCCATGTATATCTCATCATGTAAATCCCCATACAAGAATGCAGTCTTAACATTCATCTAATACATGTCCAAGTCAAGCTGCGCGACTAAGGCCAAAACCAAGCATAGGGTGGTCATCTTGACCACAGGAGAAAAGACTTGATCAAAGTTAACTCCATGCTCATGTTTAAAACCCTTAGCAACAAGTCTTGCCTTATAAGCCGGCTTGGGATGCCTAGAGGTACTTTTCAGCTTGTACACCCATTTGCACGGTAAAGCCTTCTTGCCCTTAGGCAATGCAACTCAATCCCAAGTTATATTCTTATGCACGGAGTCCATCTCAATCTGCATAGCCCTCTCCTAGGAGTGACTGTCACCCCTGCGCATAGCCTCATCATAGGTGAGAGGCTCTCCTGCATCTGTAACCAATACATAATGCATGGAAAGCTCAAATCTATCAGGCGGATGTCTATCTCTAGTAGACCGTCTCACTGCATGCTCTGTTGCATGTTCAACATCATGGCCATGTGTATCAACTATTGTTGCAAGCTGTCCAACTAGTTCTACAGGAGCATGTGGCTCCTCCAAGAATATAACCCTGCGTATCTCTATCACCTTCTCAGGCTGCCTATGCATCTTGTCTTCATGGAAGACTACATCATGGCTGCAGATGACTTTCCGCACCTGCGGATCGCAGAGGCGATGACCCATCTCGCATGCATCTCGATAGCCAAGGAAAATGCATTTGACACTCTTAGGATCCAACTTACTACGCTTGTCCTTGGGCACATGGCAATAGGTCTCACATCCAAAGACACATAGATGCACATTAGACGAAGGTTTTCCAGTCCATACCTCCTCTGCAACTTAGAAATCCAAACCACTGGAAGGTGATCTATTTATGATATGCACTGTTGTACTGACTGCCTCAACCCAAAAGCTCTGTGGTAGGCATGCATGGCTAAGCATACTGCGTACACGCTCCTGGATGGTTCTATTCATCCGGTTAGTCAAACCATTCTGAAGTGGGGTATAGGGAGCGGTCAACTGATGCTTAATACCTCTTTCATCACATAACTGCTCAAAGGCATGTGACACATATTCTCCCCCATTGTTAGTCCTAAGGCATTTCAATCTATGCCCAGTCTGGTTTTCAACCAATGCAAGCCATCTCTGAAACACAGCCAAGACATCTGACTTAAGCTTAATGGGATAAGCGCAAACTTTACACAAAAAATCGTCAATAAACGTCACAAAATACTTTGCACCACCCATAGACTGACAGCGCATGGGCCAATTGACATCCGAATATACCAATGCCAGGGGCTCACTCATGCGTGTCCTACCAGACTTCTTATGCATATTTCTAGTCTCCCTGTCATAAAGACAATGCTCACATGAATCAAAACATGCATAGTCAAGGGGTGGTAAATACTGCAAACCAAAAAGCATTTTCATTCCCTTCAAGGATATATAGCCCAAACGAGCATGCCAAGGAGATACATGTGGAATGGAACCCACAAACAAAATATGATCAACAGAGAATCCATCAACTATAAGAGAATAGAGGTTGCCAACCTTGGCACCTCTAGCAACAAGCACAAGTCTACCACATGTGATCTTTTAGACAAAATTCCCAAAAAAGACATGAAAACCAGCATCATCAAGTTGCCCTACAAACATAAGACTGCGTGTAAGCACAACTACATGATATACATCCTGTAATAGAAAAGTATTGCCAGTAGACAATTGCAACCGTACATCCCCAATGCCAATAATAGTAAGTGACATGTCATCACCCAAGCGAACTGAACCAGAGACAGTACGGTAGGAGTAAAACTACTCACAGTATGGTGTAACATGAAATGAAGTACCAAAATCCAAAAGCCAGTACTACACATACATAGAGTGAACCTTGACCAATAGCGTAGCATCACAAGAACTAGCTGCAAGTATGTACTCCCCATCGGAGTCCTCAGTCTCCATGACATTTATTTTCTCGATTTTCAAACTGGATTCGCAGGTGTGCGATTAGAGTACTTTTCATGTACTTTATCTTTCCTTTTCTCTTTACACTTCTCATTGCGCAACTCATGACACTGGGCATATATGACCCTTCTTGCCACAATGATGACATGTCACATTAGCATGTCTTTCACGAGACTTGCTGCGCGACTTACCACACAACTTAGACCTAGACTTTCGCAAGTCTCTACCACAACCATTTCCACGATCATTCTTTCCATTACCATCTCTACTTCTAACAGTCAAAGCATGTGACACACGAGAGGCATCCAAGTTCTTATGGTTGATCTCTTTCTACAGAAGAGCACTCTCTACATCAATCAAGTTCAAAATAGTAGCAGGAGCACATAAATAGTGCAGAATACATCCCATGACTCACTCAAAGTCCCAAGCAAAAACAATGGAGTAACCTCATCATTGAAGGTAATGCCCTACAAAGTCAAGTTCTTGAGAATAGCATGAAACTGGCTCAAATGAGTAGACATCGTCATATGCATGTCCATAAGTTGCTTCAGTCAATACATCTAACTTACTAGACTTTTCTTGTCATAGAGGTTCTTGATCTTATCCCAAAGCTGCTAAGCACTCTATGCTTCCTCAACCACATTGTAATGCACCAGTTCAATGAGAGACAAGATGAGGGTGAACTTGCATAACTCATCAAGCTCCATCCATTTGTCATCAATCATAGTTTCAAGCTACTGTCCATGTAACCTTAGTGGTTTTATTTGCAATTTCTGCACCAATGTTTACCAAACTTGGCTCTTCCAATAGGCATAATTCGTACTATCAAGCTTAGTAATGTTGAAGATAGCACTATCAGTGAAAGAAGATGCCATACTACAGTCCAAAACGGTGCAGACAGTTTAAAATTGCTTGCTATAAACTGTTGTAAACAATCAAAATACCACCAAAACCAATGCAAAATTACCATGAACTAATAGCTAATGATGCTACCCACCTAGTACCATCAAAAGTACATAAAATCAAAATCATTCAATATGAGAAATACATCACAGTCCATGCATAACCGCTTGTTATAATAAATTACAGCCAAGTACAATGAGAGCAAACTGTAGACAAAATAAATGCACCAAGTCAACCACTGGCTGTCAAAGCATAACCAACATCAAGCGGATATAAATTAGCATGAGACAATCATAAGGACATCGAGCAAACACCCAAGCATGTCAAATGAATTCGTCAGTAAGCCAGCACACCCTCTATGTAATAGAACAAAGTGTACACAACACTGGCAAAACCTAACACAAATAGGTATATGCTCGAGAAGTGCAAAGCCCAAATCAACCCAAGTACATCTATGAGAACCACGGCATATCAACCATGCAACATCCAAGTGAAGATTCCAATCTCAAGTATCCGAATGCTCAAGTAGCATAAACCGCATGCTCAATGTCTATCAAGTATCCAAAGACGCTCCCACCTTCACAAAAGCCGTAAATATCAAGTAAAGAAGCTCAACAAAGGCATATGATAACACCAATGCCAAAAGATCCACGATCAAGCATCAATGAGACATCCCGAGCATATAGATTCCATAGCATCCATAGACATCAAGTACATCCAAAGTGTAACTCTGGCAAGCTAATGAATCCTCAAGATAAGCTCTAGACAAATCAAATGTCAAGCCCAAGTAAGCCACAGTAGCAATTAACTCCAAGACAATGTAACTAGCATGCATAAGTGACAAAAGCCAAGCATATCAAGACCGATTAAATATAAGCAAAGTACATGCCATAAGTACATCAAAGATAGAGATCCAAATGCTATGCAAAGCGAGCTCAAGCTCAACCAATGATCCGAGAGTAAATTCAAGCTCTATGTCGATCCTTGAGTCACTACATCAATGTGTGCATCCAAGGCATAGCCCTAATCCAATATACATATCCAAACATAAGCAAATGAGCTTCAGTCCTGAATATTTCACCAACAAATAAATGTCCCAAATTTAGCAAATAGTGGCTCAATCCAAGCTCAAAACCATTGGCAAACCATAGGCATCATTTTCCATATGTATAAGCACCAACCGAGTATAATCGAACATCAAATGACCACGTAGCATAAGCATAAAATATAATGACAAAGGGCTGCTTTGTTTTGGTATGGGAGCTTTCACTCAACCGCCAAGACCCACGGACCGCTTATTGTTCAAGCGTTCCAAGCCGAACACTAATGGCTACCTCTCACATAGCTGACACACCATCCATATCTACGGGTGTAGTGAGCTTATCTCCATGCCAATCGAGTTACCTCCTCTCCCGCACACTTCGGTAGCTCCACGATCCAAGTGCAAGCTTCAAGCGAGCTCCATCCTCAAGCTCCACGCTCCAAGCTCCATTGCCGCGATCAAGACAAGAAAAGAGAAGAGAAGAGAAGAAGAGAGAAGAAGATGAAGAGTTTCTCCTCCCCGGTCCCTCACCCTCAAACACTCACTCCCTCTCACTCTCATACTCCCTCTCTCAAGCACAAGCTCAAGCAAGCAAGAACAAAAAGAAGAAGAAGAAGAGGAGAGCTACTTTTGGCCACACACAAGAATGAGCTTCTCATTCACTTTTCAACTTTATATACAAAACCCTAAATCCCTTTTGGGTGGTCATCCCCTTTTCTCTTTTTTACATGGCCGACCGTAGCCTAGGCTCTTTTTCCCATTGTCCTCCTATCTTTCTAGCTTCCTTTCCACCACCCGTCTACATTTACAAATTGCACGGCTGAGAGCCCGGCACTCCTTGAATTAAACCATGATGCGCTTGCGCTTTTTTACAAAAGTTTTGACTTGCGTTTTTCCTTGTGTGCCTTTGTCTTCCGTTTCTCTTTGCCTTGGCCTTTGTCTTTGTCTTCTGTTTTAGCTTTCAAGATTTTCAACCGTCTAGTAGTCTTTTATGAGATTTCAAGGTGCGCCTTTGTATTTTAAAATGCACATTTTCCCTTTTGCATTTGCCTCAGACTTTTTAAGGTTGCCCTTGCGCTTTTGGCCTTTTCTCCTCTTCTTTCTTTAGTCGAGCTACCTTTTTTCCACCTTTGCCTTGCGTCTTTTTTATTTCCTTTTGCTTTCTTCGTGTTAAGATTAACATTTGGGCTGCCTGTGGATTGTGTAAAATAATCAATGAATGAGTAAATTCAATTCCAAAAGCATCTCAGGTCATAGACATACATTCTCCTAGCATTCAGAGAGTATTCGAGACCAATTGAACAACCAATGTCAATGCCAAAGTGGTCCAAACATAAAATGCTAATGTAACACTGTTGTGGGCTATTTATAAACTATGTATAACAATCCCAAACCTGAAGTAAATCATATCAATGCTCAAGACCAAGGCTCATGATCAAATGCCAAGCATAAACCAAGTATATAGTACCCAAATGAGATTATCAATGACTAGGATGAGATGTCCAAAGACTAATATAAACTGACACAATTTCATGCTGACTATATGGGATTGTTGCTTATGTTTTTGTGCTAGTCGAGGTGGTAGGAAGCTCAAGGGGGTGCCAAAGAAGACACACAACAAGCCTAAGGTACCCCACAATGGCCTATGTCAAGATATGAAGCCAGCAAGATACAATAATGTTGCCTCCTTCTCAAACCTGTAGACTTGTAACCAGCATGAAACCCTAAAAAAGATGAATGAATACCTTTGTTCAAATGCCAGAGGATGCCCAAAGGAACCAGATAAGTGCTCGAAAAGCCGAGGAGTAACGGAAGCTCGAGAGAGTTGACTATGACTGTCGAAAAGGAAACCCAATGAGTGTAGGTAATCAATAGAAAGCTAAAGAAGTTGTGAACCAAGTCGGAATGCTCGGACAACCATGCTCTGATACCAATTGAAAGGTGAGAAAGATCGAAGCTTACTTAGAATAGCTATAACGAAATAAAAAAAGAGACCAAATGGAAACTCCAACAATCACAATGTGTGATTGAATCTTCCTTTATTCAAACTGTTACCAAAAAAATAAAGAATAAAACAACGGTAACAGACGTCCGTCACCTATAATATGTAGTGGCGAGCACTGTCAATGCAGTAATACACGGATAACTAGACAAAGTTGCCTTTACCCTCAATATGCATAATCTCTATACATCCTAAATGTCATCATTTTTATAAACAAAAAAAAAAAACACATTATAAAATGATAAGCTACTTAACCTACTAAGCAAGTAGAAACTATGATATAGTGTACTATTAGAAAGAATATATGATTAGTTTCTATTCTTTCTAGAAAAAGTGACTATAAAATATCCTCTAAAAATTATATTTATACTCTCTCAAGAGTTAAAGATACTCTTGGTTTTAAATATTTATATTATCTCTTATATCACTAATATAAATGCAATAATAGTAAACATTGAGTTGTCCTAAAGACTTCCATATGGTTTTTCATTTGTATAAACTCTCTTGTTACTTCAACATGGATCTCCTACTACTTATGTTTAATTGTGAGTTCTACCTTGTTTTTTAAGACAAAGATAGTTAAGTTTATCCTATGATTCAAGACATACTAAGGATCACATCATAACCATTAAATCTACAATATAAAATATAAATTGATTCTTATCACTTTAAATCTAGAGTTTAGCTTGCCAATATAAAGTGCTAAGCTCTTTATCATTCACCAAACTTGGTGAACTTTGTGGAGTCTCCATATCTTTGTTCTTGAAGCTAAGATACTTAGCCAACTTCTAGATATTAAATTTTTTAATTACCCCTGTATCTATTAGGAATATTATTTTCTTAACTTACAATTGTCTCAAATATTAAATAGCTTGCAATTTTTAGAGTGCAATGTGTTTTTGCTATCACAATACTTATGGCATTGGTTACACCTACTAACTTGGGTTTATTATCAAATACTTCATTGATCCTATGTTTGGATACAACTTTGCTATGTGATTCTTTTACCTGCATTATAACATTTAGTACTCTCATTTAGCATTGCTTTTCTTTTGCAAACTTGTTGAACCTCCACCATGGATAACATATGAGACCTTGTTTCACATTATAAGAATAGTCCTAGAATCCTCATGTAGGATATATATGCAAACATTGTGCATTCAACACTCCAACCTACACAATCAAATACATTGTTGATTGTAGTTGCTTTGTTCTAATGGATCTAGCCTACACCCCAAGTTACTTTTTTTCTTTTTTTTTGTGAGCTAATATACTTCATTTTTTCCCATAGACACCTAAGTGGATCACACAATGGAAGCTTGCACTATCTTTGTTCTAAACCATTCCTTAGATAGGTAGGTGGGTAGGTAAATACACCACTATAAGTAACCATACATCAAGTAGACTAGCTCTAAAGTGCTACTATAGATATCTTTTAATTACAAAGAAAAGCAAACAAAAATCATGCTATTAATGTATACAAGAGCTCTTGCCTCTTCTACTATCCTAAAAGATGGTAGGGTTATAACATAAATCTCAGTTCCTCTATGATAAAATTAGCTGAAGTGAACCTCCGCGGGGGTGATCGGCTATGTTGAGAAGGCTTTGTTTTATCAACTTGACCAGTCCATCAGAACTCCATGGCACAGTGCAGTAAACACCGTCGCCACAGCTTCGCAACTGTATTCCTGGCCCGCGATTGTCATGTCATAGTCTGTACTGCCAAGTATGATGATGAAGTATTGCAATGTAAGTGATGTCAAAATTTTCTATGGTCATTGTCTGAGAACATAAACAATGAAACTGATTGAACAGCAGAATTGGTGGCGTAGGGAAACATATCACAATTTATCACATCTAGTTTTTACTAGAAATTTTGATTTACACCCCTCTTTTCAGGACAATTGGGCCCATTGCCTGCGATTTACTGTCTGACTCGAAAAGTTTAGTAACACTACCAAGCATCAGTTTTCATGTCAGACGAGGGAAACTCACCAAACTAAAATTTTTATCTTTGTTTGCACCATGCATTCATGGTGAAGAGGGGAGTAAATTGCTTGTTGAGGACAAGCCAGACTATGAAACAGTTTTTCCCAGAAGATGTTGCAATTCTTCCCTGCCAAATTGTAGAACTTCTGCACAGAACTCACAACGCATTTCTACATGTCCTGCACAGCCCATACAATCGGATTAGGATCCAAAAGGGTCAGCAAAGGAAGATTTTCGTGTTTTAACCATTGCAAACTATATAAATGCATAATTTAGGAGGGCACGTCAAAGACTGAGCAGTTCACCACCCCGAAAACCTCAGACTACATCTCTGTTAATTCTGACTTAGTGGATTCTTAGGCTTCATGATATGCCACAAGTTTGTGGCCAATAGGGATGCCAAGCCTGGACCTTTAGGACATTGTATTGGAGAATGTGAATACTTACTGCATAGCCTACAGGCTGTCACACAATTTGGATCAGGAAGAAGCAAGGAGAGTCAAAAAAGAGCAGACTTCTGAGAATTGCAGTAAGTGAAAAAAAGTAGGAGAATCACGAAATAATGGAACCAAAGAGAGCTGCCATGCAAGTTTTTTCTTTGGGCAAAGAAGGATGACAAGGCCTAGGGGACTTTGCACTTTCCAGCACCTTCTTCCATTTAGAGTCACATGTTGTTTGGGCATTACAGACAACCTGATTGGCCGTTCATTCAGCCCTTCTATTACACTTCTTACTACCTTTGATGTATCATTGAAATTCTGTGTAATGCTTATTTTGTATTTATCTTGGGAAGTCTCTTCAGAGGTGTTTGTTACAGTTTTCTCTTTTCTTTGAAAAACAGAAAAGACGAGGCTAGGGGACATTTAATCATGTGATCGGCAACATTAGACCTGTGGCATACCCATTGACATTATGACAACTTCTGGAAACAAATACAGAGAACAGAACCTTCAAGTCAATAAATGAAGAAGCCTAAAAAAATGTCCAAGTATGGAAGATCTACCTTGTTCCTGCAGCAGTTGTTGCAGGTCTGATGATTCTAAACATGCTACTGCACGGAGCATGCGCTCTTTCAGCTCAGATAAATCACAAGGACCGTACCTGGGAGTCGCCTAAACTGACAAATTGGTAAGTAACGTTACATAAAACTAACCTTCCATCTTCAAGGTAGCCAATAAAGCACATAGTAACCCTTATAAGGGAGTCTTTACAGGAGTGCTTCAAAGCTACCAAAGAGTAACACCACAGCAGCTTATATTAAACTCGGGTTAATTTAATCAATCAAAAAAAACATAAATCACCTGGTCATACAACTGAAAAAGTCACAAGGGACTTACAACAGTGTATATTTCTCCCATTCCGAGGCCATCCAAGATGGAATTTAATGTCTGTTGAGGAGAGATTAAGCTCGGTGAACCAGACAAAGGTGGCACTTTTCTAATATTTTCCTCCAGCTTAGTTAAAGTCTCTTCAGAGCAAAATGGCAAGATCTGATTCAAACCAGCCACATATTACAGACAAAATTCTAAGCATGTAGTTACCACAGAAACTGCATTAATGAGCCATACTTGCACCATAAACCCATGTGCTGACTGCAGTGTACCATCTTTACCGGCTGTCACACCTAGTCCAATTGCTGTGTTCACCTGTTACAACTACACCATAACCAAAGCTTGTCCAAATACAAGATAAAGTCATATATTTCAAACTGGACTAGGAATCATTGAGACTTAAACATCCACTTGCACTCTCTCGCCAACTGATAAAACCACTAGCTCTCAAGTTCTGGACATGGTAGCTCTTTCAAGCTTCTTTGCTTAATAGAAGGTAGCCTTGGCCTTACAAAACAGTAAACCATGGCCAGTGTGTTTCCAACAACATGCCATGAGTTTTACTTGTGAAGTAAGGTCAGACCATAGTTTCCAAGAAACCCATTTCATAAGGTTAGGCAGTTCGTTTCATACCTCAGCGTTCCTTCAACCTTAAAATGTATGAAGCACTACTTTAAACTTTCAAAAAAAAGCGCTACCCTAGAAAATGTTTTGAACTCTTCTAATCAACATTGGCCTAGATTCACTTCACTTGATGTGCTAACATGGATTAGCAAGATTTTCTATGAGTTGTCCATCTCTGCTTCTTCTATGTTTAAAGTTAGTGTTGTGTTAGAATTTGCCAATTCTAGGCAGTGTCCAATGTAATTTGTGTGGTGTGCACACTTAATTAAAGTGTCAAAGTGTGGTGTGTCTAGGACTCTAAATGTGGCGACACTAGATTCTCTACAACTCTAATTAGGGTGTGGGAGTGTGGTTAGGTCAACCTTAGACCTTAGTTGTACCTCATATTTCATTGTGTCATGCAATCTTGAGCTAATACAATATCATGAGCTCACATTGTCTCTCGTTTCTCTCTCCTTCATAGCCAGCTAATTCTCGCATTGCTACTACAGCCACACACGAGTTCCGTCTTGTCACCATCAGCTGGTGCCACCCACTCGAGGTCCGTGCTGCTGCCAGCTCGGCTCAGCTCTCGCAGAGGAGGACGAGGAGCTGCTGAAGTTCAAGGAGCTGCCGCCACTGCTCCACCAGCTGTGTGCTGCTCCAGCCAGGTTCGCCTGTGCTGCTGCAGCAATAGCACCGCCAGCTGCCTCATGTTGCCCCATCTCTGCAGCGCCAACAGTAGCACTGCCCTTGCCAGCCGTTGTGTCACCAACAGCACCTTCACCTCAGCCGGCTCCTGCAACACATCACATGCCGCCCACCCAATCAGCTCAATGCACCTTCTGCTCAGCAGAAGCACTGCCCCAGCCACCCTCTGCCACCACAACGCTGCCACTGCCTACTGCACCAGCTCCGCCACCACCTTGCAATTCTTGGATCGTCTAGCATGCATTCCAAGGTGCAGTCTAGTTCCTGGTTGCTGTCAATGCACATCCCGAGGTGACATTTCATTGAGTCCTAAGGCTGTAAGTATAAAATCTATTCAATTTCTCAACATTTCTTCAAGAAAATTTGAGGCTTTTGAGCTTCCCGCATCCCAAAGCAGCAAAAAAATGTAGGTACAGCATTTACTTCTTGTTTGACACACACTCCGCACAGAAATTGGTGAAATTTTGGGGATTTACAATATTAAATTGCTGAGATTGACTGTCTGGGCACACAATTTGAGCTACAGCAATGTGTTGCTATTCTGAAGAACTTTCGTACGCTTTTCCAAGCATTTACAGGTAGATTTTGGTTTGAGACAATTTTGAACAGTTTTGTGATTGCATAATCTATCCCGTGTTGGGATCTTGGTACTCGTGTGAGTACATTTTGCACTTCAGCTTGGTAAGTATTTGGTTGCAGTATTTGGTAAGTACTTTATTGTAGCAATAGCTCAGCAAGGTGATGGTGACATAGCACCATTTTGGGTGTCCTCACTCAGGAGGACAATTTGAATGGCACCAACTACTCCTTGTGGAGTTTCATGGTGTCAAAATGACTGAGTGACCAGAGAGATAGTAGGGTTTGTGGGGGAAACACAGAGTGTGTACGACAAACACTGAGAGAGAAAAGAAACTCAAGAAGAAGAAAGATGAATCATGCTGATGAAGTGAATCTGATACAAGGGTGCCATAGCACAAAGAAAGTCATGGAGTGCAAGAAGACAGCCAAAGAAGCCTCTGAGTCTACAAACGCACGATGAGGAGGTGTTGCCTAGAGCAGGGATATTGTCGTCAAAGGGTGAGGAGCCTCTGAATCTGCAAACGCAGGGATGAAGAGTGGTACCTACGAGTAGGAAGACAACCAATGAAACCTCCGTTTGCAAACGCAAGCCTAATGAGGTGACACCAATTGCTAGGAGTGACGCCAGGTAGTGAGGATGAGCCAGATGCTGAAAACACAGATGAAGATAGACTCTGGGAGTGAAACATTGGCTGTGGAGTGACGTCAAAAGGGTGGGAAGCAAACCTCCCTGGCAGCCAAACACAGGAAGGTGGAGCCACTAGAAGGGTGGAGGATGATGCCAAATAGGGTGGATGCTAACGCCAAGAGAGTATGGACTCCAAACGAAAGGTGTAGGAGCTCAGAAGATGTTGTCGCCAACAGTGGAGGATGGACGGCAACTAAAGAGGAGCACACTGCCACCATAAACGCAGCCAACTGGAGATGAAGGTTGGTGCCAAGAGAGTGTGGAGATGGTGGTAGGAGAGGAGAGAGAGAGAGAGAGAGAGAGAGAGAGATGATGGAAGAGAGAGAGTGTCAAAAGATTGACAAAGAGAGTGGGAGTGACGAACTAAAGGATCAGCCATAAGGAATGAAAGAGAAAGTGGCCTATAAATAGGTACAGTCAGTCTCTACAGTGGCACCCCTTTTTGGGGCTGCAAACCCTAAACGCAAACCCCTAAAACAAATGGGAGAAATGCAAACTGCGAGTGAAGGGTGAAGGGTTTCTCAACACCCCCTCTCAGGCCCAAAAAGGGGAACAAAAGAAGAGTGAGGTGGAGATGCAATGCTACATGCTGAAGAATGCTCATGCAGCAGGTGCCACTTGGACAGTGTCCCTCATGGGGAAATTGTTCACTTGCCCAAACACCCTAGTACAAATGATCAAAACATGCAATGCATAGGAGGAATGTCGGACTTTGTGTGGTGCCGTGAACCATAAGGATATGCCCGTACTTGATCTTGAGAGGTGGCTCCATGGTGACGAAGAGACGAAGAAGATCCACCCTGTAATCTGAGAATACCACCTGAAAGGAGACCTTTGAAGAAAGTCAAAAGACTAGATGACCTGTAGAGCCTGAAACGCAACCTTGGGAGAAAAGCGACTAGCTTCGTGACTCCATGCTGGAAGGAATACGAAGGCCTAGTCACCAAGCCGCTGCTGAAGAGCCAAGGGCCCCGATCTAGGTAGATCCTCTAGATCTTGGGTATAAGTAGAGAAAATGACTGCTCAAAGGAGAGCCACTCCTCAAAAGTGAAAGCTGGTGGTATGTGAAGAACTTCATGGCACATAGGGTCCCTCTTTGAATCAGAAGGAGTAGAAGTAGGAGCCCCCTTTGAAGCCGAAGAAGAACTGGAAGTCCCCCTCTAAGGAGGGGGGAAGTAAGAAAATCCCCCTCTGAATCCCAGTCTTAAAGAAAAAGGGAATCCAACTACTCATGGCTCACGGAGGATTGCGAAGCATCTAATGATGAAGGAAGTGTCGCCAGTCGTGCCAAAGAAGATATTTGGGGCTTGGAAGAAGAAGCCGGAAAGCACCCAAAAGTGGCCTCTCGAACCTGAGTGGAAGAGGATGGGGAAGGAGGCTTAGGATGAGCCAAGGGTGGGGAACAATCGTGGGCTCTCAGGAGATGTGGGCCGCGGAAGCCACTGTACCTGGAAGTGGGTGGGAGAAACCTCTGCACAATGAAGTGGTCTCCAAAAGGGCTTATTGCCTCGTAAGGTCCTAGAGCCTCCGTATGCTCAAAAGGACTTAGTGCACGTTAGTTGTGGCTTATTGCCTTGAGCATAATACTCCGATAGCCGATGTAGAACGATCTCTGTGGCCTAGAAAGAAGAGCTGGCACAGGAAGTGCCAGGTGAAAGAAGCATATACTCCGAGGGGTGGGGAGCAAAGGTCAAAGTCAACAGTCTTCGACTCTTCCATGGGATGACCGTTCATGCCGCAGTAGTAGCACCTAGTAGAAGGGAAATTTGTCGGTGGAGACGCCATGGTACCGGTGTGGCAAACTAGAGAGGGTGAAGAGCCTTTGAATCTGCAAACGCACGAATAAAGAGTGGTACCTACGAGCAAGAAGACAGCCAATGAAGCCTCCGTCTGTAAACGCAAGCCTGATGAGGTGGCAATAGCTGCTAGAGTGACGCCAGGTAGTGAGGATGAGCCAAATGCTGAAAACGTAGATGAAGACAACTTCTGGGAGTGAAACGCCAGCTGTGGAGTGACGTCAGAAGGGTGGGAAGCAAACCTCCTTGGCAGCCAAATGCAAGAAGGTGGAGCCAACATAAGGGTGGAGGATGACGCGAGATAGGGTGGATGCTAACACCAAGAGAGTGTGGACTCCAAATGAAAGGTGTAGGAGCACAGAAGATGCTGTCGCCAACGATGGAGGATGGACGGCAACTAAAGAGGAACACACTACCACCCTAAACGCAGCCAACTGGAGATGAAGGTTGGCACCAAGAGTGTGGAGATGGTGGTAGGAGAGAGAGAGAGAGAGAGATGATGATGAAAGAGACAGTGTTAGAAGACTGACAAAGAGAGAGTGGGAGTGACGGACTGAAGGATCAACCATAAGGAATGAATGAGAGAGTGGCATATAAATAGGCACAGTCAATCTAGGGTGGCACCCCTTTTTGGGGTTGCAAACCCTAAACGCAAACTGCGGGTGAAGGGTGAAGGGTTTCTCAACACATGGTGTGCAATCTGCCACTTGCCAAGGGTCTTTGAGATTTTGTGACCCACAATTCCACAAGACCAAGAGGGTTTGCACCTCAGACACCTCAAAGAGGAGCTAAAGCACACCCCTAGAACTGTTTGCATTCCTCCTACAAAAGAACAAAGGAAATGGGACTCTAAAGATACATTTCGTTCAAGAGGGTAATAATACATCAGATTCGGTGTTGTAAGACCTTGAAGACAGCTTGGGATATCCTTGAGCAAATGTTTGCAGTGCAAAATGAGGCTAAAATATCTTACTTGAGAAGAGAATTGCCAAATGCACACATGGATGAGGGTATGACATATCATGTTACTTACATTTAAGATTTGAGATGAGCTGCTGAATATTGATGAGGCGATGACCAATGAGGAGATGGTCAATATCACTCTAAACTCTCTTCCAGAGTCTTATCTTGGTTTTCGCACTCCATTGAATTTGTGTTTGAGGGGGGCACAGTAGCCCCTCACATGGAATTAACCAACCTCTTGTTGCAGGAGGAACAGACTCGAAAGGACGTCGCTATGAGATCAAGTGATGTAGCTATGCTCTCTAGATACAAAAGCAAGAGCAAAGGTAAGCGACATGTGAAAAATCAACATAAGGCTGATGTGCGACAACCATCTGGCAAGGTTGCCCAAGATTCAAACAAATGGAAAAAGAAAGGAAAATGCCACTACTACAAAAAGCCCATCCATTACATAGACGAATGCGAAAAGAGGTTAGCAAGAGGGCCCTACACCTATTCTCTCAGACAATCAAAGTGCTATTGCAATAGCATGAAATCCTCTGTTTCATGCTCGCATGAAACAAATTGATATTCACTACCACTATGTCAAAGAGAGATCTTATACAAGAGAGATCAACTTGATATATATTCCCACACAAGAAAATGTTCCGAACATTTTCATCAAGGACTTTACCAAGTGAGAAGTGTCTGCTAGACCTTGAACTTATTACCCTTTGGTGCTTGATGATCCTTGTACTTCATCATATTGGCATTGCAAAGGGGTGTTAGAATTTGCCAATTCTAGGTAGTGCCCAATGTAATTTGCGTGGTATGGACCCTTATTAAAGTGCCAAAGTGTAGTGCCTAGGAATTTAGATGTGGTGACACTAGACTCTAGAGTTAAGTTAATCCAACTCAATTTAGGATGTGGGAGTGTGGTTAGGTCAACCTTAGACCTTAGTTGTTCTTTGTACTTTCATTGTGTCATGCAATCTTGAGCTAATATGCCCTCTTGAGCTCACACTATCTATTGTTTACTATCTCATGTCTCTCTCTCCATACCCAACTAATTTATACATGTTGATCATAGATAATGGACCATTTATGCTTTTTCTATATTTAAAGTTAACATCGGTCATGGATGATGGACCATGATGCATGCAAATGTTGATGTTATTTTGAATGCACATTTATACAGTATTTAATCACAAATCATCATCAATTTATGTTTGCTGCATCACATCATTCATATTCTACATGTCTATATGGAGTTGTATAGTTTTTTTCCATCTCGAATGAAGCACATTTCATACCTACCATTTCAAAAACCCTTCATTAACTATGGTTAGATTTCATTTTTGACATCGGACTTTCTTGTCTCCATTACTTGAGCTTCATCAAATGTCTTTTTGTACTGGATTATTGCATTGGAGTTCTTTCTTTAACTCACCAAAGGTTACTTGGTGAATCCATCTCTGACTATCTTACCATCTAGCTCATCAATTAGGGCTCCTTGCTCCTATCCATTATTTTCAGCACAAAGACCCTTAGTTTTACCAAGCTTCCTATAGCCATGTCATCCATGTACAAACATTTAGCCACCTCGAATCAGTGAGCTTAAAATATAACCCCGTAGTGGCTCCTTCCCTGGATCTTTTTTTGCATTTTGCCAAAGCACAGGTCTAGAGATCATATTGTGACTTCATCTACTTGCTATGGTATGAAAAGACTTCAAAGCTATCTATTGATCACTACCATTCATCTCAATTTATAGAACAGTCGTTAACAAGTCAACCAACATTAAAAGCATCTATGCATATCTTATGTAGGCGCTTAACGAGTCTCTTTGTGCTATGCTTCCAAGCATGGCCAAAAAAATGTTGTTTTCTTGTGATGAGCCCACAATCTCATTGTCTTGCCTTGTTATAGCAATAACTCAAGCCCATTTGTTCTATGCGCTTGTAAAGAAATGCTAGGCAAAACACAAAGATATGCACAATGTAAGACAATGTAGTGAACACGAACTATAAAATGCTCAATGAAATCAATGATAGAGGAGTGAGAACACAAAGGGGACACGAACCTCTGTGCCTCAAGGACCAGGGAAAAGGTGAGCTAAGAGTGGTGTTGGCAACAAAGAGATCAAATCCAAGAGTGTGTTGTATAAAAAGAGCATCTAGACACAATAGATCTTGGTCAGATAGATCCCAAGGTTTACATTACGCTTCGCATGAGCAGCATTTCCATCTTAAATTCCTCCTCTCCAATCCTATTCCAAATTCCTGCAGAATCAGCCTTCTCTTAAATTTACCTATATCTAGATAAGGTGCATTGTGCATGAGTAGAATGCTCAGCAATACAGCACCTACTCCTGTTC
Organism: Lygodium microphyllum; assembly: GCF_053477565.2. Taxonomy (NCBI): domain Eukaryota; kingdom Viridiplantae; phylum Streptophyta; class Polypodiopsida; order Schizaeales; family Lygodiaceae; genus Lygodium; species Lygodium microphyllum. The sequence goes on along the minus strand of NC_141137.1, from coordinate 77,883,417 downwards.
AGTGTTCTGTTGCCCATACATGTTCCTACTCAATCAAGAATGTTGGTGCTATTTTGCTGGGAATCCCAACCATGCCTGATGTTATCTCTACTCTCAAGCAGCCCTATTCCACGCAATTCCCAGGAAGCCTCCTCGATGTGCCCCCACCCCTACATGCCTATTGGATCTATTCAACTAGGAAATCTTCTTTGCCCCTTGAGCACTCTAGGACAATCCCCTAAGTGTAGCCTTGTAGGATCTCCTGAGCCAAGAATACATTAGTGACAAAACTTGTTTCAATGGATCTAACTTTACCACTTGCTTCTATTTAAAATTCACAAGTCCTTTTATCCTAGGATATTTAAAATCTTGTACAAAGGTTTAGAACCACAGCCTCATTCAAACACTACCTAGTTCGAGCTTGTTTGTCAATGGGGAGCTCCCACTGCTACACCTATTACTATTACTGTTTTGCTCCTGGAGTTCCACCAAGTGCAGCATTTCCAACTTGCATCCTCTGAATGGGTGCATCTTACTAACTATATGTGTCCACTGTCTACAGACCGTATACAAGGAATCGATCATGACAATAAGTTCCATGAGTTTTCCATAAAGGGGATGGGCTGAAAGTCGAGATGGTGGAGTAGTGGCAATAACTCCTTTAAGTACACCACCACATGCCATATATTGTGTAAGGGATTGCAGGCCTATGTCATATCTTGTGTAAGGAGTTGAAGGCATTATCTTGTTTGATTTTGATTTGTTATTTGCATTGCTCAGCTCTCTTCATGATTTCAGTTTTGTAAATAGTTAATGGCAATGTGATTAAGAAAATCCATAATCAGTCCACACAACATAACATGGACCCACCATTCATCAGAATTCTAGTACATTCCTCTAATCCAAACTGCCCATAAGTAGTAATGAGACATAACCAGAGAGATCTCTATTAAGCATTTAAAAAAAACTATTAGGAGGTCTTACCGACTAAAACAAAAAGAGCTACAAAGAGATGAGAAATACTTGTTCACTGCTCGCAAGGTAATGAGCAATATCCTCAGCCACTTCTCCAGAAAATATTGGAACTGTTCCCCTGAACACATTCAGCAATCAAACCACTCTTACTTTCATATGTTGGTTGGTTTTATATGATGTGAACACTCCATTATATTTACCTTCACTTACTTACATGTAAGGTTGGCTCCAGCTGGGATGAAAATAGGAAATACTCAGCATCCCAGAACCCACTGCAGCACCCACATCAAGCTACACAAGACAACGTGAACACTATATCACTGCCCAAACCTTAAGGCTTTCAACTATGCATAGTTGAAATTTTTCAGATGCTCACAATGGCTTAACAGGCCCAGACAAATGTCACATATTTTCATGAATCAAGACCTGGACCACTAATCAAAGCGCTTGGAGAATATCTTAATCTCTACAGTGGATCAGTTCCAGATCATGCAAACTTCAGAATGCAGCATGGTGATACAGTATGTCTAGTCATTGTAAGAGGCATCAATTCCACTCGAGGGCTCCCTTCCATATGATTCTTTGCTTCCTGGTAAAGGATAGACTACAGCCCAGGTTAATCACACAATCTGGACAGGAGTTTCAATGGTTCCCCGGAGGCATTACCATGAGATAACTTTGTGATATTTGAACTGAGCAGCAGATTCCTTTTTATGGTGATTGGCATTCCCTTTTTTTCAGTATTTGTCACATTAGGATGGAAGATTTGCGTCACCAGGACAAATGGAACTATCATGGCAGCAGTAGAGCATTCTAGGAGAGGATCTCCCTTGCTTTTATGGAGGTTCTGGAACAGGATCTATGACAGTTTTACGCTTGCAAGGTGACACTTTACTCCTAAGGGCACAAACCTTTCGCTCCAGACAACTGGTTAGCACAATGTCATCTTCCTGCAGTGTATTAGCCATCACCAAAAGATTCCAAGGCACTGCATATGGGTTCTCCCTCACCTGAGGGAGACCCATATGCAGGAACTTGCCCGGTTTTTGCAGAGGTACTGGCACAAGATCTAGGACAGGTTCAGGCTTACAAGGTGATGTTGACTTCTAGAGAAGAAGGGCACAAAGCTCTAGGTCTAGGCAAACAGTTAAAACAAGGTCATCTTGCTGCAGTTTGTTCTAGATGTGGCCATCACATAAGACTCACTGCATTTAAGTTTTCCCTCACCCAAGGGATCTGCCTGAGAACTCTCAGGATCATTCTCCCAGGGGAATGATAATTACCTGGGAGGAGCAGCAGCATGGAGCATGACTCCACCGGCTGCAAATGTCGCATTGACCTCAACCTGGCATTATTTATGAGAAATATCAAGGCAGCAGCCAGGTTCTATGAGTTATTAGACTCATCATGATTCAGTCATTCTGGATTTTCTCATTCAGGACAGAGTGACTGGCAAGGCAGAGTGAGTAGCAGCAGCATTGTATCTTGCCATGTATGAAGGCACAAGCAATCAGGATGACTTTCAGGGTTGTGCTATACCATGACCAACAAACAATACATCCTAGCACATATTATTCCAGATGGAGAGGTCATGGAGACACTAGGCATGCCCTATAGAGGTTACTAGGTAGACTCCAAATGGATCCTGCTCCAGTAGGATCTGTAAAAGCAAACTTGAAGTGTCTTTGTTGAGTACCACCACAAGTAGGACACTTAGAGCAAACTCTCATTAAACTTGAAATCCAATTTCACTACCTGGCTGTAATCGAACTGTACAACAAACAAATAAAAGATCTACTAGGCGATCTCATACTGTAAACTAAAAATCTATGTAAAAACCACCTTTCCACTTTCCTTTGCAGGTGGATTGCACAAAGGATTGCCCACAAAACCTTTCACCCAACCTTCATCTGCAGCTATTGTTATTACTTTGCCGATAGGTCCATCTCCCTGAAAGGTAATCTGCACAGCAATATTAAATACAGGTGTTCATTTTTTTTTGGAGTTTTATTGTGTTTTTTAGGTTGACTTTTGTGTTTTTTTCTACTCTAACAAATTCAATCTTCTTAACTGGCAGATAATATCTACATGTCAACACATGCTGCACCATGGCTAGAGTGATTGATAAGGTCACACTCATGCTTTACCTGAACTGATTCTGCATCACTTTTCATCGCTTTAAGCAATAGCGCTCCCATAAGGGCTCGACCCAAAGTTGCTAAAGCCTTTGATAGAACAAGGAAACATAAAGAGGAACATCAAGTGACAAGTCCCAAAAATTCCATTATCTAATGACTTACTCTATGTAAAACAATGAGGAACAGCAATCATAAGAGTATTAAAGCGGGAATGAACAGCCCAGATATAAATCTTCAGCAGATGTGCCCAATGCTTTTAGTGCCACTAATATGTGAAAAGGTCCATGGCATTGGTAATATAAACGAAGTTTTTATGCAAATATCAGCATTGTGGAGTTCAGAATTGTTAAGTAAAAATAAGAAAAAACTAGCATTGAGCCCACATAAAGGTTATAAATTGTTGATACAGAACATCAGAGCAGAGCTTTACTAGTAAGGTTTGTTGTTAAAGGACTTCTTCCAATATAGGAACCACAGAATCTCCTTCATTGGAGATCACATACGATATGATTCCCATTAGGCATGCCTTCGGAAGCCTAAATTAATCAGAGCTACAAACCATGTCAGGTCAGATTTGCAGGAGTTATCATCAGAGGTTGGAAATCTGTCTCCAATGCACTTACTGAAAGTCTAAAGACCTCCCAAGACTATTGAAGAGAAGAAGAGACAACTTCTTCTCTTCAAGCATTTGTTGAATCCTTTATGCGACACACTCTAGGACAGAGATCACACCTGTCCTATTGCAAATACAGTAGGATGGAGGCTGGCCTTCACAGGCCTCCTAGCAGAGGATTAAAGACAGATTCTAAAGCCTTAAGGTAGCCCACATTTTGAATCAGTTGACAAGTCTAGCACACTGAAGTGGAGAGACCTAAGGATTCAAATTTCACAGAGATTAAAGACTTGAATGGGATGATTCACCAGAGTAGATATTCTCATTGTGGCTGCAGCCTCTTGTGGAGGGAGATGATTTACTTCCAGAATACAGGATGATGGAAATTTGATTAGACAGCAGATGGACATCATGGTCGTACACGGTGACCACAAGTAGCAAATAGATCTTGACACCCACTCTTAGATGGAGGATGGATAGAGATTCAAGGCTTATTAGAGGAGGGCCAAGGCCCTTGCAGAAATAATATTGGGACCCAGGATAGTCAATCTTGTAAGGTCCATTTTAGATTCACCTACATACTACTTCCCCTTGTTTGGTTATGAGGACCCAATTTAGCAAGGAGGTCCAAGGATACAGATAAGCAGGATTCAGGCCATTCCATTGGCTGCTCCATACTGGCACAGACTGAGACTCTTGCCCATTTCTCAGATTCAGAGAGCTTGATGAGAGGTCTAGGCCTCAGAAGATCTCCTTATTCTTCTGTTTTCTTGCTCGCAAGACCTAACAGTGGGCACCTGGTTCGGTTTTGGCAGGATCCTAGTGCTTTGTTTAATGTGGAGCAACAGGGGAGACAAAAGGCATATGTTACGGGACTTCCCTAATGCACAAGAGAGCTGGAGGAGTTGATTTTCAGTGGCACAAAAAGAAAAGATGATGGTGGCTTTGGGTGCCATAGCCTTGGCTCACAGACAGAGGAATCGCTTGTGGCTATGAGGATGTATAGGGGAGAATTCCCTTCTACCTTACAGATAGGGAGATGGCTACCAAGTCAGACAATGGGGCATTGCCACACGTGGGAAATGATAGCCAACATCAGACCTTGGTCAATCTAGACAGCCAGATGTAGACAGGCCATAGACAAGAAGGCCACCTCAGCTCATGGAGACCTTATTTTGATATATGGCCAGAGATAATTCATACTTTCAGAGGCAGCTGCAAGAGACTACAGGGAAACTCAGATCATGCACAGAAGAGGAGAGAGACTTTTTTAGCTATCTGGGGTACTGGCACCTTCTTGTGGTGGACACCTCAGTTGATTTGGTAGTACAGCCCACCAGATTGGCTCTTTATCTAGCCAATTGTAAAGGGGAATGTTTTGATTATGTACCTTATACGTCTGTCTCGCTTGGGCCAAAAAATTCCCAGATAAAGAAAATAAGTATGGGGGAAAAATTACCGTAGGAGATGCATTGTGTCGCCGTTGAGCCTCCTTGACCAGATGCTTTGCAGAAATGCTTATTACTGAAACCTAGCAAATAGGACCAATACATGAAGTTGCATGTTTTCAGATCAATGAAATGTGGACAACATTAGTTCATCATCAACAGTCATTAATTCCAGAAATAGAAGAAAATGTTGGCTGCAACAATTATTGCAATTGAATGGTCATCACCTTTCAATAGAAATATTTTTGTACAGAATATTCAACCTTTTTAAAAGAACTGAGATTCCTAAATAATGGAAACAAAACACATCTGTCTCAATCTTTTAGAGACCTTTATGGCTAACAAGCATTCCTGATTACTGACTCATTACTGCCGCAAGCTTGTGAAGTAACAACTTTTGGCTCAAGTTCACTGTGCAATCAGGAATATTTAGAGCTCTAGGAAGCCTTCTGAGAAATTCATAAGCTAGATTCAAATAATGGACCATATCACTGTCTGTAGTATGAAAAATATGTAAGTATGAAGTTCATAATTTCCAAAGAAAGAGTTCGCCCAAATATGTATGAACATCCTTCACAGGTCAAACCAAATTTACAGCAGAGTCTACAAAACACTTTGCCAACATTGTTGGGATGGCATCCTTGGATGCAATGCCCTAATACCTAAGGGATATGCTTACTATGGAAGCAAGAGAATCAGGGAAAACTCAGGGAGACGAAGTTGCATAGGTCTAAAGAAGCTTTAGTAGTTAGCAGAGAAAACACAGAATGTGCATGCAGAGATACAATATGCATAGAGCATCAAATTGCACATTAAAGAAACATGCTTTGCTTTGCTAAAATCAGCTGAGAGTTGTACATTACATACTTAAAGAGCTACTTCAAAAAGATGGATTGTCAAGCCTCTGCATGGAGGATCAGCTTGATGGGAATACAATACCTCAGCAGTTCTGGAGATACATTTCAAAATGACATCCTTTTCAGCACCTTTAGAATAATCAGAACGTTCATTTGCCTCCCCGGCAGTCACTTTCACAAAACCTCGTGGATGCCCTATAGGTCTAAGGTATGTACATTGTGGCAGATGCACAAGTTTTGCATCAGCAATGGAGAAAGTTGAATGTAGCAACTGTTGTTTCCAAAATGTAGACTGTCTTCCTACATCACAGAATTCTTTCCAATAAATCTCCACACAAAGAGCAGCACATAATTCTTGGTACGCTTACCATCACAACGTTAATTAAACATCAAAAGGAAAGAAACTTAAACTACATTCTATGATAACAAGGCTGAACACAAGCAACTCAAACAATAATTGAAGAACAAGGCAGGTTACTGGCAAACTCCAAAATGGATTATAAACCTCAGAAGAGAATATATACTGACCAAATAGTATGTGAATCACAACATGTCACTGTTAGTCACAATTAATCATGGTGCTTTGTATCTAGAGTTTGCCAATTTCATTCACCAGTGCACTTAACATGAGAAAGAGAAGCATATAGCACTTATTCACCTCAAACATAGTTGACAACAATTATGATTTTTAAAAATCAGCATGGTTCTTCAAGATAAATATGCCAATATGTGAACGCCAAAGTCTTATATGCAGTGCTTTTCTCTCTCTTAAAGACTTCTTGTAAAGCAAAAGCTTTGCAATTTTTTTACACTTGCCATCATATATGTAACTCATTTTGCACAAGTAGAACTGGTCAATAATCTACCATGATTAAACTTTTAAGATTGACAACTTAGTAAAGCCACGCCCTTACCCTTCTAGTCCATATACAATGCTCTTTTCAAGAGGTTGGCCAGCCCCATTGGTCGCATATTTTTTTGTTAGTGTGTGGGTCACATGATTATTTCTTAATTTCCAGTTGCCATTAGATGTAGTAAGGAGTTTATGAAATTGATGATTACTTGGCGTAAGTCCTACATCAGCCAAACCGGGTATAGACCATGATCTTCATCACAAACTTTTCAAACCGTTCCACTTTCATAATCTTGTCGACATTGACTATAGAATCGCAACTTGTACCGACGCTTCCAAGAGATTTGTATCCATGCTTGGATGAAACAAAGTGTTTTTAAAATGGTGCCTATTGTCCTACTGTCCTAGTTCACCTTTCCTTAAACCTGCCTCACTGAAGATATGCTAGGGTTTGCATTGAGCAAACACAGGATGTACAAACATGACTAAAACACAATAACTTAGATAAAAACACAAAAACGTAAACAGAGGAGCAAGATAACACTGAAGTAAATAAATGAATGAATGTGTACAAGATGCTCAAAGGCAGAGCTGTCTAACAAGCAATGACTCTCGTGGGAGTGGTCTAAGAGAGTTGTTGAAGTGTCAATAGTAAGGGGGAGTTTCAAGACGAGGAAAACAGAAACAGTAAAAAATGGAGCTTCAGAGTTTCGGCTCATTTTCAAAATTGGGGGAGGAGTTTCGGATTTTAGCATTAAATCCATACATAGATACTTCAATATATCAATGCACATAACACCACTTACTCAAATTTTACACAAAACTCCATGCCTTCATCTCATATGAACTCGCCTTCATCTTGTCTCCATCTCTTATATCAAAAGAACTATGACAAGACGAGGGTTTCAAGCCTTCATGTCACTTTTTAGTAGCTATAGGTTTATTGGCCGAATTTGAGAGTGCCTTCTTAATTATGCAAGCATTGTGTGATTGCTTCCATCCTCTCACTATAAATGGCTCTAATGAAGAGAAGCACGCATGCAAACACATGTAATAAAAGTGTTTTTTGAAGGCTAGAATTGAAAGCTGAGAACTAAAACACATTCCTTGTCAGCCAAAAACTGAAACACAATTGGGCAAGCCGCAAAGTTCAAGATCTCTCTCCCGTAAACCAAAAAAAAAAGAGAGAGAGATTGATCCCAAAATTTGTTTTGAAATTTCAGAGTTTTGAGAACGTTTTGGAAATGGCATTAGGCATCCGTAATACCATCTCGGGATACTATCCCTGTGAGTGCAACATCCACTGAAGAGGAAACCTGAGTGCACTAAGACTGATTATGGTGGCAGCTGGGAAGAGTAGATCGCATGCCGAAACTGACATGGAGTCCTTTTGGAGCATGCAAGGGTGCATCAGCCTATCACTTAGCTGTAGGAGCAGAGAACACAGGTAGGAGAGGTTGCAATGATGGTGCAAATGCTGATGTCAACAGGAAGGCTGTAGACACAATAGTAGGGCAACTCCAAGAGGTTGGGCAACAGCTGTAAGACAAGTCACCTGGGGCTGCAAGAGACGTGGCAATAGACGGAGAAGAGTTGGCAGCTGAACCATGAAGAGGGTGGATGCCTTGGCCTTGGCCTCTTTGGAGACAAGTTGCCAAGCGATGTAGGAGATGCAGCTGCCATGTCCACCGCATCTCCCTGCATTCCACCTGCATACATCTTCCTGCATGGCACTTTTGGGGGGGTAGGCGCCTTAGATACTTCAGCCCACCCCCTTTTCCATCCATGCACTCCTTCCCTTGCCCCCCTTGGATTCCATCCAACTAACGACCCTGTTTGACTGTTGACCCCTCTTTGACTGTTTGACCCTTCTCTCATCTACAAAAGGTGCTCCTTGTGAGAGGGTGAGAGGATCGAAGCTCAACTGAGAGTGCAGTAGATAGTGTGGAGAGTGAAGCATGACACCCAATGCAATTGACTGAAAAGAGTGTAAACTGAAAGTACAAAGTACAACCCTTAAACCTTAGGGTTGTAGGGGGTGTTCACACCGGAACACGAGAAGTGCCCGTACGTGTGTGACATAAGCACATACAAAAGAAGACAATAAGTCTGGGGGAAAACACCTCTCGTACCGAGAGTAAAAAGTGCCCCAATGTCCTATTGATCACCAACACTCCTCTGTGAGCGTAGGCGTGAGTGAAAACCCAACAAACCCCCCTGGAGTGAAGAGTGATCAAAAGTACAAGGATCATCTGCCACCAAAGGAGATCAAATTTCAAGCATTGCGAAATGCTTCAAATTTGTCAAGAGGACGAGCTTTGGTGAAGATGTTTGCCACATTACTGGTGATGGGATAATAGACAAGGCTGATATCACCTGCATATAGCCTCTCTCTGACAAAGTGATAATGTATCTCAATGTGTTTCGTGCGTGCATGAAACATTGGGTTCTGTGCCACTGCAATGGCACTCTGACTGTTAGTGAACAAAGGAGTAGGCTCCGTAGCAAATACATCCAGATCAGCTAGCAAGCGTCTAATCCATACGCATTCAACTGTGGTAGTAAAAGTTGCCTTGTATTCAACTTCACATGACGATGTAGCAACAGTGGATTGTTTATTGCTAAGCCAAGATATGCAAGATGAGCCAAGAAAGAAGCAATTACCACTAGTGGAGTGGCGTGAATTATAATCACCAACCCAATCAGAATCACTGTAAGCATGTAATTGCAATGGAAACTTGAAAAGCTCAACTCTCTCTCTCTCTCTCTCTCTCTCTCTCTCTCTCTCTCTCTCTCTCTCTAACCTCTAAGTATTGTTACTTGAAATTTGTGGTTGTAGATGAGCCCCTCGAATGTGATACAAGTTGTTACTGACAATGCATTCCAAGATTCCTTCTACATCCATAGTGGGCAATTTGATATATGCCATGATAGCCACTCGCTCTGACATAGCATTTGTAGTGGAATTGTAGCACGCTATATGGCTACACCTGATTGGCGACATTGGGATACTGTGAAGGATATCATGAGATATTTGAAAGGCATTGTAGATATGAGCATTTGCTATAGTAGTTAGGATACTATAGTCGTAGGTTACACTAACTCCGATTATGTAGGACATGTAGATAGTAGGAAGTCCATCTCTAGGTATGTCTTCACTTTTGCTTGAGGTGTTGTTTCTTGGATGTCCAAGGTGTAGAAATGCACAGTCTTATCTACTACTCAAGATTGTCTCCGTATGTAGTACAAATTGATCTGTATGGTAAGATCCATACAATACAGTACCGTATGTATTCATATGCTATAGAATTAAAAAATAAACGCTTTTTTACCACTCCTTCAAGCCTACAACTTTTTTTTCCTTCGTTCTTTCTTATTTCTCTTTCCCCCAAGTCTCTCTCTCTCTTTGTAATTTAAATTGCAAAGAAGGGAAAACACCTAGCACACGCACTTACAACAACCATAATCAATGACACATTGAAGGAGGAACAAAAAAGAAAAATGAGAGCACTTCATGTTCGGGTGACGGGGCTGAAGATATATGAAAAAGTGGATGAGGACACCCAGGTGCTATACACGTTAATGAATATTAAGAAAGATACGCATGTCTCCGCTTGGAGAGTGGGCAAGAAAAGCACAGAAGGGGAGAGCTCAAAAGAGCATGCACTCATTCTCTGCTTCCCCACCATGGAGGCTAGGAGAGACTTACTAGCTCAACGTCGTACAATGAAGGGGACCAATGTGTTTCTGGGTGACAATCTCACACCAACCCAACTAGCCCACATGAGGGAGTACATACCAAAAATTAAGGCAGCCAGGGAGGAGGGCAAACTTGCCTTCTACAAAGAAGGGATAGTGGTAGTCATGGAGAGGCGCCACAAATGACGGTGTGAGACCTATGGGACTAGCCTTGTAGTGGCAGTTTGGAACTGTAATGGAGCCCTCCGATTGGATGTGGGAGCTTTTGAGGAGACATTCAAAGGGAGAGATACAGTATTCTACTCAGAGACACATCAGAGACCACATACTACACTTCCACGGGTGACAGGCTATAGGTGGGAATCAGCTTGCAGAAAGGAGGCACGCACATACCATAGTAATCATGGGTCGGGAGGAGTGGCAGTGTTATTCAAGGAGGAGCTACAGCAGGTGATCCACGTAGTTTGCAGAGATGAGTAGGCCAGATATATGTGGGTGAGAGTGCGTGGTGAGGAACGCACTTTGTATGTTGCCATATGCTATTTCCCCCCTATAACATCCCGATACGCCCCACCCAAGGGGCAATCACCATATGTGGCTTTGGATGAGGATATTTAGGAGTTCTTGAAGGAGGGAGAGGTTATCCTACTAGGAGACTTTAATGCCAGGATAGCCTCCCATCAGGTGTCTTTCTTTGATACATCTGAGGAGATGCTACAGGAGCAGGATGTGTCAAAGCTACAGCTAGAGAGGGCATCTCAAGATATGGGGAAAGTCACCAAATATGGGAGATACCTTGTGGAGATGGGCACAATACACAGGTTGGCCATTCTCAATGGCTTGGCAAGATACCCCCTATCCGGCGCCTTCACATATTATCCTCACCGACACGATGTCAGCACAATAGACTATATTCTTGCCCCATCAATGCTAATATCTCACATCTAGGACCTCTCAGTATCTCCACGCCTTCTCGGAGTTGCAGTGGATCATGCCTTCCTATCATTCACCATCGACCTCCAATTCACTGACATGCAGACCCATCATGCAGCTCCCCGACACCCGAGATACCTCTTTTCCAAAGAGAGAGAGGATATCTATGAGGCGGAGGTCCTTAGATTGTTACATGATACATACCCCGACATTCCATTACAGGAGCTAACTCAGCAGTTCAGTGAGACCCTACACATCGCTGTAGGTGTAGCCTTCCCACACTCACGACCCACACAGAGAGCCTCCACCGGGGTGACACCTCGGAACAGCTAGTATGATGATGAGTGCCATTAGACCAGAGCACGGCTACAGAGAGAGATAGCACTGGGGTCCACTACCCATAGACAGGCACAGATACTCTGTAGACGCCTCACACAGTGGAAGAAGAGAACATTGTTGGCCCAGATGGAGCGAGACCTATATCAGTTATTCTTGAGCCAGGACTCTAGAGAGGCTTGGAGGCTTTTCAAAGAGCATTGTCCACAACCTTGAGCCGCCTCTGCTCAAGCAGGCAGGTTCCTCAACCTATTTCAAGCACTGAATGATATCAAGGGTCGTGTATTTGCAACAGAACCCCTTAAAGACTTAGTGTGGACTGCACTTGGTCAACGCTTGTACAATGTCATTGACGCTTGTAAAATGTCATTGATTGCATGCTCTGCCAATGGCAGATGCCAGCAAAACCCATGCTGATACACATTGTTGATCCTGGCAAACCATCTTAGCATGGTCATCATCATATTGCAAATGTTCTCTATCTGACCACCATTCTAACACTGGAAAGATATAGGAAAGAAGAACAATGGTATGAAGATCATAAAACAAAAACTTCTGATGACCTTGGTATTTCAATCTGGAACAATCCTCCAAGGCATTCATGCTTGAAAAAGTCCCAGCTGAAATGTTAGGCAATCTCCATACCATTTGTGTCTAACTTGCAAGGAATCAAATGAGCTTGCTTGTTCAAGTGTCCACCATTGTGACAACGTTGTCACTTCAAAACATTTGGAATCACCAATTCCTCCGTTACAGTCAAATCTCTGTTCAGCTCTAGGGAGAGCAGCATGGCAGAAAGGAAGTAATATCTGCGCATTTGTTAAAGATCAATTTCTTTTGAAAGGTCATGCCTTGTGTGTGACTGAATATCTCTTCAGCTCTAGAAGAGCACCCTAGCAATAGCTGAGGGAGACTAGCTAACTGCTCAACTCAGTCTTACAGGCCCTCACATAGGCCCCAATCTCAGAGCCTCCTGTCTGCATCCTTCTACTGGAGGAATCTCCAGTTGGTTGTGCCAGAAGTCCCTTCACATCTCAGCCCGTATTTGTTAAAGCTGGCTTTAATTTGAAGGTCGTGCCTCATGTGTGACCAAAGTACTTGAAGAATGTCACTTGATTCGCATTACAACAGATAATAGTCACCTTTTCCAAAACTTCCAATCGTTAGGGAAAAAACTTGACCTGAAATGAAGAAAGGCATTAAACAGTTTTATGAGAGAATCCATTATCTGCCTAACGGTAAATATGACAGACTAAAGCTATGCAGCCATTGTCAATTCCCAATGAACTTTGGGAAAAAACTATTTTGGAACTTTTTGGCTTGGAAGGAAATGGTGCAAACTGACAAACTGCACAAGATGA